>NC_090401.1:30427681-31121327 GCF_036365525.1 Heterodontus francisci
TGGTCCTTTTGTACTTTATTTTGATGCTACCTTTCATGTGGATCCTCTCATAAATTGGCCGCTTCTGCTTCCCCTTCTGGGCCATAATCGCTTTGAGCCTCAATGTCTTGTGTGATGCTGCAGGCGAACCTCTGCTCCCAGTTCTAAAATAATTGTGCCCAGTATGGCTTTTTAAATGTAAAAAGTATGTTCACAAATTGCAATTACATCATGAAGTAAAGTTACAGATCATTTATTTCAGTCACATTTTTGACTAAATCAGTGGTAGCTTGAAACCTGTCTACATTTTCCATAATGTATTTTATGCTGGTGTTGCCCTTCAAAAGCCATGCACTGTGATCGGCTGATAAGTGAGTATATAAACATATAGAAAGGTTAGGGTGAGTTCAGCTTATCCATAAATCCAGACCAAGTGGTAAGAGGGATAATACACTCTCATTTACAGACAGAGATAGAAAAGGCATGTGAACTGAATTTTGAAAATCATGACAAAAATCAATATGGTCAATGCAGAAAGGCATTTTTTGTGCAGCCAGGAGAAGGTATCTAGGAATAGAGAACCAGAGGGCACAATTGTAAGCTTTTTTTTAAATTTCCAAAATATTCTTTATTCATAGAAATCTGTAAAAAAAAAATACATTACAAATCAGTTCCAAAAAGCACCAAGTCAAACAATACAAAGAGTGCAAAGGAGATCAGTTTCCTTCAATACTGGAGTGAGTTTCCTCACAGCCCTTTCATTCCATTTTATATGCCATGTACATTTTACAGCAAACAAATATTTTGTGGATACAGTTCGAGGGGTTTTCCATGGATCCAGCCCCTCAGTTCACCTTGATGGGGGGATCTTACACAGTGGTCTTTCCCCATTGAGCCTTTGCCGCGGCTGCCCCAAGCTTTAGTGCGTCCCTCAGCACGTAGTTCTGGACCTTGGAATGTGCCGGTCTGCAACATTCTATCGTGGACAACTCTTTGCGCTGGAAGACCAGCAAGTTTCGGGCAGACCAAAGGGCGTCTTTCACCGAATTGATAGTCCTCCAGCAGCAGTTGATGTTTGTCTCGGTGTGTGTCCCTGGGAACAGCCCGTAAGGCACAGACTCCTGTGTTACAGAGCTGCTTGGGATGAACCTCGACATAAACCACTGCATCTCTTTCCACGCCTGCTTTGCAAAGACACATTCCAGGAGGAGGTGGGCAACCGTCTCTTCCCCACCACAGCCACCGCGGGGGCATTGCGCAGAGGGGGTGAGACTTCGGGCGTGCAGGAAGGATCTGACGGGGAGGGCCCTTCTCACCACCAACCAAGCTACGTCTTGGTGCTTGTTTGAAAGTTCTGGTGATGAAGCATACCTCCAAATGACTTTGGCGGTCTGCTTGGGGAACCATCCGACAGGATCCACCGTCTCCTTTTCCCGTAGGGCCTTGAGGACGTTCCGTGCAGACCACTGCCTGATGGATCGGTGGTTAAAGGTGTTTTCCCGCAGAAACTGCTCCACGAAGGATAGGTGGTACGGCACTGTCCAACTGCATGGAGCGTTCCGTGGCAATGTGACCAGGCCCATCCTTCGCAACACCGGGGACAGATAGAACCTCAGCACCTAGTCACATTTGGAGTTTGAGTACTGGAGTTTGAGTACACACAGCTTGATGCAGCCGCACACAAAGGTGGTCATCAGGATGAGGGCCACGTTGGGTACATTTTTCCCGCCCTTATCCGGAGATTTGAACATCGTGTCCCTCTGGACCCGGTCCATTTTGGATCCTCAGATGAAGCGGAAAATGGCTCGGGTGACCGCCACAGCGCAGGAGTGGGGTATGGGCCAGACCTGCGCCACGTAGAGCAACAATGTGAGCGCCTCGCACCTGATGACCAGGTTCTTACCCACAATGGAGAGAGATCGCTGCCCAACTTTTGTCGTACCTTGGCTACTCGCTCCTCCCAGGTTTTGGTGCACGCCCCGGCCCTTCCGAACCATATCCCCAGCACCTTCAGGTAATCTGACCTGACGGTGAAGGGGAAAAAGTATCGGTCAGCCCAGTTCCCAAAGAACATGGCCTCGCTCTTGCCGTGGTTAACTTTGGCTCCCGAGGCCAGTTCGAACTGGCAGATGCTCATCAGTCTGCGCACGGACAGCAGATCCGAGCAGAAGACGGCGACTTCATCCATGTACAGGGAGGTTTTCACCTGAGTGCCTCCACTGCCTGGGATTGTCACCCCTCTTATGCTCGCATCCTTCCTAATAGACTCAGTAAAGGGTTCAATACAGCAAACAAACAAGACCGGGGAGAGAGGACAGCCCTGTCTGGCTCCAGATTGGATCGGGAAACTTTCTGATTCCCACCCATTGATTGAGACTGAGCTACTGATGTTTGTGTAGAGCAGTTGGATCCAATTGCAGATTCCCTCCCCAAACCCCATTTTGGAAAGCACGTCCATCATGTAGGTGTGCGATATCCTGTCAAAACACTTCTCTTGGTCCAGGCTGATGAGGCAGGTGTCCACCCTCCTGTCCCGTACATAGGCGATCGTATCCCTGAGTAGCGCGAGACTATCAGAGATCTTCCTGCCGGGTACAGTGCAGGTCTGATCCGGTTTCAATTGTAAGCTACACAAACCACAAACTGTACTCGAAGTAAGGGATCATTTCCTCATCCATAGATTATTGACCTGGATTAAACTGATACTCCTCTTGGTAAATGTGGAATCACTTAAAACATTCAAGAGAAGGTAAGATTGAGTAGTGCGATCAGCTTGATAGCAAGGCAGAATGGTCTCACTGGACCCTGACCAAGGACTTGACTGAATGACTGGCAATGGCTGAATTGGCCTTTTCTCATTTATATATTCTTGTGTTGATGAACATCTGGCAACAAAACTGATGCTGTGAAGGCGGATGTGAATCTGTTTGATTGGATCAAACTACTTTTTGGCTCTGAACTTTCCTTTGGTGCAACTGATCCGTTGGCAGGTGGTAAATAAGCCAACATTCATTGCAAACTATTGTGTTTGTTTGTACAAGTCTGAATAATTCCGAAATAGTAAGGGAGTGGCTGGCTCCCTTGTGTCTGTTGCAAAGAACCTGTGGAATTAACAACAAGTAGGCTGAATGCTTGCTGCTCATCTGCTGCCAATTTACAGGTGGTCTGAATGCTTTCTGCTGTAGTACAACAATAAACATTGTTCTTATGATCCTGGTTGTTTTTGAGATGTTATAAAAGTGGGAAAACACCTTGAACTCTTTTTAGCAAAGAGCTTTCAGTAATCTGCTGCAGCATGTTTCTAACCAATAAAGGATAATGAATACACCAGAGTGAAAATAAAGTCATATGCTCAACACAGAGGGTTTGATTACTGTGATAAACCACAAGAGCCAAGCTCTCTTGGATTATAACCATCCATTGAACTCCAAAATTATTCTTCAGTCCTGAAACCATTTTGAGTTGTTTTAATAGCATGCACTATCAATTTTATGGGGCAGTTTAACAGTTGTTTTATATTGACTTTGCAGCACTGTTGAATTCAGTGGCTATTCACCTCCAATGGCAGCACTATTGCAGCCTATAATGTATGGTATACACGGCACTGACAAAATAGGTAAACAATCATAGGCACTGACAGGCTAATTGTCTAAAGGACTCCTGCAGTCCTTTACAGAGAATGATGTGGAAAGTGCAGATGCCATTTGCCATTTGCAATCTGTAATTGGCTGAAGAGCAAAGAATCATAACTGCTGGTGTTATTGCTGAAATAAAATGCATTTATGATGTTGGTGGAAGGATAAATTTTAGCCAGAATGCCTGGAAAACTCCCTGCTTTGAATAGAAGATCATAGGATCTTTATAGGAATAGGCAGATGGCTTTATGCAATTCAACAGTACCATACTGAGTATCAACGTAGATTATGTGCTCATGTCTTGAAGTGGGACTTGAACCTACAAATTTCTGATTTAGGGGGAAGATTGCTACTAATTGAACCGAGCTATCATTGCACATTTCATGAAAACTAATTTAAGGTTGATTACTGGGAAACTATGGTTCTTTTCTTCCACATTGGAATGATAATGTGGGCTTGGAGCAACTCATCAGTGTGTGCCCCCAGTAAGCTATTCTTGCACTACAATACAAGGTAAGCTCATTTAAATACCTTTTGGATTCTCCTTCCATGTGCAGTGTGATGTGCAGTGTGTGTGCCCAATTTGTTGGGGTGGTATTCTTAGTGCCAGTAGAAAACAAATGGCTGCTGGTGTCTAAAGAGTCAGTGTGCTTTGGGAGGTGTGGGGCACTGAGAAGAATTGCCCCTTTGAGGACCAGTGCTGACAGAGAGAGCCATCTGTGTGGTTCTTATGCAAGGTTAGGGCTAGTCAGGGGGGAAAATTACTACAATGGGCACACCCTTCAGACTCCATCGTTCATGGGCACTAAGCAATTGGAATAGGGCTTACATACTGTCGCCACATTAAAGGCAGGCCTCTAATTTGAATATTCCTATGACTCATAATGAGCCTTGAGCACAATTTGTGCACATGTTCCCAATATGCTACGTGCTGGTCTGCCATCTTTTGAAGTGTTGAGTACTTCAAGTGCGCTGCAGGTCTTGAGCCCAATAATATGGTGTGCTCAGCATCTCATTGAGCGTTTTGTGTTCTTATACTGGATGCAAAGCTACATGGCGAAAAGACAATCACATTGTTGTTTGTGATTCTGCCAAGTGAAAATGTGGTTGCACTATGCCCTACACCAGGGGGCGCCAATCTTTTCTTTAGTGAGAGCTACTTCTGATAAATGAGAATTATCACGAGCCACTTAAACATATATTGAAAAAAATATGGATAGATAAATGCAAACTAAATATGTTGCTATTATAATTACATTATAATATATATATGAAGGAAAACTGATCTTAACTTTATTTCAATGTGATACTTGACACTGCAAGCAAGCCTGGTCAAAAGATTACTGTACTTGCCGGTATCCAGAAGCCCAGCAGCGGCTTCATTGAGTGGTTGGTGTACTTTTAGTGACATCATCTCCCCTGGAATCTACCTCGCTTGACAGTCTCACATTGCAAATTGTTGGGCTTGATTGGACTCAAAAGTACTCGGGGTTAAACCCAGCTGCTTTTCCTGCATCTGCACTCAGGCTCAAACTGATGCAACAAAAAAGACCTACAGAGGAGGCCAGGGACCGAATTCTGCATCCAACTCCCACCCCGATATAAAGTGGCTATGTTTCTCAACTCAGTTCTGTAAGCAATGCCTGCAATAAAACAAAAGCAAAATACTGTGGATGCTGGAAATCTGAGATAAAAGGAGAAAATTTGCAAAATACTCAGCAGGCAAGACAGCATCTGTGGAGAGAGAAACAGAATTAACATTTCCGGCACATCGAGCCACCAGAGCCTGCAGCCTGGAACTCTGAGTGGGAGAAGGAGGAAGAATGAGGAGAGGCAATATAGTCCAACACTCACAGCCAACCTACAATCCACCTACATTACCGGGATAGAGAGACAGAGTTTAGAAACACTCACCAACATGACTCCAGTAAAAAATCACAGGAGGAAAAGGGGGAGCAGTGGCTGTGCCTGTCTCCTGCCCTGTTTTGTGTCCCAAATGGTTCCTCCCTCCACTCCCCTCCCCCAGGCCCCTTTATAACTGAACTAAGTTTCCTTTAAAATTTTGGTGTTTGATGTTACAGTTTATTAATCCTTAGTTCTTCCAAAAGAGCTAGAAAGCTGGTGGCCATTAATGCAGGTCTGTCACCTGGAGAAGCCCCACAGCTGCTGCCCCGCTCGGTGCAAACACGTGACCAGTAGCTTCTTATTGGAAGTGTTGAGGCATACACAGGGTGTTTATCAAGCCTCCCCACCCACCCGCTGGCTCCATTCCTCTCCTGCACTCGGCAATTTCTCACCCGCTGTGGATCCAACATGACCACCTCCGTCCAGCTCCAGTAACTGCACTACGCATGCTCCAGTCACAGACCCACTGGACACACACGTGACCCCCATTGGTTTCCTCAAAGCTTTATGTGAGCTACTTAAAGACCAGCTACCAGTAGCTTGCAATCGACATGTTAGCGACCCCTAAAATATTCTGCAGTCTTGAGCCCAATAATATGGTGTGCTCAGCATCTCCTTATTGAGCCTTTTTTGTTCTTATACTGGATGCAAAGCCACATGGCACATAGACAGACAATCACATTGTTGTTTGTGATTCTGGCAAGTGGTAATTTGGTTGCACTATGTTCTACACCATCACCCTAACATAGAATGTGTTACAGCTCTAAACAAGTTTTCAAACGTTTATTTGGTGTAATTTATTTTAGGACCTTACTGGAGCTTTTCTGTTTAAATATTGCCATCATTTTTCATGTCTTTTATTACCATTGGTAATAGCTGCCATTATGCCTATTGAGTTCTTCAGTGAGCACGCAATGTCAAGAGATAGTTTATCATATTACAAACCTGGTTCGGAGTTACAATTGTTTCAGCTGAAAGCATTTGAAGCTTTTACAGAGGAAAAAAAAATCTAAATGCAGCTTAACATTCATATGTCTGATATAATTGGGCAAAGAAAGAAAGACTTGCATTTATACAGCACCTTTCATGACCACAGGATGTCCCAAAGTGCTTTATAGCTAATGAAGTACTTTTGAAATAAAAACAAGAAATGCTGGAAATACTCAGCAGGTCTGGCAGCATCTGTGGAGAGAGAAGCAGAGTTAACGTTTCAGGTCAGTGACCCTTCATCAGAGTATTTCCAGCATTTCATGTTTTTATTTCAGATTTCCAGCATCTGCAGTATTTTGCTTTTATTTTGGTGTTTAAGTACTTTTGAAGTTACTGTTGTAACGTAGGAAATGCAGCAGCCAATTTGTGCACATTAATCTCCGGCTGCGTTTGCTGACAATGCTACCACTAGGTGACGCTGCAGTGGCACATGTACAAATGCAGCATGTGCCACAAAGACATCATAGTCTGCGACTTCAGGCAGCTGCCAGGACTAAAGATGGCGCTGCTCAAATAATCACACGAAGGCAACCTAAGCTAAACACATGGCAGCACACAATGGTGGGAGGGAGAGAGCGAGCGAGCAAGCGAGCCGGGAACGGGGGTGAGCGGTGCGGGCCGGGGGTGGGGGGGGGAGTGGAGCGGGCCGGTGGGGGGGAGCGGAGCAGGCTGGGGACTGGGGGGGGGGGGAGGGGAGCGGCTGGAGAGAGCAGTGAAGGGGGGAGCGGAGCGGCTGGAGAGAGCAGCGAGGGGGGGAGTGGAGCAGCCGGAGAGAGCAGCGAGGGTGGGGGAAGCGGAGCGGCTGGAGAGAGCAGTGAGGGGGGGAGCGGAGCGGCCGGAAAGAGTGGAGCGGCCGGAGAGAGCAGCGAGGGGGGGAGCGGAGCGGCTGGAGAGAGCAGCGAGGGGGGGAGCGGAGCGGCCGGAGAGAGCAGCGAGGGGGAGCGGAGCGGCCGGAGAGAGCAGCGAGGGGGGGAGCAGAGCGGCCGGATAGAGCAGCGAGGGGGGGAGCGGAGCGGCCGGATAGAGCAGCGAGGGGGGGAGCGGAGCGGCCGGAGAGAGCAGCGAGGGGGAGCGGAGCGGCCGGAGAGAGCAGCGAGGGGGAGCGGAGCGGCCGGAGAGAGCAGCGAGGCGGGGAGCGGAGCGGCCGGAGAGGGGGGGAGCGGAGCGGCCGGAGTGAGCAGCGAGGGGGGGAGCGGAGCAGCCGGAGAGATCTGCGAGGGGGGGAGCGGAGCTTGACGCATGGGTGAATATCGTTGGCATTGCATTGCTGTATGCGTAAAGTGCATGCGCAGAGGCCGACCAGGCGCGTTGCCCAAAGATGCACACGTCACGCGATGACAACATCGGCGCATGTGCTAACCAGTCCTGGCAAGTCGGAACGCAGCGCACGCGCAGAGAGCAGGAGCTCGTCTGCACATGTGCACACCTTGGCGCAGCCTGATGACGTCAGTGGCCGGCTGCGTTGTCAGGAATCACTTTGTTAATCGCCCATATATAGCTATGTGATAATGACTAGATAATCTGTTTCTGTGATGTTGACTGAGTGATAAATATTAGCCAAGACACCAGGGATAACCCTCCTGCTCTGCTTTGAAATAGTGCCATGGAATCTTTTATGTCCACCTGAGAGGGCAGACGAGGTCTAGATTTCACATCTCATCTGAAAAACAGCATCTCCAACAGTGCAGCACTCTCAGTACTGCACTGGAATATCAGCCTAGATTTCTGTGCACAAGTCCTGGAGTGGGCCTGGAACGCACAACCTTCTGAATTGGAGGGGCCTGTGCTACATTGCTGATAAATTTACTTAAAAATATTAAGTTCTAAAAATCATCCAGGTTAAATGTCTGGGAAAATGATTGCCAAAGTTGGGATTAAATCACAGTGTGATTACAGCACTAAAGGAGGCCATTTGGCCTGTCGTGTCCATGCTGGCTATCTGTAAGAGCAGCTCACCTAGTCCCACGGTTTGTGAAATAGAGTTGTGAAACAATGGGAGTCTATTCATGGTAATTTTTTTTAAAAAGTCCCAATTTATTGTGACAAGAGAAGTTTCCCAACTAAAAGTCAATAGGACCAAATGCTGTTTGGAAAGTTATTAAATTACTCCAGGAAATAGCTCCATTTTCTATGTTGATGGAACATTGTTGAACTTTTCCAAAGGTAGATCAGACAATGACATGGGAACAAACTAATCAGCCTTTGTTGAGCATATTATAATCAACTGCCCTCTGTTGATATGTTGTATATTAAAGTAAACCAGTTGTTAAAATCTTAAAACTAGTTAATAATGCAATCAACTAATAATGTGTTGCATTCAGCATTTTGAGTAAATAGGGTTAATGTGTTTTGAAGTCTCTCCCCAATTATGGGAGATAATTGTTTCTTGCAAGAACACAGGTTTAGTTGTAGCTGAATGTGTTCTGCAGATTATACAGTGGAAGAGACAATTAGGATCCTGTTTTTGCTTTAAAGTCCAGCAAAACAGTTGATTTTTGCAGTAGTTCTTAGATCTCCGTCAACGTCCACAATCTGCCACCCTTAAGATAGGGAGGGTCCTGCTAGCCATGAATCAAAGAAAGCAGCTTCATTCATATTCAATCTGCCACATAAACCTAATTGAAACCTGCTAAGCTCTTTGAAGGTGACGATGTGAAGCTATGTATCACAAAATGCCGTTGGATTCGATATTATAATTTATCATTGTTGCAACGGAATGTCATTCTTTAAAAAAAAGTAGTTACCATGGAAATACCACAGGATAATATAAAGATTGTTCCTGACTTTCTTTGGCTTTCTTTTATAGCTATACATAAGGTAACAGAATGGATAGTACTGTGACGCTTACTATAAAATCACAAAATTGACACATTATGATGAGAGTACTGTTTGTAACATGAGATGATTATTTACCAAATTGAAGTTAGCTAAGCAATCCAGTGGTATTTAACCCAAAATCTGATTCTGGTGCCATCTGACAAAAAGGATCTTTGTTTTCAATTAGATCTACAACATGCTCCTCCCCCCCTCCCACTCTACAGGACACGTCTTTGCCAAAATCACACAAGCCCACTCAAAGTTTCCTTCAAGTCGATGGTCTGGATTTTACCAGCCCTCTGAGGATGGGCTGGGAGAGTGGGGCGGTGGGGTGGGGGGGGGGGGGGGGGTGGTGGTGGATGCTGGGGTGGTGGGGGACCTGTAAAATGGTGCAGGAAGGCATGGGTGCCGTGTCCATCTTCTTCCTGCCACCATGTCATCTTGCCAGCAGAAAGGAAGGTGGCAGATGGGCCTCCTGCCCAGATGCCAATTGAGCCACTTAAATGGCCAATTAAGGACCTCTTCCTGCCCCTGCTGGCATTTTGCCAGCAGTGGTGGTGGGGCGAGGCCTGCCGCCGCCACATGGGGAGACTTCCAGTTAAACCTCCTAGCAGGCGCCAGTGTTGGGAGCCCTCCTTTTTGAAGGCTCTGGTGGCAACAGCGCCGCCTGTCCTCACCAACTAGCCCTGTTGCTGGGACATGTCTGACTGGCCGCCGCGCCCCTAGACCCCACTTACCTGATTGTGAGGGCACTGTTCATCTCTGTGCCCTCCTTCTGAAGGTGCAGCCCAAGCAGTGGCCACTGCTCCCAGTGGCCCTGCTGAGCTGCTGGCCCTCTGATTGGCTGGCAGCTCTTGGGGGTGGGCAGCTGTCCTTAATTGGAATGGCCACTCTGCTGACAAGATGTGGCCCTGGGTCCCACTAACCGCCGAAGAGAGGTTGCTCCCCACCCACTCCGCTTTCGGACCCATCAGCAGGACCCCAGCCTCCAGCAAGAAATTTGGCCTAATGTGTTTGTTGAAGTCTTAGTGGTGAATTGTGTCAATACATCAGAAAATTGTCTTCGAATTTAGCAAACCCAGAAATCCAGCAGCAGATCGCATAGACACTTTGAGTATTGCATGCTCATTTAGGGACCATACAAAGCATGTATAGCAAAGGGCATGTGTTGAGTGCTGCATTTTCTATTGGAGTCTAGGAACACAATGGTTATATTAGAGGTCAAGGTGTATCGGACATTGTTACAGTGATATGCCATTAAACGACAAAGATTTGTTTGCAAGGCCTTTCTAAAGCATTTGAGGTTCTTGCCATAGTCTTTTTTTTTGTAATTGTTTTCTCTTCTCTTTATGCTACAGCTATTTTAACTTTTGAGTGCCTTTTTGATGGCCTGCTGCATTTTTAAAGCACACAGCCTTTGTACTTCTGCAGTCTTGCCACATACAGCAACCAACAGCCTAGCTGTTGCGTTCACCAAGCCTACACTCCATAATCAATAAAATTCCATTTAAAATAAACTAAACAAAATTATGTTGTGGATTCCCTCTGTCAGAATAGAGTTCATTTTCCAATAGAACACCAACATTTCTATTGATGTACCAGAGCACTGAAAACAGAAGTCGAATTTTAGCCACAAAGTAATGGACATTCAGTGCTGACAATACAGACTACAGCGAGAAAAATGAATTATGGTACTGCCTAGGTAGTTCTAGATGTAATCATAAATCCAAAAGATGCTGACAAATCGAAGTAACCACTTTAGAAAAAAGTCTCTGTTAGGAACATTAAGAACAGAAATAGGCCATTCGGTCCCTCGAGCTGGTAAATAATTTGTCAATATAATGGTAAAATTTGGTGGAGTATCAATAATTTCCACTAGATGTCACTAGCATATCTAGTAAATAGAATGAAAAGAAACATTTACGTGGCACCTTTCACAACCTCAGGATGTGCCACAGTAATATTTGCAAAGCAGACTAAAGACAGATGGGAGTGGAAAGTTGTTAGTGAGCATTTTTTCTCATTACTTTAATTTAACATTATTTATGAGAATGAGACTCAAAGTTTCATTTCTCTTCTTTGGATTTCCTCGACAAACCCACTGGAATAAGCATTTGTCCTGCATCACCAGGTCAATAATCTGGAGGAGTTGGCCGCCCACCCTTTAGAGAACTCAAAACCATTTTCATCCCACTGAAATCAATTGGATGGAAAGCAGGCAGAGTCTACAAAAGGCAGGTGTTCCACTCTACCAGATTGGTGCCTGGGAGTGAAGACAGAAGTCTACCCATTGTGTCAACTGAGAGAATGGTTGAATATTCAGGGTGATCTGCTTCCAGGCCTCTGTCAATGTTCCTTGATAGCTAACTGCCAAATAGGTCCATGAAAACATCTCGGCATGACCTGCCTCTGATTTTGTATGCTTCAGGATAAGGAAGTGCTGGGCTTCCACTAGAAGTTCCTGATGCCTTTAAGTGTGAGAACAAGAATTCAGCACATGGGATCATGCATGCTACTTTTATTTGTTTTAAATGAGTAGCATCCAGCATCATCCTGCTGGGAAATCTTTTAAAGTGGCTTTGTTTTTCTAGTTAACCATTTTACTCCATTTGAGAGAGTTACAGCATTAATCATGCCGACTAATAATTATCAATTATGCAGTTAGATTTGTGTTTTTTTACATGTTTTTAAAATTAATTCCATTCCTTTTCTCCTTTTAGGTTTCCCTCCTCCGATAGGTGCATCATTTTGTGATGGAGCGCTGGCAAGTGACTTTCTCACCGATCTCAGTCAGTACTAATCTTTATGGGTTGCACAAGATTGAATCATCTTGTTAGTATTCTATACTTTTTTCCATTTTCCTCTTTTATGTCTCCCCTTACCATACATTCTATTGGGCATAGCTCCCTTATCAATTTTATAACTTAACTTCTCTATCACTCTGTTTCTGGGGAAATCCTTCACTGAATATAAATGCTTCATCTGTGGTTGAGAGTTTATTTGAGATAAAGTTAACATTCCTTAAGCAAGACTGAGATTAGAAGTCTTTCATTCTACAGAGCAATGAATATAGTGGAATATTGTCCCTGTTGAAGCAATTAATGCTATGTTGATTAACATCTTTAGAAATGATTTGAATGAATATTTGCCTAAGAACAGGACGGGGGATTGTAAGGATGACTACTGATAGAGAAATGATTGTATGGAATATAATGGTTCCTGAAAAATAAAAGTGCCATACCACGAAAAATAACCAGTCAAGTATGTTGTCATGAATTTGGAATTTTGTTTTGTTCTATTTTAAATTGGTAATGGCTTCATCAATCTGAGTAATGGGTCCATTAATTGGAACAAAACTAATTATTGGTCCATAATTAATACCTGCTTATACCTCAGCTAACTAACTCCACTGTTTGCAAAACCACAACTTATATTTTCATATTGCCTCCAACTTAATAAAATGTTTCATGGTACTTTATATGTGGAAAAACAAACTGAGTAATAGTAAACATTGAGTAAAAGTGCCCAAATTCTTGGGGATGCTTTTAAAAGCAGGAAACAAAATACCAAGGCAAGGAAAGTCCTGAGGCAAAAAGCTTTAGAACGGAAGTTTCAAAGTTGAGCACAGTGGGAGATGAGAAGCATAGGTGTCAAAGTCAGGGGACCCTAGGTGTGGGCTGGAACATGGTCAGAGGTAGTGTAGGGTGATCAAAGAGGAATTTATTAAAAATAGCAAGAGTTTTGAATTTAATACATTGGGAGCCAAGGAACCAATGGAGATCTCTGAGGATGGGGTGATGGATAAATAGCTAGAGATTTATATTGAGTAACCCTTCTTAAAAACAAAATGGATGTTTCTTATGGATTGTATATATACTCTATAGCTCTCTGCTTGTATATGTTTGTATTGTTCCACTGTTATCCTTTCATGAATTGATTTGTTTAACTGATAACCTGACTTGAAACAAATTGATTGGTTTCAATCTGGACACCAGAAAAGTATTGCAGTATTTCCTGAGTTATGAATTTGGCCAGATGAAAAACATTTGTGTGCTGATTTCAGTGTGAGAGCTACATTACATATAATGCACCAGTTCAAAAGTGGTGTAAAAGGATGAATGAGGCAGAGTTTACTATTCAGAGTCAGAACTTTTTCCAAGAAGTATCAGAGCTGTTCTTCTTCAAAATAAAGGAGTTCTTTTGAAGGATAATTGAGCCATTACAGACTGTCGGATATTCCTTGCTATAAAATCGTTCTGTCTTCAATATCTACCAGTCCAACATGAGTTTGGTGGTGCAGCATGAGACTATGGGATTGATAATGTGATGGCTGGGACCAGTGATGCTGAAACTCGTCAGGAGCTGTTTACTGTATCATTGGTTGTGGAGATCTGAAGCCTGATGGGATCTGAAGGATCTAATCCACCCCATTGCAACTGCAAGCAGCAAGTGTGTTGGGAACCAGCGCACCAACAGTGTGCCAGTCTTTATTAAGCTTTTTTATACTGATTATGGTTGGATTATCTGAGCACTTCTGTTAAAAATGGGTACTAAAGAGAAACTTAAAACTTGAACTTAAAAACAGCATCTTCTACTGCTTGGTAACCAAAACTGAGTACTACAACCCCCCACCCCCCAAACTACCTCCAATCCACTTTTGGACCTCAAAAGACTGTTTCTTCTTAAACTTTATACATATTCACCCCAAAATATCCTTTCTTCCTTAAGTTCAAGTAGCAGCTTAGATGCAACTGGTGCCCAAAGTTCTGTCCCAACTAAAAGCAGTTCGGTCCAAGGAGCAAAATGTTAATATTGTAAGAGCTGACCTATGACAATGGGGCAAGGTCCACTCATTGGGTACAGTTGTGGCCAGGACGCAGTGGGAATCACATTATCAATCATGTACGCAGATTACTCTAAGGAAGGTCATTGTTGTGTTTAAGGTCCCTTATCTGTAAAAGGACACAGCTTCCAGATTGCAGGGGACAGGGTCTGCTTGTTAGAGCTGTTGACAAATCATTGAGAGTAAACAGTTCTATAAAAAAAAAGGAAATTGGAACAATTGTAAATCTAAATATTCTGTCACTTGCTTGATATGTCATTGGTGCAGTGGGACGGGAAGCTGACCCATCTTCCAGCTTACAGCTCTATTTGGTGTTCATCCATAATTGTACTTTTATTTCGAGCCTCAGCTACGGCAGTGCCAAGGCATGGAAAGTGGGGAACACAAACTGAATGCAAGTATATCAAAAGGGATGGGGAGCCAAAAGTATTAGTTTCCAGTTAAAGAGGAATGTTGAGTGAAGTGAAATTTGTCTACCTTTGCGCAGTTCCATTCCACAGCTATTAGAATAATTATATAAAGAAGCAAGCAACAACAATATGGTAATTGCCCAGGAGTTTTAACCTTTGCTCATGGTGAATAAATGGGAAGTCCATATGCTCAGCAGAATAATACTCTGACCATTTCTCCCTGCTGCACAAAGATGGTTAGCACAACAGAAAGTTTCAGAGTTAGAATTATGATGGTTACCTATTGCAGTGTTGTCCACTACACATGTGGCTAATTGGAAATCCAGGTGTGACTAATTGCATTTTTGATTAGTAAATAAAGATCAGTAATATGCACTATTGTTGGGCATGTAGCCTCAATACTCATTTGTCACAATGTTATATATGTGTGCTTTAAGCTTTTTGTACATCTGTTGGTAAAATGACAAGTGAATTTTGATTGATGTGAATGCTTCCTTGGTTACAATGTACTTTTGTCTAATTTATACCAAGACCAAGAGTTAAATTTACCCCTAAAATTCAAAACTATGGGTTTTTCAGAGACAGAAACTAAGCAAATCCACTTGAAACATGATAGACTGTATTGATTAATTACACATTTGTTGTACCTTTTGATTACGTTCAAATGAGAAATATTTAACCACTTATTATTGAGTAGAAACCCAAATTATGTCTGTGAATGCAAATTAGATAGCGAATTTGATGATGGTTTCAACTAAACTTTTAAATAAAAGCTATTCATTTCTTACCTCAGAGCGTGCCAAGCTGGGAGACAGGCTGAGAGGAAGACAGAAATATCTTTCCCCATCTTAATTTGATTTTTTAAAATTGTGAATTTTGAAAGCTTCTCAGGAAACCAGAAGGGCTCTGATTACCATCATCTGTATTGTTTTTAATAGTTAAAAATTATAAACATTCTAAATTGTGATGAATGTGAGGCCAAGAGAGAAAATGAGAAACAATGACAACAAACATAGATCTCTCAGAATCTTACAAACCAGTTGTGCTATATATGTTGTCAGGCCCATTTCCTTCCCCTATACCCTCCTTTTCCTCCAGATAAATCCCAAGAATCCACCAGTAAGCCAAACCCCACATTCCATTTCTATTCTGCCAAACATTAGATTCCCAACCCTGGTGCTGCCAATTTCAGGAGTTCCACCCCTGTTCTGCTAAACCACATGACATCACACCCAGAAAAGCTATGTTAGACATAAAGAACCATGTTTAGACCACATTTAGAGTACTGTGCACAGTTCTGGTCTCTATATTTGAAAAAGATATAGAAGTGCTGGTTCAAAAAAGATTTATACTGATGATAGCAGAACTGAAAGGTTATAAATATCAGAAAAGATTGAACAGGGTGGGACTCTTTTTGCATGAAGTGTGAAGGCTAAGGGGTAATCTCATAATGGTCTTTAAAATTATGAAGAGGTTTTATAGGGTAGATGTAGAGATCTTTCCACCTGTTGGGGAGTCCAAAACTAGGAGTCATAAATATAAGATAGTCACTAATAAATTCAATAAGGAATTCAGAAAAAACTTCTTTACCCAGAGATTGGTTAGAATGTGGAACTTGCTACCACATGGAGCAGTTGTGGTGAAGAACTTAATGGCATTTAAGGGGACACAAGATAAGTACATGAGGGAGGGAGGAATAGAAGGAGAAGCTGATAGGGTGAGATGAAGGAGGGTGGGAGGAGGCTGATGTGGAACATAAACACTTGCACAGACCAATTGGAACAAATAGCTGTGATGCTATTTCCACGTAATTCTATGTGCTTCTAAAGCCTACCTCCTCTTCCCCAGTAGTGCTGAATATCAAGTACTTAGTTCCAACTGGTACATCTTGCATACCATCTTATTGTATAGTCTCAACTTAAAATTAAAATTTAAATCCACAGTTCAAGGAAAATATAAAAAAGAGCCTGTCATTACAATTTTCTGAGAATAATGGACAGAGCTGCAAAGAGTAATGTTAATTTACTCAGAATAATATGTTGTAAAAGTAGAATTCAATTCATTCAATCATTATAAGTCAGTATCCCTGATCTTGTGTTCTATGTGACAAGAACATCCATATTATAAAACATTCTTTCCTCTAGCACACAGTGAGCAATCATTTGGACATCTGACAGTATATCACATATATTGTAACATTATAAAAGTTTTGTAAGTTGCCCATTATACTTATAGAATCATAGATTCATAGAATAGTTACAGCAAAGAAGGAGGCCATTTGGCCCAGCGTGTCCACGACTGGTCTTTGCAAGAGCATTTCAGATAGTCCACTCCCACGCCTTCTCCCCTAGCCCTGCAAATTTTTTTCTCTTCAGATAATCATCCAATTCTCTTTTGAAAGCCATGATTGACTCTACTTCCCCACACTCTCAGGCATTGCATTCCAGATCCTAACCACTTACTGTGTAAAAATGTTTTTCCTCATGTCTCTTTTGGTTCTTTTGCCATTCACCTTAAATTGGTGTCCTCTGGTTCTCAATTGTTCTGCCAATGGTAACAGTTTCTCCCAATCTACTGTGTCCAGATGCCTCTATCAAATCTCCTCTCAAACTTTTCTAAGGAGAACAGCCCAAGCTTCTCCAGTCTATCCATGTAACTGAAGTACCTCATCACTGGAACCATTCTTGGAAGTCTTTTCTGCATCCTCTTTCAAGCTTTCACATCCTTCCTAAAGTGTGGTGCCCAGAATTGGACACACTATTCTAGTTGAGACCAAATAAGTGTTTTATAAAGGTTCACCATAACTTCTTGCTTTTGTACTCTATTCCTCTATTTATAAAGCCCAGGATCCCGGATGCCTTATTAACTGCTTTGTCTGCCCATGTCACATTCAACAATTTGTGTACATATACTCCCAGGTCCCTCTGCTCCTGCATCTTCTTTAAATTGTAACCTTGATTTTATATTGCCTCTCCTTGTTCTTCCCACCAAAATGCTTCACACTTGTCTGCATTAATTTTTGTCTGCCACTTGTTTGACCATTCCACCAGCCTGTCTGTGTTCACTTGCATGTGTCACAATGCAAATTTCAGTGTCTCCCATTAAAAAGAATGTATCAAAAAAAGGAAGTAGTCACTGGCACCCTCACTAACCTCAGCCCCCACCCCGGGAGAGGTGTGTGGGGTTGTAGTTGCCAGGCCCAGTCAGGCAGGCCCTGGTGACAGGATAGGGCTAGGGTTAGTGAGGGTGGGGGAGCGTCTTCCCAGGAGGGCGGTGATTGTTACCGGGGGAACCCACCGGGGTCCTGGATTGTTCCCCCACCCCCCCACCCCGCAAGGAGGCCGCCAGGTTTTACTGAGCAGTGGCGGCGGGCCACTGCGCATCCTATTAAATTGAGGCGAAGGCGGGAAGAGGCCATTTAAGGGCCTGAATTGGCCTGGGACAGAAAGCTGTCCTCGGCCTTCCCAGCCCCAGACTAAATTGGAAGGCGTCGGGAAGGCCATGGGCACTTTGTCCCCCCCCACCCCCGGCGCCTTCTGACACAATTTTCTGGGCCCCCGCCTCCATTCCTGTCCTGAGGAGTCTCATGAAATTCAGCTCCATCAACTCAAGCTAAAGCTGGGAGAGGGCAGCAGGTGGCGAAGTTCTTCCAATTGGGTAAACATCTCTATGACTTTAACACCTGACATTGATAATTGGCTGCACTACAAGTTCCCAGTTGTGCTCAATCATCTTGTAAAAGTGCATCATCCCATTCTGCCACTGGTGCAACAATACACTGCACCAAATTCGCCCTGTGCAGGTACCTGATTTAAGTATTGAATTTGCTAAGAGGTATTTGCATATGTAAACTGACAAGTTTGTCATTTCGTGACCTGTGCATGGGTACATTATGGTGTGCATTTGTGTCTGTAATGCAAGTATATCCGAAATTACAATTTTCCCGTTAGTCACAGGGCAACACAAAATGAGGATTTAAATTTGATTAAAACAAGACACAGAGGTCATGTAACTCTTCAGTAGCTATTTTAATGCAATATTTGAAGTGGCTTTCATAATTGTAGACTAGAAATACCCATATTATCTATTAGGTGTAATTGACAAGATGACTGCACATCCATACTCATCCATTAGAAGCATGAAGCCCTTTCAGCCTGGCAAGTGACCTATGTTTTCCAATAAGACCCTGTGGCAGTTCAGCTGCCTTTAGTAGTAAGATTAATAAAGAGAGCTGCAGCTGAAAGCATTTTAATGAGGTTTGTCAATGTGAAGTGATGGTTTAGGATTTAGAATGGTTTTCATATACAAATCCATTCTGTAAAAATTACATTATGGGATTAATTGACAAATGGGGAATTTAACCCACACATGTCTATAATATATATGTGTTATGTTTATAAATTAATTATTGGGCCTGCATCCTTCAGCTCAAAACATTTTTGCCCATAAAGCCACTGAAAGTGTGAACTGATAACGACGCAGTGAGAGAAACAGGGCATTTGGGACCTGAGTGAACAGGGAAACCAGCCGGGTATCTCCTTAACCGATGAGATTTAGATACTGGAAAATGAACAGCGGAAGGACTGAGAAGGAAGTGAATTCAATGTCAAATCAGGTAAAGAAAGAAATAAAGAGAGGGAAAGAAAAATTGGATTAAGAGATTAAAACAAAAGAGACAGAAAGGAAAATAATAAAATAAATTAAATTTGTATTTTTAAAATGCCCCTGAAAAAGTCTAAATCTGAAGGAATGAGACTACACAGTTGTAGTAAAAGCAAACAACAGTCTTCTGATGAAAAGTCATCGACCTTAAATTTTAAACTCTGTTTCCCACTCCACAGATGCTGCCTGACCTGCTGAGTATTTCAGCATTTTCTGTTTTTATTCTATAGTTGCAGTAGTTCATTTTCAGTATCAGGGAGATTGATTGGCAGTAATTAACAATTATCACATCATTAAAAGGGTACTTGCACTAGTAAATACTAGCCCTAAATATCTATGACGGATTTAGTTTGTTATCTACCGCGCAAATACAACTTCAGAACATTCATTGCATGTCAATATTGAGGCAGACAGCAATGTGCTGTTTTCGCAAAGCTAATGACGGAGTGCTGCAATTCTGAGAGTCACAGGGCTGAATTTTGCCACGGACGAGGGAAATTGGAGCGGGTCTGTTTTTGGGTCAGAAACCCACCTCCGGGAGGAAACTGGTTAAACTTCAGATTTTCACAAGGGAAACCCTTAGTTGGTATGGAGACGGGTTTCCTGTCCACTTACAGCCAGTGGTGCTGGAAATGAAGGCAGGTCAGATCAAGTGTGGGACTCATTTAGACACCCCAGGGCAGCCATCACTGAGGTTGCTGGTTGTCCTGAGGGAGAGATCTGTACTTTGTGCCAAAGCTTTCCACTGCACCAGAAGCAAGTGAGATGTCACAGGAGCCAGAGGCCTGGCACCCGGGGCAGGGCTGCCCCTTGCTTAATGGATGCTTACCTGGATCTAAATCTGGAGGGCATGAGGGAGAGGAAGGGGGTCCTCTACCCAGAGGGTGGCAGGAGGAGGTTACATTGTTGTGCAGCAGGGGTACCACTCTGGTCAGTGTCATCTCCCTCCACCTCCTCTTCCTCTTCCTCTTTTAACTCCTGTTCCTGCTCCTCCCCCAGTAAGTTGTCTCCTTCCAGGGCCTCATTGTCCTCAAGGGCCGCACCTTTCTGGAGGGCCATGTTATGGTGAATGCAGCAGACCACTACAATAACCGAGAACCTTGCAGGAGTGTATTAGAGGGCATCACCTGACCGGGCCAGGCACCAGAATCACATCTTCAGAAGCCCGATGGACTGCTCAGTGGTTGTCATACTGAGCAGGTGGCATTGGTTGTATCACCTCTGTGCCTCTGTCAGGGCCTCCCGTAGATGGGTCAGTAGCCATCTCAAGAGATTGTCCCCTAAGCCATCCACGCACTTTGGGGATTGGAATGAAGATCTGAGACAGCCTGGACTGGTGGAGGATGAAGGAGTTATGGCAGCTGCCAGTGCAGCGAGTGCACACATGGTGGAAGCTCCTGTTGATGGATCTCACTGGCCGAATACTGGGTGCCTTGATGGCCACATGGATGCAATCGATGATGTCCTGCACCTGGGGGAATCCAGCGATGGAGGTGGAACCCACTGCACTCTGTCCCTGCGAGGCCATGTCAATTGTGAAATGAATATGCTGTCCAGCTCTGGCAAAGAGGGCATCATTGACCAATGCAATGCAGTGGTGTGTAGCCGTTTGTGAGATGCCACCAAGGTCCGCGGTTGATCCTTAGAAGGAGCCATAGGCAAAGAAGTTCAAGGCCACAGTGACTTTTATGATTGCTGGCAGGGCATGGCAACCACTGCTGCGAGATGAGAGGTCTTCAGTGACACGGCACAGATGTCAGTGTCCATCTGCCTGGAGAGTTGCACTGGTTCTCGGTTATCTTTATGTAGGTCCGTCTTCGGCAGTTGATACTGTGTTCCTGCCCCTCTTTCCTCTCCTGTACCCCCTGAAGCTTAGAGTTCTGCCCTTCCAGTGGAGGGTTGCCCCTCCTCATAACTGGGCCCAAAATCTGACAGTTATGCCTCCATTGCCAGCTGCAGACTTCCTTTTAGACGTGGCCATTCTGTTGTTATTGGCCGCCTTGCCTGTTACTCTTCTGCCCACCCCCCCATGCCTTGACGATACCTGACCACTGAGTGACCCCTCTGCCTGCCACCTGTGCAGCGCCAAGGACACGTACTTACCAAGTGCTGAGTACCACTTTGCCCCGCTAACCCTCTTACAGGGTTGGGGTGATGCCCTGGAGCAGCCTTGACTGGCTCTCCACTGTGTGCCCACCTCTCCTCAGCTGCTCAGAAACTGTTCGCCCCTTTAAATATTCCACCCTCCCCCTTCAACAGGCTCTTATTGGGCTTTTCAACTACTTTAAGTGGCCTCAACTGGGAGGAGCGCAGGATTCCTGTCCTGCCCTCCCTCCGCCCTGCTGATTATTGCCAGCACCGGGATCAGTGGCTTGAAGTTGACACACTGTCCGATGACAGTAATTTCATGGCCCCGCTGCCTCCGTTCCCACCTTCGAGGGCCCTAATATTTCATCCCATACAGTCATAACAGCACAGAATGAGGCCATTTGGCCATTGAGTTCATGCTGGCTCTCATTCCCTCATTCTATCCATGTAGCTCTGCAAGTTTATTTCCCTCAAATGCCCATCCAATTTCCTTTTGAAATTATTCATCATTTCTGCTTCCACCACCTTTGTAGGCAGCGAGTTCCAGGTCATTACCACTCACTGCATAAAAACGTCCTTCCTCACATCCCCCGCATCTCTTGCCCAAAACCTTAAATCTGCGTACCCTAGGCCTTGTACCATCAGCTAATGTGAACAGCTTTTCTTTGTCTACCTTTGTCTACCCTAAACATGTCTTAATCCCGTACGCTTCTATCCAATCTCCCCTCAACATACTTTGTTCCAAGGGAAAAAGCCCCATCTTCACCAACCTAACCTTGTAGCTAAAATCCCTAATCCCTGGATTATTCTGGTAAATCTCCTCTGCACCCTCCAAGGACCCTCATATCCTTCCTAAAGTGTGGTGACCAGAGCTGGAAGCAGTACGCTAGTTGTGTCCTAACCAAAGCTTTATAAAGGTTCAGCATATCCTCCCTGCTTTTGTACTCAATACGTCTAATTATCAAGCCCAAGATCCTGTATGCTTTGCTAACTACTCTGTTAATATGCCCTGCTTCCTTCAAAGATGTATGCACATGAATTCCACTGCCCCCCCCCCCACCCACCCCACCATGTTCCCCTGTCCTTGCACACTCTTTAGGATGGTGCCATTTAGTCTATATTGTCCTCTCCCTACCCTTCTGCCAAAATGCATCACTTCACACTGCTCTGTCTTAAATTCCATCTGCCACTTGTCTGCTTAATCTGCTATCTTATCTATGTCCTGTTGCAGTCGATTGGTATCATCCTCACTGTCTGCCACACCTCCAAGTTTGGTATCATTGGCAAATTGTGAAATTTTACTCTGTATTCCAATATCCAAGTCATTTATGTATATCAAAAAAGCAGTGGTGCTAGCACTGAACCTTGGGGAACACAACTATCTACCATCCTCCAGTCTGAAAAACAGCCATTTACCATTGACTTGCTGTTTTCTGAACTTAAGCCATTTTTTTATCCAAGCTAACACTGACCCCCCCTATTCCATGAGCCTTAATTTTGTTAACCAGCCTTTAATCTGATACTTTGTCAAATGCTTTCTTAAAGTCCATGCGAACAGCATCCATTGCTTTCCCTTCATCCACCTTCTCTGTTCCATCATCAAAAAATTCAATTAGGTTAGTCAAGCATGATCAATCTTTTATAACTCCGTGCTGGCTCTCCTTAATTAACTCAAACTTCATCAAGTACCTGTTGATTTTTCCCTGATTGTTGTTTCTATAACCTTAACCACCATGCTTATGTTAAACTGACTGGCCTGTAGTTGTTAGGAATGTCCTTACACCCTTTCTTGAATAAGGGTGTCACATTTACCACTCTCCAATCCTCTGGCACCTGCCCCATATCTAGGGAAGATTGGAAGATTATGGCAAGCCCTTCTGCTATCTCAGTCCCCACTTCCTTTAGTATCCTGGGATGCAAGTCATCCAAACCACTCTGAGCATAGCCAGCCTTTCCAGTCCATCCTTCCTATCAATTTTCACCCCATCCATTACATCTACCAGCTCCACTTATACTGATATCTTGTCAGCATCCTCTTCCTTCGTAAACACCAATACAAAGTACTCATTAATATTCTAGCCAGAGCCTCTAAGCATATATCACCCTCTCTGTCCTTAATAGGCCCCAAACCACCTCTTATTACCCACTTACTATTTACATGTCGGTAGAAGATCTTTGGGTTCTCTTTTATGTTAACTGCCATTCTGTTCTCATATTCTCTCTTTGCTGATCTTGTTTTCCTCTTCACTTGCCCTCTCAACTTATTTTATTTGGCCTGCTTCTCACTTGAAGAATTCACATGACATGAATCATACACCCTCTTTTTTTGTTTCATCATATTGTCTATCTCCTTCATCATCCAGAGAGCTCTGGCTTTGATTCCCTTACCCTTTGCCCTTGGTGGAATGTTCCTAGTCTGAACCTGAAACATTTCCTCCTTAAAGATCACTCATTGTTCTGTTACAGCTTTTCCTGTCAATATTAGTTTCCATTTTACCCTGAATAGATCACCTCTCATCCCATTGAAGTTAACTCTCTTCCAATTTAGAAGTTCTACTTTAGATTGTTCCTTGCTCTTCTCCTTAACTAATCTAAACCTTATGATACAATGATCATTCTTACCCAAGTGTTTGTCCAGAGACGCTAGGTCTTGGCTCACCTCATTCCCCAGCATCAGATCCTGCAATGCCTTCTTCCTAGTTGGGCCGAGAACATACCAATAAAGGAATTTCTCCCCCTCCTTACCCTTTAGTCTAGCACCCTGCAAATTTGCTCCTCTATCTCTCTCTCTCACTCTCACTATTTGGAGATCTATAGAATACCCCCTGTAGCATGATCACACCCTTTTTGCTTCCCAACTCAAACCAAATGGATTCTGTCTTTGCCCCCTCAAGGACATCTTCCCTTTCCAACAATACGATGTCTTCCCTAATCAGGACTGTCATCCCACCTCCCTTTTTTCTTTCCCTATCTTTTCTGAACACTTTGTATCCTTGAACATTAAGCCCAGTCCTCACCATTTTTAAGCCACTACATCATATTCCAACATGGCTATTTGTGCTTGTAGCTCACCAACCTTATTCATCACACTTTGTGCATTTACATACATGCATTGTAATCCTGTCTTTGCATTCCTGTAGTCCTTCTTAGTCTGCTGCTATCTCATATGGTACTACTTCCTTCTCTAGTATTATCCAACACTCTCATTCCTTTATACACCTTATTCCTCTCTTTTACTTCTAAGTACTGGAGCCCACCCCCTGCCAATTTAGTTTAAACCCTCTCCAACCACACTAGTGAATTTCCCGTGACCACATTGGTCCCAGTCCTGTTGAGGTGCAACCTGTCCCTTTTGAATGGGTGCCTCCTGCCCCAGAACTGGCCCCAATGTCCCAAAAATCTGAAGCCCTCTCTCCTGCATCATGCCACAAGCCAAGTACTGATCCTCCCTATCTTCCTATTTCTACTCTTGCTAGCGTGTAGCACTGGGAATAATCCGGAGACTACTATCTTCGCAGTCCTACTTTTTAACTTCCTGCCTAGCTCCATCTGCTCCTCGCCTAATATTGCATTACCATTTACTCATATTTGACAGAAAGTTCTGGCTCAATATGTTTCTTTCCTCAAAGATGAGTGAAAGAATAAACCACAGTACAAAGCTTTAAGCAGCTTTTCCCTCCCCACAATTTTCTGTCCCCCCTTTCTTGAGTAAATTGACATGCTAGGGCACAGTTCCCAAGGTGCCTGAAACATTCACTCAATTGACAAGACTGCAAATTGAGATAGTCCTTGTTCTCTGGGGGCTCAGCATTACATCATGCACTGTCTTTACTCTCTGTGTCTTCACAGAATCATATAGAAGAGAAGGAAGCCATTCTGCCCATTGTGGCACTGCTGGCTCATTGAAAGAGCAATCCAATTAGCCTCACTCCACCACTCTGTATCCAATTCCCTTTCATGGATTTATCCAATTTCCTTTTGGAAGTTACTGTTGAATTTGCTTGTACCATCCTTTCAGGCAGTGTATTCCAGATCATAACAAATTGCTGTGTAAAAATAGTTTATTTATTTAGAGATACAGCACTGAAACAGGCCCTTCGGCCCACCGAGTCTGTGCCGACCATCAACCACCCATTTATACTAATCCTACACTAATCCCATATTCCTACCACATCCCCACCTGTCCTTATATTTCCCTACCACCTACCTATACTAGGGGCAATTTATAATGGCCAATTTACCTACCAACCTGCAAGTCTTTTGGTTTGTGGGAGGAAACCGGAGCACCCGGAGAAAACCCAGGCAGACACAGGGTGAACTTGCAAACTCCACACAGGCAGTACCCAGAATTGAACCCGGGTCGCTGGAGCTGTGAGGCTGCGGTGCTAACCACCCATAGTTGTGCCGCCCATAGTTCTCCTAATCTTCTGATGAAAGGTCACAGACTTGAAACGTTAACTCTGCTTCTCTCTCCACAGATGCTGTCTGACCTGCTGAGTATTTCCAGCACTTTCTGTTTTTATCTCCTAATCTTCCATCTTCTTTTGTCAATTACCTTAAATCTGTGTCCTCTGGCTATCGGCCCTCCAGCCAATTGTAATAGTTTCTCCTATTTACTTGATTAAAACCCTTCATAATTTTGAACACCACTATTAAATCTCCCCTTAACTATCTCAATGCTGTTTGTGGGATCTTGCTGTCTATAAAATGGCTGCTGCATTTGCTTGCATAATGACCATGACTGCAATTCAAAGTCATTTATTGCCTCTGAACTATTTTGGGATGTTTCTGAGATGTGATATGGTGCTATAAAATGCAAGTCTTTTGATTCTCTTCAGAAAAATAGATTATTGAGTGTCTTCCCCTGATGCAGTGAGATTGTAAATCAGTGTTTGGCTAATAGATGGTGAGGAGTAGAAAGAGGTTGCAATGAAAAGGAATTAGATGATATCTCATTATGTCATACACCGCATGTTATCAGTTATCTGCACCTTCCCCCCGTTATTTTTTTAATGAGCAAGTAGCAGAATATTCAGATTCTTTCCTTATTAAAGGCAAACTACACTCCAGCATATGTGTTACTGACATGAAAGAAATAGCCAGGGCCCTCATTAATGCAGCAAGAACATAACCCCGAACTCTTCTATCATCCGTGTCTAATAATTACATTTAATTCAGTGGTGCTATAAATATTTGTTATCAATGCTGATTATTTTGCCTTCACTGTAAAGAGAAAAATGCACCAGGAGAATTTTATGTTATGACTTTGACAAAGTTTAAGCTGGTGCTATAATTTAGGCTCATTTGGCAATTTAATCTGTTCGGGCAGATTAAGTAGCAGATCCATTTATGGTTTTGGGCAGCTTTCTGCAATATTTTGTTTTAATATTTAATCATATGCCCATGAGAAAATGCATGCGCACACAGGGCTGCATTTTGTTTTCCCGCTGCAAAAATGGTGGCCTGCACACGCGCGCCGCCGCGATCTTGAGCAGCTCATTAGAATATGCAGGGCGGCCGCCCCCCTCCAATCAAATGATGGGGGCAGCCTCAGCGATGCTGTGAACGGTGTCAACTGTCTCTGCGCAGGCGCTGGTGCCATTTTTAAAGGGCTGCCTGACCTGCATAGAGAATGCAGAGTTGCCCTCGTTCCCTCCCCCACACTGAAAATAAATGCTTGCCCTTCCCAACTACACAAAAATTCCAGAGTTGACCCCTTTCCCCACCCGCACTACACTAAAATTGCAGAGCTCCCCACTTCCCCCACTACACTTCAAATGCAGTATATCCCCCTTCCCCATCTCAGTGGTGCCAGCGTTCCCTGGACGGGAAGGTGAAGGCACTGACGATCTGGAACCGACGGGTAAGATCTCAAATAATTCAATTTAAGTGTATCCAAACAGGTAATTTCAATATTTAAAGCACGGTCCCACTGCAGAGCGACGGAGGGCCCACCACGGAGCTACCCCGCCACTGGGAAGATCGGGCCCAGCAACCCCGGCATTGGGCTCCTTGGCGGGCCACTGCCGCTCTGATCTGCTGCCACCTCCAGCAGTCTCTGGAATGCACTTTCTTACACCTTCAATGTCTGGTGATCAAAATCCATTTGGGTTAATTGGAGCAGGGAATAGTTTTTTGTCTCCACAAGCAGCGTCTCTTAGTATGCAAATTTCCTTCCAACCCAGTGTCTGGTGATCTTCAAACAAGTCATTTCTTCACTCCAGCAACAGTTTAAAATCAATGTTTCTTATGACAAAATTAATGTGCCTCATTCTTGGCAGGTGGGGGTCTGCATGACAATACCGAAACATAGGGCAGATTTTTCGGGCTTCGCTGAGGTCGGGGAATGGCGGTGAACGGGGTCTGAAAATAACAGCGCTGACCGCCATGCCAGTTTCTCAACCCTGTTACTGGCACCGGCCATTTTGGCTGAGGCGAGTTCGGGGCCTGGCAGGGCTAGCAGCGCTCATGAGGCGAGCAGCTAATTAGGCTCATTGAGATCCTTGTTAAGGGCAGTTAAAGGAGACCGACGGGAATTTTCCAGTTGGCCTCCAGTTTCCCGACATGAAAGGGGCAGGCCCTCAGTAGTAGGCTGCTGTATCAGCGCTCCAGGCAGGCCTACAGGCCCTCCATGCCTGCCTGGGTACAGGTGTAGCCAAAGGCCACTCTTTCGAAGGATTCCCCTCTACCGCGCACAGTGGTGGCTCGGCTGCTTTTAATTTAAAGTTTTTAAAAAGCTGGTGAGAGAGCATCTTCATGTTGAAGCACCCTCTCAGTTACTTACCTTTTACTGAAGCCTGCTGCTCCTCTCAAGCCGGAAAGCTCGCCTGCTGCTCTTAATTGTACAGGGAACCTGTTTCCATGCCAATTAAGGGGACAACGCCATCAAAATCCCAAAGAGTGACTGCTTCCCTCCTGCCCTGGCTGTGGGTTCTGGACCTGGACATATTCCCGACTTGTTTCCCACACCTGAAGTAAAAGTTCAGCCCATAGTCTTTGATTTTATAACTGTGTTCAAAATCAGAACTTTTTACGGGAGAGAGGACGGGAATAAGATGTCAGTGCTATGTCCAATGTACTGATATGTCTGCGCATCCAAATTGGCAGATTTACTATAATGCTGGTGGTTTATTGTGGGAAATAGACAAATCTAATTTCCATCTGTCATTATAAGTAGGGGACTAGTCATCTCATTGAGGAATGCATAACAGTTCAAAATAGAACCAGTGCTTCCTGGGTGGGAGGTAACCTTGATCATTTGAGCGCATCCCTACTGCAAATGGGCAATTTCTTCCATGAAATCCTCCTCGAAATCTAAATGTGTTCAGAAACCATTAAAGAAATGGTGGCTATCTGAAAGATCCCTGTTCCTCTCTATCTTATTGATTACAGCAGGGAGCAAACGTTGCCTATGAACGCTATAAATCATGGATAGGAGGGAATAAGATGAGAAAGTGCATTCTAAGATTGCACCGGAGAAGATTTAAACTGAACACAGTAGTAAAGTACAAGGTCCTTTAGTGACAATACCCTGGTGGTGAGAACATTTTCATATTTTTGCAATTATTCTTATGCAAACACTGTGAACCATATGGGGAAAGAACTGGCATCAGATCAGAAGTTCTTCATCTAAGTATTCTTGTTAACAAGGCATCTATTAACTGGTCTACTCTACCCACATCAGAGACGCCATCTATGAGTCAGCTTTGACCACCTACGGCAAAAGTGCGAAGAGAAATGCAGACTGGTTTCAATCTCAATGAAGAGCTGGAACCTGTCATAGCCGCTAAGCGCATTGCACTGTTGAACGACAAGAAAGCCCCCAGCGATTTAACATCCGCAGCACTTAAAGCAGCCAGAAGCACTGCACAAAGAACAGCCAGGCGCTGCGCAAACGACTACTGGCAACACCTATGCAGTCATATTCAGCTGGCCTCAGACACTTGAAACATCAGAGGAATGTTTGATGGCATTAAGAGAGCTCTTGGGCCAACCATCAAGAAGATCGCCCCCCTCAAATCTAAATCAGGGGACATAATCACTGACCAACGCAAACAAATGGACCGTTGGGTTGAGCACTACCCAGAACTGTACTCCGGGGAGAATGTTGTCACTGAGACTGCCCTCAATGCAGCCCAGTCTCTACCAGTCATGGATGAGCTGGACATACAGCCAACAAAATCAGAACTCAGTGATGCCATTGATTCTCTAGCCAGCGGAAAGGTCCCTGGGAAGGACAGCATTACCCCTGAAATAATCAAGAGTGCCAAGCCTGCTATACTCTCAGCACTACATGAACTGCTATGCCTGTGCTGGGACGAGGGAGCAGTACCCCGGACATGCGCGATGCCAATATCATCACCCTCTATAAAAACAAAGGTGACCGCGGTGACTGCAACAACTACCGTGGAATCTCCCTGCTCAGCATAGTGGGGAAAGTCTTTGCTCGAGTCGCTCTAAACAGGCTCCAGAAGCTGGCCGAGCGCGTCTACCCTGAGGCACAGTGTGGCTTTTGAGCAGAGAGATCGACCGTTGACATGCTGTTCTCCCTTCGTCAGCTGCAGGAGAAATGCTGCGAACAACAGATGCCCCTCTACGTTGCTTTCATTGATCTCACCAAAGCCTTTGACCTCGTCAGCAGACGTGGTCTCTTCAGACTACTAGAAAAGATTGTATGCCCACCAAAGCTACTAAGTATCATCACCTCATTCCATGACAATATGAAAGGCACAATTCAACATGGTGGCTCCTCATCAGAGCCCTTTCCTATCCTGAGTGGCGTGAAACAGTGCTGTGTTCTCGCACCCACACTTTTTGGGATTTTCTTCTCCCTGCTGCTTTCACATGCGTTCAAGTCCTCTGAAGAAGGAATTTTCCTCCACACAAGATCAGGGGGCAGGTTGTTCAACCTTGCCCATCTAAGAGCGAGGTCCAAAGTACGGAAAGTCCTCATCAGGGAACTCCTCTTTGCTGACGATGCTGCTTTAACATCTCACACTGAAGAGTGCCTGCAGAGTCTCATCGACAGGTTTGCGGCTGCCTGCAATGAATTTGGCCTAACCATCAGCCTCAAGAAAACGAACATCATGGGGCAGGATGTCAGAAATGCTCCATCCATCAATATTGGCGACCACGCTCTGGAAGTGGTTCAAGAGTTCACCTACCTCGGCTCAACTATCACCAGTAACCTGTCTCTGGATGCAGAAATCAACAAGCGCATGGGAAAGGCTTCCACTGCTATGTCCAGACTGGCCAAGAGAGTGTGGGAAAATGGCGCACTGACACGGAACACAAAAGTCTGAGTGTGTCAGGCCTGTGTCCTCAGTATCTTGCTCTATGGCAGCAAGGCCTGGACAACGTATGTCAGCCAAGAGCGACGTCTCAATTCATTCCATCTTCGCTGCCTGCGGAGAATACTTGGCATCAGGTGGCAGGACTGTATCTCCAACACAGAAGTCCTCGAGGCGGCCAACATCCCCAGCTTATACACACTACTGAGTCAGCGGCGCTTGAGATGGCTTGGCCATGTGAGCCGCATGGAAGATGGCAGGATCCCCAAAGACACATTGTACAGCGAGCTCGCCACTGGTATCAGACCCACCGGCTGTCCATGTCTCCGCTTTAAAGACGTCTGCAAACGTGACATGAAGTCCTGTAATATTGATCACAAGTCGTGAGAGTCAGTTGCCAGCGTCCGCCAGAGCTGGCGGGCAGCCATAAAGGCGGGGCTAAAGTGTGGCGAGTCGAAGAGACTTGGTAGTTGGCAGGAAAAAAGACAGAGGCGCAAGGGGAGAGCCAACTGTGTAACAGCCCCGACAAACAAATTTCTCTGCAGCACCTGTGGAAGAGCCTGTCACTCTAGAATTGGCCTTTCTAGCCACTCCAGGCGCTGCTTCACAAACCACTGACCGCCTCCAGGCGCTTATCCATTGTCTCTCGAGATAAGAAGGCCAAAGAACTCTACATTCATGGGCTTGTCCATGTTTTTTGCACATACCATTTTCCCTGGCTCAATATTAACAGATGTTAATTTTAATGGTTTCTATTCTCCTTTGTTGACATTTTCTGTAACCCCAGCTGCTTTAATTGGTTATGTCAATTGAATAAAATTAAGAAATTGTTATTCTTAAGAAAAAAAATGTATTTTTTTCCTCTGTCTCTCATTTGGATCACTTGCCCCATACATCATTCTCCTCTCAGAGGTCAGGCAGGAGAACCTCTCCTGTCTTTGGTGATGCCTTTCGACTGTCAACCAAACACAGTAGCCTGAGATTAGCCTGAGATGCTTCCGCTGCTGATTTTGTTCACCTCCCCCCACTGCCCTGAAGCATCTAATTCTTTGCAGTAGTACGGTGGAGTAGGTGACAATGAGGTTTGGATGCATTGTATTGCAAATAGCAACTTTGATGCAGAATGATGACTGTATCAAGTGAGCTGGTGGATGGCAGTAAGGCTCCATGCCCAATCATGTCCCTGACAACTTGTCATATATCTCAAATTTCAATTCTAGATGCTTCAGATGTCTTGTTTAATATTTCATATGCAGGGCCAAGGATGTAACATTAGTATAAAATTGCACTGAGTATGGTTCTCCTGGTACTTCTCCTCCTTTTCACTCTACATGGCAGCTAAGGCTAAGTAGAAAGGAGCAGGAATAGTTTTCACAATGTCAGTAGTACATGCTTTTCCTTCAGTGAAAATGTACCTCTTGATTTGGGGCAGAGGTTTGGTGAAGGATAGCTAGTGCTTTTATTTAGTTTATGTAAGACAGTGCACAATGACTGTGCTTAAAAAGAAATCGATCCAAATAACATCTAAATGTGAAAGCCTTTTGGCGTCCTTGCACCTTTTTTCAAAAAACAAATTATGTTGGATGCTCATTTCCACAGAGCCAGAGTGATGACTGACTGTGCTAGTCGATGCAGTTGGATATATCCGGTTGCTAGGCACCGAGATGCTCTGAGTTGGACACGTGCATATTGCTGGATGCCACGTACCTCTGCTCGCAGTCATGTACAATGGATTCTATTCACTTTTTGTCAGGGTTGATTTCCTATCATCAGGGGTAAATACACCCGATTTTGTGGAGCTTTCATTTATTCCTTTTACCAGGATTACTAAAAGCCTATTGTAGAAGTCTGTGTTGCAGTGACGTACATTGCTGAACCTTTTATTACACATTGTAAATGTTTTTAGAGATATTTATTTTGCTTATAGCTTCTAGGGTTTCTGGATGTTTATGACTGGCATTTTACATTTCATTTCCTTTTTCTCCATTCTTAATGGATTTCTATTATACCTGACTTTATATAACAGAGCGTCATACTCTTGTGATTGTCTTGTTTGTTCTTTGAAGAACCTTTTTAGCTTCCTTCAGGCAGCAACCTGGAGAATGTTTCGAACAGTCATAAATTACAGGTACATTTTTCAGTGAAATGATTCTAATGAAGACATCCCAAACACAAGAAGGAACCACTAAAAATAATGAGACTAAAAGTCCTGCCCCTTTTGATGGAAAAAAACTCTTTGGTGGTTAAAAAATAGAATGAATTCAAAAAGCACAATGCAGCTTTTTTAATAACAAAGAAAAGTCTCTCAAATTGTCAACTTGGAGTGCAGCCTATTCTCAAAAACTATCCTATCCAAAATGCAATATTTCTTTAGGAGTGTACTGGTCCAGGTTTTTGCATTGTTGAGGAATGTTGATCCATCGAATTATAAGATCTAAGGATAAAAGTCCTCATTTACAGTTTACTTCACAGGTCTAAAGAGTTTTGTGTCTAGTTTTTGTACATGCCGGCCAAAAAATATACAGCTCCTGTAGAATCTTTGCTCCTTGTGTTCTCAATCTTTCTGTCTTCTTGTAGCATCCTCATTGTCTAAGGGTTGCTAATCATGGCTTATGTCATGATAGCACTATGGGGTAAAGTGAAGAGGCAGGCCCCAAGAGCTACCTCAGCCAGTACAGACATTGAACCCACACTGTTAGCCTTATTCTGCACCACACTCTAGCCATCTAGCCAACTGAGTTAACCAGCCCACTGAATTTTATACTTACATTAAAAGAGAATGTGGTCATAGCTCAGCAGATCAGAAATTAAATATTGTTGAAAATTGCTCCTTATACATTTTGGAATAGCCAGAACCAGAAACCTTGTACCGATTTTCATATATATATATATGCCTGATGAACAACATTCCAGAAAAATAGACATTTGCTCTTCCTGCTCTTATTTTGGATATTCAGAAACCAATTAGGGTGGTGGAAATAGATTCAATAAAAGCTTTCAAAAGGGAATTGGACAAGTATTGAAGGATGAAAAGTTGCAGGGGTATGGGGGAAGAGAAGGGGAGTGGGACAGACTGGATTACTCTTCGAAAGAGTTGGCATAGACTCAAATAACTGCATGGTCTCCTTGTGTGCTTCATTATTCTATGATTTTATGTTTTGCTCAGTAAAAACATGGAGTTATTCATTTGTGCTTGAAACTTCCTTTAAGACAGTTGTATACTTTAAAGAGGAGATTTCACAAATGGTACCCATTGAAAAATAGAAACATTGGGATTAATTTCAATTTTTTCTCTCTCTCTCTTTACTTTGAATATTTTTGTTTCATGTGTGGCAACTGAGTATGAGAGGAGATGAATTAACATGCACACTTAACATGATACGATTACTGGAGAATCCTAGGGTTCCATCCATTGATGTTAACTCCATTTTATCACACTATCAGACTCGGTAATTACTTCACAGTAGTTTTTCCAATGATATCAATGCCACTTGCTATTTAAAGAAGCATTGCCTTGGCTGTGCTGGGGTGAAAGAACAGCTGGAGTCATTGTCTGCCATTTTTGCTGTAACATTGTGCAACAATGTGATGCTTTTATGACTTTACCTAAATTCTGGAGGAACTTTTAAGTGGGAGAATGCTGGGAAACAGACAGGATCAGGTGCAAAGCTGGTTTTACACCTAGGCCAATTTTATTCTGCATTGAAGTCAATTGAGAGCAATATTGTGTGAGGTGGAAAATTGCCTTTCCACCCAATCGTGTGGCTTTCCCACCCAGTGGGCTAGATTAAAATGAACCCCTGTGAGTCAGCGGCTTGTGGGCTGCAGCCACACTCCATGGGCCGAATGGCCTCCTTTTGTACTGTACTGTTTTGTGATAAATACAGAGCATACATATTCTCCCCATAGGAATACTTACCCAAGACTATAGAGTTTAGGTACACTTATTAAACTCCAGCTGTACCCCATGCACATCCCTAAACTCCCTTGCTCTTTCCCAATAGCCTTGAAATAGTTCCATTTCAAGTATATATCCAATTGCCTTTTGAAAGTTACGATTGAATCTGCTTACACCTCTTTTAATTCAGTGTATTCCAAATCATAATGGTTCACTGCACAAAAGAAATCTCCTCATCTCCCTTCGAACTTATTTTCAAATTATCTTACATCTGTGTCCTTGGATTACTGATCCTCCTGCCCGTGGAAACAGTTTTTCCTATTTACTCTATTAAAACCCCTCATAATTTTGAACATCTTCATTAAATCTCCCCTTAACTTTCACTACTTTAAGGAGAACCCAGCCTTTCTGGCCTCTCCACATAATTGAAATCCTTTATTTCTTGTATCATTCTGGTAAATCTCCTTTGCACCCACTCTGAGACCTTGAATCTTTCCTAAAATGTGGTGTCCAGAATTGGAAACCATGCGACCACACGAATTAGGAGCAGAAGTAGGCCATTCAGCCCGTTGAGCCTGCTCCGCCATTTAATAAGATCATGGCTGATCGGTTTCTGTCTCGAATTCCACACTCCCATCTAACCCCGATAATCTTTGATTACTTTGCCTAACAAGAATCTATCTACCTCTGCCTTGAAAATATTCAATGACCCCTGCCTCTAACACCTTCTGAGGCAGAGAATTCCAAAGTCGCACAACCCTCTGAGAGAAAAAATTTCTCCTTGTCTCTGTCCTAAAAGGGCGATCCCTAATTTTCAAAGTGTCCCCTCGTTCTGGACTCACCCACAAGAGGAAACATCCCCTCCACATTCACCCTGTCAAGACCATTCAGAATCTTATATACTTCAATCAAGTCTCCCCTTACTCTTCGAAACTCCAGTGAAAACAAGCCCAGTCTGTCCAATCTTTCCTCATAAGACAACCCACTCATTCCAGGTATCAATCTACTAAACCTCTGAACTGCCTCCAACACATTCACATCCTCCCTTAAATAAGGAGACCAAAATTGCACACAGTATTCAAGATGTGGTCTCACCAATGCCCTGTATAACTGAAGCATAGCATCGTTATTTTTATTTTCAATTCCTTTCATAATAAAGGATAGCATTCCATTAGCCTTCTTTATTACTTGCTGTACCTGCATACTAACGTTTTGTGACTCATGCACTAAAACACCCACGTCCCTCTGCACCTCAGAATTCTGCAGGAGTTCCCTGTTCAAGAAATACTCTGCTTTTTTATTCTTCCTGCCAAAGTGAACAACTCCACATTTTCCCACATTATACTCCATCTGCTAGATTTTTGCCCACTCACTCAACCGATCTATATCAGTCTGCAATCTCCTTATGCCCTCTTCACAACATACTTTCCTACCTATCTTTGTGTCATCTGCAAATTTAGCTACCATGCCATTGCTCCCCTCATCTAAGTCATTGATATAAATTGTAAAAAGTTGAGGCCCCAGCACAGACCCCTGCGGGACTTCACTCGTCACATCCTGCCAATCAGAAAAGGACCCATTTATGCATACTCTCTGTTTTCTGCCAGCCAGCCAATCTTCGATCCATGCTAATATGTTACCCCCTACACCATGAGCTTCTACTTTGCACAATAACCTTTTATGTGACACCTTGTCAAATGCCTTCTGGAAATCCAAGTACAGTATGTCAACGGACTCCCCTTTATCCACAGCGCATATTACTCCTTCAAAGAACTCCAATAAATTGGTTAAACATGATTTCCCTTTCACAAAGCCATGCTGACTATTCCCAATTCCCTTGAGTTTTTCTAAGTACCCTGCTATAGCCTCCTTAATGTTCACTTCTAACACCTTCCCTATGACAGACATCAGCTAATGGGCCTATAGTTACCTGATTTCTGCCTCCCCCACTTCTTGAATAGAGGGGTTATATTTGCTACTTTCCAGTCTGTTGGAACCTTTCTAGCGAATTTTGAAAAATTAACACCAACACATCTATTACCTCATTAGCCACCTCTTTTAAGACCCTAGGATGAAGCCCATCAGGACCCGGGGACTTGTCAGCCCTCAGCTCCATCAGTTTGGTCAGTACCGCTTCCCTGTGACTGTAATTTCACCAAGTTCCTCTCTTTCTTTTCCTTTTTGAATACCTGTAGAAACTATTGCTACCCTTTCTTACATTTCTAGCTCACTTCCTCTCATACTCTAATTTCTTTCTCCTGATTAACCTTTTAGTCATTCTCTGCCATTCTTTATATTCTGACCAATCATCTGACTTGCCACTCATCTTTTCACAATTATATGCTTTTCCCTTAAGTTTGATGCTTTCCTTAACTTCTTTAGTTAACGACGGATGGTGGGTCCTCCCCTGAGAATTTTTCTTTAGAGTAGGAATATACTTATTCTGAGTTTCCTGAAATACCCCCTTAAATGTCTGCCCCTGCTTCTCTATTGATCTATTTCCTAGCCTCGTAACCCAGTTCACTTCAGCTAGCTCAACTTTCATGCCCACATAGTTGCCCTTATTTAAGTTTAAAATACTAGTCTTAGACCCACTCCTCTCTCTTTCAATTCTTGTTATCCTGCAGCTACATCTCCATGTTGGCGATCAGATCATATTTATTTACTTCAATGTGCGCTATCAGTTTGTCTGCTTTGCTCTGAATGCTACGTGCATTCAGATATAAAGCCTTTGGTTTTGTCTTTTTGTTATCTATGTAACATCTAATCTCGACTGTTGGTTTGTTCTTAGGTTTTTTCTCTCTGTCCCTTCCTGCCATTCTCTGGCCTTCATTTCCCATATTACTATTCTGCTCTCCTGCCTTGACTCTGCCCCTTGGTTTGCTATGTCTGCCCAGGCTTGATCCCTCACCACCCCCCCCCACCCCTTGTTTAGTTTAAAGCCCTCTCTACTCCTCTCTACTTCCCTAGTTATACGGTTTACTAGAACACTGGTCCCAGCACGGTTCAGATGCAGACCATCCCAACGGTACAGCACCCACTTTCCCCAGTCCTGGTGCCAGTGCCCCACGAACCAAAACCCATTTCTTCCACACCAGTCTTTGAGCCACATATTCATTTCACTAATCTTATGTGTCCTCTGCAAATTGGCACGTGGCTCAGGTAATAATCCTGAGATTATTATCCTTGAGATTCTGCTCTTCAATTTGGGGGTTAGCTCCTCATACTTTCTAAGCAGAACCTCTTTCCTTGTCCTACATATGCCGTTGGCACCTACATGGACCACGACAACTGGATCCTCCCCCTCCAACTCCAAGTTCCTGTCCAGCCCTGAGCAGATATCTTGAACTCTGGCACCAGGCAGGTAACATAGCCTTCTGGACTCACGCTCTCGGCTGCACAGAACCGTGTCAACCCCCTTACTATACTATCCCGTACTACCACTACATTCCTTTTAGCTCCCCCCACATGAATGGCTTCCTGTACCACAGTGCCATGGCCAGTCTGCTCATCCACCTTTCAGACCTTGCTTTCATTCACACAGGTTGAGAGCACCTCAAACCTATTTAACAATTGCAAAGTCTGAGGCTCCTCCACTACTGTCCGCTCGGTCCCTTCACTTGCCTCACTCACGATCACATCCTCCTGTCCCTCACTGCAGACCAAATCAGATCACCCTGTTCTAAGATGTGTGACCATCCTCTGAAACAAAGTGCGCAGGTATTTCTCCCCCTCCCTTATGTTGCGCAGTGTTTGCAGTTCGTCTTCCAGATCAGTAATCCTGATCCAGAATTCCTCTAGCTGCTCACACTTTCTGCAGATGTGTTTGTCCTGGATCGCCTTGGCATCCAGGAGCTCCCACATACCACAGCTGCGACATGACACCTGTCCAGCCATTGTTACTTATGCTATTAGTTAATTTACTTTAATTACTTTCTTAATTAACTTAGAATAATTCCTACATATCATAGAATTTACTGTGCTTATTAAATGCTAGTACCATCTTTAACTAAAGTTATACTTTTCTTGACTACACAGATATATAGACCTTCCTATTCATAATAGATCTTACCAATGCTAATAAAGCGTTGCCAATTCTAATAAACCTTACTACTGTTAGTAAACCTTAAAAATACTGATAAATGCTAATAATACTTAATGCAGCTTATGTGTTAAGTTGCCTGAATTTGAGCGAATACACCCTGCTGGTCTCTCTCTCTCTCTCTCACTCTGTATTATAAATTATAAAATCCACTTTAGTTTTTAGTTTATATACTAATGAATTGATCAAGTCTTATTTTATATTTGATTGCATTAGATGAAATTAAATTTAAAAATATACTGGTATACTCACTCCGCTGCTTTCTGTTTCCCTGGTCTCTCTGTTGACTGTGACGTCAGTCTGATGTAACTCTTCGATTTTTTTTCCCCTCTGCTCTGCTCCCACTGTGTTCTCTCTCTTTCTCTGGTCTCCGATTTCGTGGTGTGCTTTTTAAAGCTCTGCTCCCACTGTGTTCTCTCTATCTCTCTCAATACTCCAGCTGAGGCCTAACCAGTGATTAATAAAGGTTTAGCATTGCTTCCTTGCTTTTATTGCAATGCCTCTATTTATAAAGCCTAGGCTTTTTTAATCAGCCTCATTAAATTGTCCTCCATCTTCAAAGATTATGTACAGTTCTTCACCCGGAGAGTGAATGTGGAACTTGCTACCACAGGGAGAGGTTGAAATGACTCGCACAGATAAATTGAAGAGGAGGCTAGATAAGCATATGAGGGAGAAGCGAATAGTGGGTTATGCTGATAGAGTTAGATGAGGAAAGACATGAGGAGGCTCGAGTGAAGCATAAACACCAGCATGGACCGAATGGCCTGTTTCTGTGCTGCATATCCTATGTAATTATATGTCTGTAATCAGTTTCAGTGGCGGTTGCAGTGGAAGAATCCTAGCCTCCAGTGATGATCTACCCCTCAGTGTCCCATTAGTATGCCAGGATAGCTGGTCAGACATCAACAGTATACTGCAGATATATTTGGATCAAGTATACAAATATTAGGCTTGCCACTGAGGGTTGACTTAGTTCTGACTTAGAGTACATTTGTTGCCAGACATGTCATTTTGGAGTCACTTTGCCCCTGAAGAGTCTCTGTTTACCTTTCTCCCAAGAAGGATAGTCATTATGGTTTTGGTTGATGCTAACTGAACAAAGCCTTGGTAGATAACAAGCCATCTCTGCTTCTGATAAGCCCATTACATGAATGGCACTTTCCTATTACTTTCTAATCCATGTGATGACACGTCTCATTTACTTGGCTTACTGTTAAATTAAGATCGCACATTATCCCATAAATCGGAGAAAGTGTAAGATGCTGGCTATTTCCAGAAACTGCTTCATGCCCTTCTGATGGAATTAGTCAACTAATAAAATGACTGAGGACCTGGATTAGTGGTCCATCCCTAATAAATGAGTTACTGAGCAAGATTTCCAGGGGGGTCTCAGAGTCTCATAGAGCAATATAATTCAGATGTCAAACATTTTCAAATAAAATATATACAATTAATGATTCCTGTTACCCTTGTGAGATCTTCAAAACTAATTTTACTTTTTATGAGAAGGAAGAAATACTATTTATTGCGGAGGTTGAAAACACCCAGAAGGAACTTTTACATCACTTTAACACTGTAGGAAACACAAATTATAGCTTTTTTTTGGTTTAAATTCATAAACAAATTAAATAGGCCCATCAGATCATGTACACTAAATCCATTTTGTTTGCAAGCCAGTAACATGGACACTTTGTCCTCTTCTGTTTTTCATTGTCCAACTCTTAGCCTATGAGTTATCAACAGCTCAGGTAATCTAAATCAACATTTATATTCTTTTGTAACTGACCTTATGGTGAGCTAGATTCCAGCTCTGATCTCTGCCGCTAGGATTCTGTGGACATGAGATATCGTCAGTTCGGTAGACCATTTTTTTTTTCGAAAAGGCCTTTGCATTTTGTGCTTTCAAATAAAGGAATCTGCGACTCATAAATATGGTTTACACTCTGCGACTATATATTTTCCTTCAAAGTTCAGAATGGCTATGTGATATCAGTTTAGATTCACAGTCATTTCAACCTTTAGACTTCTGGCAGTCACCACTGTTAGTCTGTCAGTCTGCCTTTTAGGCTGACTGTACCGGGTTTTATCAAATCTGAAATAACTATATTCCAATACTCAGCCGCAGGTTCAGACATTGAGATAGATTCTTAACTTATCCATTATGATCCATTCGTACAATCTGTTGTTGTAATTAGCAAAAGGCATCCAAATTCTGCATAATTTAGTACAATTATACAAGAATTCCTAATTGTTTACCGATATTAGAAATCAGTCTACAATTAATTGGAATATTCTACAGCTAAAGCAAATTACTGACGAGTTTTTTTTAGCCAGAGTATCTATTAGCATTTCCTCCTATTGTAGCAAATAACACCCTGCGCACACAGCCTGTTGCAATATTTTGAAAGTATCATGATTGCATGGTGCTTATTGGGTTAAACAGTGAGCATATAAATTAAGATTACACATCAAGTCTCAGTCTTTTATGTGAATAATTATTACAATCTGCTATTAAACATTCAATGCAATCAAATAGCCCTCAAAAACAACTAGTTTATTGCTGAAGAGAGAACTGAACACAATAAAATAAGGTGCTAACTGACCTTTTAAAAAGAAAATTGAATATGTGTATACAAAATTTGTTCAAATGTTCTCAGGATAATAATGCTGATAGACCTGTAAGGATTGTAAGTAAGATTGTAAAAATTTAATGGTAATACTCATTCAATGCGGCAGTTCTATTGTGACCACTATAATGACCCTATCTGTCCAGATCTGAATATTTTATATAAGAAATCATTATACTCATCTCCCATGGTGGTTCATTGAGTAAATGCATCACCTGGTGTGAGCTGAGCTCTATGAACCATGAAGATCCAAGGTTCAATCAGGCTGTGACACTCACTGTGGGGATTCACTCATGAAGACTTGATAATCAAAATCTCTCAAGGCCCATAGAATTGCATCCCAGCATGAGCCACTGCCCTCAGGTGTTGAACAAAGGAACAGGAAGAAAAATTGAAGAAAATAAAATGATAATAGACAAAATCATATTCCTAATTTGCAACTATAAAGCTAATTGGCCCAGGGTGTGGCATTCATTCAAATAGATGGTACATATAAATCTCTATCCATTTGTGATAGAGTAGGTATTGGAGTTCTGATAATTGGAAATCTATTTTGGGACTGTTGACAGCTGCCAAAGGCCACCAGATGCCTGCTGTGCTTGGTTCTGGGTGCCACATCTTAGGAAGGATATATTGGCCTTAGAAGGAGTGCAGCATAGATTTACCAAAACTCCAAGGGTTAAATTACAAGAAAGGATTATGTAAACTAGGACTTTTGAAGGTTAAAGGGAAAATTGATCAAAGTTTTCAAGTTATTATGGGGAACTGATAGAGTAGATAGTGTTACACTCATGTGAGTGCTGCGATTGAAAATACAAGAACTCAACCTGAAAAGTTATAAAAATGGACTACTTTTTTTAAAAAGTGGACCACGTGCTTCAAAATGGCCACCAAAGGTCAAAAGACCTGGCCTTGTATATTCAAACTGTCTGCTGTCTGGCAAAGATAGAAGAATAAATTCCAAAGCTAGGCGGTGTCAATTACACCCATCCTGAACACAAGAGACATTTTTGAATTGAATGGGTTCTTCTGAAACAAAGAATGTGTGAAGTAGTCACAATTTAGGCCATTGTCTATCATCATAGGGAGGAAGATCTGTGTCTCCCTACAGAGGCAAGATGTGAGAGACATTTTAGTTTAAAAGGTGGTTCTCTGTAGAGAGAGAGAGAAAGAGAGACCCAGGAAAAAGCATCACCAAAGCTTGTCCAGTTGAGAGCTGGGGGAAAAATCTAGCAAGCTGAAAGGAAGATGCCCTGCTATGAATTCTACATTTCAACTTATGCAGCAGTGAACTGAAAGTGATCCCATGTCTTCAAACTGAACTTTCAACCTACAGACACCTCAGGCCTGCAGCTAAAGAAACTTGACTTCGGAGAAAATTCAACAGGTTTACCATGAACCCTGAATACCTACCTCTCTTCAAACCACTTACCCCTTTTCCTCTCTCTATTTGTCTCTTATGTGTGTGTGCACAAGTGAATGCATGAGTGGGTGCAGTTGTGAAAATTTCAGTATAAGGCATATTGCTCAATGAATAATCTTCTGTTTTAACCCTACAAGAAAACCTGTCACTATCGGTTTATTTGATAAATAAAACACAAAAAGGTTAAACTCTAATAACCAAAACTCTTGCTGCGATCAGGTGGGAGTTTAACAATGGGAACCACCCACACCCCACACCACATGGCCATAGCAGTAGAGAGAAACTATTTCCGCTGGTTATGGAGCCTAGGACTAGTGGACATAGCCTAAAAGTTAGAGCCAGGTTATTTCAGGAGAGTAATTGGAAACATTTCCACACGCAAAGATTGATAGAAGTTTGGAACTCTCTTCTACAAACACAGTTGATACTGGGTCAAATATTAATTTTAAATCTGAGATTGTAAAGAATTTTGTAAACCAATGAATTAAGGGATATGGGGCAAAGGTAGGTATATGGAGTTTGGCCATAAATCAGCCATGATCCCCGTTGAATGGCGGAACAGGCTCAAGGTGCTAAATGACCTACTCCTTTTTTTTTTATTTAGAGATACAGCACTGAAACAGGCCCTTCGGCCCACCGAGTCTGTGCCGACTATCAACCACCCATTTATACTAATCCTACACTAATCCCATCTTCCTACCACATCCCCACCTGTCCCTATATTTCCCTACCACCTACCTATACTAGGGGCAATTTATAATGGCCAATTAACCTATCAACCTGCAAGTCTTTGGCATGTGGGAGGAAACCGGAGCACCCGGAGGAAACCCACGCAGACACAGGGAGAACTTGCAAACTCCACACAGGCAGTACCCAGAATTGAACCCGGGTCGCTGGAGCTGTGAGGCTGCGGTGCTAACCACTGCACCACTGTGCCGCCCCTGTTCCTGTGTTCCTACTACTCTCCCTAACAAATCTGGACAGAAGCTCATTCCAGCATAAACAAATGCACATGCGCCACAAAGCTTAGAAAGAAAAACTACCCCATTGTTACGACCAAGTGAGGAAGAGGTCTAGGGTTCCCTTTTAGCCTTCACCTGGTCTTACTGTAACAAGGTTTTATTTTTTTAAACACACTGTTTTTAGCTCCCCCTTTGGTGAATCCTTGTTCACCACTTTCCAATGATAAGACAAAGAAACCAGCACAAACAGGCTTTCTTAGGTTTAAAGAAGAAAAGTTGAAATTTATTAAACTTAAACTCTAATTCAGTTAACTCTTACGGATACACGACGCGCTCCACGCTAGCATGCATATGTGATGCACACATGCAAAAAGAGACAGAAAAGAGCAGAAGAACAAGAAAGTGGGAAAGTTTGAGGCAATATCTGAAGAGTTGCTGTTACAGTTCTTCGAGCTCACTGCAGAGTCCTTGATTGTCGGTAGATCTTGCTTTTTGTTGGGGTCCAGTATTCTTCTTAAACCTTGTTTGCTGTAGGAGACTTTTCTCACTTGGGGTTCATGTGTCTTCAGTGCATTCAGAGGCTGTGAGAAAGAGATGGGAGCAGACAGGAGAGAGATCTCTGTCCAGGAGCAAACAGATACTCTACCCAAAATGTTTTACAAATTCAAAGAACTCAGGTTGCCAAGCAGGTTAGTCATGTAACTAGCTGGTTTGACCTGGTTTCACATCTTAGCAGTCAACCTGGAATGTGAGCTCTCCCACCTTCAACATCTGGTGATCAAAAGTCCATTATGTGATGAATGTGTCAGGGAATGGCTGCTTTGTCCTTCCAAGCACAGTCTGTTAATATGCAAATGTGTTTTCCAGCCACGGCTGATCTGTTTCACAAGTCCTTTCTTCACCCCAGTAACCGTTTAAAATCAATGTTCATGACAAAATTAATGTGCTTTATTCGTGGCAGGTGTGGGCCTAGCATGACACCATATAAAGCCTGGCTACCCAACCTGAACCTGACCGAACCCGACTACATGTATCGGGTTCTGGTCGGGTCAGGTCTGTATTTTGCATCCAGCATTCGGTCTCGGGGCAGGTTGGGCTGGACTGTGCTGTTTTGTTTCGTATTATTTTCATTTTGATCTATGATTTTTTTCTGTTTCAATAATATGTTTGTTATTTTTGGGTCGGGTCGGGCATTTAAAAAAAATAAAGGACTCGGGCTCGGGTCGGGTTTTAATTTTATACCCAAGGCAGGCTTTAATCCCATAACTCCAAAAACCCAAACTAGACAAAATTCAGCTTTTCTTGAAAAAAAATTCATATTGAACAATTCAGAAAAATGTGAGTTTCTGCTTCAGTTTGGTTCTGACTCCGAGAGCAGGATTTTCCGTTTGGGGTCAGGTCCCGATAACAGGGTCAAATGTGACTGCCGACCCCGCACCTTGTCGGAAGCAGTCACCTGACTTCGACTTTGCCTGGATTGGCCAATTAGTGGCCAGAGGGTGCATTGTTACTCAACTAAGGATGACAGGCAGGCTCTCAAGGCTTGAGGGCCAATACAAGGCCCTCCAGCAGGGAAGAAGCTGCAGCCTGTCATTGCAGGTAAGGGAGAGTAAGGCTGCCTCCATCTTAATCTTGAAACACCCTCTCAGCACTTTTAAAATATTTTAAAAACCCCCACAAGGCAGCCTGTGGCTGGAGCTATGATGAGGGAGGCAGTGGGGTGGGGGCCTTCGGTCGGGGGGAGGGGGGGGGGGGAGGGACCTCAAAGTCATCCTGGTGCAATGGCCCGCTGGTCTTCAGGCAGCTGCTGTGCTCCCTGTTCTATGGATGGCCTGTTGGCCTACTGGAAAATTTGAGTTGGCCTTTGATTAGTGGCCTTAATTGGCCTTTTAATTACCAAGCTACCTGCCACTTGCCTCATCCAAAAATGGCTCAGGGTCGGAATGGTGTCGGTAAACAGACACACCAGCCAGTGGCACAAAATTACACGCCCACCCGCCTCAATTCCCGCCCCAATTCCCTCCGAAAATCCTGCTCCTAATTTTCTAGCCCCACATTATGAATCCAAAGTCTTTGGAATATCATGGAATAATTATAATCATCAGTTAATCAGTACCAGAAGCTTTTTTTTTAGCATATATAGAATGAGGATTTTCAAATGTATTGCATATTAAAGGTTACTGCTACATTTCATAGGCTAACTAGAGTGATGTCGTCCAATCCAAGATGAAAGGAAAATGATGCTGTTCTCCTTGGCGGCGAGAAACATATTGAGTAAATTTGACCTGCAATACAGCTGGAGGTTCTCGTTGTGAATAAGCCTCTGAGTTAACAACGTTAAATAGAGAGGAGGTTGATTGTCATTCTTTATTATTGGATTTATTTATAAAGGCAACATTAGACAGGTTAGTATTTTTCTGTATTCATCTTGATTTGAAGCGTTTTTAATCTTGAAATTCTTGATAAACTTTTGTTACAAATGCATGACTGCTGTTCGTTTCATTTCATGCAGAGTTCAGACAGTGGTAGCTGTCCAAGAGATACAGTGACACTTTGATCCATGATCAGTTTGGATGTTGATTTATGTCGCAAATGGCTACATAGCAGAATTTCTTTTAGGTAACTGAGTTAATGGTGTGTCCTTTGTTTTTGTGTGGTAACATGCAGAGAGCTATATAAACAAAGATATGCCATAGATTCTATTGAGTACACTCTATAATTAAATACAAGCAGAAAATATTGATCACCAATTCAGGAGTCTCCCTAACAGATGTTGCTTGTGCTAATCAAAAGCATGAGCCATATTCTATATTTGCCTAGGAAATGTAATGCTGATGATTTCATATAATCTTTGGATTTGGCGCTTCTTGGGTTAAAAATAAGACATTGAGGAAGTATTACAACTATTCTGAAATTCTGATGGCTGATTCAGCCCAGAAAACTCATATTAAAATATCCTAATTTGACAGATAAGGCACACTAACAGATGTTGATGGAGATTTCCTACTTTAAAGGTGCTATATAAATGCAAGTTCTTGTTCTTGTTAAAACTGGTACGTCATTTGGACCATTTGTTTATCCATGATGAGACATCTTAGTGAGGTAAATTAACCTATTATTGGCTTTACTTCTTTCATTTCTGTTCATATTTGCCGTTATTTTGCCAAATGTTTTGTGCTTCATATCTCTAAGTATATATTTCAAATTCAAGTTAGTTATTATAATCTGTGAGTTTAATGTCTAACGTTCCAAATTAAGTGGGATAGCATATCATGAGGCTACATTTAATCCGCTAAGCGGATTACTGTAAATCAGGGCAATTAGCAACCTCTTGGCTCCTACAAGTCTGCAAATGCTAATTACATAAAAAAGTGCAGTTTCTAGGTCTGCTTGTGGAAACTATTGTGACACTGTAGAGAGGGGAAATGAAAGCCGTCAATTGTAACCACATCAGCAGGTTGATGCCCATTTTATATTACACTTGTAGTGATGACTAAATAACAGTTATTAGTGCTGGATGCAGTGCTTACAATGCAGAACAGTTCTATAGTGCTACTATAATAGTTAAGTTGAAAATCCCTTTTGATATGAATATTTTAACTTCTGTAAAAATAATGGATAATTGGGAATGTTAACACAGGAATCGTTTTAATCAGCAGCTCAGATGACACTGTAACTACACAACATTGTTTGAGTACTTTATGACTGTTACTTGAACAAGTAGATGAGATTACAAAGTGTAATCACTTTGGGGCATCTGTTATTTTACTAGTATACACATCCAAGCTCAGGGTGTAAATACATTCAATAGGTTCAATAATCAATATTAGGTTTAATTTTTTGGCCACAGTGCTTGTAATGACTGAAGCAGTTGGCTGGTCCAGGAATAAAGAATCAAAATCAGCTTTTGTCCTATTTAAAGTTGTTGATTGTTGTGTTGCATAAACAGCCTGATAAATCACAGGGGGAAAAGATAATGGTTAATGCATAGATCAAACATTGTGCGAGTGCTGTCATATCATGACCTGACTTTTACTTCTGTGGTTTTCTTTTTCTTAGTGTTACGACCAGGTGAGAAAGGTGTCCAGGGTAAAGCCTGCTCGGGTCTGCAAAATAAAACCCAAACCGGCCCAAGTCCTTTCATTTTTTCCCGCACCCGACCCAACGTTGTCAGGTTCGGGTTGGGTAGCCAGCCTTTAGTTCAGGGCACCCTCTCAGCCTTCACCTGGTCTTACTGTAACAGGGTTTAATTTTAAACACACTGGGCTGAATTTTATTGGGGCGCCGCCGTCCGCAGAGGCGACCTTTGAACTCGGCGGCGCGCCCACCGCCGAGCCCCCGCTATATTAATCGTGGGGGCTCATTAGAATCACGGCGCCGAGTCGCCTTCCCATATTACGTGGGGAGAGGTGGGACATTCGGTGCAGTGAGAGAGTCTTTGATAGCTGTGCAGCATGTGCTGGGGCCCTATTCAAAGCGCCCCAGCACATGCTTCCTGATAGCTGTCAGAGAAATACTTATCTGACTGCTGAAGAGTGGGGCTGCTGTCAATCTGGCAGCAAAGCAGAAAGTGCTGCAGAAATCCAGCAGGTCGGGCAGCATCTATGGAGAGAGAAGCAGAGTTAACTTGTCCAAGTTCACAGACCTGAAAGTTAACTCTGCTTCTCTCTCCACAAATGCTGCCTGACCTGCTGAGTTACCCCAGCACTTTCTGCTTTGCTGCCACATACTTACCCTGCTGTGTCCCAGTGTCCTGTGAAGTTGCGATCCTCTTCTCCCACTCAAGTGTAACATTCCTTCTTGTAGGCATGCCGCAACTGGGTGAATAATCTTAAATTTTCACATTCCAGGACATGAGACTTAAATACACCATAAAAGGTATTACAGAGGTTTACAGAGAACACACTGACACAAATTGGAATACACGGGTGTCACAGCAAAGTAAATATGTCTTTCACTAAATGTTCCTCACCAACGTGTGTCCTTTTCTCTGTGCGAATGATGTGTGCCAGCATGTAGCACCAATGTCACATTCCTTTGCACCATTGGCCCTTCAGAAGAGCCAACATTTGCAATAACATCATTACCATGCCACCATTACTCATGAGCGTCTCCATGGACTCAGTGACATGGACATTGGCTCAGTCAGCTGCTGCCTCTAATGGTTTACAAGGGGATGCTGCAGATGTGGATTGCCGCACAGCAGGTGAGCGAGGGTGATATGTGGCTTGCAGAGCTCATGTCGGTTCCTATGGAGCAGACAGCCTTTGTCTGATAAGTCACTGCTGTACATCCCTAGCACACTGCTGGTCCTGTGTGCAGAGCCTGGGTGCCATCTGTCCTCCCATGCGTCTATCACATTGTAGGTCCACAGCATCCTCATTGTCCAAGGAGGAATCCTGTTGACGTTTCTCCTCATCATGCCAGGCCTATTGGGTACATAGTTGTGCAGAGCATCAAAGAAAAGAGCTGGCTGGCCTTTTTGGACTGTAGAACAGGGCATCACCCTATCCATTCAGGCATTGGAGGCGCTCTTTCAGCATGCCGATTTCCTGTTCAATGGTGGCTCATGTAGCTCAGTGGCTGGCGTTGTATCTCTCCTCTGCAGCAGGGGTGGAGTCTCTCACTGGTGTCGGGAGCCATGTCTGCAAAGGATAGCCCTTATCTCCAAGAAGCCACCCCTCCATCTGAGCCAGTTCAGTGAACAGCGGTGGCAGCCGGGACTGGTGCAACACCCAGGTGTCACAGCAGTTACCTGAGAAGCAGTCGCACATTCGCTGCAAGCATCTGCGGTATTCACATACCTGCTTATCCTAGATTGAGAGGGCTCCTTTAATGGTGACATCTGCAGGTGGTAGCCTGGCAGTAGGCCTGATGGCCACATGCGTGCAGTCTATGAACATTACAACCTATGGTTCTCTGGCAATGGTGCCAGAACCAATGGCCTTCTGGGTCTGGCTGTGAGAGTCTGTCCTGAAGTGGACATCCTCACTGGCCCTCCGGTGCAGGGCATTGGTGACCTCCCTGATGCAGTGATGCACTGCTGACTGTGTGACCCCACAAAGGTTTCTGGTAGGCCCTTAAAAGGCTGCAGAGGTGTCAGGCTTGAGAACCGCTGCCACTATGAGGAATAAAGGCATGGGAATGTCCACTGGAGCCCATGGGCTGCAGGTCATCCTTGAGCAGGTCACAGAGACGTATCTCCACCCTCTCTATATGCGCAGTATCCTCTGACACTGGTGTTCTGACATCCGATGGCATGTCATGTGGGGCCTGTAGATGCACGGCAACTGTAATGGCGAACTCCCCTTGGGGGCTGCTGCTCACGACCAGGGGTCTCTACGTGGATCACACCTGCCTGTTGATATTGCCTCTGGTGCATACGGATTCTCACAAGCATATGATCACATAATGTAGGATGAGCCACACCTATTTCCATGTGATTAAATAAATTTGAACCCTGCACGTATTCGAAGGTAACTAACAGGGCATGGATTGGTGTTGACGGGTACATCCGCTGCTTTCCTGGATCAACTATGTGGCGTGCCATGGCATTGCCCATCTCGGCCAACAGTCAGAGTGGCACAGCATGACCACATCAAGATCCTACCAGCTGAATCGATTGCCCCCCCTATCTATAAAACCTTAATGCTCCTGCCCTTTTTCCCCACACACAGGGTGCCTAGTGTGCCATTGCCCCATCACAAACACAGAGCGTACACTGTTAACAGAGATGCCAGCACAGCTTTCTCTCCAGTAATCCTAGACCCCCTCCCTTTCAGAGTGCAGAGTGCGACCCCTGTGTATCCCCCTCCTTCCTCCCTTTAAGAATGCAGAGTTAGACCCCTGCGTATTCCCTCCTCCCTTTAAGAATGCAGAGTTAGACCCCTGCGTATTCCCTCCTCCCTTTAAGAATGTAGAGTTGGACCCCTGCATGTCCCCCCTCCCTCCTCCCTTTAAGAATGCAGAGCTAGACCCCTGTGTATCCCCCCCTCCCTCCTCCCTTCCGTAATGCAGAGCGAGGACCCGCTGGCTTTTCAGATCGTGAGTGGGACGGCACGTGACGGCCGCCCGTTCAACAAAAAATCCGGCAGTGTTGGTGGAGAGGCAGCGGGCTGCAAAATCAGCATAGGTAAGTAAGCATTACCATATGCTAATTGTGGTGCCGCCACTGTCCGGCAGGGGCGGGGTGCTGTACCAAAAGCTGGTAATATGCGACGGGCCCATCTCAACGTTGCAGGTCGAGGCGGGGCTCTCCCTGAAGCATTTTACTGGCCCCCGCGCTGCGACCTCCGGCATCGAAGGGCTGGTAAAATTCAGCCCACTGTGTTTTTAGCTCCCACTTGGTGAATTCTTGTTCACCGCTTTCCAATTATGAGGCAAATAAACCAACACAAAGAGGTTTTCTTAGGTTTAAAGAAGAAAAGTTGAAATTTATTAAACTTGAACTTAAACTTTAATTCAGTTGACGCCTATGGATACACGACCCGCCCACGCTAGCATGCACATGCAAATAGAGACAGAAAAGAGCAGAAGGAAAATAAAGTAGAAACATTTGAGGCAATATCTGAAGAGTTTTTGTTGTGCCTCATTTTTGGCAGTTGGGGGCCTAGCATGACATTAGTCAGTGGCACAAAATTGATTTTATATCTAAGATTAGACTTTATTCTCTCATGTTACTTTCCTTCAAAGTCTCTTTTTCTTGCTGTAGTTTTTTTGATTGTTTCTGTTTGGTTTCTTCTTGCCCACGGTACTGTTTCCAATATTCCCTGGTTGTCGTTACAGTATTTCTGTTCTGCTCTTTTTGCCTTACTTTTACTTCCCTTATTCTCCTTCCATCCACTTTTTTTTCTTCTCTCTCTTTTCAAGCTCTAGTACATACGCCCGAAACACAATGCAACAAAATGGCAGCTGAGGTTCTTGTAAATGGCAGCATTTCTTTATGCAAATCATTGCTGAAATTTACAGTGTGAGAACCCCGAGATCGATATTCCAACATGAATGTTTGTCAATGACACTGGCCGAATCCTTAACTGCTCACTTCAAGGCCTTATCAAGGAGCCAACTGAGATTTATCACCTAGTCTAGGTCCACAAGTTAATGATGCTTAAAACTGGCTTGCTGAACTGTTCTACCCTATACAGATTATACGCTACCAATCCCATCAGGATGCACATAAACTCTTCTTTTCTGTGTATGGCAGCTTGAAAAGTAACATTAAATGCCAATGTTCAAGTTGGTCACCTGCTCTATAATAGTGAAATAAAAAACAAGAAATGCTGGAAATACTCCGCATCTGTGAGGAGAGAAACAGTGTTAAGGTTTCAGGTCAGTGACCTTTCATCGGAACTGGGAAAAGCTAGAAATGTAATAGGTTTTGAGGAAGTGAAAAGGGGGAGGGTGGGAAGTAGAACAAAAATTAAGGTCTGTGATAGGGTGGATGGTGGGAGAGATTAATTGACAAAAGGTTTCATGGTGCAGGACTAAAGAGTGGTAATGGGACAAATAAAGAAACAAAAGATGTGTCTAGAGGAGGTATGAAATCTATGCTTGCTGCCATCTTGGCAATGAATTGCAGTGCTCAAAGGGACATGCAAACTCGTGTAACAGTCCCGCAATCTGTCCTCCATCAGATTCGTAGTATTGCTGAGGCACTGCCCCGGGGAGTGGCAATGGCACCATGGAGCATGAACCTGCTGTCCACTCTCAGGATGACAGTATTTGTTCTCTCACCACTACCACTCCGTCAGTGCCCTTCCTGTTGTCTGTCAGCCAGCCAGCCTAGACTGCCAAGCCAAGCACATGCCAAGTTGGTGCGGTCTGAAGCCAGTCCCTCAATGCCAGAGCTGCTCAAGGGCATCCTCCAAGGACATCTGCAGTCTCTCCCAGTGAAAGTCAGCAGCCTTTCACCAGGCATGCTGCAGCCACAGCATAGGAGCAGTAGGACAGGCAAAAGCACCTGCAAAATAGGCACGAAGGGAATGCACAATGGTGAATAGTTCTTATGCCTCTGGTTGTTCAAGGTGGCGACAGCAGACTGCCTCAAGATGATGGTGGTGTGGCTGCTGCTGGATAGCGGGCATTCACCAACATGATGGTTTGGGCACTGTTATACACCAACTGCACATTAATGGATTGGAACCCTTTGCGTTCTCCCTATTGGCATCTCACCAATGGTGCCTGCAGAGCCACACGTGTGCAGTCGATGACTCCCTGCACCATTGGAAATCCCTGGCAAAGGCATGTGCCCACTCATACTGCTTCTCTTTGGTTAGAGAGAAAACAATGAACTCACCTTTCCTCGCATGCAGGGCCTCAGTCACCTCTCAGCTGCACAGACATATGGTGAACTGGCATATGTTTCCATTGTTGCCTACTCTTTCCTGGAATGATCCAGTCACGTAGAAGTTTAGTGCGACAGTGAGCTTGACGACCACTGGCAGCACTGCCTTCGCCCTGTTGTGAGGCTGCAGTTCCTGTTGAAGGAGGTGGCACAGTTCTGTGACCACGTCCTTGGTGACTCTTGGGTGCCTCAGGCATTGCTTCTGGCTGAGGTGGAAGTCGGAGAAACCTTTGGTGGGTAGGCTTTCTGTGGAGCGTGCTCTTCCTCCCCCCTCTGCACAGACATTTCCCTCTCTACAACTTCTGTTCCATTTGCACACCCAGAGACACTGCAACTACAACCTCTATAACTGTTGCAGCCTTTGTGTGGACAGGTCACAAACTTCTGTTCTGCTCTTTTTGCCCTCCCTATCAGGATGCAGCACCCTCCCTTCCAAATGCAACAACTCACCACAACACCTCTAAAGAGACACCACAACACCTCCAAAATCAGAATTAAGTCAAAAGCACCTCACCTACAAATTGGATGGCTGGCCCTTTAAATATCAGTGATCGGTGGGGGAGGTTCCTGGTGTAGTTGCATGCTTCAAAGCTTGTCGAGCTGTGAATGGTTAGTGCAGGTGTTTACTGGACTTGGTGCTGTCCAAGTTTACAAACTATGCATCAAATCAGCCGGAATAGCTGTTTGATGTCACAATCTTGTTATAACGGTTTTATTTTTGTACTAATATCTTAGAATTCTGTGTGTTTAAAAAACTGAAAAAAGGAATTTTCAGTGGACGTGGACACTTGCAAATAGTTGAAATTTTGCATGTTGACTTTGTATACAAGAATAGGAAAAGCAAGCAATTTCAAGGAAGCCAGCCAGAATGTGACAAACTGAATTATTTTATTATTCCTTTTATTCATATGAAACAGCTGTAAACCAGAATCCTTTTTTTCCTCAGTTAACTGGGTTTTTTGAATGTATGTGTGTGTGCATGAGGCTAGGTAAATAAGGAGCTTTTCATAGATATAGATTTATTGCAACACTTTGAATGACAGGGAGAGACACTGTGTCTGGTCATGTGATCGTCTCAGGAAAGTTTACTTTCACTTTGGACCCTTTTAAAAACCAGTGAGTTGGACAAAGAGCAGGCATTTGAAACTTAGACCTGACTTGCCTGGAGACTAGAGAAAAAGACCTCTCTCTGTAAAGGAAACTAACATCTCTTGAAAAGAAATCCTGCATTTGAAAGGTGGCAGATCCCTTTTGCCTCCAATCTCTGAAGAATTCCTGCATCCAGTGTGGTTCCTGTTTCCTCCTGCATTTTGGGAAATCCTGGAACCTGAAGAAAGCTTCTACTGCTATACTGCTGCTATGAGTCCTAAGCAGACCTATTGCTACATCCCTGATGAAAGACCTATGTGATGCCTGCTGTAGCCGAATTGTCCTGAAGGCCTACCCATCACAGACTGTTCATCAACCTTACCTGGAAAGACTTCAAGTGGCATCTGTCTATTTGACTCTGGGACACCTCACCCAACTGAAGAATTTCCTACCAGAATGTGACAAACTGAATTATTTTATTATTCCTTTTATTCATATGAAACAGCTGTAAACCAGAATCCTTTTTTTCCTCAGTTAACTGGGTTTTTTGAATGTATGTGTGTGTGCATGAGGCTAGGTAAATAAGGAGCTTTTCATAGATATAGATTTATTGCATTAGTGCTTAAGACTTATTATTTTTTTCTAATAAATAGTTGATGTTAGTGTTTAAAGAAACCTGGTGGGTGTGCTTTATTTTGGGGGACAAATAAAGTCCAATTGGCTATTCTTCAGTAAGTGGGAAAATTAATTGATATGCTGTGACCCGTGGAGAAGTGGAACTGAATTGACAGTGCATTTCTACTGCCTTGGTTGTAACAATCTGTCCACAGTAAAAGCTTCTGGTGTACATATGGCACACCCATGCTAGCGCCCATCACAGCATGGAGTGCCATGCAGGCCTCACCGGATGTGGCTGGAAGCGCTGTATGGGCCATTTTTTTCATAACGCCAGCACCAGCAGTTGCAGAGAGCCCAATTTTGCAACACTGATGTGGTTTGCATTGACCCATATTTTCCTTTTCTGGCATTCAGGCTGGTACTGACACCATTTTGAGGATACATTCAAGACAGTTCTTAGGGTATTTCTCCTGCACCAATTGCCAAAATCACTGGAAATCCCATAGATTGGGATTTGTTAGATTTTCTTGTGGTCATATTCAGAGAGCGAACCCTTTGGAAAAGCTGAATCTCCCTTCAGATATAAATGTGACATAATTGAGGAGAAGAATAAAATGAGTCAGGAGTTCGGATAACTTTGAAACTAATTTAGTTCTTTGAATATAGTGGATTCAATGGATGAACAGAAAGTTTGACAAAAACAATGGACTGGATTTTCCCTCTGGGAGTGGAAAACAAAAGGCAGGACTGTTTCCGAGTCCCAAATCCAACCCTAGGGGCAATGGACACTCATTGGGGTTCTGATGGGGGCACCCCCTTAATTGGCATGGAGACAGGTTCTCGGACCAATCAAGGGCAGTGGGTGTTATATGTTTGGTTCTTATGCTGCACCGTATAGAGTCTAGCCAGAGAGGTTCTTGTTTAAACATTAATCTTTATTGTATAGTAACTATATACACTCCATGCTAACCTGTGTGTCTCCTACAAAAGTCACTCTGTATCTGTTCTCGAGTCTCTCCCACATGATCTGTTACCTCATCATGGTGGGTGGTAATCTTTACAGTCTCTCAAGGTTAATCCTTTGATACCCTTATACTACATCTCCCCCCAAGTCCTTATTCCAATATATATTTACACACATTCATTTTTTTTCTTTACATGCTACCCCATCTCCCCCCCCCAAGTCTCTGACTTCATAGATTCAACCTCTCAGGAGGCTTCACAACTCTCCCTGATCTTGTTTCGTCAGATGTGGAAGATTGATAGTCTTTCTCTGATCTCTTGTTTTTTGACTTGGACGGCCTTCGTTGAGGTTTTTAGCATTCGGTGCTTTTTGAATTTCCAGTTCTTCATCTGAGTCATCTAAATGTATGATCTTTGATGTAATGATGTCTTTGATCTCAAGGAATAAGATTCCTTCTATTTCTCCATACAGAACCTTCTTAAGTTCCGACTAGATCAGATCACTGTTGATTCTTGTCTTTCTGGAGAATTATTCCTCTATTTTGGTCTCGTACCCATACCTTTTGCCCTTCTGACAACTTTGGTAAGTTTCTTGTCCGGTATCTTCTGTTATAATTATGGATCTGTTTGTTTTGTTATGACTTTTCTTTGTCTTTGTGTAATCCTTGCTTTGTAATCCTGGAAATAATTGTTTGGATAAAATTGGAAGTTGTGTTCAAAGTTTTCTTCCCATTAAGAGTTCTGATGGCGCTAATCCGCACAATACTGGAGTAGTTCTGTATGTCAGTGCTAATTGGAAATCTTGATTTTTCATCAACATAGTTTTAATGGTTCTGACTGCTCACTCGGCTTCTCCATTTGATTGTGGATACTTAGGAGAGCTTGTTAGATAAATAAAGCCTCATTTTTCTGCAGAGTGCGTGAAGTAATCGCTTGCAAATTGTGGTCCACTATTAGATACTATCTGATCAGGTACACCATGTGTTGTGAAAACTTCTTGTAAAACTGATGATTGCTTCAGTTGTTGTTGCGTACATCTGCTTAACTTCTATCCATCTTGAGAAGTAATCAACTATAATTAGATAGGATCTTCCCTCAAAGAAGAATAAATCCTTCGCTAACTTCGCACGGTCTAGTTGGGAATTGGGTCGAAATTAGTGGTTCTCTTTGATCTTGTCTGTGTACCATTTGTTGCACTTGCTTCTTCCCAAGTTCTCTGTCTGTGTAGCACTCCTGTAAGAACTTGCTGCATTTCTCTTTCTCACTTTGGTAGTCTTTGATTGGCATGGCGGGCTGTGCTGTATTGTGTGGACTCTCTGGCGGAATCCGGACTCTCTGCAGCGCTCAGCTCAGGTCAGGATGCTCTCCCTCTGTCCTGGCTCCTGGATTCTTCTTGTTTATCTTCTTCAACTTCCTTTATAAGATGAACGTCAATACAAGCTCTTCTACTTAAGAGTGAGAACTCCTGATTGCTTAGAACATACAGTGTTTCTAATATCTGTTTTCCCTTATATTGAAGTGTCACTTGTAACTTCCCCTTTATTTCAAGTATAACACCTCCTGGGCCATGTAACTGAATTTCTGTTAGTTGCAGAACATGTGTGGATAGCCAGTGCTCTTTATCTGAAGGGACCGTCACACTTGCTCCAGTGTCGAGTTTGAAATTAGTGATATGTCTGTTGACATATACGTCTGCTGATCAAAATGCTTATTTTGGATCATTGGTTTTGCCCAGAAAATATTTCAATTGGTCTGCTGCAGGAGGCTGTGTAACCTCATTTACCTCTCTATTCTTACCTACTTTTCCTTTAGAGGTTGAGGTAGTCGAGATTTTATTTCAGCACATCTTACTAAAATGCCTTATTTTTCGACAATAAATGTATTCTGCTCCATTGACAGGACATTGTTCACGCCTGCGGGCAGCTTTTGCACCACAGCGCTGACAGGGTTTAAAGGCGTCTTTCGCTCTCCCCCCCCCCCCACCCCCCAAGCAGTGTACCTTTTGTTCTGGTTCCTCTTGTTCAGCCCTCTGGCGAAGGAATGGCACAGTTAAAGGAGGTTTCCTGAACCAACGTCTTTTCTCACCTTGCAGGATTGGTCTGTTATTGCTGTGCAAATTGAAGTAAGAATCACAAGCTTTTAAGGTTTTGTCAAATTTTTCATCAATACGTTGTTTTGCTATTATATCTTCAGCTACAGCACCAATTAAATATATAAATGTATTCACTTACCCTGTTTTGGACACGCTGTCCAAATTTGATGCCATTCTGTACCTGAGGAACCTTTTCCTCCATAGTACCCAGTTTTGAGTCTGATTGGATCACTCATGACTTTTGAAACTCTCTGGCACTCCCAAATTTTGATCCATTTAAAAAACTATTTTAGACTTTTTAGTCTGTTCCCTTTTTCAGGCTAGCTTGCTTTGATGAAGTGTAGCAGGTGTTTGATAGTGTTCCCTGTTTTTTTATAGGCTTCTGGTAACAACTTCCCCTTTTCAGTAGTTCACTTATATGTTTACACAGCTGCCTATTGGACTTGACAGAGCTGTTCCATAGACAGGTCCAGTTGCTTTTTTTGAGCTAGAGTTTATTTATTTTGTTCAAGCTTGACTGCTTTAATGATTTTTATTCCTCTTCAGCTTAGCTGTGTTAATGGAGACTCTGCTGTGTTCAGGTATTTCCCATGCTTTTTTGTTCTTCACTGTCGACCTTTTTTTCAGTTTGCATGCTTTTCAGGGTTTTCCTACTCTCCGCCCTCATGTTCAGCCCAAGTGAGGGATTGGGTTTCCCCCCTTTTTTTCTCACTCGCTCACACGGAATCTTTAGAAAATTAATTTTTTATGTTCTTCAAAGGCTTGTTTTTACCAGGAGTTCTCAATCGTCGGCACAATGACTCACCCAATTGTTTGCTTTTCAGCCATGCTTCCATTCTATGGAGCTTTACTACACCTTCTACAGTATGTGGTTTTTGTTTTTTTCTCTTCAGCTACTTGTTTTAAAGTTTCTTTTCTTCTGGATGAAGGATGATTGTTGCTTCAAATTTTCTCTTCTGGGTATAGGGCTTCGATCCCACTGCTGTTCACCATATTATATATTTGGTTCTTTATGCTGTCACCGTATAGAGTCTAGCCAGAGAGGCTCTTAGACTATATTGTTTAAACATTAATTTTTATTGTCTAGTAACGATGTGCACTCCACACTAGCCTGCGTTTCGCCTTCAAAAGCCATGCTGTAACTGTTCACGAGTCTCTCCCACAGGATCTCTTACCTCATCATGGTGGGTGGTAATCTTTACATTCTCTCAAGATTAACCCCTTGATACCCTTATACTACAATGGGTGGGCTCTCAAAGCTGCAGGGCCAATCAGAGGCCTTCCAGCTTGAGAGGAGCAGCAGCCTGCAATAGATGGTAAGTACCAGAGAGGGCACTTCAACATAGCAGCGTCCTCTCACCAACTTTTTTAAATCATAAATTAAAAAACAGATACAGCAACCAGCCCACCACTGTAGGTTGGGGGGTGGGGGCTTTTGGGGGGCATGGTGTGGTGGTGGGGATTCCCTCTACAGGGTGGTTTGTGGCTGCAGCCACATGCAGGCAGGGAGGGCCTCTTGGACTGCCACGAGTGCTGGCCCCCTGGACTGCGGCCAGGTGCCAGCCTCCAGGCAATTAATCTCGCCCCCAGTGGTGCAGGAAACTGGAAACTGACTGGAAAATCCCAATTGGCCTCCTTTAATTGGGCTTAACAAGGCTCATAATGAGACTAATTGGCTACCCAACTCCACCAAAATGGCTGGCGCTGGGAATGGTGTCAGGAAACCAGCACGTCGGCCAGCACTGGTATTTTTGGTCTCCGTCCGCTTTCGTTCCCACCCTTGGCAGGGCCTGTAAATTCAGTCCAATATCTAAATAACACAGAGATAACGTTATTTTAGGCATGACAGTCTTTGTAACTATATCTCTGATCTGTTGTTACTCTGGATTTTAGTCCTCCAGCTCCTTCTATATTCTAAAACATTTTCAATAGTAATTGAAACATTCTAGGTTCAAATTTCTTTTCAGATGTAATGTTGGAATAAGAATCTAATCACTTTAAAAACCTTTAGATCACCGAGAAGGCTAAAAACAAAACCTTAGAGACAGGGTAAGCTTTGACATTTGTTTTCTCACCAGTAAATTCCGCAGCTTCCAATGAAGATTAGACATGAACATTTCCTGTTATCAAATGGAATTTGAATTAACTGTTGGCCTTTTATTTTTTGATTACCCTGTCTTTCTTTTCATCACTAGATATCAAACATTGTCTAGATAACTATTATATTGCATTGATTCTTTAATCTTTTTCCTTATAGCTAACGATCAAAGAAGTGCCTGGCACAAAAGCCTTTTTGAATGTTTTGAAGTCTGCCAATTGTTAACTGAATTCATACTGGGTGTTTGTCAGTGAATAATATGGAATGGTTGGAAGTGATTATGTGAAGGATAATCTAATGAGAAGAATCAGAGGTTATAATGGTTATTGAGAGGAATCAGAGAGAACAATGGTTACATGGACCAAGGCAAGGCAGTAATGTAATCAATAGTTTCAAATTGCATCATGAACTGCTTGACTTTTGTTTTATTGGTCTATAATAATCATGTGAATCCTGAGTTAAAGTTGTCGCAATCACCGCCCTACCTCATTTTCCATGTTAAGCTTCGCCCATCCCCCCTCCAGCCATGTCCTGCTCCAACCTCCACGCAGCCCAACATTTATGTGTTTCAAATACATGAGCTCCCTGTGGAGATGAAACAGGTGCCAGCAACTCACGTGTAGAATGTTAATGAAGCCTGAGGCCCAATTTTAGGCCGACATTTCTGTTGGAGTGTGTGCTGCTTAACCCACGATGAGTTTCAGTCTGAATAGGGGCCCAGATGAATACTACCCGGTTCTTTCTAAAATTCTTCTCCACTCCCTGCCCCTCTCCCCACCTCCTCCAAGTGCTTTTGGTTTGAGGTCCTTTGTGTTTTTGTGACTTTTGCTGAAGTTGTCTTCAAGACTGGTGGCACTTGCTTGTTTAATTTTTGATTGTGTCACGTATGTTGATTCCAGAATTGGGGTGTTGGTTTTTATCCAGTTTCTTCTACAATGCCTGGAGAGTATTGTGTGAGTTAGAAGATGCTTTTTAATTTAAAGTTGCATGAATTGAAGTATTGCATTCCTGATTGTTGCTGGGTAAAATGTTACTGTTGATCTCATCTAAATGTGCACAGATCTCATGTTATGCTGTAGTTCCCAGTTGTCATATATATTCTTGAGTTATTTTTACAAATATCTAAAAGTATTTAAGTGGGTCAGTACACAAACCTTTCACCTGTGCTTTATGTTCTGAGCCTGTTTGAGATTGATGTTTGAAATTATGCACTTTATTCACTGAAGGCTCCTAAGTTAGAGAGGTCTGGTCAATATCAATTTCTTAGGTGATGTGGACATGTTGCTTGTCCATAAAATATTTAGGGGGTGAAATGAGACCTTTTTGCACCAATTTTTTGGGCGGAGTTGGTATGATTGTCTCTGGTGCAAGCAATACCACCTCAATTACATGACCAGTTTTACAACAAAATCACAGTTGCCAACAGCGGCAAACTGGCAGTTGAAATGGAGCATAAAAATGTGGCTTTTGGCTGACTGGAGCCTCTTTAGTACCATTTTAACTTTTTAAAAAACTATATAAGCTGCCAGATTTACTCCTCCAATGCAGTTAACACTGACATGTTAATATTATCAACAAAATATAGAACAACTGGGACACAAATTTCAAGCACTAAAATGGTGCCCGTGGAATGAAAATCATAGATTCAGGACCATGGACAGCACTTTAGTGACCACAAATTCTTCAAAAGCAGCGCAGAATTTCCACAGCACATGTAAGTTCACAAGCTTATTCCTTGAATATTATTGATTTGTGCATGTTCCAATCCTGCAGTATTCACCTGATTGTCCTTGGCAGCAATTTTTGTTAGCAGTTTTAGCTGTACGCATTCACTTGTCTCAGAAAATTAAACAAGAGGCCATGTTTTTGCAAATTGTACATTATTTGTTGAGAGGACCAAGCATGACTAAGGGAGAGAGAAATCTATTTTTTTATTTCTCATTTCGAGCTATGGGCAACTCCCTGTTTTCTGCGTTGAAATGTCCTCTTCAGATCAGGGACTTACTGTATAAACAATTCAGGGATCAGACTCGTTTTGATTCATTTTATAGTGCAACTTGTTGAAACACTTATTTATCTGACCAAAATACTGCACCAACTGCTAGATTATGCTGGTTATCTCATAGAATGCTACATCACATGATCTTCAAAGAACGATATTACCTTTATTCTAGTTTGGCTTAAATGATAAGACTTTCTTCTTTGCATGAGAAGGTTGAGGGTTGAACTACAATTTCAGATTTGAGAATGTAAGATAGGTTGATAGTTGAGTACAGAATTGACTGAGTGGTGCATCTTCTGAGGTGCAGTTTTATGGATGAGACAGTAAACTTGGGCCTGTCATCATGTTCAATTATGTAAAATATTCTATGGCACCATTCAAAGAAGAGCACTGACATTGCTTTCTACCCTGGTCAATAGCTATCCCTTAACCAATGCCACCAAAACAGATTAAAGTGGTCATTTAACTCATTTTCAGGTTGTGGGATCCTGCTTTGCTCCTGCATTATGCCTACAGGATAACAGTGACTGTAATTTGTGAGATATTCTAAAGTGTTTTTATAATTGCATGTTTTTTTTCCTTTGGAATGTAGAAGTAATTCTTGGTGCTGCAGCATGAAAAAATACAGGGTTGCATCTCCAACTCCTATACATTCGTCCAGATTTTGCAGTCAGTGGTGAAAGGATGGTGCTCACTGTTGACCTTGAAAAAGCTGCCAACAAAAATTTCAGTGGGCTCTCGAGGGTAGATTTCCTCTATTCTGAAGCCACTTTGTATTTGGTACCATTTGTAGCAGAGATGTGGTGTCCAGAAACAGGGCAGGGAGCAGACAGGCTGACCAGTGGATTATATTGAAGAGTTCTCATAGACAGCAAAGCAGGAAGTAAAATGCATGGCATATAATTCACATTTTAATCATTGGACAGAAAGCGAAATAAGATTGGGACATACATATGAAATTAATGGAGAAGGTGAAATATGATAAACTTGATTTTTTTATCATTTTTAAATTCATGCAATTTTTAAATGTTCTGAAGGAGTCAGACTCCGCACTTGTAAAATTAATTTTTCAGGGCTAGAGAGTTTGTTCATCGGTAATTATGGTTTAGTATTCTGTTAAAACTCAGTTACTTCTGACTAAACAAGGTTTAACATTTTCATTTTATTTATTAACATTTTCATTGTTTTTCTCAGTGAGAATAGTGTGTAAAATGTTGAAGTTTACATTAATTCACTGATTCTGTGTTGATTGCAGCTGTGAAGACTGCAACAGTGCACCCTGAGGAGGAGTAGGATATCACTGATAACAGCTTCTGGATATCTGCATTTAACTGTTCATGTGGACACCAGATGTTGCTGTCATTTTTGCACAGTGGTGAGTGCTGATGGGAGCACTGATAGTTTCACAGTCATTACAACCACAAATTCCAGGCCACTGAGTTCCTAACTTGACTATACAGAGAACTGGAAAATCAGAGGAGAGGTATATAATTCTGATATGATGCAAAGGAAAATGTCTTCTAAGTTTCCTAACTCTGGACGCTGCATCAACAAAGGTCTAGGAACAAGCTCTCTTCACATCCTTTTCAGAGGAGAATGATGGTGAAATAGATGGGGTAATTGACAGTTATTTTAATATTTTAAAAATGTGAGATTACATAGCTTTAAAATTCTTTTTTTGAAAAAATAATGCTATGATTTGAAGTGGAGAAAAACAACACATTACAACATTATAGCTCCTGGTCAATACTGTAGAAATCTCTGGACAGAAAATAGGTCAAGGTGTTTTCAGTCTTTTTGCAGCATTTCAAAAACCAGCAGGTCAAAGAGAACATTGAATGATGTCTGTTGTGGCATTGGCCCCGCAAGCATTCTGGTCTCAATTTAAAGCGACACCAGACCAGCGGCACTAGCTCATGTCTAATGCACTTGTCATAATTCTACAGGGTTCTTTTTATATCAGAGATAAGAAGTGAGGCAGCAGCTCTGCTGTTATGTAGGATTCATTCAAAGCCTGTAGAAAGCAATCCAACACTTCATACTGAGAGTGCTGGTTGAAGTGCTGCCTTTCAGTGGAATCTGTTGCACAAAGAAACAAAGCTGAAAGCCAGACACCAAAAATTAATAGTTTGTTCAAATCGCTTTGCTTGTGCCTTTTACAGAATCTATTTGTAGTCTATAAGCAGAGATAGTATGACTGCAAGCATTCTTCAATTTCAGATGTAAGAAAGGAGTCTAGAAGTTAGTCTGCGGAGTTCCTTTTATTTGGGCATTACTCCAACTACAAAGGCTGCAATATGGCAGGCAGGAATTGTGCTGCCTGTTATATTGGGTAAGGAGAAACAAGAGACATCTTTTGCCCAAGCCTGAAACAGGTGTTGATCCCTTTGCATATGCAAATAAGGGGCCTAACGCCGGCTTGAACTCCCTCGTCCAAGATTGGTTTATCCTTAGATTGCCAGCTAATTCTGAGTTATTTGATTTGCTTACACCGACTGGCAAAATCTGACTGAGAGTGATTAACACAACTCCAGTACAACACAACCGCAGTATCAGTGTCCTGTCAAGCGCATATGCAGATATGGTCAGAAAAGAGGGATGCACAAGGGACAAGGCCTCATTAAGGTAATCAGTGAAAGTCTTCCACAGAAGGAGTCATATATGCCAACTGTCAGCATTTCAGGGGCCCAGTTTGGATACCAACATGGACAGGTTGAAGGGAAGGGATTCTAGCTGCTGGATATTATGGATGGGAATTCTCACAAAAATGGGAATTCCTACTTATGGTACATAGCAGCAGCAATCATTTCCATGAGCAATAGGAGTGGTGAAAGAGAAAGGGGCCAATTCCAGTCTATTATGGGCAGCACGCAAGTAGAAGTAGGACAGATTAAAGGAAGAAGTGGTGGAACAGAGATGACAATGAAAGGAAAAAGGAAGGAGGGAAATGAAATAGGAGGTAGAAGGGCAGAAACTGGAAGTACTACTTTGGGGGGAGGGGTTTATACTAGCTGTGGCACAATGGGTTGGGTAGGAAGGAGAGTGATAACATGATGCCACGACTGGGACATGAGGATGTCATGACTGTGTCACAGTGTCACAGCCAGTAAGTGCACTGTGCCACAGAGAGACTGCCCCCAGCCAGAAGAACCAGTTCAAAATGGATATTGCAGATTTTTGGTCTTACACAAAAAATCCACTCCATTTAATTCTCAAATGTCGCTGGAATGTGAAATCTTGTTCTTTGGGAACTGGCAGCACAAATCAAAATAAAAGCAGTTTTGAAGTCATGATTGCAAAGCTTTGAACAACTGCTTGAGAACAAGATCATGCATGCATGCTCTAAAGTTGTGGTTTGTTGATACTCTGAAATCTCCCTGTCAATGTAAATCCTACATCATGGGCTGAACTTTTGTTCTGGGGTCAGGAAACCGATGCCCGCAACACTTCCGGGTCCCAACCCTACAACACATCAGCACTGCTGGTGCGATGCTATTTTCAAATGAAATGGGCCTAATTGGCTTGGGGCGAGTTTGGCGCCCAATTAGTGGCGCCACAAGCAGCCTGGAGGCGGGATCTGGAAACCGAGGGCAATTTTAAAAGGCACATGGCAGCCATGACTGGGCTTGCCATTGCCTGAAGGTATGGGACAGAAAGGAGCTCAGAGAGCCAGCACAGGCATGGGCATGCGTTCCCAGGTGGCACCATTATTTCCTGATGCCCCCCTTGAGCTGTTAATGGAAGCAGTGGCAGACAGGAGACAAGTCCTTTTCCCAGTATTTGGAAGGAGAAATCCCCCCCAGAGAGACCAAGAGGGCATGCTAGGAGTTGGCCATGGAGGCCAACAGCCGGGGACTCACCAGAAGGATGTGGGTCCAGCGCAGGAAGAGTTTCAATGACCTGATAAGGTGTGGTAAGGTGAGTGGCCAGTGACACTCAGGTCAGGTCACCAACTCTGTAAACACCAGCATGCAGATGAGCTGACCTCACAGAATGTCCATTGTTCTCCCTAACATTGTCAGATCAAGTGTCCAGTTGCAGCCACCCTTTTAAAAAAATTCTTCCATGGGATTTGGGCATCACTGGCAAGTCCAGAATTTGTTGCCCATCCCTAATTGCCCTTGACAGCTGAGATGCTTGCTAGGCCATCTCAGAGGGAGAGCAGTTAAGAGTCAACCATGTTGCTGTGGGTCTGGAGTCATATGTAGGCAAGACCAGGTAATGGCTGCAGATTTCCTTCCTTTTTTAAAAATTTATTCATTCATGGGATGTGCTCATTGCTGGCCAGGCCAGCATTTATTACCCATCCCTAATTGCCCTTGAGAAGGTGGTGGTGAGCTGCCTTCTTGAACCGCTGCAGTCCTTGGCATGTAGGTACACCAACAGTGCCATTAGGAAGGGAGTTCCATGATTTTGGCCCAGCGACAGTGAAGGAACAGTGATATAGTTCCAAGTCAGGATGATGTGTGGCTTGGCGGGTGTGGTGACCAGGTGAGAAGGAGGTCTAGGGCTCCCTTTCAGCCTTCACCTGGTCTTACCGTAACGGGGTTTTATTTTTTTTACACACACTGTTTTTAGCTCCCCCTTAGTGAATCCTTGTTCACCACTTTCCAATTATAAGGCAAAGAAACGAGTGCAAACAGGCTTTCTTAGGTTTAAAGAAGAAAGGTGAAATGTTATTAAGCTTAAACTTAAAACTTTAATGCGGTTAATGCCTACAGATACACGCCGTGCCCCACGTTAGCATGCATACGCGATATGCGCATGCAAATAGAGACAGAAAAGAGCAGAAATAAAATAACCTGGAAAGGTTTGAGGCAATATCTGAAGAGATTTTTTGTTCCAGGTCTTCGAGCGCACTGTAGAGTCCTTGTTTGGAGGTGGATCTTACTTTTCATTGGGGCCCTGTATTCTTATTAAACCTTGTTCACCGTAGGATACTTTTCTCTCTTGGGGTTCGTGTGTCTTCAGTGGGTTTCAGTTCCGTGAGAAAGAGATCGGAGCAGACAAGCAGACAGGAGGTCTTCTTCAGTCCAGGAGCAAAGAGCTTTCTGCCAGTTCAAACCTGTCTCTACAATTTAAAATTCTCCAAGTTGGCCAGCAGGGTTGTCATTGTGACTGGTATAACCACTTCTGGCTTTGTGTATTGGGTGGATCAGGGTATGGTCCTTTGTCTACAAATACTGTCTGCTAATATGCAAAAATATCTTTCCAGCCAGGGGCTTGGCAACCCATTGTAACAGGCCTTCTCTTCTTCCCAGCAACAATTTGAAATTTAATGTCCATGTGTCGAAATTAATGTGCCTCATTCTTGGCAGGTGGGGGCCTGCACGACAAAGGGAACTGACAGGTGGTGATGTTCCCGTGCATCCGGTGCCCTTGTCCTTCTAGGTGGTAGAGGTTGCAGGTTTGGAAGGTGCTGTCGAAGGAGCCCTGGTGAGTTGCTGCAGTGCATCTTGTAGATGGTACACACTGCTGCCACTGTACATCGGTGGTGGAGGGAGTGAATGTTTGTGAATGGGGTGTCAATCAAGTGGGCTGCTTTGTCCTGGATGGCATCGAACTTCGTGAGTGTTGTTGGAGCTGCACCCATACAGGTAAGTGGAGAGTATTCCATCACTCTCCTGAATTGTGCCTTGTAGATGGTGGACAAGCATTGAAGAGACAGGAGGTGAGTTACTAAAGGACATTAGTGAGCAGGAGGAGGAGTATGAAGCAGAGCTAGCTCTGGGAAGTCCCCCTCGGAGGATCTAGGACAAAAACAGCAATGCTTCGCTAGGCGAAGCTGCTGGGCCTTGGGTGTCACAACCAAGGAGAGTGTCCCTTGAGAATGAGAGGCAGATAAGTGCCCATTTTCTGGAGTTCCCCAAAGCCTTGACAAGCCATTGGCAGTCAATGGAGGAGCCCATGCAGCGCATATGCTCTGTCATGACTCAGGGATTAGATTGCATGAGCTCCTCCATTGAGAGATTGGGCTACCTCTTAGAGAGCCATATGCAGCATCACCCTGAGGGCTGGATTTTGTGCCCATGGCGGGAATCCCGGCACCAGGCTGAAATGATGGGGGGAGTCCCATCTCGGCCAGCTGGAGCCCCCCCTAACTGGAGCAATTGAATGGCGCCGGTCGAATTAACAGCCGGTGCTGGGTTTCCCCGTCCTTTTAAAGACAGTGACCACGTCTCCAAGAACTGGCAGCCAATCACACGGCCGGGTGCTCAGCAGTATCGGCCACCAGGAGCAGTGTGGCCACTGCCGGTACTGCAGGAGGCCTTGGTTCCAGGCCCAGTGCTGGAGCCCAGATCCCAGGTAAATAAGGCGGAGTTGCTGGGGCCAGTCCAGAAGGCCCTGGCGAGGTGGGCATTTAGTGCAAGTGGAAGGGGATTCAGTTTGATGCAGGTTTTCCCAGTGAGGGCCCTCTGTGGGCCACAGATTGCCCACAGAGGAGGGCCCATACCCAAGCCCGCAGGGAGGTCGCCTCATTTTACTGGGCAACCTCCCGCGTGGCGGAGGCCTGCCCCGCTACCAGTTAATCCCAGCAGTGGCAGCAAGAGGTCCTTAAGTAGGTGCTAATGGGCCACCTTAGGGCCTCAATTGGCCTCTGGCATGAAGGCCGTCGTCGACCTATTCTGTCCCCGACAAAACTGTGGAGTTTGCAAGTTCTCCCTGTGTCTGCGTGGGTTTTCTCCGGGTGCTCCGGTTTCCTCCCACAAGCCAAAAGACTTGCAAGTTGATAGGTAAATTGGCCATTATAAATTGTCACTAGTATAGGTAGGTGGTAGGGAAATATAGAGACAGGTAGGGATGTTTGGTAGGAATATGGCAGTGTAGGATTAGTATAAAAGGGTGGTTGATGGTCGGCACAGACTCGGTGGGCCGAAGGGCCTGTTTCAGTGCTGTATCTCTCATCATCATCATCATCTAAAACTGCATTGCAACGGAGATTCTATGGGCCCCCCCCACCTCCAAACCTGTCTCGGGAGGCCCATAAATTCAGCCTTGAGTGGGTGCAGGACTAGCGCATTGATAGGCATTGAAAGAATGAGACTCTCAGTAGCATAGACCGCTCAGTGTCGCTGATGGTGCAGAGAGATGCTTGGAGTGGATGCCAGCTGCATCCCAGTCACTGACCTCATCCAGCATCCAAGAGCACCAGGAAAAGGCTGTGAAGATCGAAGCAGCAGCTGAAGGGGCCACCCCTCGGGGGCACCGGTGTCAAGCTTCATCCCTTCAACCACTCCAACTCAGGAACCATCTGTGTGCCAAGACCCTATGACAGAGATAGCACCTGCAATGGCTCAGGCACAGCAGCCCGTGGAGGAACCCCCATGGGCACCTCCAAGATGAGGATGGAAGCCATGGGCATCTCAGCCAGAGGCAGAGAGTAGGGAGCAGACTGCCTTCACCTCATCCTCTGCCACAGGGGGACTATCACGTAGAAGTGGTAGGGAAAGAAAGGCACCATGCCATTGATTCCACTTCATAGCATTGGCTACTCTGTGGAACTTTTTAAGCAGCTGAGGTTTATTCTGGGCTTCTACAATATGTTAAACAGTTCTTCCAATAGCACTCTTGGGCTCTACACCCTGCCATATTCCAGATGTCATGCTTTCCCCGTCCCATCCTCTTGAAACTTGCAAACTGCTCCTGACAAGCCTTTCAATGAGCTCCTCAATGAGCTCAACTGCCAACTAACTGGAGGCATCCGTACTTCCCGTTCCTTCCCTCCTGGCCTCCCTTTAAAGATTGCTCGGCATTCCGGAGGTGGTGTGAGCCAGTGCCAACCTCCCAGAGCGCGATTTTCAAATTGCACGTGCACTCACTCCCTCATCCATCAGAATTTCAAAATTCAGCCCCATATTCCAGTGAGTGAAGGGTCAAACAGTGGACCTGGCTCCCTAGAAAGACAGTGGAAGCATTTTGTATTGATTCATTCAAATGTAAATTCTATGGATTTCTTTCAGAAAATAACATTTTAGGATACAAAATATGGAAAGAAAGAAAGACTTGTATTTATTTAGTACCTTTCAGACCTCAGGACATCCCAAAGCACCTTACAGTCAATGAAGTAATTTTTGAAGTGCTGTAATTGTTCTAATGTTGAAACAGGTCAGACAATTTGTGTTCGGCAAGCTCTCACAGCAATCTAATGATGACCAAGTAATCTGTTTTTGTGATGTTGATGAAGGGATAAATGGAAACCAGGGATGACTCCATTGTTTGTCTTTGAAATAGTGCCACGGGATCTTTTACATCCTCCTAAGAGGGCAAACGGGATCTTGGTTTAACGCCCCTTCTGAAAGACAGCACCTCTGACAGCGAAGTAGCCTCGATTTTTGTGCTTAAGTCTCTGGAGTGAAACTTAAACCCACGACCTTCTGACTTGGAGACGAGAGTACGACTAACTGAGCCATGGCTGAGTAACTTGCAACATGATATGTTAAGTGTAGTGTACTTGGGAGGAACCTGTGATTCCCAAAGTTCTCCATCACTGAGATTTTTTGCACATCATACCTGTGTTTGTTGTGGACTAATTGATGGAAATTGATTGCTTGGAATAGTCAACATTTCCATTATCATATCATGCAACTACCCAAATGGTAGAAGGTGAACCAAATGGACCTTGGATCTTTCTCATCTAGCAATTCCTAAGCTCCTAATACCAGCAGCAGCTTCTCATAGTACGGAAAATATAAATGTGACATTAATTCCTGTCTGAGAAAAGTGCTTTCAATTTTGCTTGTCAGGAACTTAGGCCTCACCAGGTGAAAGACAGAATCTTACTCCAATGCGCTACCAAATCCATCGGAATTTATTTAAAACTCATGTTAATAATGTTTTGAAGAGTAGCAGAATATGGAAAGGCTGATTAAATTGATGGAAAGTAATGACTTTGTCGACAGTACTATATTCAGCTTGAATTTGAGAGCACCATTATTAAGCGTCCTTTGATGTTTTGAAAAGGCACATAGAGGACACATTAGCATGAGAATTGCATGTGATTCTTTTTATTTAAATCTCATATTTAAGTGCAAGGGATAACGATCCAGGAGCTTAAATGCATTCTCATGGATCTGGAACACTGTACCAATAGCCCTGTATGTCTTGAAGAATGACCAGAAGAAGAGATTTATTTGAACAGATGTTTCTCAGCACAGAAAATAAAGATTTTTCTTTGAACATATTTTACAATCAAATTTTTGCAGCTAGTACAGCTAAACATAGGACTTCCACGGGAATCTAAAGTTTCATGCAATATTTCAGTCAAAAGTTATCAATGTACCATTTATTTATCCATCACCAGGTTTATTCCCTTCCCCTCCTCTTCTGATGAGACTGCTGGAGAGTTGTCCCATGGGCAGTGGCTGCCCAAGTGGTCAAGTTTGTGAACCTCGACAGTGAGAGTTGGCGAGGTTTTTTTTAAATTCATTCATGGGAATGTGGGCATCGTTGGCTGGGCCAGCATTTATTGCCCATCCCTAATTGCCCTTGAGAAGGTGGCGGTGAGCTGCCTTCTTGAACCGCTGCAGTCGATGTGGGGTAGGTACACCCACAGTGCTGTTAGGAAGGGAGTTCCAGGATTTTGACCCAGTGACAGTGAAGGAACAGCGATATAGTTCCAAGTCAGGATGGTGTGTGACTTGGAGGGGAACTTGCAGGTGGTGGTATTCCCATGCATTTTCTGCCCTTGTCCTTCTAGTTGGTAGAGGTCACGGGTTTGGAAGGTGCTGTCTAAGGTGCCTTGGTGCGTTGCTGCAGTGCATCTTGTAGATGGTACACACTGCTGCCAATGTGCGTCAGTGGTGGAGGGAGTGAATGTGTGTGGATGGAGTGGCAGTCAAGCAGGTTGCTTTGTCCTGGATGGTGTCAAGCTTCTTGAGTGTTGTTGGAGCTGCACCCATCCAGGCAAGTGGAGTGTATTCCATCACACTCCTGACTTGTGCCTTATAGATGGTGGACAGGCTTTGGGGAGTCAGGAGAAGAGTTACTCGCCGCAGGATTCCTAGCCTCTGACCTGCTCTTGTAGCCACGGTATTTATATGGCTACTCCAGTTCAGTTTCTGATCAATGGTAGCCCCTCGGATGTTGATAGTGGGGGATTCAGCGATGGTAATGCCATTGAATGTCAAGGGGAGGTTAGATTCTCTCTTGTTGGAGATGGTCATTGCCTGGCACTTGTGTGGTGCGAATGTTACTTGCCACTTATCAGCCCAAGCCTGGATATTGTCCAGGTCTTGCTGCATTTCTACACAGACTGCTTCTGTACCTGAGGAGTCGCGAATGGTGCTGAAATTGTGCAGTCATCAGCGAACATCCCCACTTCTGACCTTATGATTGAAGGAAGGTCATTGATGAAGCAGCTGAAGATGGCTAGGCCTGGGCAATAGCCCCAAACAGGTGGTATTGTATTTATTGCCCATTGTACAACCCACCTGATATTCAGCTCCACTGACTTCACTGGAATACAAAGGGCCATATATCAGGCAGTCAATGTAATACCTACTACCTGTTCAGCTCTATTGCTTAAGATGAATTTCTACACTCGTGTGCTATTCGACCATGTGGCACCATATCCTAACCTTGTCTGGTGTCCACAGCCATGCACTTCCAGCAGTTTTAGCAACCAAGAGAAGGAACCCTGAAGAATGTTTCCTTTACTCCCTTATGAACTCAGGGTGCAGTGTCCAATGTTGTCTGAGACCAACGAATTCAGTGCGGACTAGGGATCATAACTTGGGCCTTACATGTCTGTTTAGCTCAGCTATTCAGTGAATAAATTCACTGCGCCATTGGGAAAGCTCTAAAGTAGCATCACAGAATCACAGAATTGTTACAGAACAGAAGGCGGCCATTCGGCGCATTGTTTCTGCACCGGCTCTCCGAAAGAGCAATTCATTTAGTGCCATTTCCCCGCCTTCTCCCCATTACCCTGCACATTGTTCCCTTTCACATAACAGTCTTAATTTCCTTTTGAATGCTTCAATTGAACCTGCCTCCACCCCATTCCCAGGCAATGCATTTCAGACCTTAACCACTCGCTGTGTGAGAAGTTTTTCCTCGTGTCGCTTTTGCTTCTCTTACCCAGGACTTTCAATCTGTGCCCTTTTGTTCTTGATCCTTTCACGAGTGGGAACAGTTTCTCCCTATCTACATTGTCCAGACCCTTCATGATTTTGAATACCTCTATCAAATCACCTCTCGGCCTTCCCTTCTGCAAGGAAAACAGTTCTAACTTCTCCAGTCTAATCTTCATAACTGATGTACTTCATAACTGGAACCATTCTTGTGAATCTATTCTGTACTCGCTCCAATGCCCTCACATCTTTCCTAGTGTGGCATGGACGCAGTACTCCAGCTGAGGCTGAACTGTTGTCTTAAAGAAGTTTAATATAACTTCCTTGCTCTTGTACTCTATGCCCCTATTAATAAAGCCCAGGATACTGTTGCTTTATTAACTGCTCTCTCAACCTGTCCTTCTACCTGCAATGACTTATGCACATATACACCCAGGTCCCTCTGCTCCTGCACCCCTTTTAGAATTGTACCCTTTATTCTATATTGTCTCTCCATGTTCTTCCTACCAAAATGAATCACTTCACATTTTTCTGCATTGAGCTTCATCTACCACCTATCTGCCTATTCCACCAACTTGTCGATGTCCTTTTGCAATTCTGCACCATCCTCCTCACAGTTCACAATGCTTCTAAGTTTCATATCCTCCACAAACTTTGAAATTGTGCCAGTCCACCAAGGTCTAGGTCATTAATATACATCAGGGAAAGCAAGGGTCCCAACACTGACCCCTTGCGGAACTCCACTACAAACCTTCCTCCAGCCCGAGAAACATCCATTAGCCTCTACTCTTTGTTTCCCATCACTCAGCCAATTCTGTATCCATGTTGCCACCGTCCCTTTTATTCCATGAGCTATAACTTTGCTCACAAGTGGCACTGTATCAAACACCTTTTGAAAGTCCATGTACAGCACATCAACTGCATTGTCCTCATCAACCCTCTCTGTTACCTCCTCAAAAACTCCAGCAAGTTAGTCAAACATGATTTTCTCTTAAGAAATCCACACTGGCTTTCTTGAATTACCTCGCATTTGTCCATGTGACTATTGATTTTGTCCCGAATAATTTTTTCCAGACGTTTTCCCACCACCGAAGTTAAACTGGCCTGTAGTTGCTGGGCTTATCTTTACAGCCTTTTTTGAACATGGGTGTAACATTTGCAATTCTCCAGTCCTCTGACACCACCTGTGAGTGGTGCCTCTGCGATTTCCACTCTCACTTCCCTCCATATCCTTGGATGCATCTCATCCCGTCCTGGTGCTTCATCCACTTTAAGTACAGACAGCCTATCTAGTACATCCTCTTTATCAATTTTAAACCCTTCTAGTGTCTAAATTACCTCCTCTTTCACCATTGCTTGGGTTGCATCTTCTTCCTTGGAAAGACAGATGCAAAGTACTAATTTCATACCTCAGCTATGCCCTCTGCCTCCATTTATGTTCCCTAATCAGCCCCTTTTTCCACCCTTTTACTGTTCATATGTCTATAAAAAACTTTGGGATTCCCTTTACTGAAAGCTGTTTGTCTCTTTTTATGCTCTCTCTTTGCTTCTCTTATTTGCTTTTTCACTTCCCCTCTGAACCTTTTATATTCAGCCTAGTTCTCAATAGCATTTTATACCTGGTATCTGTCATAAGCACAGTTTTTCTTTTTTATCTTAATCTCTATCTCTTTTGTCATCCAAGGAGCTCTGGATTTGTTTGCCCTACCTTTTCCCCTTTGAGGGAACATACCTTGACTGTGCCCAAACTGACCCTTCTTTGAAGGTTGTTCAGTTACCGTTTTTCCTGCCAACCTTTGACTCCAATGTATTCGCCCCAGCTCTGATCTTAACCCTTTGAGGTTGGCTTTCCCCCAGTTAATTATTGTTACCCTGGATTGTTCTTTGTCATTTTCCATAGTCAGCCTAAACCTTATGATACAATGATCACTGTTCCCTAAATGCTCTCCTATTGATACTGGATCCACTTGGCCCACCTCATTCCCAAGAACCAGGTCGAGCAGTGCCTCCTTTCTTGTTGGACTAAAAACATACTGCTGTAGAAAATTTACCTGAACACATGCTATGAACTCTTGCCCCTCACTGCCCTTTGCACTACTACTATCCCAGTCTATGTTTGGAGAATTAAAGTCCCCATTATAACTACCCTATAATTTTTGCACCTCTCTGTAATGTCCTTGCAAAGTTGTTCCTCCATGTCCTTCCCACTAGTTGGTGGTCTATAGACAACACCAAGCAATGTAACTGCACCTTTTTTGTTCCTTAGCTTTAGCCAAATTGATTCTGTTCTTGACCTTTCTGGGACATCCTTTTTCTCCAGCACTGTAATGCTCTCCTTAATCAATACTGCCACACTTCCCCCTTTTTTCCCTTTCCTATCTTTCCTGAACACCTTGTAACCAGGAATATTCAATACCCAGTCTTGCCCGTCTTTGAGCTAGGTCTCTGTTATAGCCACAACATCTTATTTCCACATGTCAGTCTGCACCTGGAACTCACCAATCTTATTAACAGCAGTCTGTGCATTCACATACATACACATTAACCCTGATTTAGACATCAGGAGTCTGGACGTGGTGTCCATTTGACTGTCGTCACTGCCAGAGTGTCCAGCCTCATCGATGATGCAGTTAAAGTCACTGCCTAGAATGACCGGCCTGGATGTCGCCAGCAGCAGTGGGAGCTGCTGGAAGATGGTCAGCTGCTCGCTGCATTGGACTGGGGTGTACACGTTGATTAACCGGAGCGGAGCATTTTTGTACATTATGTCTGCTACAAGGAGGCGACCGCCCACCACCTCCTTAACTTTGCAGATGGTGAAGTTGCCTCCCTGCAGCAGAATACCCAGGCCAGAGGAACCAAAATCATTTCCCCCGACCAGATCGATGGCCCGCGGGACCACCATCGCAACCGTTGCTTGTACGTGCTGAGGTGCGGAATTCCACACTCCTGCAGAAACAGCAGGTCAGCTTTGACCTTGGCAAGGTACCCCAAGGTCGAAACACATCACTTAGTGGATTTAACGCTACGCACGTTAATGGAAGCAGTCTTTCAACCCATCAAAGCTGTATGTTGCTTGCCAATCCAGGTGTCCTTACTAGTCCAAGTCCTTGGGTATGTTCCTGCATACCCATAATGTTCGCAAACTGTTGCACAGTTGTTGGGCTCAGAAAACTGTCCTGGTCATTCATGGGGGGTTTGTTCCACCAGGGTGACATCGGTGGGGTCTTGTAGGCAGCAAGGTTTGGACCGTCCGCTGCTGGTGGTGTCTCTCCCTTCTGTTCGTCCTTGAGGACGTTGCTGTTCCCAGTTTTTTGGAGCTGAGGTACGCTGGGCAACTCACTACGTTCTATGCTTTGGGGTTGGGATGCACTGGGCCCTTCGCTGCTTCCAGTATTTCAAAGCTGGGGGGGCCTTCTCTTCCAGCTGCTTTGCGTTCTGCCGCTTCTTTTGCTAGTGACGTCTTTTTTGCCCTTCCTCATCCGAAGAGGAGCAGCTGCTGTAGTCTGTCTCAGATATTAGCCTCCTCTTGCCACTGGTTTGGGGGGGGGTGGTGGCCTGTTCCTTTTATTGGGCCGCCTTCTCTGTGATTTTCCTCTTGACCACTTGCCACTCACCTGGTTGTCCCTCTGCTGGCTCCTCCTCCATTGATTCTGTCTGCTGAGGAGGAGGCTCCGGGCACAGGGTTGGTGTTTGACAGCTTGCTGCAGCTCCCTCTCCCTTCTTCTCCTTGTCTTCGTTAGACAGATTTTCCTTGCTTGGTGGGGGGAGGGTTGCTGGTCTCCTTCGCAGCACCAGGCGTGTTCACTGTTCCTTCCTCGTGTCCCTCCTTGGTTCTCATCCTGTGTGTAACTAAGGCAGCGCTTGGGGCAGGTCTTGTAGAGGTGGCCTGCCTCACCACACCGGTTGCAGCACTTACTCTGTTTACAGTCCTTTGTCTGATGGCCTTCCTTCTTGCAGAGCACTGTGCTGTATTTGGCCGCCACATGACAGATTTGCCACAGGTACGACAAACCCTGGGTTCCTCCGTGTAGATAATGTAGCCTCGACTTCCCCCGATAGCGATGCTGGAGGGAGGGTAGAGGATGGCTCCACTGGGGTCCACCTTCAAGGTCACCTTGATCTGCTGTTTGCTAGTCCAAATGCCAAACGGGTCCTTGACCTCGGTGCTGCTCCCAGCCACCTCAACGTACCTGGCGAGGAAAGTGAGCACATCCATGACAGGAACATGGGGTTTGTAGAGGTGGACGGTCACCATCTGGTTCCATTGCGACGGCAGCATAAAGAATGGCTCCACCGTGAGGATCAATAGCGGTGTCTGGTTTCCTCTCTGTAGACCTTCAGAAACTTCATGCATCCCGCCACGTTGTTGAACATCATGTCAAAGTAGACTTCTTGAGAATTTTTCAGAGCAGCTTAATTCCTGGAACATCTTACTTGGAAAACACTTTTTTAACAGCTGTTGTAGTTGTCTTCTAAGTGGTTGTCACAACTGACTGAATATCTGCCACAGTATGAATTTTTCCATGACTCTAATATGGGTCATTTAAAATTTTTTATATATCTTTGAAAAATTGTACTGCTGTTGGATGCAGACCTGATCTGTGATCTAATGTCATCAATATGCTATCAGTCATTAATTGTGAATCTTTATTTACAAATACCCTGTAAAATGTTATCAATCTTTTAACCAGAATGCCAGTGCCTCTTCAGTAAGCAGATGATGTTGACTAATTTAGTCAGAATGTAGGATCATATATCAATTCCTTTAACATCTGTTATGTTTATGCTGGGTTGTTGGATATGTTATGTATATCTGATTTATCTCAGAGCAATGCATATATCACATGTGTATTAAGTCACCAACTTGTTTATTTACAGCACATTAAACTACGTTAGTTCTTACGTAATCTCAGTACGTGTCTCCTCAGAGCAGCCAGTGTGTTTTCTGTACAAGATCCAAGCTGTGTGTTTTAGTTTCACTTTGAACACTTAAGATCCACCCATAGGCTTAAGCAATCAAACAAAGTGAACACAGATCAATAGACAGACTAATGCAATCAGACCCAGATCAATCAAACACGACAACATCCTTCATTGTTTTTCCTTCATACATCTGATGGCCACATGCCTCACAAATAGCATTAAAACTATCAATAAATGTACTTTTTAATTCAAACTTACTTCCATGCTATTCTTTTTACCTCATTATGGCGAAAGTGATCTTCCAATTTATTAAAATATGAACATTTCAGTAAACGAGAGAACACAGTGACAGTATGTGTGTCTATTTTTAAAAAGTGCTGTGTCAAGAAGAGGCAGATGATGATGGTTTCTTGTTAATAAACTTCTGCTGATTGGAGATGCAATTCCTGGCAAGTATAGTACATAAAACATGACAAGTCCAAGGCTGTAATGACATCTAGGGATATGGGGATAGTGGGGAAAAATGACATGGAGGTACATGATCAGCCATGATCTGTTTGAATGGCGGAGCAGGCTCGTTGGGCCGAATGGCTGACTCTTGCTCCTATTTCCTATGACCCTATGAAGTTACTCGCTGAGTAGAATTATGTTGTGTGAACATATAGCGGCAGAGAAGTGATTTCCTTTCTCCTTATGGTTGGTTTCATGTTTTCAGACATTGTTTGCTTTCCAAGTCCTATTGCAGTAAAATTAGTAATTCCATTATCAGGGTTTGATTAATAAGCATGAGCTGTAACTGAAATTCACTATTTTATTCTATTGGAATCATTTTACTGCATGAATGTACCCCATGTATGTCTGCAAATCATATTCTAATATCATGGGTCATTGCAGCTATGAGTGCCAATAATGGCTTGGTTGACATCCTTCCATCTATGAAAGATGATAGAGATGCAGCAAACAGTCCATTTAGGTGGCTTCTCTTGGTGCACCTTTGCTGATGACTGTGAAGGCCAATCCTTGAGAGGCAGGTTCTGCCACAAGTGCTGCACATGAAACTGCCAAGTGACGCTGTGAGTTGTTGTTTTTGACGGTACCTGTTGCCAAGCTGCTGTAGCAACTGGTCATCGTGGTGGTGCACACCAGTCCACAGGATGTGTCACCATTTCCCTCTTTTGCTACCTGGTGACTCCCAGGTACAATAGTCAATATTTAAAGCCTTCATGTCATGCTTGCAAACATCCTTGAAGCGGAGCTTTGAGTGCCCCACTGGTAATCTGGCCGCAGCTATCTCACCATACAGAAGGTCACAGAATCACAGAATAATACAGTGCAGAAGAGGCCCTTCGGCCCATCGAGTCTGCACCGATGCATTAAAGACACCTGACCTGTCTACCTAATCCCATTTGCCAGCACTTGGCCCATAGCCTTGAATGTTATCACGTGCCAAGTGCTCATCCAGGTACTTTTTAAAGGATGTGAGGCAACCCGCCTCTACCACCCTCCCAGGCAGGGCATTCCAGACCGTCACCACCCTCTGGGTAAAAAAGTGCTTCCTCAAATCCCCCTTAAACCTCCTGCCCCTCACCTTAAACTTGTCCCCTCGTAACTGACCCTTTAACTAAGGATCCACCCTGTCCATGCCCCTCATAATCTTGTACACCTCGATCAGGTCACTCCTCAGTCTTCTCTGCTCCAGCGAAAACAACCCAAGCCTATCCAACCTCTCTTCATAGCTTAAATGTTCCATCCCAGGCAACATCCTGGTGAATCGCCTCTGCACCCCCTCCAGTGTAATCACATCCTTCCTATAATGTGGCGACCAGATTGCACACAGTACTCCAGCTGTGGCCTTACCAAAGTTCTATACAACTCCAACATGACCTCCCTGCTTTTGTAATCTATGCCTTGATTGATAAAGGCAAGTGTCCCATATGCCTTTTTCACCACCCTACTAACCTGCCCTTCTGCCTTCAGAGATCTATGGACAAACACGCCAAGGTCCCTTTGTTCCTCGGAACTTCCCAGTGTCAGGCCATTCATTGAATACTTCCGTGTCACATTACTCCTTCCAAAGTGTATCACCACACACTTTTCAGGGTTAAATTCCATCTGCCACTTTTCTGCCCATTTGACCATCCCGTCTATATCTTCCTGTAACCCAAGACACTCAACCTCACTGTTAACCACTCGGCCAATCTTTGTGTCATCCGTGAACTTACTGATCCTACCCCCCAGATAGTCATCTATGTCGTTTATATAAATGACAAACAATAGGGGATCCAGCACAGATCCCTGTGGTATGCCACTGGACACTGGCTTCCAGTCACTAAAACAGCCATCTGTCATCACTCTCTGTCTCCTACAGCTAAGCCAATTTTGAATCCACCTTATCAAGTTACCTTGTATACCATGTGCATTTGGTTTCTTGATAAGTCTCCTATGTGGGACCTTGTCAAAAGCTTTGCTGAAATCCATGTAAACTACATCAACTGCACTACCCTGATGTACACACCTGGTCACATGCTCAAAAAATTCAATCAAATTTGTTAGGCATGATCTCCCTCTGACAAAGCCATGCTGACTATTCCTAATCAAATTTTGCCTCTCCAAGTGGAGATAGATTCTCTCCTTCAGAATTTTCTCCAATAGTTTTCCTACCACTGACTGTAGTTCCCTGGCTTATCTCTACAACCTTTCTTAAATAGTGGGACCACATTAGCTGTTCTCCAGTCCTCTGGCACCTCCCCCATGGCCAGAGAGGAATTAAAAATTAGCGTCAGAGCCCCTGCAATCTCCACCCTCGCCTCCCATAGCATCCTGGGACACAAATTGTCCGGACCAGGAGATTTGTCCACTTTTAAGACGGCCAAGACCTCCAATACCTTGTCACTCCCTATGACAATTTGCTCAAGAACCTCACAGTCTCTCTCTCTGTTCCATATCTACATCCTCATTCTCTTGGGTGAAGAAAGATGTGAAGTATTCGTTCAACACCCTACCAATGTCCTCTGGCTCCACCCACAGATTTCCCCCTTGGTCCCTAATGGGTCCTACTCTTTCCCTGGTTATCCTCTTCCCATTGATATTCTTATAGAATATCTTGGGATTTTCCCTACTCTTCCCAGCCAGAGCTTTCTCATATCCCCTCTTTGCTCTCCTAATTGCTTTCTTTAGCTCCATCCTACACTTTCTGTACTCCACTAATGCTTCCGTTGATTTGCTCTCCTTGTATTTGCTAAAAGCCTCTCTTTTCCTTCTCTGTAGATTTCCCGACAAGTAACTCTTTCCAATCTACCTTGGCCAGATCCTGCCTTATTTTACTAAAATTCGCTCTCCTCCAATCCAAAACCTTTTTTTGCAACTTGTCTATTTCTTTCTCCATAACAAGCTTAAATTGTACCATGTTGTGATCGCTATCACCAAAATGTTCCCCCACCAGCACATCAACCACCTGCCCTGCTTCATTCCCCAGAATTAGGTCCAGCACTGCACCCTCCCTTGTTGGATCCTCTATATATTGAGCTAAAAAGTTCTCCTGTATATATTTTATGAACTCCACTCCATCTAAGCCCTTAACATGATGACTATCCCAGTTAATGTTGGGAAAGTTGAACTCACCTAATATAATTACCCTATTATTATTTTTACACACCTCTGCGAATTGCGCACATATTTGCTCCTCAATTTCCTGATGACTATCTGGGGGTCTATAATAAACACCGAGCAATGTGGCTGTCCCTTTTTTATTCCTAAACTCTACCCATTAAGCTTCATTTGATGCCCCCTCCAAGATATCATCTCTCCTTACTGCAGTAACTGACTCCTTAACTAATATTGCAATACCCCCTCCTCTTTTGCCCCCTCCTCTTTTACCCCCTCTTCTGTCTCGCCTGAAGATTCTATATCCCGGGATATTGAGCTGCCAATCCTGCCCCTCCCTCAACCATGTCTCCATGATGGCTACTATATCACAATTCCACGTGTCAATCCTTGCCCTTAACTCATCCGTTTTAACTGTAATACTCCTGGCATTAAAGTAGAGGCCATCCATCCTGGTCTTACTCCCTTGAAACTTACTTCTGCTGTATTCCCTCTAACTTGTTTGCTTTCCTGTGTTTAGCTGTGTCCCTATTCTGCTAGGAGTCTCAGTCCCCTCTCCCTGCCAAATTAGTTTAAACTCCTCCCAACAGCACTAGCAAACACGCCAGCAAGGATGTTAGTCCCCTCTGGTTCAGATATAGACCGTCCCACTTGTACAGGTCCCACCTGCCCCAGAAATGGTCCCAGTGGTCCAGGAATCTAAAACCCTCCCTCCTGCACCAACTCTCAAGCCACGCATTCATCTGTGCTTTTCTCCTAGTTCTATACTCGCTAGCACGTGGCACTGGGAGTAATCCAGAGATTACAACCCGAGAGGTCCTGCTTTTTAGTCTACTGCCTAACTCCCTGAATTCTTGATGCAAGACCTCATCCCTCTTTCTACCTATGTCATTGGTACCAACATGTACCATGACCTCTGCTTTATCACCCTCCCTCTTCAGGATGCCCTGCAGCCGTTCAGTGACATCCCGGACCCTGGCACCAGGGAGGCAACACACCATCCTGGATCTGTTCCCCTGACTATAGAATCCCCTATTACTATTGCTCTTCCTCTCTTTCCCCCTTCCTGTGCAGACAGGCTGCTTGCGGTGCCAGAAGCTTGGCTCTCTGTCCGTACTCGCTGGAGGAACCAGCCTCATCAGCCTCTAAAATGGAATACCGATTTGCAAGCGGGACCCCAGGGGTCTCCTGAACTACCTGCCTGTTTCTCTTGGATTGCCTGGTGGTCACCCATTCCCTTTCTTCCTCAAGTCCCTTCAGCTGCGGTGTGACCACCTCTCTAAACGTGCTATCCACGATGCTCTCAGACTCACGGATGCTCCACAGTGTTTCCAGCCGCTGTTCCAGCTCTGAAACCCGAGCTTCCAGGATCTGCAGCTGGACACACTTCCTGCACACATGCTGGTCCCAGGGACTGGAAATGTTCCCGGATTCCCACATGCAGCAAGAGGAGCAAATCACAGCTTTAAGCTCTCCTGCCATGACTAAACCCTTTAAATTAAAAACTTTAGAAGACTATTATAATTTTAAAAAATAAATCAACTAAGTCTTGCTAAAACAATGACTTACAATTCAATCCAGTTTGAAAAATACCCACCAGGACTTATTCCCCAGTCAGCTGTGCTCTTTGGAAACTCTCGGCTCCCCTCATGCTCTCTGAGGACAGGTCCCTGGCTATGCAACCATATTCCATCCTGCGGACGTGTCCGATCCACAGAAGCTGCCTCTGTTTGATTAGTGCCAACACACTTGGGAGCTCTGCCTTTGAGAGGACTGCCACATTTGTGATTTTGTCCTGCCAGGATATACCCATAATGCATCGTAGACAGCGAAGATGGAAATTATTGAGCTTCTTTTCCTGGTAGCTGTAAGTCGCCCATGTTTCACAGCCATACAGCAAGGTGCTGAGAACACAGGCCTTATAAACCATCAGCTTGGTCCTAAGGGTCAATTTGGTGTTTCGCAAGTCAGCCAAAGGTGGTAGCTGCTTTCGGTTTGCATGTATCGAGTTCTGCATGCTGTGGGCCTCCTACAGAGAAGCAGTACCACCCTCTTTCAGCTGGGTTGTTGGCTAAACTGGTGACTTTGGTAGAGGGGCAGATGAGCTGCTTCCCCCACCAGGATCACCCTGAGAGGAGCCCCCAGCTGTGTGAGGCATACACTCCTCCCTATCAAGGCAGACTTCTGCCTCCCCGCTAACCTGAGAAGACACAGAACCTTGTGGTGACTTGAGCTCCCCTGTCCTCCTCTCGCCTTGCCACTGCTGCCTTGCCTCATGCTCAGGATGAGGGTAAGGCGGTCTGCACGAATATCCAGCAAACGCTGGGTGCTGTGCTAGATGTGGCTCTCCAACAGCTCCACAAGCCTCTCAAAGGAGGAGGTCGCTTGTGTACCAGTCAGAGACAATGTCGAGGTCAAGACTTGGATTGACTCCTCCATCGACTGCGCTTGGGCACGCATCGCCTCTGGCATCTCTGCCAGATGTTGCCGCACCTCCCGCTGCAGCTCCAGCATTTCCCTTGTTCTTACCAAAACTAGAGGCATGTCATGAGCCCGGGACTGAGCATAGCCCTGGCCTCCCACAGTCCTCCGACTGTCAGAGACCTGGGCTGTCACCGCCTCTGTCTGCTGTTCGGGTGTGTGTGTGCTGTGCTCACCTGATTCTGTGCCCAGAACTAAACTCGCGCGCAAACCCACCAAAGTGCCTGAATCTGCACTGGTAGAGGCTGGAGGAGTATGAGGTGCCAATTGACCCTCTGAGGCTCCTTCCTCCCCCTCAGAGATGGCAAGATCCACAGCATATTCAACTGGTCTCTGATTTGGTGCAGTTTGACCTACATGACAGAACAAAGACATGTAAGTGTCAAGGTCCTGCCTTCCCTCCATTGCAGACACCCCTCCGATGCAGACCCCTGTGTGCACCAGATGCCTGATGAGCATCATAGCTCTATCATTGCAGAAACAGCATTGTGCCCCATGTAGACCTTATTATCTTGGGAGGGTGCCCCTGCCTCTTCATCTGCAACACTCCTTCCATCCTGTGGTCCGGCAGGTTTCATGGCCTCCTCCTCCATTGGCGTAAGGACATGCAGCAAGAGCAGCCCACCTCCAGTCTTGGCCTGCTCACTATGATTATATGCTATGTTCTCCCGCAGAGAGAGGGAAGGGTGATGTTGGGCCCCGAGTGATATTAATCCCAACACACAGGCTGCTGGCAGCACAGTTGCCACTGATGGGGGCACACAGATGCTTCCTGCATGTCTTGCCTTCCCAGGGTTCTCGCGAGATTCAAAAATGACAGGGGGTCTGCTGTCACAGGGCTACCGTGACAGTCCACTGACAGACATGTTGCATCCCCTGTCCCTTTGCCCATGTCTGGGGGGTAGATCGCTCTCATCCCTATGCAATATCCTGCTTCAAAAGATGCAAAGCTCAAGAGGATGAGGGGATTAAATGATACACACTTTCACAGCCCAGATGAGGTCATTGAGCTGCTTGCGGCACTGTATCCATGTGTGCGGGGTTACGCTGTGGCTGCTGACTTCCTCAGCCATCTTGAGCCAGACCTGCTCGGTTTAGCTCGCTGGTCTCCTCCTCCCGTCCTTTGGGAACAAGATGTCCCTCCTCTCGCTGACAGCCTGTAGTAGCACCTGGAGGGAGGCATCCGGAAATTGTGGGCCTGCACGGGGACCCCTGTCAGCCATTTCTAAGCGTGTAATGTCACCTCCTCCTCTTCCAGGCCCTCCCATTGCAGAGTTCAATGCAGGGCTGGCAGCCCTTGAAAAATGATGCCAGACCCTACCTGGCGCAGTGCTCCCCACCTCCAGGCCCGATTCTGACCATACAATTTGTCAGAGTTCATGGCTCATTAGTCTTAATTGGCCAGACGCTGCTGAATTACGTGCGGCAGGCCACTCCAATCCCTGACGTGCCTTGCGCCCGACTCCATGCCTGATGGCAGGACTAGCGTTCAAAACATAAAAGTCGGCCCTTAGTTTCTGGATATATCTAAGATCAGTATTAAACATCTCTTTCTCTTTGCACTTTAGTGGAACTATACCTGTTTGCTGGACCGCCAAAACATACAGATCTATCTCTACTAATTACATCATAAGCCATTAAAGAGTAGACAACCCCGCCTCCACTTCAGGAATCAAAATCAACCCATTCCCACACACTGCCTAGACTCCCAGGAACTAACAAAGGATGGACCGATCGCATCTGCTGGAGTGGATTGAAGGTTCAAACCCACAATGGTGTGATGCATTAATACTGTCATTATATTTTAATAAATGGACACAGAAATGTGAATCAGGAGTATCTGAATTGGAATTCTGATGAAAGGTCAGCGACCTGAAATATTGGTCTAGATTTTGCAGTGATAATGACAGTGAAACTCTCAGCGTTTGCTGTCATTACACCACTGAAACTGACCGCAACTTCGGGAGTTTGAACTTGCGCAGAATAATGCAGAAATCCAGAAGTTTCTGTCAGTCAGTCTCCACTGCTACATAGGGAGCGCTGCGGAGGTTCTGTCAGACTGCAGTCTCCATTGCAAGCATGAATTGACGAGAGCTTCCACTCTAACACAGTTAGTCTCGTTGTAAAAAAAAAATCCCTGGAAAAAGTTACACCTTGTTGGAATGAGGTATAACCGGTTTTTGAACAGCGAACTAGCTTCATTATTACTGCTAAACACCCTTCCTGGCCCTGAAAAGCTAATTTTATATTTATGGAATGCCAAATTTCTCTACATTGCTTAAAATGTAGATTTTTAAAAATCCACATTTTTAAAAACATAAAGAATTCTTTTTAAAAGTCTGTTTATCTTTATTTTAGCTTCTATCTTAATACAGTCATATATTTATTTCACTAGCTCAAAATTTGAATTCAAAATGTAGGATAGTAAATGTTTTTAACTTTCTGGTTTGCTGCATGTGAATACTTCAATTTGATTGGCTGCCTGCCTGCTTGCTGACATCTCTGCAGCTGCATGCCAAGAGATCCCCTTGACTTGGCACCAGATTCAAACTGCCATCAGGAAAGGTCCACCATAAAGATCACTTGATCTTTGTGGGCAGCTTTCTTTGAGATCAGTGGTGAGTGCCCTTGCTTTGCTGCTGGCTGCAAATCCCAGGCTATTAACTCTGCTCCACCTGCGAAGTATTTCCAGCATTTTCTGCTCTTCTTTCATATTTCCAGAATCTGCAGTGTTTTGCTTTTGTATCTGAATTGGAATTAATTTAATTAAATGAATTAGCCAATGTCTCTTTAGGATCTAAGTTTGATTTGCTGTTCATCCCTAGTAACTGAAGAGAGAGAGCTCTGAAATCAGTTATTTGTGGGGTGTCTGATAAATATTTGATAACTGAACAGAGACTGGCTGTTTTGGATGAGTCATGGGCAGACTGATTGCTCTGACACCAACCATAAACAGGTGCATTCTAAAACGACCCCTTTGACTTGCATTATCCAGAAAATATCAATTCATTATTTAGGAAATCGAGTTTTATGGAGGAGTCCTATAAACCAATATAATTAGAAAACTGCTTAAAGAATGTAGTATAAGGGTCTGAAAAGGTTAATGTTTGGGACAATGAGAGTAACACTCATGATGATGTAAGAGGTCGCATGCGTAATAGGCTTGAGAGGAGCAAGAAGCGTCAGGAGAGATAGCAGCTAGACAGGCTTATGGAAAGTGTATATAGTCAATGTAAATATAATAGATGAGTTACTGTTCAGATTTACGACCACTCCGAGAGCTCTGTAAACCAAGTTCAACCTAGCATCTGAAATGCTAGCAACAATATACAACAAAAAAAAACCAAGTGCAGTGACTTGGCAAGGAGCAGTAATACTCGTCTGCACAATTACCTTCCTCTTTCAAACTAAACTAAATTAAACACAACTATCTGTTAGCACACAAAATTGAAACTGTCCACAGCTGCTTTTGAATTGGTCAATATTGACAAGAGACCTGGCTCTTCAGTCTTCAATTTGGGTGAGATTGCAAAAGCCACAGTCAAATCCGGCTGGTGAAAGCGCTGGTAGGAGTATTACATGTAGTGAGACAATGTTATTCAATAATACTTGAAATTCCTTTTTCTTTGTTCCTATATTGCAAAGAAATACCATAAAGCAATCCTATTAATTTGTTTAATGCAATTTAAAACTGTGACAGCTGCAGAAGAGTCGCTGCACCACAACCCCTTAATTTATTATTTAATTGCATGCCTTCTTTAATTGCGTTTTTTAAACTATTAATTCTAGACATTTATACCTCCATTTAAGGCTTTTTTTCCTTTACTCTTACATTTGTTTTGCTTCTCTTTCAGTCCTCCTCAATGCTTCTCCCTCTCTCAGCTTTCCCAGGCAATGGAACATAGGAAATAGGAGCAGAAGTAGGCCATTCGGCCCCTCGAGCCTGCTCCGCCATTCAACTAGACCATGGCTGATCTTCTAACTCAAAGCCATTTTCTCGCACTATCCCCGTATCCCTTGATATCTTTAATATCTAGGCCAGCCAATCTGCTTGAATGCTTCCACAATTTCTGCTTTTGAGCCATTGATTATGGTGTTGAACTGAATCGTACAGAGATGTACTTTAGCCCAGCATGAAGCACCTCCATCATTGAAAGGGGAGTGGGGTGGGAGTTTTTGACTGAGAAACCATAAGGTTTTAACTAAAAAAAAATCCCAGAGATTGCTGACTGGCTGCTTGTATTTGTGAACAATCTCTATCAACAGTAACTCAATAACAATTAGCATTAAATCCATTGAGAGTACGTTGTACCACGTGGTGGAAGACTGTATGTTTCCACTTGACAGAAGATAGATGAACAAGATGTTCTTTATTGTTGGATTTTAACTCCCTTCAACCTATTCCCAGAAATGGAAAGTTTTGTGTAACTGAGGCTGAGCCCAGTCACTAGTCTTTGAAAACTGCAAAGTACCAGAGAAACAAGTAGGCGATGCAATCAATGGTAGAATCTCTGACTGATCACTATATATAGACTCTGTACAGTACTGAGGTATCTGGAAGATCAGAATACAGTTGAAGAATATATATGATGAAGGCCCTTCTACCTATTTTCTCTCTTACTTCCAGAATATCAATCCCATCATTACCCATTACAACATCTAGTTCATTCTTAAGTGAGCCTAGTGTGGTTTCAACCATTTATCCTGGAAATTCACTCCTGCTGTCAATCATTTTCTGTGCAAAGAGATATTTTCTGACATCTGACCTAAATTTATTCTTAAATGTGCAGTGGAATCCCTAAGAGTAGAGCACAGTGAGCTAATAGAGGATAAGAAGAACTTGGTTGGGATACTTGACAAGTTTTCAGTGTTTACAAAAGAGAAGGGAATTGAGGAGAAGGGAAATGCTGAGTGGTTAAAAGCAAGATGACAGAAATGATAACAAATAGCAAGGAAGAATTTGAAAAGTTGGTTAAGCTAAATGAGGGTAAGTGCTAGAACCTGATTGGATAATACCAAGGATCCGAAGTGAAATGAGAGGAGAAGTAGCAGAGGGCCTAGAAATTGTCAGGGTGATTTTAACCATGCCCTCCTTGTTTCTACCGGGTGGGTGGCAAGTTAAAGTCAGCCACGGTACTGATCTAACAAGGTTCCACTATCTACCCACAGGTTCAGATTTCTGTTCTAGTGAACAACTGAACGGGACACCTGCCTGAAACCACGGGGTCCTTCTTTACACGTGCAGTTTGGGCTCTGATGATGTCACCAGGACCTGACAGTTATTTTAGCTAGGGGCTTGCATGGGGAAACCATTGTGGCTTTCCTGCCAGACCAAGCGACTGGAGTCAAGGGCCAGAAAAGGCCCAGAAATCTAAGCGGCCTAACTTTATTTTACTTTTTTTTATGGAACCAAGAGGAGCAGGATTGCTTCTCTAAGCACCACAGGGAAAATTTAAGCCTCCTTTGTCTCTGGCTCACCCACCTTCCCCTAACCACAAAGGGTCCCTCCCAGCCACTTACCTACTGAGCATCCCCAGGCAGCAGTCTTCAGGTATCCTTTAGAAGATGGAGTAAGAGATTAGGAGTTAGCATGATGACAGAGAGAGGAGAACAAACAATTGGGAATGAGGAGGATGAGTGAGAGAGGGAAGAAGAGAGCGATTTGGATGGGGGACTCAGTGGGGTGCCAGGGTATTGGGGGGTGGTAGGTGTCTCGGGCAGTGAGTGTGCTAACCGGCAGTGACTCCTGGTTTAAATATGGAGCCAGGAGGAGCAATCCTGCACCTTCCGGCTCCTCATTCAGGTTTGGGCCACATGTAAACCTGATTTTCCCATGTGAACATTTCATGTGCTTAAACTAAATTCCTTTCTGTACTATTTTAATGTAGACCATAACCTGCTTTCTTTGTAATTGGGTTAACACCTATTTAAAAAGAATGTATAGAGGAGAGGAGCACTAGTTGGACTTTCTTTATGATATGATTGTGTATTATTTTGATGAGACAGTTTTAAAACACTGCACAGTATATTCCTGTGTGTCAGCACTATGTATTCACCTATCCTCCAAACCAATCACAGATTCAGGGGGCAATTTTAACCAAACCTGTCTGGTAGAAGACTGAGGAGATTGGGTGGAACACTGGTTTTATGATCTAGCCCAAGTTTACGCTTCATTAACACAGTGGAGAGTAATATTGGGTGGGATGTAAAAGCAAAGTTATACCTAATCCTGTGGGTTTTCTGCCTGCGAGCTAGGTTAAAATGGCCTCCCCCCAGTGTTACTGTCCCACTGCTAAATATACAGGTCTTAGCCAAGGAGAGCAGAGTTAATTGTAGTAAGTTCTCATGAAAGGTCACAGACCTGAAACTTTAGCTTTGTTTCTCTCTTCACGGATGCTGCCTGACCTACTGAGTATTTCTAGCATTTTCTGTTTTTATTTCAGATTTAGGAGAGATGATGACATAGTGGTAATGTCAGTGGGTTAGTAATCCAGGGGCCAAGCCAATGCCCTGGGGACATGGGTTCAAATCCCACCATGGTAGCAGGTGAAATTTAAATTCAATTAATTAATAAAAAAAAATCTGGAATTTAAGGCTAGTCTCAGTAATGGTGCCATGAAACTATCATTAATTGCCATAAAACTCATCTGGTTCACTAATGTCCTATAGGAAAGGAAATCTGATGTCATTACCTGGTGTGGCCTACATGTTCACTCAAGACCCACAACAATATGGTTGACTCTTAACTGCCCTCTGACGTGGCGTAGGAAATGACTTAGTTGTCAAGGACAATAAAAACAAAAAGTACTGGAAATACTCAGCAGGTCTGAAAGCATCTGTGGAGAGAGAAACACGGTTAAGGGCAATTAGGGATGCGCAACAAATGCTGGTCTTGAAAGAATTTTTTTAAAATCCAGCATCCACAGTATTTTGCTTTTGTTTAATTGTAATGAGACAAGCAGGAACCCTATAAATCCAGAAAAAAATCCTGTATTTTTACAAGATGACTATGTTTGAACTTGACATGGAAAGAAAATGGGAAACTGATGAGCTAATCAAGTTCCAGCCAATTTATAGCCAATTATGAAATGGCCACCTCATGTTCCCAAAATCCATAACTCTACCATGAGTTACATTTGCCACTCTAATTCCATCTTGGATTGACTTTGATTGACAAAGTTAACACAACTTCCTTACGACTTAATAGATGTAGTAACAATTTGTTTCCATTGGTGTCTCATATATGCAGTAGGCTATCTTGATAGTCTGGGGCAGATCTCCAGGATGTGTTTTATTTTCATATTAACTATAGTTGTTACGAGGTTGGATGCATTGTGTATGGTTTTAACAGAAATAGAAGCAGTTTGTTTAAAGCACAAGCAAAGCAGGACATTTATTTGATTTTCAGCACAGGTCACATGGTTTGTAGCGAGCCAATCACAAATACATGGATGGATATTGCCTTAACAGTGCACATCCTCAGGCTTGTCTCATCATAGTCAGGTAATTTGATAAACTAAATAGTTCTGTTTCATATTTGGGCAGCTCATTTTGAGGCATGCTACTTTGTGATAAAATGACACTGTTCTTCACTTGGAGTCAGTGCACATATTCAGGCCTGATATTGTCACATTCATTTACTACATAATATAGAGATGGGACCTTGGTTTATTGTCTCCCATCCATCCAGTAATATCTAGGCAAAGCGCCATTACTCATGTGTGAGTCCTGAACATTGAGTGGCAGCAGGCTATTTGACCCCAGGAGGCATTACAGCCGAGCCTAATCCCTCACTCCACATATATAATTCATACATATCTACACACTCACATACACACAAACAGAGACTTTTCCAGTAAGGATTGTTGTATCGTGACGAGAAGCAGCAACCCTGGACAATTTCTTTTCTCCTTTAGCCAGAGGCGCTGAGGATAATTAAGGTGCTCCTATCACTGTCCAGAATGAGAACAGCTAATTCAGCACAGGTTGAACTAAGGGATCAAATGTGGGAATGCCCTGGTCTTATATGACTCAGGTAATCAGCATAAATGGGCGAAACTATCATTTGATAGTTTACTGCGTAAAAATGTTCTTCCTCATATTCCCCCTGCATCTCTTGCCCAAAAGCTTCAATCTGTATCCCCTAGTCCTTGTACCATTAGTTACAATGGTCTAACTTATCTAAGCTTGTGATAATCTTGTGCACCTCTATCAAATCTCCCCTCAATCTCCTTTACCCCAGGGAGAACAAAACCAGTTTTTCCAACCTCTCCTTGTAACTAAAATCCCCCATCCCTGGAACCATTCTTGCAAATCTCCTCTGCTCCCCACTCAAGGACCCTCACATCTTTCCTAAGTGGCTTAATTGGCCTTCCAGTGGACTTCCCGTCTGCCACGGTGCCTGCCATGGACAAAATGGAATAGGGAAAGGGCGATGTTGAGCACATCACCCAATGCTACCCCACGCTATTTTGTCTCCCCCCCAACCCCCCCACCTCTCAGCCTGTCTCCAAGGTCCAGATAAAATCCACCTCCCAGCTGTGATTTTTCCCAAATTGGCCAATTAATGGCCAGAGGGTGGACTCGCCGTCCAATTAAGAATGGCAGGTGGGCTCTTGAAGCTGAAGGGCCAATAGGAGACCCTCTAGCACTGAAGAAGCAGTAGGCTGCTTTTTCAGGCAATTGAGAGAGGATGCCTCCATTTTGAGGTGCCCTCTCTCCATCTTTTTAAAATGTATAATAAAAAATCCCCTCAGCAGCTGGGCCACCATTATGGAGGTGGAATCCCTCCACAGTGTGGCGTACACCTGCAGCTGAAGCCAGGCAGGCATGGAGGGCCCCAAATTGTTGGAGTTGCAGACTGACAAATCCCTGGGTCCTGATGGACTTCATCCTAGGGTCTTAAAAGATGTGGCTAGTGAGATAGTTGATGCGTTCATTTTAACTTTCCAAAATTCCCTAGATTTGGGAAAGGTTCCATTAGATTGGAAAATAGTGAATGTAACTCCTTTATTCAAAAAGGGAGGGAGACAGAAAGCAGGAAACTACAGGCCAGTTAGCTTAACATCTGTCATAGGGAAAATGTTAGAAGCTATTATTAAAGATGTTATAGCACAGTACTTTGAAAAATTCAAGGTAATCAGGCAAAATCAACAAGGTTTTGTGAAAGGGAAATCATGTTTAACCAATTTATTAGTGTTCTTTGAAGAAGTAACATGTGCTGTGTCTAAAGGGGAACTGGTGGAAGTACTGTATTTAGATTTGCAGAAAGTGTTTGATAAGGTTGTTGCGGAAAATAAAAGCTTATAGTGTAGGGGGTAACATATTGGCATGGATAGAAGATTGGCTAGCTAACAGGAAACAGAGAGTAGGTATAAATGGGTCATTCTCTGGTTGGCAAGATGTAACGAGTGTTGTGCCACAGGGATCTGTGCTGGGGCCTCAACTTTTACAATTTATATAAATAACTTGGATGAAGGGACTGAAGGTATATATTCCTTGATGTCATTACAGGGTTGATAAATTTGCTGATGACACAAAGATATGTAGGAAAGTAACTTGAGAAGAGGACACAAGGAGGCTACAAAGGGATTATAGATAGGTTAAGTGAGTAGGCAAAGATCTGACAAATGGAGTATAATGTGGGAAAATGTGAAATTGTCCATTTTGGCAGGAAGAATAAAAAAGAAGCATATTATCAAAATGGTGAGAGATTGCAGAGCTCTGAGATGCAGAGGGATCTGGGTGTCCTAGTACATGAATCGCAAAAGGTTTGTATGCAGGTACAGCAAGTAATTAGGAAAGCTAATAGAATGTTATTGTTTATTGCGAGAGGAATTGAATACAAAAGTAGAGAGGTTATGCTTCAGTTGTACAGGGCATTGGTGAGACCACATCTGGAATACAGTGTACAGTACTGGTCTCCTTATTTAACAAAGCTTGTAAATGCATTGGAAGCAATTCAGAGAAGATTTACTAGATTAATACCTGGAATGGACGGGTTGTCTTATGAGGAAAGGTTGCACAGGCCAGGCTTATATCTACTGGAGTTTAGGAGAGTAAGAAGTGACTTGATTGAAACATATAAGATCCTGAGGGGTCTTGACAGGGTGGATGTGGAAAGGATGTTTCCCCTTGTGGGAGAATCTAGAACTAGGGGTCACTATTTAAAAATAAGGGATTGCCCATTTAAGGCAGAGATGAGGAGAAATTTTTCTCAGAGGGTCGTGAGCCTTTGGAACTCTCATCCTCAAAAGGCAGTGGAAGCAGAGTCTTTGAATATTTTTAAGGCAGAGGTAGATAGATTCTTGATAAGCAAGGGGATGAAAGGCTATCGGTGTAGGCGGGAATGTGGAGTCGAGGTTACAATCAGATCAGTCATGATCGTATTGAATGGCGGAGCAGGCTCGAGGGGCCGAGTGGCCTACTCCTGCTCCTAATTCGTATGTGCGCAAGCCTATCTGAAGCATTGGCCCCTGGTCTGCCACTGGGAGACCAGCAGGAGGCAGCTACACTGTTCCCCAATGCCTCCTGGCACCCAGAGACCAACTGGAAAATTCCAGTTGTCTTCTGACAACAGGCCTTTAAAAAGCTCAATTGACTATGTGCTGCTTGTGAGCAGGATGGTGCCAGGAACCAGCACACCTCCTTGCTCGACCTCATCAGGGCCTAAAAGGTCAGCCCCTGGTGTCTGCTTCTTTAGCTTGGTGCCAATTTGCTTTGTCTGTTTATGCTCCTGTGAAACACTTTGGGATGTTAAAGATGCTGTATTTTATGCAAGTTGTTATGTTGGTAAATTCCCCAATGAGGCGTCGTCATAATTTACTGGATAGCATTTCATTGTAATTCAGGGTGGGGGTGGAGCTGGGAGCACTAAGTATAGTGTAGGATTATTCTTGTCCACTGCCAAGGCTCTGACTTTTATTGGCAAGTTATTTGTCTGCTCTTTAGTTAAAGACTTGAAGCATTTTACAGAATGGGAGAATTTATTTTTTAAATAAGGCAAAAGGAATTCATAAGAATTGTATTGCTCAAGTTCCATACTGGGATTGTACGTTTATCTGACCTACTTGAAAAGGAATGGGAAGCGAGTCTGAATTGGAATTTAAACAGAAATATACAGCTTTGGCAGTCACTGTTGTAATACATTTGAAATTAATATTATCCAAGTTAAAGAAGTCAAAGGGTGCAGTCGATTTCTTGTCAGATTAGGAATCCAGGTAATGGATTAGCACAGTAGACTGTTACAAATAAAAACAAACAACTGATCAATTATTACAAATATTTACATCTCATTAATCGAGATTTTATTGCACATCCACAAAATAATTATTGAAGTCCATTAAACTCTAATTCTTCAGGTATCTTGTTTCCTTACATAATGTTTTTGTTCATTTGTCTTTTGCACAGAAGTGTTATTGCCTGGAGCTCTGAATGCAGCATTTTCTGTGTGTGAGTGTGTGCGGAGATGGCCAGATGTCAGATGTCTGTCGATGCTGCCAAGCATTCACTGCTAGAAAGGCCCTTGGGAACTCCTCCTCACTGCTGCTTGGCACTTATCCTTTCCTTACTTGCAGTTAAGATCTGTGAAGCCTCTGCCTGACAACAGAATGTGTTGCCAGTGTTATTCCAAGGTTCAACATTATCTCAAACTCTGACTGTACAACTTTTACCAAAATCATCATTTGTTTTCCTTATGCTGACCAAACCTCAATGATGATGAGTAAAAGAGCTCAAATCTTGATCAGATTAACATCTGAAAATGGGAGCTGCTTATTGGTAACAGTGAACTTTGATTTTCATCCAGAAGGAAATAGGAAAGAAGAAAATATGAAATGCCAGAGTACTCCCCTGACCCCTGAAGGCATCTTAACCATTGAATCTCACCCACAACCTTCCAATTGCCTCTCATTATCCTTACTCTTTGAAAGTTGCTGAGAATGGTTCCTCTTCTTTGGGCCTCCTTATCTCGAGAGACAATGGATATGCGCCTGGAGGTGGTCAGTGGTTTGTGAAGCAGCGCCTGGAGTGGCTATAAAGGCCAATTCTGGAGTGACAGGCTCTTCCACAGGTGCTGCAGAGAAATTTGTTTGTCGGGGCTGTTGCACAGTTGGCTCTCCCCTTGCGCCTCTGTCTTTTTTCCTGCCAACTACTAAGTCTCTTCGACTCGCCACAATTTAGCCCTGTCTTTATGGCTGCCCGCCAGCTCTGGCGAATGCTGGCAACTGACTCCCACGACTTGTGATCAATGTCACACGATTTCATGTCGCGTTTGCAGACGTCTTGAAAGCGGAGACATGGACGGCCGGTGGGTCTGATACCAGTGGCGAGCTCGCTGTACAATGTGTCTTTGGGGATCCTGCCATCTTCCATGCGGCTCACATGGCCAAGCCATCTCAAGCGCCGCTGACTCAGTAGTGTGTATAAGCTGGGGATGTTGGCCGCTTCAAGGACTTCTGTGTTGGAGATATAGTCCTGCCACCTGATGCCAAGTATTCTCCGAAGGCAGCGAAGATGGAATGAATTGAGACGTCGCTCTTGGCTGGCATACGTTGTCCAGGCCTCGCTGCCGTAGAGCAAGGTACTGAGGACACAGGCCTGATACACTCGGACTTTTGTGTTCCGTGTCAGTGTGCCATTTTCCCACACTCTCTTGGCCAGTCTGGACATAGCAGTGGAAGCCTTACCCATGCGCTTGTTGATTTCTGCATCTAGAGACAGGTTACTGGTGATAGTTGAGCCTAGGTAGGTGAACTCTTGAACCACTTCCAGAGCGTGGTCGCCAATATTGATGGATGGAGCATTTCTGATGTCCTGCCCCATGATGTTCGTTTTCTTGAGGCTGATGGTTAGGCCAAATTCATTGCAGACAGACGCAAACCTGTCGATGAGACTCTGCAGGCACTCTTCAGTGTGAGATGTTAAAGCAGCATCGTCAGCAAAGAGGAGTTCTCTGATGAGGGCTTTCCGTACTTTGGACTTCGCTCTTAGACGGGCAAGGTTGAACAACCTGCCCCCTGATCTTGTGTGGAGGAAAATTCCTTCTTCAGAGGATTTGAACGCATGTGAAAGCAGCAGGGAGAAGAAAATCCCAAAAAGTGTGGGTGCGAGAACACAGCCCTGTTTCACACCACTCAGGATAGGAAAGGGCTCTGATGAGGAGCCACCATGTTGAATTGTGCCTTTCATATTGTTATGGAATGAGGTGATGATACTTAGTAGCTTTGGTGGACATCCGATCTTTTCTAGTAGTCTGAAGAGACCACGTCTGCTGACGAGGTCAAAGGCTTTGGTGAGATCAATAAAAGCAATGTAGAGGGGCATCTGTTGTTCACGGCATTTCTCCTGTATCTGACGAAGGGAGAACAGCATGTCAATGGTCGATCTCTCTGCACGAAAGCCACACTGTGCCTCAGGGTAGACGCGCTCGGCCAGCTTCTGGAGCCTGTTCAGAGCGACTCGAGCAAAGACTTTCCCCACTATGCTGAGCAGGGAGATTCCACGGTAGTTGTTGCAGTCACCGCGGTCACCTTTGTTTTTATAGAGGGTGATGATGTTGGCATCGCGCATGTCCTGGGGTACTGCTCCCTCGTCCCAGCACAGGCATAGCAGTTCATGTAGTGCTGAGAGTATAGCAGGCTTGGCACTCTTGATTATTTCAGGGGTAATGCTGTCCTTCCCAGGGGCTTTTCCGCTGGCTGGAGAATCAATGGCATCACTGAGTTCCGATTTGGTTGGCTGTATGTCCAGCTCATCCATGACTGGTAGAGGCTGGGCTGCATTGAGGGCAGTCTCAGTGACAGCATTCTCCCTGGAGTACAGTTCTAGGTAGTGCTCAACCCAGCGGTCCATCTGTTTGCTTTGGTCAGTGATTATGTCCCCCGATTTAGATTTGAGGGGGGCGATCTTCTTGATGGTTGGCCCAAGAGCTCTCTTCATGCCATCATACATTCCTCTGATGTTTCCGGTGTCTGAGGCCAGCTGAATATGACTGCATAGGTGTTGCCAGTAGTCGTTTGCGCAACGCCTAGCTGTTCTTTGTGCAGTACTTCTGGCTGCTTTAAGCGCTGCGGATGTTAAATCGCTGGGGGCTTTCTTGTAGTTCAACAGTGCAATGCGCTTAGCGGCTATGACAGGTTCCAGCTCTTCATTATGAGATTGAAACCAGTCTGCATTTCTCTTCGCACTTTTGCCGTAGGTGGTCAAAGCTGACTCATAGATGGCGTCTCTGATGTGGGCCCACTTGGTCTCAGCATCCCCTGTGGGAGTGTTTTGAAGGGCTGTTACAAGTGAATTTAGAAATTTTTGTAACAGCTGTGGGTGAGAAATTCTGCTCGTGTTGATGCGCGGGTGGCCCTTCTGCTTGGAATGATGCAACTTCTTTGGTCTGCGTCTAACCTTGCTGCACACCAGGGAGTGGTCGGTGTCGCAGTCCGCACTGTGGAAGCTGCGTGTGATTTGAACACTGTTTAAGGCGGCTCGCCTTGTGACAATGAGGTCTAGCTGGTGCCAACGACGTGATCTTGGGTGCCTCCATGAAACCTGGTGACAGGGTTTAGTGTGAAAGAACGAGTTGGTGATGCAGAGGTTATGATAGGTACACAACTCAAGCAGTCTCTGCCCGTTCTCATTCATCCTTCCAATGCCATAGCGCCCAAGGCAGGAGGGCCATGAGTCATGGTCGGCCCCAACCCTGGCATTAAAGTCCCCCAGCAGGAATAGGTGTTCGGTGTTGGGGATGCTGCTAATGATGTTATGGAGTTGTTCACAGAACTGGTCTTTAGCTTCAGGTGGGGAGCAGAGTGTTGGAGCATAGATGCTGAGTAGGTGTACTGGACCAGAGGTGGTGAGCAGTCGGATGGACAGTATGCGTTCCGAGCCATTTGAGGGAGGCTCTATCATGCTGAGCAAGGAGTTTCTGATGGCGAAGCCCACTCCATGCTGTCTTGGTTCTTCAGGATCCCTGCCCTGCCAGAAGAAGGTGTAGTCTTGCTCTGCTAGAGAGCCACTCGCGGGGAGGCGAGTCTCCTGAAGTGCTGCAATGTTCACATTGAATCTACTGAGCTCGTTGTTAATGATGGCGGTCTTCCGAGAATCGTTGATTTGTGTAAGGTCTTCCGACAGGCCAGGACACATAGTTCTGACGTTCCAGCTTGCAAAGCGAAGGGCTGGTACCTTCTTTCCTTTTTTCATGTTGTTTGGTGCGGTGTATCAGTCCACCTTTCGGGCAATGACCCTGAGCTCCAAGCACCCATTGAAGCAGGCAGACTGTGGCGGGACAGAACCTTATTGACCGGGGGCTGCCCGGTTTGAGGCGGGCGGTAGCTGTCCAGTGAGGTGCAATGACCTCTCCCACCGACAAAGGCAACCCGTGGCGCCCAGTTTCTACGCCAATTTATCTGGACTTATAACCCGTAACTGCTGCCTTCCGTGTTGTTTTAGTCGCTGTGAGGCAACTATGGAGTGACCTCTCCATGGAGCATGCCTGGGCAAATTTATGGAGGTTGAGAGTTGCCCAGTCGTCAAAACCCCCCTCTCGGCCTTTCTGGTGGGGTCCAAAGGAGTGCAGGACACGACGTTTGGCACCAGTATGGCTGCAGGAACTGCCGGAAACATGCCAAAGGTGACACATGACCGCCTACGGGGTTCCGCTCCGGATTTTCTGTTAGGGTTTACTCCCTTAGCCTTGGTCTCTCCCGAGACGCCCACAAGGCAGTGGGGTTGTTGGGGCCCCTACACAGGTGTAGGATGGTGCCGGTGGGAGGAGGGGATGCAAGGGGGAGGAGTAGAAGGAGGGGGTGGGGGGGGGGGGTGCAGGGGAAGGGGGTGCGGGGTGAAGATGGTGCGAGGGGGGGGCGGGCTGGGACGGGGTTGTGAGGGGGTGAGCTGAGAGGGTGGAGCAGGGAAGGGAATGGTTCCACAGGTGCCAGAAACCTTCCAGTATTTCCTGCAAGGAGCCTAGGGTTTTAGTGACACACAAAAGATGCTAACTAGCTTTAAATTGTTTCTGTGAGCCTGGATAGAAGGTGTTGGAAGATTATTTAACTGTGGGAGTGATCACAACTGAGTGTGACATCTACAGATTTTCATTTCTAATAGAATGGTGGTAGAACCTCTGGGGCTGAATGGCCTACTCTTATTTCCAACAGGAGTTACTGAATAGCAGTCAGGAGCAGAAACCTCAGTTCATTTTTCTGGTCTGTACAACTCAGGAGCAGAGCTCAGTGCTGTTCAGAAGGGGGTAGATTAATAAATCTTGTATAATTTTCAGTATTGGGTGGAAGCCACCCACAAGGGTTACTAAGTAGCTTTAAATTAGCATGGCAAACTGAGAATGGTTTGCCATAAACTGAGCATCAATCTATTGGCAACTCTGGATATTCAGGCTGTCTCTCTGAAACTTTATCATTGGATTTTGAAACTGTAGGCAGCTGATTGATGCTGAGCACTGTATAGCACATTATCTGGGTGAACTAAAACCTTCAGTTCAATAGAAGCTCATTATTGAAACAGATTGAAAGAGCTGAATGGCCTCTTTCTGTGCTGTACCTTTCTATGATTCTATTGCCTGCAATTTTACACCATGAGGTAAGATTTCCTCTGGTAGCTATGCATACTAACATTGTATATGTTCCTCTATTCAATATGAATAGCAAAATTGTAAACATGATCTTTTAAAACAGATTTACCATTGAGTTACAAATCATGAAGGGAGAAAATCTGTTTACTATTTCTAGTAAATATATTTGTAATAGAATTTCACAGGGTGATCAGAATCTTTATCCCCTAATATGAACTGGGGCCATTTTCTTCTCTCATATTTCATGCAGATAATGCCACCCTGCATTCCAATTACTGGAAATGTTTCTTTGAAAATTTGTGCAAAACATATAAGCATTCTGAATCCACATCACACACAATAGATTAATGAGAATTCACACTTCCTTATTGCTGTATTGGAACCAAATTGCAGAGGAGTGCAATGATTATTTTTTTAAGCCTGTTTTACCTAATAACCTAATTAATTTGAAATAGTTATTTATAAGCATATGGCATGCGTAATGAATACTTGTGGGAAATGATTTATATCTGATTTCTGTTCCTGCCATAACTGACTCATGATTAGATCTCTGACAGGCCTTCATAATGGATCCTTTCCTTACACATAATCAACAAAACCAAAAACATTTAAAGTAAACTTAGAATTAATTCTTCATTCTTTACCTTCTAGGTCTTATCATAGAATCAGAATTATACAACACAGAAGGAAACTATTTTGTCCTTGATGGCCCAAGCTGACTCTTTGAAAGTTACTGCCACTCCCTTGGCCTAGCCCTTTCCCCATGCCCTGCAAATTTATCCCCATGTTGTATTTATCCAATTTCCTTTAGCAAGTGATTGAACCTGCTTCCACCATCCTTTCAGGCAATGCATTCCCGATCATAATAATTTGCTGGATAAATTTTTTAAAAATTCTCCTCATGTTGCCTCTGGTACTTTTGCTAAATTTGTGTCCTCTACTTACCAACCATTCTTTCATCATCTTGCAGCTAATGTTTTGCTTTTTTGTGTGGCTTTATATTTAATAATAAAGCTTGAATAACTTTTTTAAACAAAACCATTCATAGTAAGCCTGCTGTTACCACCAATGTCAATTGGATTTGCCAACCTCAACTAATAATGATGGTCAACATTTAATTTTACAGTCTGAGACATGATTATCCCAGCAGTAAAGTAGTTGAGCTATCTTATATGTGCCAAGCCATGGACATCTAGGTCCAGATCTTTTAATTTTCCGTGTACAGTACTCTCATCCTTTCTGCTCAGACCATTCCTGACGAGGAAAAATCTATATCTAACTAAATTGTGTGCCACATCACTTTATAATGCTAGAAAGTCCTGCAATTTAACCTTTCAATCTTCTTACCTACAGAATCATCAAATAGATCATGCTTCCTTTGTATCTGGAGCACTATCATCTCTTACAATTATCTGTTAAGTGTTTTACGTCTATTTAAGTTGATTCAATTTGAATGGCTACCTGAGAAGGGTATATGTCTTTTAAATGAACTGGTAAAAATGCTCACATCTATTGGAATCATTCATATCAGATTACTCTACATTGCTGTAAGAGTGAGTATATTTTTACCAAGATGTTGCACCATCTTTGCAGCCCAATCCATAATCCAGTCATACTCTGTGTTGTGTTCTCCAGTGAATTACACTTAATATAATGGTCTGTAAATGATTTTCTACAATCCTATTTATAGGTGTAGTGGGGACATCTTTTGCTCATTAAACACTAGCAGAAGTATAGTTTACTGCAAAAGAATGTTTTTAAAAGTTGGAATGTGACCAGGACACATTTGGGTTCGCATGAGGATTGAGCAATCTAAAAGTTTGTTGGCTGATAGGTTTGATAGACACACTGGACCCTTGTGCCTTCAATACTAAGGTATCAGACTCACTATTCGGAAGTCAAAAGTTTCCATCTCAAACTCAATTGACCTTTGCACTTGAGCTTCCCCCACAGATTACTTTTTGCCAATGTCAGCCTGATCAATTTAGAAAGAAAGAAAATTGTCTATCATTTGAATTTAGGGAACACTCCATCTTACTTGAGGTTACTTCCAGTCACATTGACCAGATGATGTGCAGGTTTGGAAAATCCCATTCTCTTAACCTGAAATATTTTATAATGCAACCCTCTTAGAAAGTTTATACTGAGAACTGCTTCACTGAGTGCAAACCAATTAGAGTTAATTTGAAGACTGTTTTGGACTAGGAGCTCATGGCCTCTGGGAACTTGATTATGACAACCCAAAATTATTGCATTTATAATGCTAAGTAGCCTTCATAGAGTGGGTAGATTGCTGTCCCATCTGCATAGATTGGAAGTGAATTCGAATCCCAGAGGCAAGAGCTAAAGGAGAGTGTTGCTAGTTCTTTTGGGCCTCCTTATCTCGAGAGACAATGGATACGCGCCTGGAGGTGGTCAGTGTTGCTAGTATAACCAATGTATCATTAATTCCATGTAAGTTTCTGATATGTTAGTACAATTGTACTTTATTATAACCCTGTCTGACATATCACGCATTGTTAATGACTCCCTCATTAAAAAAGAGCACATTAAATATATTTCTACCACAAACTCCTTATTATAACAGTTTGTACTGAACCATGACCTTCATGTTGCACATGTTATTTATGGCATTTTCTGTAAAAGAGTAAGCACTCACAGTGTAATTTAATTGTTGTATCCATGCCATATCAAAACAGAATACTAATAAGTCCTGAAAAATAATTTAGTACCATTGTGTAAATGTGGCCGTGGTGACAACAAGGTTTTCTAGCAGCATTGTGCTTTCATACTCAACCACTGTGATAGTGAGGCAGTCACTGAATCCAAACAATGATCCTCTAGGGGGTAGCAATCACAATATGGTAGAATTTCAAATTCAGTTTGAGGGCGAGCAACTCGGGTCTCAAACCAGTGTCCTCCACTTAAACAAAAGGTATGAAGAAAGAGTTGTCTAAAGTGGGCTGGGAAAATAGACTAAGGGGAAGGTCAGTGGATGAGCAGTGGCAGACATTTAAGCAAATATTTCATAACGCTCAGCAAAATTTTATCCCAATCAAAAAGAAGGACTTGATGAGAAGGATGAACCACCAGTGGTTAACAAAGGCGGTCAAGGAGAGTATCAGATCAAAAACTAAGGCATACAAAGCGGCGAAAACTAGTGGTAGGTCAGAGGATTGGGAATTTTTTAGGAACCAGCAGCAGATGACTAAAAAGCTAATAAAGAGGGAGAAAATTGATTATGAAAGTAAATTGTCAAGAATTATAAAAACCAACAGCAAGAGCTGCTACAGGTGTATATAAAGAGACTAGCTAAAGTGAGCGTGGGACCCTTGGAGGATGCGACTGGAGAATTGATAACGGGGAACAGGGAAATGGCAGATAATTTAAACCAATTTTTTGCATCGATCTTCAAGGTGGAGGACACTATAAATATTCCACAGATATCAGATAAGCAAGGAGCTAATGGGAGGAAAGATCTTGTAACAGTCTCTAACACAGGGGACAAACTAATGGGACTAAAGGCAGACAAGTCGCCAGGACCTGATGGCCTGCATCCAAGGGTTTTAAAGGAAGTGGCTGCAGAGATAGTGGAGGCATTGGTCGAAATATTCCAGAACTCACAGGATTCCGCGAGGGTCTCAGCAGATTGGAAAACCGCTAATGTGACGCCCCTGTTCAGGAAGGGAGGGAGACAAAAAGCAGGAAACTACAGGCAAGTCAGCCTAACACCGGTCGTTGGGCAAATGCTAGAATCCATTATTAAGGAAGAAATAGCAGGACATTTAGAAAAGCTTAACGCAATGAAACAGAGTCAACATGGTTTTATAAAAGGGAAATCATGTTTGACAAATTTTTTGCTAGAGGTCTTTGAGGATATAACAAGCAGAGTTGATAAAGGGGAACCGGTAGATGGTAGTGTATTTGGATTTCCAGAAGGCATTCGATAAGGTGCCACATAAAAGATTATTAAACAAGGTTACGAAGGCAATTGGGATACTTGCCTTTATTAGCCGAGGCATAGAATATAAGAGCAGGGAGGTTATGATGGAGCTGTATAAAATGCTAGTTAGGTCACAGCTGGAGTACTGTGTACAGTTCTGGTCGCCACACTATAGGAAGGATGTGATTGCACTGGAGAGGGTGCAGAGGAGATTCACCAGGGTGTTGCCAGCCAGGGGGCATAGATTTAAGGTAAGGGTCAGGAGGTATAGACGGGATTTCAGGAAAAAAAATTTCACCCAGAGGGTGGTTGGAATCTGGAACACACTGCCTGAAGGGGTGGCAGAGGCAGGAGCCCTCACAGCATTTAAGAAATATTTAGATGATCACTTGAAACGCCATAGCATACAAGGCTAGGGGCCAATGCTGGAAAATGGGATTAGAATAGATAGGCTTGATGGCTGGCATGGACACGATGGGCCGAAGGGCCTGTTTCTGTGCTGTATTACTCTATGACTATGACTGTAAGAAAGGAGCTCACGGTATTGGGGGTAATGTATTAGCATGGATTGAGGATTGGTTAACTCACAGAAGACAGAGCGTCGGGATTAATGGGTCTTTTTCAGGTTGGAAAGACGTACCTAGTGGAGTGCCACAAGGATCAGTCCTAGGTCCTCAATTATTTACTAGCTATATTAATGACTTGGAGGAGGGGGCAGAGTGTGATATATCAAAATTTGCTGACGATTCAAAAATAGGTGGGAGGGCATGTTGTGATAAGGACATAAGAAATCTGCAAGGGGATATAGATAGGTTGAGTGAGTGGGCAAAAACTTGGCAGATGGAATTTAATGTAGGAAAGTGTGAGGTCATGCACTTTGGTAGGAAGAATCAAAAGGCAGACTATTATTTAAATGGACAGAGACTCCAAAAAAGTGCAGCACAGAGGGATCTGGGTGTTCTTGTGCATGAAACACAAAAAGTTAGCATGCAGATGCAGCAAGTAATTAAGAAGGCAAATGGAATTTTGGCCTTAATTGCTAGGCGGTTGGAGTTTAAAAATAGGGAAGTCTTGTTACAACAGTACAGGGTGTTGGTGAGGCCATATCTGAAGTAGTGTGTACAATTTTGGTCCCCGTATTTAAGAAAGGATATACTGGCACTGGAGGCAGTTCAAAAGAGATTCACTAGGCTGATTCCTGGGATGAAGGGGTTGACTTATCAAGAACGGCTAAACAGGTTAGGCCTTTATTCATTAGAGTTTAGAAGAATGAGGGGTGATCTTATTGAAACGTACAAGATTCTGAGGGGGCTTAACAGGGTAGATGTTGAGAAGATGTTTCCACTAGCGGGGGAACCTTGAACTAGGGGACATAGTTACAGAATAAGGGATGCTCATTTAAAACTGAGATGCGAAGGAATTTCTTCTCTCAGAGGGTAGTGACTGTCAGGAATTCTCTACCCCATAGAGTTGTGGAGGCTAGATCACTGAAAGTATTTAAAGAGGAGGGAGATAGATTTTTGGAATATCAGGGAGTTGAGGACTATGAGGAGCTGGCATGAAAGAGCAGTTGAGGTCTGGGGCAGATCAGCCATGATCTTATTGAATTGCGGGGCAGATTTGAGCGGCCAAATGGCCTACTTCTGCTCCTGCTTATGTTCTATGTTCTGTGTAAGATGAAATGTGACAAGCAATTGTAACACCATTTTATTTTCACTTTATAAATGACTCCCCTCCTCTTCTTCTGAAGGTGTTGACTCCTTCGTTGGGGTACTGCTACAGAAATGGCACTCATCCACTGACAGCTTGTCCAAATGGCGATTCTTCACTTGATTCACTAAATGGTGGGCTGGATTTTACCAGCCCTCTGGGGACAGGCTGGGAGACGGGGGGAGCGTGGGGGGGACAGCCGGTAAAAAAGTGCATGGAGGCAGGGGTGGTGGCGTGTTTGTCTTTCTTTCGCCATGCCATCTTGCCAGTGGCAAGGAAGGTGGCAGACAGCCCTCCTGCCTGGAGGCCAACTGAGCCACTTAAGTGGCCAACTACGGGCCTCTTCTTACCACCACTAGAATTTTACCAGCGGTGGGGGTAGGGCCCTCCATCCCATGAGGACACTGCCAGATAAAGCCTGGTGGCCTCCCAGTGGGCTTGGGGGTTGTGGTGGGGGGGGGGTGCCCTCCTTTTTGGGCACTCTTTGGCCCACGGAGTGCCTCCCAGTGTTAATGGTCGTCCCCGCGGCAACGGTACTGCCTGCCCTCACCGGGGCCTGCTTGACTTGCCCCAGTGCCCCCAGACTCCATTTACCTGATTGTCAGGGTGCCATCCATCCATGGCATCCAGGTGCAGTCCCAGCAGTGGCCACTACTCTGGGTGGCGTTGCTGAGACTGCTGAGCTGCCAGCCCTCCGATTGACCGGCAGCTCCTGGAGGCAGGCGACCATTCTTAATTGGGATGGCTGCCCTGGCAATCAAATTAATTGGCTGCAGCTGACAAGATGCATCCCTGGGTCCTGCAGACCACCGAAGTGAGGTAGCGTCCCCGCTTTCAGGCCCATCGGCAGGACCTCTGCCGCAATGACAAAATTCAGCCCAGAGTGTCAGCTATTTGTCCAAGCAGGATTTCCTGAGTGAGATTCATCCTGTCTGGCCCAGATTGTAGCACTCCTGCTATTTTACTATTTCACTCGCTGACTTAAGCCTATTTAGCACATCCTGGGCCTTAAATCCAACACCTCCTCAGCCTATTTGGATCAGCCATTCACTGTTTTAACTGACTGAGCTACAGGAGGAATGCTCACCATCTTGTTTTTATGTATGTGCTGTAGATTAATGGAAGTAAAAGTTGTATGGTTTTATAATAAATGTCAGTCCACTCAGTTGAGCACCCAAGCAATTATATCGTGCCATGTCTACTGTGAACCCTTCCCGAAAACATTGTTTTTGACATGGATCCCTTAGATAGTCTTCCACAGAGGGTCTTGTGTATTTGTGTAAAGGAATATAATTACATGGGCCACATATGAATTTCCCATTGGCTTAAAAGAAAACTAGATTGAACTTAGTATACAGTAGAAAACTGTTAGGAAGAGTTTAATGTAGCATATTAGGAAATCACAGGGGCAACAGGAAATATAACCTTGATCATCAATTTTAATTTCTCATTTCCTAACATTGTAATAGAGAATGCCGCATTGAATTAAACCCACCAATTAACTGCTGCAGTGACGTCATTTTCCTTTGAAAGGATGGACTTCTTAAATATATGATAATAAGCAACACTTGCCAATCTCTTGTATAATGCATGTAAAAGATAGATAACATCACTACCCGTTAAGATTCTTCATTTTGCAATGGAAGCAAAAAAAACTCCAGTTAATCATTCTATAAAAAAGGCTATATAGGAATATAAGAATTGCTAGACTATAAAAGACCAAGGTCCATCTAGTTTGCCTTCTACCATCCTAGTAGTCGTATGATATGATGATCACGGAGTTGTCAACTAATCAAAGCATTTAATATCTATCAATTAATCTACAACAGACCCAGACATGACACGAAGAAACCTCGGTGCTGGAGAGCTTTGGGAAACATTGGTTCAAAGTCAACTTTGTCCACCCAGGCATGCTACACTTACTGCATGTCATGTCTCAAATTACGCAAATACTAAATCCCATAAAGTTATTTTCTGAAAGAAATCTATCATGATAACGTACCCAATTTACATAATCACTTCTCATAATGCAATCCCTCTATCCACTCAATCATTCTGGTTGCTCTCTTCTGAATACAAATCAGGGTATCTGGAAGTGTTCTATAATCTCATAAAGGAACAGTAGGTACTATCTTGAAAGGGGCTCCAAAGAGGTGTTATTGTGTAAGTAGTTCCAGCAATATACAAATTAATAATTACAGACAGGAGCATGCTATAGGGTATTTATTAGTGTTGGAATAAAGACCAGAATGGAAATTATACAAGTTAATGAGTTACTTAGGATAAAGCAGGCATAAGAGAAGACAATTACAAAGGAGGACAAAGAAGATTTGGGGAGAAAATGATCTAAGCGATGACATTACAGGGGAACTTTCATTATGAGAGCTTCTTTTTTAGTAGTGTTTATAAGTCCGATTTGAACTCCTGTCGGGAAGCCTGACACATTTTAATTGCTGGGCAACTTTTGAAGGCTGCGGATTGGCTCCTCGGCTGTCCTGTGGAAAGCTGCAACTGACAGGTGGGAAGCACGAAAATCGGGCAGCCGAGAAGCCACCTGCCAGCATCAAGAGAAGGTTGCTGGCAGCAAGGTAAGTCCTGGAAGGGGCTGGTGGTGTTGCAAGGGTCTGCAGGCTGATGCGGGAGGGACAGAGGAGGAAGAGGAGCAAGTGGCTTAATCCTCCAGGTTCCAGTAAGAATAGATTTTTAACTCACCTATGGGCCTCCCTGGTTTCCTGACAGGGTGCTCCATTCAAGAGCGGTTTCACATTTTGTGGGGGTTCCATGTATGTCAAGGGAATACCAAGTTGCATTATTAATGGGGCTCTCACTGGAGTCTGGCTAAAAACAGTTGCATTAAAAGTTCAGGTCGGTGGGAATCGAGTAGGAAATGGAGCTGCTGCATTTTAGCTGTGCCTTCTGCTCCTTGTCCGCCAATCAGGGAGAGTTAAAATCAGCCTGCATATTTTCTCCCCGGCCCTGTTGGGCTCCTTGAAGCTGTAGCTGAGAAGCTGGGTGTGTGATCCACTCTCAGGCTTCTGTTGCTGTTGCCCTGACCCAGTCATTAGGAGATGGATGCATTAAGACTCAGGAAACTTGCCTGTTGGCATTCAAAAATGTATATACACTCTATTCCTTTCTGTGATTTCAGAAACAATCCGGGTCAATTTTTGCCATTTCTTTTCACAATTATTTTTCACAGCTGCCCTTGGCCAACCTTGTCATAATATTAAATCAAAGCAGAAAATGCACAGCAAGTGAGGTAGCATCGATGGAGAAAGAAACAGCATTAAGCATTTCAAGTGAATGACCGTTCATACTAAATTTAAAAACAAATAGATCGATTTTTTAAAATTCTAATTCTCTCTTTAAAGAAAGAAATGAGGAAAAACTGGAAGGTTATGGTGGTGTGCGTACAGACAGGGTGAAATTGTGCAACACATGACAGCATAGACCACTCAAAACCTATTGTCAGTTAATCCAGTTTGGGGGGTAGGGAATGTGCCAGTGAAATGATAAATTTGGGTTTTCTTCTTGTATTTAGTAATGGATGTTGCGAATTCTCTGGTGGAAAATGCAAATAGAAATTACATTTAAAGCATGGCCAGGTGGAAGAAAATGAGGGGCAAAGAACTTGAAAAGGTAGCCCTGAGGTTATTTGAGACACTACCCAAAATGGCTATCATTCGTTCCAGGATAGAAGGCTGGCCAATTTTTCTTATTTCATGAGACCGGGAGTAAATAACATGTATTGGAAACGCAGAATTTCCCATTGTTATGGAAAAAAGCCCAAGGGGTTCTGCATTTTGAACAACGTTGCCCAGTAGTTTATTGTGAATCATAGAAGTATAAATCAATCTATTAGCTGTAACTTCTACATTAAAATATCTTTTGATGTAGAAAGGCATAATTGCTCTACGTTTGGATTGCTAAAAAATATGCCATCATCAGAGGTACTAAATAGAGACTGAGTTGTAGGAAAGTGACTTACATGACTGGAATACAGTTAAGGATTTGAATGGCATTGTGGCCCTTTGTGGGTTCTAAAGCACTGTGTGGTCAGACGGAAGCACTGGACATGTATTCATTTATGTGTAATATATGTACTTTCCTAGCTACGTATTTTTTTCAAAGACATTCCTTATCTAACCTTTACAAAGCTGTTATAGCTAACCTTGGCTGTTGCTTTTGTTAAATGTGTTGCTCATCTATGTGAGGAAAGCCAAATGCTGGGGAATACAATGCCTTGCATTCAAATGTCAGGGCCATTCACTTTCAGGTCAGATATAACATAGGTTATATACAAATTTAAAACTCCTCATCTAACAATGTACCACACCTCCATGTCAGGAGAGCAACTGCTACTGTGACATCTAATTTTCCACACCAATCATCAACAGCAGCCCAAATTTTTAAATTCCTCAAACCTTAGTGCATCTGTGCCCAATTTTCCTTTATAAACTGTGCTCCCTATTTTGCCCATCAATTAGCTTGGCTTACAGTATATTGGGCAAGTGATAAAAAAAACTGGGTGCTGCTGCTCTACTGAAAGTCTACAGCCCACCATACAGGGGAAGTGGAATTGAGGACATAAAAGTTGCCAATTTGTTCAAAATGACACAGCAGAGCCATGTGAGCAATACATGATACTGAAGGTTTGGGGCCCTGCTGAAGATGGTGAACCGAAGAAAGAAGATTCTATCTGGGGTTGACAACCAGTGTTCAACAAATGCACAGGTGCCAGCTCCTTCGAGGGAAATCAGTGCCTGACTCAATGTAATCATTCAACTGCCTGTTTGCAGATGAGGAACACGTGCCCTGCATCTCCGGAGCAAGGCAACAGTGGGTGTGCTGCTTATTTTCGTTCATATTTCTTGAAAGAGTTGGAAACTCATTAACCCTCTGGGAGGTACCATTTCAAGCATTCTACACAACCATTGCTCCTCTTGCACACACTCTTTGCACCCAAATCATGTCATACACTCTCCTTGTAGGAGGAGGTGGTAAATGTGGAACTGCAAACAGATGTTCAGGTTTCTAGCCTGAAGTCCTCCACTGCTGTTAGCAGGTTTCGGTGGGATCCGCAGCCATGGTTAAGAAGCTAGCCTGGCTCTCTCCATAGCCATCCACTTGTGTTTCTCCTCCAACACAGAATGTGAACACTAAGGAACACCACTTTCTGGATAACAGTCATTGATGGTGTCATGGATCTGTATTTTTTTTTCCTCTGTTTGAAAGTGTCCCTTTAAGACTATTAAAACAGTGCACCTTTAAGACAGAGAGCGAAGCTTTTGGATTTCTGAGGCACAGTGTGCCAGCTGCACTTGTTACCTAGGTCACAGCAGGTGAGAGGGTTCACATGGTGTACTAGAACAATTCAACTGTGTGTTAAAACCATCTGAAACCAGTTTTGAGAGACTCACCAGCGAAGTGTTCTACTGGAGAAAAGAGCTGCCCATTTCTCTCAGCAAAGATTCTACAAGGAGCTACAGGCCAAGTTAATTTTTGAAGGAGGAAAGAACCCTTTGAAGAGACCGTTTGTATAGCAGAAGTAAAGTTTCGACTGAGGGACCGTCAGTTTTAAAATTCAAGTTAACCTATTGCTCATCGTTGAAAGAACTGTTTGATGCCTGCTACAGCTGAAGTGTTTTGAATGCCTATCTACTAAGAAACTATCTCATCAGATCCGCTTGGAGACTTCGAGTGGCATTGATTGTTTTCACATTATAATACCTCACCCATCAGGAACGTAACCCACAAAGACTTATATGCCAGTTAATTATTTATTTTTCAGAAACAGCTAATTTTTAAAGCATCATTTTTTGAAAGAAACCGGTTAACCATGATTTTTGAGCGTGTGTGTGTGTGTGTGAATGGGGGAGTTAGTTTAAAATATGATGTTATAAGGTCTTTAGACATAGGTTTATCTTAATAGTGTTTAAGATTTAATTTGAATAAATAGTTAATTTGTTGTTGTCTAAAGATACCTGGTTTGGTCTGTTTTATTCTGGGAGTTGTTAGAGTGTTTAATTTGGCTGTCTTTCGGTTGGGTGGGAAAACTTTAATAATATGCTGTGACCTGTGGAGTGATGGGGTTGAATTGACAGTGTGTTGCTCCCACCTCGATCATAACAATGGGCATGGCAATTCGGTTGTGACACCACCAGAATGTTAAATGAGTGCAAACATTTTCTCTTCAGGAACAGGTAAATGTGAAGAACACTGATGCTATGTAAGAACCCTGCCATCTGGTAAAATTTGTGCATCCTATTCCACAGTAAAAGTGACGACGGTGCCAAAATAGCGGCTTTTACTTCATTGGAGCTCGCTGCCTATGAGGGTGGTGGAAGTAGATGATGAATGATTTCAAAAGGAAATTGGATGGGCACATGAAGGAAATAAACTTTCAGGGCTATGGGGATAGAGCGGGGGAATGGGACTGATTGAATTACTCTACAGAGTTGGCATGGACTTGATGGGCCAAATGGCCTCCTTCTGTGCCATAATGACTCTGTAACTCTATATAAAACTGTTCTACGTTCTATTCCAGATAGGCAGGCGGTGAAGGATAGAACTGGAGCCAATCTTTACACACACATAAGCATTTATTTACAGAGACACACATTACAAACACGCACCTCCAAACCCAACAGCCACAGTTTCAGTCTGCCTCTAATACAGGAACACAAGTGAATCGCCAGTTAACACCCATCTCCTGAATACAATTAATATACAATTAACATACTACAGCCTCTCTGAGGTGTAGATCTTTCTTGAAGTGGCTTAGAAGAATGCAGTGGCATTAAAGCTTCGGCCCATAGTAGCCTTCGCTGCTACAGAATGAACCATCCCTGATCCAGATGTTGTGTGCAGGTCATTGTGCAGAAGATGATACGACACTGGCAGCTTGTCTTGTGATGTGGAGACGACAAAAACATAAATCTTCACTGTGTTCAGTTGGGGTGATCTAAGTACTCAGAAATTTGCCTAATTGCTCCTGGATTGTTAGACTCCTCACAAATTCTTCTTACTTCAATTATTCAGCATGTTCAGAACTTCTAACAGTGCATCCTTGCCGCTCTGCTGGGTGTCACATCAAAGCAACCAGAAACCAAACGTAATGAGTAAGAGTATAGGAGGGATTGTAGAGACTTTCCAAGCAAAACCAATTAATGTATCAAGCACATGCAGCCAAGGAAACTTAAAAGACAAAAAAACTGTATGAAAAACTTTTAGTAGCCCTACCAAGCTGGCCTTGAAAGTTCCACTGCTTCTCCAGTCTGTTTTCTAATGATACCCCTGGTAATGCAACTCATCAGAGAAGTGGGGACGGACAGCAAATTTATGGACAACTGAACTTCAGAGGAAAATGTACATTTTCTTTGATCTGATGAAAACAAAATTTGATCAGATTTTGATAGTTTTTTTAGATGCAAGTATTGGAGCACGAAACTTTTCCGTTTAGACTAAAAGCCTTCCTACTGTAGCCCAACTGTGTGTCCTCATGTCCAGCTCAAAAGACACTACATAACTGGACCAATTTAACATTTGTTTCGCACATTATTCATGCTTGTAGATTGCCAATTTAGTGCTGAATTGTTGGTAGCTTAGGCTGTCAACTCCTGTTCAATAGAACTTTTTAGGTTGAAAGACCCCTTTTCAATAGATTAGCAATCACGAACCCCTCCTCTTAATTATAATACTATATGAAACACATAATATGAAAGTGCTAAATGGAAAGAGTGTTTTAATAATGCTTTTAAGAAAACAGGTAATTACTAACAGATATCAATAAGATGGTTATGCTTGCTTTTCGCTGCAGGGTCTGTCTATCCTTGCATGCTCCCTGTTGTATGATCGCTTTAAGAGTGATGTCCCTTTAAGAACTCAATATGCTAATGAGCTAAGTACCAGGATGTAGTCATGTGACTAGAAGCCATAGTCACTCTGCACAGCAACACCCTGGACAAAGATTCGGAATATAGTTTGCTCTGTATTGTGTGTACTTGTTTAGCTGTTAATAAACCTTCTAGAGATTTTCAAGGAACTGGAATTCACACACCTCATTATGTTGCTTAAGATAGCACAAAGAAACTCATGACACTCCCCTCCTTGATGAGACAGTCAGCCCACGCCAAGCTGCACATGTGACACCCAGACTCCACTCCTGGCTCGCATTTCACATTATTTTGTGGACACACTGGAAAGTCTCTGTAGCCATCCATGGGTCCACGTCCCCAGTTTCAGAACCACTGTGCTAGAAACTGGAAGCTCCGAAGCTCAATTCAGGGATGTTTGTTGAACCATTGATTGCCACTTAAAATGCCTTTTAACTCTCATTCAAAAGGCTGTACAGCATTTTGCTGGCTAGAGATTCAACTAATGCCCTCTCCTAACTGCAACTAGCTGGTTGGAGTAAACATGATGTTGATGCCGATTTCAAGTAGCACTTAAAGGGATACTCATCTTGAGCTGGAGCTGTGAAGAGGACACATTGGGAGACTTTCTGGGACACTGCCAAGACTTCAGCAATACTCAGGCAACATTTATTCCATAAATTCTGTGAGGATGTCACCTACAAAAAGTAAGTGCTATGCTACTCCATCTTATTTAACACTATGTAGGAGCCACCAGGAGAAAGTGAGTGCTTGGTCATCAGCGTCTTGCGAGGAATCCTCTTTGGTTTCTGTGAGGAAAGGGAGGAGGACATAAAGCCAGGCAGAGCAGCAACAACTGCTGCAGGTGAGGCAGACAGGAAGTAGAGGTGATATCCTTCCCTCCTGCAGGTACAGGACAACCCTTCTCCTCTAAGTCTCCTCCAGTACGTCCTACGACTTCCAGTGTTGCATCCAAGAATTTGTCTATACTGTTCCTCTGTCCCTGAGCCATCCTCCAATGTGTCATTGTGTGTCATCGAGCATTCTTTGGAAATGGGTGTGAGGAGCCCATATATACTGCCCCACATAAATTGCATCTAATCAGCATTTGAATACTGAACCTGCAAATGTCTGTTTAGCACATCCAGACAAGTTCAAATTATAGTAACTAGCATTTAAGACCAAAATTGTGTGATAATTCTGGACTTTCAAACAAGATAGTCTTATTAGGACTGCTACAAGAACACTAAAACAAAATACTGCGGATGCTGGAAATCGGAAATCAAAACAGAAAATACTGGAAATAATCAGCCTGTCAAGCAGCATCTGTGGAGAGAGAAATAGAGTTAACGTTTCAAGTTGATCTTTCATCAGAACTGGAAAATGTTAGAGATGCGACAGATTTTTAAGCAAGTACAGAGGCAGGGAGAGAGGGGAGCGGGGAAGAACAAAAGGGAAGGTCTATGGCAGGGTGGAAGGCAGGAGAGATTAAATGACAAAAGGGGTGCTGGTGAAGGCAAAAGAGACTTCATAGGATAACTGGATGAACCAGCCAGATGGATAGACCCGTGATCTCCTGACCAAAACCTACACTCAATTATACTATCATAGTAGTGATGGATTACGCAAACGGTTTATTCCAAGAGAGATTGTAACCACGAGTTTAACTAGCGTTGGAAGTGTGTGCCACTCTCAAACCGGTACTCAGTATTGGAAACAAAAGATGGGTTTAGAGGAGGTGTGGATGGGAATAGCAGAATCATCAACAGCTGCAGGTCAAAAAACTGGGGGCAGAGGTTATGATTTGAAATTGTTGGACTCAATGTTGAGTCCAGAAGGCTGTAAGGTATCTTATTGAAAGACGAAGTGCTGTTTCTCTAGCATATGCTACACTGGAACAGTGTGGGGGGCCAAAGTGGGAGTGGGGTAGAGAATTAAAATGACAGGTGATTGGAAGCTCAGAACCACGCTTGTGGTCTGAATGGAGGTATTCTGCAAAGCCGTCACCCAATCTACGTTCGGTCTCCCCAGTGTAGAGGAGACTGCATCGTGAGCACTGAATATGGTATATTAAATTGAAAGAAGTACAAGAAAATTGCTGTTTCACCTGGAAGGAGTGTTTGGGGCCCTGGATATTGAGAGGGAGGAGGTAAAAGAGTAGGTGTTGCATTTCCTGCACTTCCATGGGAACGTGCCATGGGAAGGGGAGAAGGGTTTGGGGTGATTGAGGAGTGGACCAGGATGTCGCAGAGGGAATAGTTCGTTTGGAATGCTGAAAAGGGAATGAAGGGGAGGGTATGTTTGGTGGTGGCATCACTCTGGAGGTGGGGAAATGACAGAGAATGATCTGTTGAATGTGAAGTCTGGTGTGCTGAAAGGTGAGGAGAAGTGAAACCCTATTGTGGCTCTAGGAGGGAAGGGAATAGGTGCGAGCAGAAGTGCGGGAAATGGGACAGACGCAGCCGAGGGCCCTGCCAAACACAGGAGAGGGGATCCTCAGTTGAGAGAAAGGGTAGACATATCAGAAGCACTGGTATGGAAGGTGGCATCGTCAGATGTGACGGAGAGAATGAAACTGGGAGATAGGAAACAGGTGTGGGAGGAGGTATAGTCAAGTCACTGTGGGAGTCATTGGACTTATAGTGGATACTGGTTGATGGTCCTATCCTCAGAAATGGAGACAGAGAAGTCAAAGAAGGGAAGAGTAGAGTTGGAGAGGGACCATGTGAAAGCGAGGGAAGTGGGGTGGGGGGGGAAATTGGAAGCAAAGTTGATGAAATTCTTCAATTCAGCACAAGAGCAAGAAACGGCAATAATACAGTCGTCATGTCCCAGAAAGAGAGGAGAGAGGAGCTGGGCAGGCCTGGAACAAAGAATGTTGCACATATTCCATGAAAAGGCAGGTATAGCCAGGAGCCATACGGATTCCCATTCATATTAGCACTGCACCAGTTTAGCGTCTGTTTTCATCCTTTGGCCAAAATAACCATGATTTCTAATACGAAGGTGAGTTCTAAACATGCAAAGAAATGAATATTTGGAGGAAATGTGTGGCATGCTACCTTTAGTTATGCAATGGCAAATTCTTAACTTAAAGAGGAGAGCCAACATAAAGCATCAGCATCAACAAAATCTGACGAAATTAGTGTCAGATCAAATAGTATTAATAGCTGCAATTCTACTTCGCATAGAAAATACCTGTGAGTAAAGAAATTGCATCAAATCCAAAGAGCCTCACAAAGAATGAAAATTGGCTGGTTGTCATTTCAGAATGCTCATGATCGTGATGTTTTCTGAATAGTTTTTATGATTCAATCTAGCTTGTATCTGAAAAACTGTTTTAAAAAATGGTTGGTATGAAAATGGAAATGGGCTGAAGCTGTCAACTGCTAGTCAAATGCCCTTAGTTTGGTGCTATTTGAATGTGTGTCTTGTACGGCAAAGAAGGTAATTCCCCAAGTGAGATGAGTCTTGCAGCTTCAATCCAGCTCCTGTTGGACATAAATCTGCAGCACATAACAGCTGTCAAATGTGACACCATTTGTTATTAACATGGTAATTTACCTTAGGCTACAAGGATCGATGAAGAACTCTGTACTAAATTCAACCACAATTAAAGGGTTAATGACTTCCTTCCCTGAAAGTAGATTCCTAATTATTTTTTTATGTTGAGAATTTTCGAAATACACACTAATTAAGTATTAAAATGTTATGTAGACATTTTGAAAAAAATATCATTATATTGCCATCTCTTCACGTTTCACTGCTTATACTGTCTTTACTTAATGCTGATTTCTGATTGCGTATTGATTCAGTGAATTATACCACTCAGTAATGTACTTTGAAATCTTATCTAAGATTGATGGTGCAAGTTTAAAGAGAGTGATTGAGGAAGATAAATGACACAAATTCATGAAAATTTAAATGAATCATTTTTAATTAGTTGTTGTGATTGAAGATTGACTTTGGAATCTGCCTGTGAAAGGTAACAATTTGATACCATGCATCAGGAATTTCAATGAATATCAGGATGATATCACCTCTCTACCAACTGGAGCTGTCATCTCTCCCTAGAATAAAAAGCTGAACTGTGAGAGGGACATAAAGTATTTGGATATGCAACTAATGTATGAATGAAGGTTCTGGACTAAAGCAAAGATGATCTAATTATACAGCAAAACTGCCAACAGTGCAGAAATGGCTTCAAATCCTGGGAGTAGCAACCAGTATAACTCTTCTATATTAAAAATAGCAAGATTCCTAACTAAGTAAAATATAAAAAAAAGATGGGCTTAAGAATCTTTTGATAACTTTGTGCAATGCAGGATGAATTCCTATATTTTATCACACAATTTGTTCACACTCGGACTGACTATAAATACCAATTGACAATTCTGTTTATGTACTGTACTAAAAATATTAAGGGTAAGGAATCCAATTATGGGACTTGATGTAAAAAATAATATATTGCTAATTAAATTTGAAAATGGTTTGCTATTTTTGGTCAGTTTTTATAGGCCATCAAAATGGCACTACAAATTGCTAAATCATAAAAGCACAGGGGGATAAGCTGGAGCCTAGCAGTGGTGTGCTTGTAATTCAAGATTATTTGGGGCCCGAAGAAGACATTGTCACAATGATGCATATGTTACTTTGGACTGCTTGGGCATAGCAATGCACATGAACATTATAGAAACAAAAGCCCAGATTACACAGCGCGTCTGTCTTCATAATAATCCCAAAAGGAAAGTATTGCAAACAAAGTGCTATAAAGGACATAAACATTGTGGATAATCATGGATTATGGTCTGTGATGACCCAAACATGAGATGACTATGACTGCTTTACTTCGAGGTTAGATAGTTCGGGCCATTTTTAATAAGAACTAGGAAAAATTGCTTCATTAAATCAAAAACTTAAAATGTAAATGAAACAAGTTACTGTCAGATCTTATTATATCCACTTTCTCACATTTCACCAAAATATTCAGGAATCAGATTGCCCCTCCCCTGAATTTATTGAATAATCCCCACTTCTCTTGATCCTCTACAATTTTTAAGTATTTTGTATTAATTTCTCCTTCCGTAGCAAGTATCATATTGCATGATATTGATAATTTGTATGTAAAGTATTTACGTCCATAATGCATATGAATTTCTCAATCAAAGTCAATGGTCAGGTGTGCATGTGTGTTCACTGAAGATGTTCTACTGAATTCCTTGGACCTCTAACTGATCATTACCCTCGGACCCCTGGTTCTGGTCTCTGGACATAATTTGAATGTAATTTTGTTTTGCTTTTCACAGTCCTATTAGCATAGTACATACATTGATGGGCTGCATGAGACAATGGACAACTGCTCACTCTAAACTACCAACCTAAGTTTTTGCCATACTAACCTCTCAAGTGCATGTGACCCTGGAAATTAAAAAAACGACCAATCCAAGAACAAGATGGATTCTCATTGAATGAAATATTTTCTAACTTGTGAATTAGGTTCATAATAACTTTGCCATTCGTTTGATACTCAATATGGTAAACGTGTATAAACATTTTACTTCATATAAGCCGACCATTCATACTACTAAGCAAAAAAAGTTGATGGAATAACAGGTTCTGTCCACAGTTCTGGATTCTAGTAGAATTATTGAAGATATGTGAAGCTCCAATAAATGAAAATGTCATGATTCAGTGACTTGGAACAGATGAAGATCATTTTGTTCAATGTATTCCAATAACCAAACCTTTAGTTGAGCATATATCAAGCAACAGTGCACCATCATGACAAAGAAATTTCAGACACTGGTATGAATTGAAGAAATACACCCCATGCTGAAGTTGAATCTTCATATTATAAAGAAAATACTCTGAAGCCAACTAAACTACAAGACAGTACTATAAGGATCCTCTCCAATACCAAAATTAAAAAGGGATAACCCCAAACTCAGATTAGCATTGCTGTTAAATTTTAATTTCCCAGGCTTTGTAATCTTGTGTCATACGAACATACGAATTAGGAGCAGGAGTAGGCCGCTTGGCCCCTCAGCCTGTGCTGTGCAAACCTTCTGTGAGGTGGTCATTTAGTAAAATTGGGTAATTTTTTCAGTGTTGAATTATATCTATTTGGCACTGATTGAATATCGAAGCTCCTGCCAGCTATGCCCTTAACAGGTTCTAGAGAGAAAGCCATCGAGTTAGGCTTTGCAGGAACATTAGTTAGACTTGCAATTGCAAGTTAGCAGGAGAGAGGGTGAGGTGGGCTCCTTCCCTGTGGGCACCTCTAGTACCGCACCTGAGGACCTGTACGCCCACTTCCTAAGCGATCTTGAAACGTTCCATTGTGTGTCAGCCAATGCATTCCATATCTTCAGTGAAAGTGGTGCATAGAGGCTATATATACCATGCCACAAAAATTGCTTCTTATCTGTGCTTGAATCCTAAACCTGCAGGTGTCTGTTTGCGCCTCATCCAGAAAGTTTTATTCATGGTTTAGCCCCCAAATTATTGGCAAAACCCAGATTTTCAAACAGGCATATTTTGTTTGTGCAGCATTCTCCCAGCATCTTTTACACCCTTTCACCAAATTAAGATGCCATAAGGTGTGAACTTGTGCACAATGGCCGGAAAAATAGAAACACAACATATTATTTAAGTAGAGAGAGACTGCAGAACTCCGAGATGCAGAGGTATCTGTGTGTCCTAGTACACAAAATACAAAAAGTTAGTATGCAGGTACAGCAAGTGATTTAGAAGGCAAATGCAATGTTGTTGTTTATTGCAAGGGGAATGGAATATAAAAGTAGAGATATTTTGCTCCAGTTGTACAGGTCATTGGTGAGACCATATCTGGAGTATTGTGTCCAATTTTGGTCTTCTTACTTAAGAAAGGATATAATTGCATTGGAAACAGTTCAGAGAAGGTTCACTCAACTGATTCCTGGGATGAGAGGGTTATCTTATGAGGAAAGGTTGGACAGGTTGGGTCTGTATTTATTGGAGTTTAGAGGGATGAGAGGTGATCTTATTGAAACATATAAGATCATGAGGGGACTTGACAGGGTGGATACTGAAAGGATGTTTCCCCTTGTAGGAGAGACTAGAACTAGGGGGCAGTATTTTAAAATAAGGGGTCTCCCATTTAAGACAGAGATGAGAATTTTTTTCTCTCAGAGGGTCATGAGTCTGTGGAACTCTCTTCCCCGGAGAGCTGTGGAGGCAGGGTTATTGAATGTTTTTAAGGCAGAGGTAGACAGATTCTTGTCAAACAAGTGGGTCAAAGGGTATCGGGGGAAGGCAGGAAAGTGGAGTTGCATCCACAAACAGATCAGCCATGATCTTATAGAATGGCGGAGCAGGCTTGAGGGACTGAAAGGCCTATTCTTGCTCCTAGCTCGTATGTATTGACACCAAAAGCAGGGAGTAAAATGTATTAATAGCCTGATTTTAACCATGCCCACCCAGGGTAAACGAGCCAGCCTCACTCTCCTGCCCCTCTCACCTGCAATTGCTGGTGTTGCTTTGCCTGGCTTCATTTCCTGCTCCCATTCCTCCTCCACAGCATAGAGACCCCTGGCAAGATGTCCTGAGGTTTATTGTTAGGAAAGTGCTTCCATTTTTAAAAATTGTTCTGAGGACTTGTGTTTTAGAATTGTGGAGATGAATTCATTGGAGGACTAAAGTGATTCCATAGATGCTGAACTTTTTATTAAAGGGTCACTGGAAGGACTCTTTAAAAACATTTACTGAATGTCACATGTCTTCCGCTAAGTAAACAACAGGTGCCTTCTGACTATGGGAGTTGTTTACAAGAGAAGGGACATGTCAAGATTTATGGCGCTGAAGAGTGGGTTTAATTTTTGAATACTATTTTTAGTCAGTTGGGTTTGTAGCCAACTGAAAGAAACACCCAGTTCATCTTTTCTCCACCTCTCTGAGAAACCCTACAAAAAATCCAGTGTGTGTTATCTGTAACTCCTGATGGCACATTTCTCCTGAGAAGCTTTTGGAAGACTTTCTCTTGACATCTTCTGAACGAACTGTTTCTGAAAAGATCCCAGTGACCTGTCTACATGTACTCGGATGCCAGACTGCATGCCATCTGGAACATAACATATCTTATCCTATTTCTTTAAAAATTAACAAGTACTTTGGCCAAAGCGTCTTTATTTTTCCTTTAACTGGTGTGTGTGTTTTGAGTATTTAGAAGGGAATATACATATATTTACAGTTATATTTCAAACTATGTGTTAAAACTTTGCATCTTTATTGATAAATCTTATTTTATAATAAATTAATACTTTTATTGTTTATTGAAGAAACCTGGTTGGTGGATTTTATTCTGAAACTATAATAGATAGAGGTTGTAATTGGTCCTATCGGTAACTGGATAAGTAATTAAATATACGTTGTGACCTGTGGAGTAGTGGAACTAGAAAGGCAGTGCCTTGCTCCTGCCTTGGTCGTAATATTATATACATTTTTTCTTCCTTCCTTCTTTCCTCCTTTCTGTTCTTCTCTTCTTATCAATACACAGTTGCTTTGTTTTGGGTTAGACCATGAGCTATTGCTGAAACTCTGAAAATAATGAAATAACCTAATCCTTGTTTTGCTGAATGAACACTTTTTTCTCTTTATTTATGGTAAATCTCAAGGTGAGATCAATTAGTTTTGTGGAATTCAACATTGTTTCACTTTCACAGTCACAAACACTCCCAGGTCAGATATATAGTTGAAGCTTGTCCTTCACCACCCACTGATACACTTTAACTTCATAAGTTGACCATCTATTGCACCAGAGTGACGTTTTTATTTCCTGCCTCAGCCATTCTTATAACTGAACTGAATGAGACGGCTAATAACTATCAAATTAATGAGACATTTGTACTATTGACTCATGCAAACTGGAAAATCTGCTGAGTTCCGAGCTCACCTTATTAGGATTCTAGCAAAGGATTCTAGGGGGAAACATTTCCATTACATTATTTGTAGCTAGATTTCAACCCAATCCAAAGCTGAAACGATTGTTTCTTAATCCACTGCACCTGCTAGACCCATGGGCTGCTTATTCTTGATGAAACCAAGTAGGCCAACATCAAATCAAATACGTGCCTTTTTTCTTGTAGATCAGCAAAGGTAAAAAGAACAATCCGGGGATGAATGGAAAACAAATGATTAATTCTGTGCATGATTCATGAGACAGTGAGAAATTCTTTGACTTGTGAAAACATGAAGGATATAAATTGGCATAAGTAGGAATCAAGGCACATTGGAGATGATAGAGACGGGGCCTGGCTGTCTGATTAGCTAAACCACAGAAATGCCAATTTAATTCATTGCAACTAGGGTGGATATGAGATGTTAGTGATGGATGATTAGTGAGGATTCCATTGTTGAAAATCATCTCTTCCCCATCCTGTTAATTATAAATGCTTTATGTCTTGTTAACATAAATTACTTGTAGTCAATCCTTTTTTGCTTGGATCTTAGATTTGCCAAATAATCTCAGTACCTATATGAAATATTGCATGAATTAAATATTTATGTACAACATTAGGAACATTTTTAGCTGGGTATAAATTAAAGATTTTAAAGTCTTTTAGGAAAGGGAGAATGATTTCTCTAAGATTTAAGCAAACTTTGCTGAGACCCAAAGTTTACTCACTGCAAATATATAACAATAGTTTCTTTTTACGGTGGTTAGATTCAGACATTATAATCATAAAGAAAGAAGGAAACACTTGCATTTATACAGCATGACATCCCAAAGTGCTTTATGGCCAATGAATTAGTTCTGAAGTGTAGTCACTGTTGTACTGTAGGAAATGCAACAGCCAATTTATGGACAGCAAACTTCCACAAACAGCAATGTGATAATGACTGGGAAATCTGTTTTTAGTGTTGTTGATTGAGGGATAAATATTAGGAAGGATACTAGGGATAACCACCCTGCTCTTCTTCAAAATAACACCATGGGATCTTTTAAGCTCAACTGAGAGAGCAGAAAGGGGCTTGTTTTAATATCTCATTTGAAAGACAGCATCTCCAACAGTGCATCACTCACTTGGTACTGAACTGGAATGTCAGCCAATATTTTTGTGCTTAATTCTCTGGAGTGGGACTTGAACCCACAAACCTTCTGACTCAGAGATGAAAGTGCTACCAAATGAACCATAGCTGACATTTTGGCCCAACATATTCTACAAAATCCAATCGTGATAGCTGAAATGGTTGATTTTGTGGTTTGTGTGTGGCAGAGGATGGGGATAACATCATAAGGAAAGTTGAGGGTGAGCAAAAAGCATATGATCCTTCAAAGTTTACGCAGCTAGTGTTGTAACTCCCATCTTAGCATCCAGCTATGCATTGAATGAGTCTCATTTCATGTTTCTATCACCCTATCTGGGAGATTATTCTAAACATTTTCATCAGCAAATTTGGATACATTACTCTTGACCCTTTGATTAATATAGATTCTAAATAGCTGAGGCCCTGGCATTGATCCTTGCGACACCCCACTGATTTCAGCCTGCCAACTTGAATATGCCCTGTTTATCCCTACTCTCTACTTTCTGTTCGTTAACCAGTCCTCTATCCATGCTACTATATCACCCCCAACCCCATGAGCCCTTATCTCGTGTAGTAATCTTTCATGTGACACCTTATTGAATGCTTTTTGGAAATCCAAATATACTACATCTACTGGCTCCCCTTTATTGATGCTACTAGTTACATCCTCAAAAAACTCTAATAAATTTGTCAAATACCATTTCTCATTTGTAAAACCATGTTGACTCTGTCTGATCATACTATAATTTTCGAAGTGCATTGTTAAGACTGCCTTACTAATAGATTCCAGTATTTTCCTGACAACTGATGTCAGGCTAACTGGTCTGTAGTTTCCTGTTTTCTCTTTCCTTCCTTTCTTCAATAGCCATGTTACAATTGCTACCTTCCAATCCATCAGGACTGTTCTATAATCTAGTGAATTTTGCAAGATCACAACCAATGCTTCCACTATCTCTGCAGCTACCTCTTTTAGAACCCTAGGATGGAGGCCATCAGATCTAGAGGATTTTTCAGTTCTTAGTCCCACTAGTTTCTCTAGTACTTTTTCTCTACTAATGTTAATGAAGTTCCTCACTCTCATTTGCCCCTTGGTTCCCTTTTAGTTTTGGTATGCTTTTAGTGTCCTCTGCTGTAAAAACTGATACAAAATACTTGCATAACATCTCTGCCATTCGCTTATTCCTCATAATTTCTCCAGTCTCAATCTCTAAAGGACCAACATTTTCTTTTGCTGCTCACTTCCTTTTTAATATTTAAATGGGACTTTCCTCTTTCAAAATCAAACATATGTTACTCAAGATTTATTCTTCAGTCACAGATTAAATATAGGCCAGAATTTTGTGTGGAGGCAGAGGCCCCGCCCACTAGTTTAAGAGTTGGGGGAGAGCCTGCCTCCACCGGGCCTGGAAGACACATAACTATTCTGCATGGCCCAGGCCCTTAATTGGCCTTGGGTGGGACTTCCGCCCCTCTGAGGCAGAAGGTCCCGCCTCCAGGAGCTGCCAGCCAATCAGTGGGCCGGCAGCTCTTCAGTCCCAGCAACGCCACCGGGAATGGTGGCCCCTGCTAGGACTGCATCCTGCGTGAGGAGCAGCATGGATGCCGGCCCTAAAAAAGTTAAGTTGGATTTCAGGCCTGGCCGGGGACAATCGGCTAGGCCCTGGTGAGGGGGGTGGGGGACAATCAGGAGGGCAGGGATAGGTGCTCCAGCAGGGGCAGCTTGTGCTGCTGGGGGAGCCTTTTGTGGGCATAATGTGTCCGATCAGAAGGGCCCCCCCCCCTCCCCCGGGCCCGCAAGGAGGCCACCTAATATTACTGGGTGGCCTCCTTAGCTGTCGAAGTGCCCGGCTACTGCTGGTAAAATATCAGCAGCAGTGGGAGGAGGCCCTTAAGTGGCAATTAATCGGCCAGTTAAGGACCTCAATTGGCCTGGAGGTGGGTAGGCGACGGGAACAGCATTCCCACGTCCCACTCAATTTTACGTCCCGACCCCCCCACCCCGTTTCCAGTCCACTCCGGGAGGAGCGTAAAATTCTGGCTATAGACATCAACAATTTTCTGTGTAGTATGCTCTGATTCTAGAGTGAGAAAGATGGTCCTTTCAGGTCTTTCTTTCCCTTTACCCTTATCCTTTCCCACAACCATGGCAGAGATGGCTAAAATGCATTATTTATTTTACATATAACATAAAGAAAAGGCACACAAGTTTCCCCAGGACTGAGGGCTGCATTTACTGAGGTACAAGACAATCATCAGTGTCTTTTGTTCTTCCTCTGTCTTTCTGACTACCCATGATTGAAACAACAGATTTTCAATTTCTCTTTTAGCTTTCAGATTGGAACATTTAACAACTCTGTGTTATTTCTTTGATTGCTCATCACATGTGTTTCTCCAATATCCAGTTCGATCTGTTACATTATTGCTGCCCAGAGAAGACTTTTTTTTTACTTTTACACAATCTCGCTACTGCTCTACTATTAGATTCAATTTGATTGCTCCTCAAGTCTAGGTCTTTGATCTATACTGAGGACGACTAAAACACAAAATATTGTTTCTGGAGCCCTGTTTCCAATTTTTAAGGCAGGAAAGAGGTTGCAACACGTTACAACTTTGGACAGTGCATTATTCAGAAAATGAATAAATAATATAAATAGTTGTATTAGGAACATAGGAACATAGAAAGTAGGAGTAGGCCATTCAGCCCCTCGAGCCTGTACCACCATTTAACTAGATCATGGCTGATCTACTGAATGCCATTTTCCACACTATCCCCATATCCCTTGAAATCTTTAATATCTAGAAATCTATCGATCTCTGTCTTGAATATACACTGTCTGAGCCTCCACAGCCCTCTGGGGTAGAGTATTAAATTAGGTACACTGTTGCCCTGAAAATTAGTAGGAAGAATTATTTCCGACTGTTCTGTAAGCAGATTACACGATATAGTTTGTGTCATGATAATGTAATCCATATCCACATTTGTAATTGTGCCGCAAGAGTAGAATTGTCTTGAATTTATTGTGCAGCTTGTTCTTCCCCTGTAAAGATATGATGCACAATGTAAATACTGCATACTGTAGCAAAGGACATGAACAGTTTTGGTAATCAGCAAGAGAGTGACCCTCTATTGAACCTGCAGTAATGATATCATGATGGTTAATCTTCCTGAATGAACATCAAAGCACACTGACTGGCAGCCTCTGCTAGAATGAATATAGAATGAAATGATCATAACAAACCTTGAATCAGGTCATGATGCCAGGACATCGATCACAAGTCTTTGATGACTTACATCATCTCGGTTGAGGCAGTGGGGACATTACATTTGGCCCTGGATTAAAGAGGAAAAGGTTATCCAGGATTCCTGATGTTGATTATTATCCAGGCAAATCTGTTGGAAGTGTACATGTTTGAACGAAGGTGAAGAAAGCACTAGGCTTGGCTGTGACATCCTATTATGGTCAAATAGCTCACAGGCATTTGCTGTCTCGGCTAATATAGGCTATTTGGATAGCACCCTGAATCAAATGCCTTCAGGCGAAGATAGGATAAAATTAGTGGGGATGGGTGGCGGAATGACAATACTTCAATTCCCCTTGTTATGGAATAAAGTTACATTCAAGATTCCCTGTGTTTCCAAAAGTGGCTGTCTTATAAAACCATTCATTTACTTTTGAAATCAATGTTTTAATTTGGCCCAGAATGGCAAATAAAGGTTACTCTCGCTCAAGTGTATGAATTATAAGTAAAATTAGTTTGTGTTTCTTCCAAACCATATTCCAGTGGTTAGAAGTCAGCTGTAAAAAAAAAATTGCACTAACTGGCACTCAATTGGTAGTCACATTCAGACAAGACATATGGTAGCTGTTATGTGGGAACTGAATGGAACACTTGTGCAAAATGGGGTAGTCTTCTTAGATTGGGTTGAAGCAGAGTCGAGAGAGCTTTTCCTTACATCCAGCCTGTGCTCTTCCTAATTCTGAGATGCTGGATACAAGTAGCAAAAATGGTCATTATTCTATTGCACTGATGAACCTCACCTTTCTGAACCCTCCTTCATCCTCTTTCCCCTCTTCCTTTTCCCTCTTCCCCTCCTCCCAAAAATATATTTGTATTTGGTGTTCCACTCTTCTGTGTTGTAGATGTCAGGGTGCGCTTCCAAACAATACATTTTTGAATTGCTTTTTTGCTGATATATTGTAATCTTTTCCATTCTAGTATCTATTAAATTATGGAGCTCTATATTTATCAACTCTGGCTGTGTATTTCCTGATATTGCTTCTTTTGAGTATGTTGTTGCAGTGTTTTGTGTACTTTATTCAGTATAGGTTATTAAGTTGAAGATTTATGTGTGATCTGATATGACACGGTAATCTTAGGTGTCTGAAAGGAAGTATCAGAGGCATTACTCTTAGTGCTGGTTTGGTGTAGAATGGGGTCTGATGTTATATATATTCTTGTGGCCTATGATTTTGATCACTTGTATCACTTCTTTTATTCCCATATCCTTCATTTTGAATCAATGGAGTCATTCTCTAGGAACGTATATAATTATGTGGTAAATCAGGACCTGCCATACTAACAGGTGTTTTGGGACAGAGTTTGTAGAGATGATTTATATCGAGGGTCTTTATGCAGTTGTTAGAAAACAGGATTGATTTGAGATTTCAGAGCTCTGGTTTGTTTATCAAGTTCCAGTTTTGGATTGCCTTTCTTTAGAATATCTTAAGTGCTAGTGACTTGTTTTCCCTGGCAATCTCCCTGCCTCATGTTAAAATGTTGCTCTGTAGGTGTGCTGTAGCATAGATAGAAATATATTTCGAAATATAATTTAACACAGTAATTTTGGAGTGTGCGTTTATTGGCAAGTTTCAAGAAAAGGAGTCTAGCTGACTGAGGATGACATTTAACAAAACAATCTGCTTGTTCTGTCTGATAATTGATGGCAAGTTTGGTGTGCTTAAATTGCTTTTGACACTGAGCTGAACTAGCCTTTTCTGGAAATGCCCAAACATGGGTGACCATGAAGGTCAACATTTATTTTTTTTTGCTCCAGCTCCAGAAGGAAGATGTCCCTTCCAGTTCTTGAAAGCCAATAATTCAAAAAAAAAATTGGGAAGTATAATCCTAGATTTTGGGTAACAAAAGGTAAACTAGGATACTTCAGATATGTTGTATCGTTTGGCCAAGAGCAATTTTCCTTCTTGTTGTGTATTGTGATATTAGATATAGCTGTTGTTAACAAAAAAGATAAGAATGCTTAGTTTGCATGTAATGACTATGTAGCGATAGTGGCATTTATGATTCCTCAAGCAAGATATGCTAAAGCAAAATTTATTTGCTTTCCTTTTAATCCAAGGTTATGAATGTAAACAAATATAAAAGTAAGCCTTATGGAGCCTTGTGTAAATGGGTCTAAGGTGCTGCATTTCTGCTTGCACAGGAGATCAGTAAATTCATGGAATACACTTAGCAAGAATGTACAGCTTGTAATATCTTCAACTACATTGACCCAGAGTGAAGCTTGGTGAGAAAGATTGCAGAGAATGTATTTAGATCATGGTCAGCATGTGGTATGTGAATCGATGGGCAGATTGTGCAGTCGTTTGAAGCAGGAATAGTGGCTTTGGGAGACAGAGAATCACATAGGAAGAGTCCGCCTGGAGATTCGGCATCGTGACATTGGTTCCGGATTCAGTCAGCAGTGGGAAAGCATCAACGTGGAATCAATGCCCTGACATGACAAGAATGTATTTAAAATTGTAGAACACTTACTTTCAATACATTAGCATCTATGTAATGGGGGTTTGAGATTAAGTGGATGACGGGCAGAACTCACTTTGGGTTTACAACCATTGAAAGCTGGCGGCTCTGAGGTGAGACTTCAATGCCACGACGGGGAGGCAGCCATGATCAGCACTGCATAGGGGGAAAGAGGTTTGCAGAGGCCATTTTTGGACTGTAGTACTGTGCGCTCTACAAGGGGTGTCAGTGTCTCTGGGGCTTTGCAAAGGGGGTCGGGGTCCTGGGGGCTCTGCAAGGAGGTAAGTGTCCAGGAATATCTGTATGGGGGGGGCGCTTGGGTTTGGGTGGCTGTATCAGGTGAACAAACTGTTGGGTGAGATGTATGTTTGCCAAGACTGCAGGGTGAGTGGGCTGGCCATCAGCAAGGGTGGGCACTGAGGGCCATCAGGGAGTTTTCTGGGAGGAATTGCAAAAGCTCAGTTGCAAGGGCAGGGTCGTCTCTGCATTTACAGCATTCAATGGGCCCACTGGTCACCTTGCATGGGTCTCTTACGCCTTGCCTTTTTGGACCTCTGTGGCATGATGTGGTGCCTCCAATGGAGGGAGGGCCAAGAGAGAGCTGCACTTGCCCGTGAAGCTTCACAATGAGAGCAGCAGCAGCTGGCCATGCCAAGAAAGACCCACCTGTGCTGGAGAGCGTACCGGACTCAAATCAAGTACCTCCAAATGCCCGAGCGGCATTGTCAGCAAAGACTACGGCTCTCGACGGAGGCCATCACCGATTTATGCACCCTGCTGCAGGACGGGTTACAGCCTATGAGATTTCGGGATCACCCTATGCCAGTGGCCCTGAAGCTCACAATGGCATTAAACCATTATGCATCTGGATCATTCCAAGGAGCCATTGGGGACATGTGTGGGGTTTGTTACGACTGGGTGAGGAAGGGGTCTCAGGCTGCCCTCTGGCCCCTTTCCTGGTTTGGCCATAACAGGGTTTAACTTTTAAAGCACAGTGTTTTTAGCTTAACATCTCAGTGAGTCCTTGCTCACTGCTCTCTAATTGTAATTGTAAATGAACCAACCAGACAGGTTTTCTCAGGTTTAAACAAGAAAGATGTAAGTTTATTAACCTTATCACTCTAACTTGGTTAAAAATTACTAAACTACTTGATGCCACCACACTAGCATGCATACAGGATAACACACGCACAAATAGATATAGAGGAGGAGAAAGAAAAGGGGAGGTTTAAGTAGGGTTGGCAATAAATAGAATTCAGTTACTGTCTTTCGGTTTGGATGTAAAGTCCTTGATTGGAGTTGAGGTCTTGAAGTTCTCGCTCGGCCCAGTGCACACTTTCAAACTTGTATCTGTGGTACCAGAAGGCTGAAGAGGTCTTCTGTCTTGAGGCTTAAGCTGCTTCCATGGCTCCCTGGGACTTTGCTTGAGAGAGAGACAGGGAGAGAGAGCTTCCTTCTCTTCGGTCTTCAAATTGCAGTCCCTTCAAACCTTTCTGTGAACACAATTCAAACAGTTCCCAGTCTGGCCGGTAGGTAAATCATATGACCAGCTCTTTGTTTGAAAGCACATCTTCTGCGAGGGTTGTTGATTCTCAAAGTTCTCCAGTCACATTCGGTGGGATGTGGAGCTCTGGCTCTTACACAGACAAAGAATGTTGATTATTATGATTACCCAGATTAATCTTGTTAATTGAATCAGTGAGCACTTCCCTTGTCTCTCTATTCAACTGTCTCTTAGAATGCAAATGTGTAGCCATGTTTCAGCTGTCTAACTCTGTGGTCATTTTAAAAAAGTTATGTGCAATGTCCAGTAAAAGGGGTCAAATAGTGTTTCATCTGGCGAAATTAATATGTTTCCATTTGGCTGGTGTGGTTTCGGTCACAGGTCTCACAGGCAGCAGCCTACTGCTGCTTCAAGGGAAGTGACCAATGCCCTGTTCAAGAGGTTCGGCTACGATGTGCACTACCAGACCAACTCTGATAGTCAGGCCGAGAGGGTCATTGGATTCAGGGCCATCACTGGATTTCCCCAGGTGCAAGGTGTGATAGACTGCATGCATGTGGCCATCAAGGCTCCCACAGACCAGCCGGCTGCATTCATCAACAGGAAGGGATTTCATTCCATCAACATTCAACTGATCTGCGACACCGAAAGAGTTTCCTGCAGGTATTTGCCTGCTTCCCGGGAAGCAGCTACGATGCCGACATACTTCAACAGTCCCAGGTGCCACAGCTTTTCAGAACCCTGCTTACTTTCAAGGATGGATTCTTGGGGACAAGAACTACCCATCGAAGACTTGGACTCTCACGCTTGTGAGGAACCCTCGCAATGCAGTGGAGGAGAGGTACAACACTCGCCATGGCTCCACCCAAGCAACCATCGAGCAGGACATTGGGCTGCTGAAGATGAGATTCCGGTGCCTGGATCGATCCGGTGGAATTCTGCAGTATGTCTAAGCGACGGTCTCACGGATCATGGTGGTCTGCTGTGCTCTACACAATCTAATACTGCCTTGCAGGATGATGAGATGCCTGAGTGACATTCATCCACCGATGAGGAGGACACGGTGTAGGGAGAGGAGCAAGCAGCACTGGATGTTGAAGCCCTTGCAGTGGAGGCCAGGCAGACTAAGCGACGTGCCAATTATGGAGGCAAGAGGCAATCTCATAACTAACCGCTTCCAGCCACCCTGATGCCACTCACAGAGAAAGCAATAAAGACTGACCTCAGTGCATGTAGCATGTTGTCTCCTTTATATTTATGTTCCGTGCTTAGCACCCAGCTGAAACATGCACTAGTGCGCATGGGCCATTATATTTAAATGAGTGCTGTGCTTAGATTGGCATTTCACTAGTGGGGAAGGGTGAAGTCAGCAGCTCACAATTAAGATATGATAAAATAATCACTTTTACACAATGAACGTTAATGGATGGAACAAAATAACTTTATATGAAGTATCACATGTCAGATATCAAACACCTGTGAACCCCTAAGTGTGTCCAGGTCCTTTTCCTTATACATTTACAAGTGCTTCTACAAGGTGTGATTCCTACGATGGCAGCTGGGCTGAAGGCAGGCTGCTGATTAGGCTGCATCTTGGCTTGTGATGTTTTTGATGGTTGGCCATGGGCTGCCTGAGGCCTGGAGGGCCCCTGCTGCCTGAAGATTTCCTGCACAGATGCAGGACTTTCTTTAGACATCACGGCTGCTGGAGCTGGGCTCACTGGCAGAGGGGCTGAAGAGCCAGTGGCCACACTCGGAGTGAGTGTCTTGAGGGGAGCCCCCAGCTATGGAGGTCAGCCTCTCCGCCTCCCTTTCAAGGCTTACTTGATTCTCCCTGTTCACTGGAGAAGGACAAGGAGCTGGAGAAGATTCCAGGCACCTGGTCCTTCTCTCACCTTGCCAGTTCTGTGTTGAGCTTATGGCCAAGGTTTTGGTGTGCAGGTCTGCACGCATCTGTGGGATCTGGCTCTCCATGGGAGTCACCAACCTCTCGATGGAGGAAGCCATGCATTCACATGCCTGAGCAGTCATGACATGGATGGACTCCTCCATTGTCCGCTCATGGCTGTGCATGGCCTCCGGCAGCTCCACCAGATATTGCCTTACCTGTCTCCACATTCCCTGTGCCGTCGACACAAGAGGCTCATCGTCAGCCTGGGGCTCAGCAAGGGCCTGGCCACCCACAGTTCTCAAACTGTCAGAGGTCTCGGCTGTCTCAGCTTCAGCCAGCTGCTCGGGTATGTGTGTTGTGCTCTCACCAGTTAGTGACCCTGCAGCCAAGCAGAAACCCACCGAGGTGAAAGTATCTGCGCTGGTGGAAGGTGCAGGAGAGTCATGGGATGGTTCATCCTCTGAGTGCTCCTCCGTCTTAGAGGTGGATGGCTGCCCGCCCTTCTTGTTGAGTCTCTTGTAGAAGTTGACCTGCATGAGAGCACAAAATCATGTGCTGGTTAGGCTGTACAGATCCCAGCATGCCAACCATACGTGATATGTGTCTCCAGAAGTGAACTGCATGTTGATGGAAACCAATCCTCACTTTCTTGTATGGAGACTCCAGTTTCTCCATCGGACATGGTGTGGCTGCCCTGTGTCCTTGCCAATTCTAACACTTCTTCCTCAGCTGTGGTGAGAGGCCTGAGATCCAGAAGGCCTCTGCCTGTTTGGGCTGTCTCCCTCCTGTTATGGGCCCTCTTGTCCTGCAAGTGGAAAGATGGAGATAGTCATACTTCACAGAGAGGTCAACATGACAGCTCTGCTATTGTCAGCCCCTCGACCCCCTACTGGGCTTCCGCATACAGTTCATGCTGCCGTCTACTGTCAGGTGAGTTAAGGGGGGTGAGCTGTGAAAAAAGGTGGCCTATGGCCAGTATGCAGCCATGCATCTGTCAGGGTGCAGTGATGTCTAAGCCCCTTGCCATTCCCATTGTAGTTCCACCCTCCCCATGCCTTGCTTCCTCATATGTAGCCACTTGCAGCCACTAAAAATGAGAGAGGTGTGGAGCATACACCTTAGCAGAATGAAGGAGGTCACTAACCCTCTTGTGGCACTGTGCACATGTCCGGTGGGTGACCCCACAGCTACTGACCACCTCAGTTACCTCTATCCAGGCTTGCTTGGTCAGGCAGGAGGACCTCTTGCTGGAATGTGTCTGGGATAGTTTCCTCCAGCAATATGTCCCAGATGTAACAAGGGGACAGGCAATATTAGATTTAGTTATGAGTAATGAGCCAAATTTAATTAGTAGCCTAACTGTGCGTGAGCATTTATCAAACAGTGATCACAACATGATCGAATTCAAGGTAGCGTTTGAAAGTGAAAAGCACAAATCAGCTACTAGAATTTTAGACTTAGGTAAGGCTGACTTTATCTGAATGAGACAGAGACTGTCCACGGTAATCTGGGTAGATCTGTTAATGGGTCAAACGACTGAAGAACAGTGGAGAATATTTAAAGAAACATTTAATGAAATACAGAGCGAGTATATACTCCTGAGAGGAAAAAGCTCTACTTCACAGAAAAAACAGCCATGGACAACTAAAGAGATTAGGGATAGCATAAAACAAAAAGAAAGGGCTTACAAAAATGCAAAACGCAGCACAGATCCGGCCGAATGGGATCTATACAAAGACCTGCAAAGGGTCTTATAAGAGCTACTAAAAGAGATTATGAAAGGAAACTTGCAAGGGACATCAAAATCAATGAGAAGAGATTTTATAATTACATAAAGGGAAAGTAGGTGGTCAAGAGCAATGTAGGCCCACTAAAAGCTGAAAATATTGTCATTGATAATGGGGAAATGGCAGACATGTTGAACAATTACTTTGCCTCAGTTGAAAATGAGGATAACTTGCCGGAAGTCCCGAAAAAATTAATAGCCGATAGGGGACAGGGACTTAATACAATTAACGTAAGTAAAACATCTGTAACAAGGAAATTAATGGAACTAACGAGTGAGAAATCCCCAGGACCTGACGGTTTCCATCCGAGGGTGTTAAAGGAAGTAGGGGAGCACATTGTAGATGCCCTAACTATAGTCTTTCAGAGTTCCCTAGATTCAGGAGTGGTCCCTCTGGATTGGAAAGTTGCACATGTCACTCCACTTTTTAAGAAGGGTGAGAGGGGGAACCAAGGAAATTACAGACCAGTTAGCCTGACATCTGTGGTGGGCAAGTTGCTGGAGTTTATAATCAAGGATAGGGTGACTGAACGCCGAGTAAAATTCCAATTAATCAGGGACAGCCAGCATGGATTCATGACAGGAAGGTCATGCCTGACAAATCTCACTAAATTTTTTGAAGAGGTGACTAGGGTGATGGACAGGGGAATATCTATGGATGTTGTTTAGTTTATTGTTTAGAGATACAGCACTGAAACAGGCCCTTTGGCCCACTGAGTCTGTGCCGACCATCAACCACCCATTTATACTAATCCTACACTAATTCCATATTCCTACCACTTCCCCACCTGTCCCTATATTTCCCTACCACCTACCTATACTAGGGACAATTGCTAATGGCCAATTTATCTACCAAAACTGCAAGTCTTTGGCTTGTGGGAGGAAACCGGAGCACCCGGAGGAAACCCATGCAGACACAGGGAGAACTTGCAAACTCCACACAGGCAGTACCCAGAATTGAACCCAAGTCGCTGGAGCTGTGAGGCTGCGGTGCTAACCACTGCGCCACTGTGCCGCCCCGAATGTTATTTATATGGACTTCCAGAAGGCATTTGATAAAGTCCCACATAAGAGACTGTTAAGTAAGGTAGAAGCCCATGAAGTTGAGGGCAAATTATTGTCATGGTTAGGAAGTTGGTTGAGTGGTAGGCGACAGAGAGTGGGGATAATGGGTAAGTACTCCAATTGGCAGGATGTGACTAGTGGTGTCCCGCAGGGATCTGTGTTGGGGCCTCAATTATTCACATCATTCATTAACAACTTGGATGATGGCATAGTTAGTCATATATGCAAATTTGCTGATGATACAAAGTTAGGCAGCATTGTAGACAGTCTAGATGATAGCATAAAATTGCAAAGAGATATTAACAGATTAGGTGAGTGGGCAAAACTGTGGCAGATGGATTTCAATGCGGGCAAGTGTGAGATTATCTATTTTGGACCAAAAAAGGATAGAGCAGGGTATTTTCTAAATGGGAAGAGGTTAAGTACAGTGGATGTCCAAAGAGACTTAGAGGTTCAGGTGCATAGATCTTTAAAATGCCACAAGCAAGTGCAGAAAATAATCAAAAAGTCTAATGGAATGTTAGCCTTTATATCTAGAGGATTGGTGTATAAAGACACAGAGGTTATGCTGCAGCTGTACAAAACCCTGGTTAGACCCCACTTGGAATACTGTGAGCAGTTCTGGGCATCACACCTTAGGAAGGATATATTGACCTTGGAGGGAGTGCAACCTAGGTTTACAAGAATGATACCTGGACTACAGGGGTTAAGTTACGAGGAGAGATTACACAAATTAGGCCTGTTTTTGCTAGAATTTAGAAGGTTCAGGGGTGATCTGATCGAAGTCTTCAAGATATTAACAGGAAAAGACAGGCTATATAAAGATAAACTATTTCCACTAGTTGGAGATTCTAAAATTAGGAGGCATAGTCTAAAAATTAGGACCAGACCGTTCAGGAGAGATGTTAGGAAGCACTTCTTCACACAAAGGGTGGTAGAGGTTTGGAACTTTCTCCCACAAACAGTAGTTGAAGCTAGAACAGTTGTTAATTTTAAATCTGAGATAGATAGATTTTTGTTGAGCAAAGATATTAAGGGATATGGGCCAAAGGCAGGTATATGGAGTTAGGCTGCAGATCAGCCATGATCTCATTGAATGGCTGGACAGGCTCGAGGGGCTGAATGGCCTACTCCTGTTCCTATCTTCCTATGTTCCCTGTGTTCCTATTGCTGGGGAAGAGGATCTTCCTTCTTTCTCTTGCAGCCTTGAGGAGAATCTGTAGGGAGGTATCACTAAACCGTGGGGCCATCCGTGCCTTGGCTTGGCCATCCTGTGGAGTCCACATTGTGGTGGGTTGGGGCCTGAGTCCTGAGCCCTGAGTCAATGCAAAACGGATCCCAGTTTTGAGTAGCAAGCAGCAAATGAGTGCAAGGCAGCAATGCAAGCAGGGCTGGCAGGGCTTTAAATATGGTGCCAGCACCTGCTCCAGAGTTATCTGACACCGTATTCGGTGTCTTGCCTCCCAAACTGCCATGTGATTGGGGGCCCTGCACCTTCATTATGCAAAATGGCCGCCTGCCGTGCAATTGCAGTGGGGCGACTGCCCGTGTGGCAAATGGGAACAGCGCCCATTTCCAGCAGCGGGCTCACTAAATTCTGCTGAATAACAGCATCATATCCAGTGTTTCAAACTAAAACATGGTTTTCTTGTGCTTTATTTAGCACTTCTATTTGAGTCAGAACTGTTCCTCGCACTCCATCTGAACTTGTGTAAGGTAAGTGGCTCGAGTAAGCAGAAAGGTAAACCATGTCATCAAAGCCTCCCTGGGACAGCAGTGCGGGACCTGTGACAGGACTGGCACGGGTGAATTGGTCCATGCTCTGTGGTAGCATAGCTGCATGAAAGTGTTGTTTAGTCTTTCAGTAGCCTGACCCCTATTATTCTTAAATGTCATGTCCCTGTTTTGGGTGAATGTGAATGCCTCGCTAGGCTGTTCCAAAATTCTGGCTTTGAAGGATTTTCCACTGATTGAATTTTTCCATGTATTATAGTCAGATCACTTGCTTCACCTTTTTATTTCTGACTCCTCGAAAAAAATTGTGTCTCAGGTTTAATTTCGGTCCAGAATTTGCCTGTTACTTTCCATGGAGATTAATGGAAGTACCACATCTCCTTGTTTCTTTTTACGAAGATTAATAAAAAGATCTATTTGCTTCTCAGACATTGGAACATTGTTTATGCAAGTAATTATAATGTAGGTTTTTTGAAGGAATCAGAGGGGAGTTGAGGAGAATTATTTTTATGCTGTGATTTATTCTAATCTGGAATGTATTGCGTGAAAGGGTGGTGGAATCAGATCCACTAGAAACTTTCAAAAGGGAATTAGATAAGTACTTAACGAGGAAAAATTTGTGGGCTATAGGGAAAGAGCACGAGAATGGGACAAATTGGATGGTTCTTTCAAAGAGCTGGCACAGGCACAGTGGGCCAAATGGTCTCCTTCTGCGCCGTATGATTCCATGATAAATTGGTGCGAAGCAGTTGGCCCTCATTCTGAGGATGCTGTTCAGGTAATGTCTAGTGGTTTGGCCAGCTGTGCAGTTTGAGGTGTTACATTTTCATTCAAATTATGGTGAAGTCCATGGGGACTGAGATAAGGGCTGGGGGGGGGGGTGTTAAATTGGATAGTTCCTGAAAACTGGCGCTGGGATTGCAATGCGCGATTAACCCATACCGTTGATTGCAATCCCAACTTCGTGCTGCCTGCTCATTGAAATGATCTCTGCACCAAGGTAGCATAACTGGACTGTTCATTGGCTGGACACAGCAACAAGGGGTTAATATCATGAGTGGCTAGCACCACTTAAAGTTAGCCTAGTTTTTGTGAAATGAATTATAAACTGCAGTAACTGTAAATACCATCGGAACAGATCAGACAATTCTTAGACAAACTGCCATACTCGCAGTCAACTCAGAATAGTAAAATACTGTAATACAATAGTATCCCTGATTAGATCATGTTTTGCCATTATGCCAGAACTCTATCATTGTACTATAGCAACTGTGCTAAGCACCACGGTAGGAGATAAAATTAAAGTTTTGATTTTCAGAATTGCTGCTTAGATTGACACCTTGAAATCCCAAACAATGCTATTATTTAAAGTGACACTGAAAGCAAAAGAAAGAGTTGCATTTATGTAGTGCTTTTTACAACCTCGGAATATCCCAAAGTGCTTTACAGCCAATGAAATACAATTAATTACTACCTAATCAAGGAATAGTAAATATACAGAAAGGGGCTGATTTTATGAATGCATTGTATTGGCACTGAGCCTCCCCTGTCGGCTTTGCCTAGGAAGAAATTGCAGGTGAATTACCTGTGTTTTTCTGAGTAAAGTCAGTCAATTTGGCTCGCTGCGATAGTGGGCATTTCTAAAACAGACCTTGCTGCAAGGCAAACTGGCTCGATGGATGACGTCACAAGATTCAGCCCTGCCTCAGGGCAGGCCGTTTTGGGCTGGTTCAGGACTTGAATACAGAAACAAAATCCCACATTGTTGTGATGGCTTTTGCAAGAAATTACCATCACAACCACTCCATGAATGTTAAATGTTTGCTGCTGCTAATCTGCAGCAAATATATATATATTATTTAGTGGTGCTTGTTCCATTGGAACTGACACACACTGAGCCGTTTTCGGGAATTCCGCCTTGACTGATGATGCACACATTAGCCTCTGGGAAAGTACTGGCACCAAAGAAAATAGGCAAATTCAATGAGCATGTGCAAAATCTTGCTGCAGAAAGTGGTCCAGTAGCACAGGAAGAGTTTTACCAGTATAATACCATCTACAAGATGCACTGCAGCAACTCACCACGCCTCCTTCAACAGCACCTTCCAAACCCATGATCTCTTTCACCCAGAATGGCAAGGGCAGCGGACATGTGGGAACACCACCACCTGCAAGTTCCCCTCCAGCCACACACCATCCTGACTTGGAAATATATGGCTGTTTTTTCACTGTTGCTGGATCAAAATCCTAGAACTCCCTCTCTAACAGCACTGTGGGTCTACCCACACCAGATGGACTGCAGTGGTTCAAGAAGACAGCTCATCACCACCTTCTCAAGGGCAATTAGGGATGGGCATTAAATGCTGGCCTTACCAGCAATGCGCACATCCCATGAAATGATTTTTTAAAAAGTTGCCAAGATTCCAGGTACTATGGCAGATTCTAAAATGTATGTAAATAAACTGAAATAGGGGGAATTATTCAAAAAGACAGGCAGAATGGAAAAGGACGAGGAGTAGCTTTGATAATAAAGGATGACATAAGGACAGTAGTAAGAAAAGGTCTTGGCCCAGACCATCAGGAGATAGAATCAGTATGGGCGGTTTTACGACAGAGGTGGGAGGAGTGCACTGTTTATTCTAGTTCCACTTCTCCACGGGTCACAACATATGTTTAATTTTTTTCCCACTTGCCGATACTGTCAATCATAAACTCTATTTTTATCCCAGACGAAACCACATCAAAGAGGTTTCTTTAACAAACAACGAAAATATCAGTTTATTATAAAATAAATCATAACCAGTAATGAAGCAAAGCATAAACACACAGATCAAAATATAAAAGTTCCCTTTTTACCTTAGCCCCTCACACACGCGCACACACACATATACACCGGTTAATCGGAAACAGAAAGGGACTTTTGTTTTCAGAGCTCTATTATGTACAACAAAAAAAACACTTGGGCTAAATACTTGCTCATTCTTGAAGAAACAGCAGTTGAGATATGTTGTGTTCCAAAATGGCATACAGTCTGGTCTCTGAGTATATGTAGACAGGTCACTGGGATCTTTTAGAACAATTCTTTTCAGGTGGCGTTGAGAATTAATTTAGCAAGCTTTTCTTCAAAGACGAGATGAGATGAGTGGTCTTTTAGAGAGGTGCTGGAAAGCTGAGCTGGATTGTGGTCTTCTCTCTTTCCTTGAGAATTCATGTCTCTCCTTGGAAGTTCTCTTCTCTCCTTTTAAAGATCTCTCCCTTTTTATACAGTTCACTCCCAAATCAGAACAATTCAAAAGTGAAACTGACAACAGAAGATCAACCTTTTGACCTCCATCAATCTTGACCTGACACTTCTTTGTAAACAATTTCTCCAGGTGTCCAAAATTCTCTGTCGTTAGTTGAACTGGAAATCAGGTGGTTTCCTAGAAAGGCTTGTTGTTGCTGGAAATCAGGTGGTTTTCCAGAAAGGCTTGTTTTCCTCACAAGACCTCTCAGTGCCCCTTTTAAAAAACATTTCCAGGGACTGTTTTTCAAAGTCAAGTGGCCTTTACATAACCCCTTTTGAAGACCCCAAAGTTTAACATTTCTTCAGTCTTTCAAAAATGAATCCTCAAAAAAGATATTTTACAAAACACAGGCACTTTTGTAACAGTGGAGATTCAGAATAACAAGGGTCAGAAAATGCTGGTGTGAGTAGTTTATAGGCCCTTAATAGTGGTTATATCATTGGACAGAGCATTAAGCAAGAAATAATTGGAGCTTTTAACAAAGGCAATGTAATAGTTATGGGTGAATTTAATCTTCATATAGACTGGACAAATCAAATTGGTAAAGGTAGTCTGGGAAATGAGTTTGTTGAATGCTTTCATAATAGAACAATATGTTATAGAACCAACAGGGATAAAGCTATTTTAAATCTTGGATTGTGTAATGAGGCAAGTTTAATTAGTAATCTCTTAATAAAAGATCCTTCGGGGAAAAAGTGATCATAATAGAACTGAATTCCATATTAGGTTTGAAAGCGACGTACTCCAGCCCCAAACAAGAATCTTAAACTTAAACAAACCAATTACATAGGTATGAAGGGAGAGCTTGCTAAGGGTGGTTGGGTAAATAGAATAAAAAGTATGGCAGTAAATAGTCAGAAACATTTAATGAAATGATTCAAAATTTTCAACAAAAATATGTTCCATTCAAAACAAACTCAGAGAAAGAGCCATCTGTGGCTTCCTAGGGAAGTTGATGATAGTATTAGATTAAAAGAGGCTTATAATGTTGCAAAGAATAGCAGTAAGCCTGAAGTTTGGGAGAGTTTTAGAAACCAGCAAAGGGTGATCAAAAAGTGGCTGAAAAGGGAAAAAATAGAGTGAGAGTAAATTAGCCAGGAATATAAAAACAGATTATAAAAGTTTTTATAAGTATATAAAAAGGGGGGTAGCTAAAGTAAATGTTGGTCCCTTAGAGGCAGAGATACACAAAATTATCATGGGGAGTGAGGAAATTGTAGAGATGTTGAATACATATTTTGTGTCTGTCTTAACAGTAGAAGTAACAAATTACACAGCAGAAAGAGAGGGTAACCTAGAGGCTAATGAGAGTAAGGAATTTAAGGTATTAATATCAGCAGAGAAAAAGTATTAGAGAAATTTAAGGGACGAAAATATGACTAATCCCAGGACCTGATGCCCTATATCCTAGGGTTTTAAAAGAAGTAGCTGCAGAGATAGTAGCTGCACTGGTTATGATTATCCAAAAATTCCCCAGATTCCAGAATGGTCCCAGCAGATTGGAAGTTAGCAAATGTAATACTGCTATTCAAGAAAGGAGGGAGAAAGAAAACAGGGAACTTCAGGCCAGTTAGCCTTCCATCAGTTATCGGGAAAATGCTGGAATCTATTTTTGAGGAGGTCCTAACAATGCACTTAGAAAATCATAGTATGCTCATACAGAGTCAACGTGGTTTTACAAAAGGGAAATCATGTTTGACGAATTAAAGTTTTTTGAGGATCGAGCTAGTAGGATAAAGGAGAGCCAATAGATGTAATATACTTGGATTTCCAAAAGGCATTCAATAAGGTACCTTACAAAAGATTAATATGAAAGATAAGGGCTCATGGAGTTGAGGGTATTGGTGGAGGATTGGTTAACAGAGAGGAAGCAGAGAGCAGGGATAAACAACACATTTTCACACTGGCAGGCTGTAACCAGTGGAGTGCCACAATGAACAGTGCTGGGGTCTCAGCTATTTATAATCTATATTAATGACAAAGAGACCAAGAGTAATGTATCCAGGTTTGCTTACGATACAAAGCTAGATAGGAAAGTAGGTTGTGAGGAAGACGCAAAGAGGCTGCAAAGAGATATAGACAGGTTAAGTGAGTAGGCAATAAGATGGTAGATGGAGCACAATGTGGGGAACTGTGAGGTTATTCACTTGGTAGTTGTGTGTGCTATCACCGTGCTAAATTGGATAGTTTCAGATTCAGATTCAGCTGCTCAAAACTGGGCATCCATGAGGCGCTGTGGATCATCAGCAGCAGCAGAACTGTAGTCAACCACAGTCTGTAACCTCAAGGTCTGGCATATCCCTCACTCTACCATTACTATCAAGCCAGGGGATCAACCTTGGTTCAGTGAGGAGTAGAGGAAGCATGCCAGGAGCAGCACCAGACCTACCTCAAAATGATGTGTCAAGTTGGTGAAGCTACAACCCAGGACTACGTGCATGCTAGACAGCAGAAGCAGCTTGTGATAGACAGAGCTAAGTGATCCCACAACCTATTGCCCAGATCAAAGCTCTGCAGTCCTGCCACTTCCAGTCGTGATGAATGTTGGTGGGCAATTAAATGACTAACTGGTAGAGGAGGCTCCACATCCCTATCCTCAATGATGGAGAGCCCAGCATGTCAGTACAAAAGTCAAGGCTGAAGCATTTGCAACCATCTTCAGCCAGAAGTGCTAAGTGGATGATTCATTTTGGCCTCCTCCTGAGGTCTCCAGCATCACAGATGCCAGACCTCAGCAAATTCGATTCACTCCACGTGATGTCAAGAAACGGCTGAAGGCATTGAATACTGCAAAGGTTATTGGCCCTGATAACATTTCGGCAATAGTACTGAAGACTTGTGCTCCAGAACTAGCTGCACCTCTAGCCTAGCTGTTCCAGTACAGCTACAACAATGGCATCTACCCAACAATGTGGAAAATTGCCCAGGTGTGTCTTGTGCCTAAAAATTAGGACAAATCCAACCCGACCAATTACCGCCCCCTCAGTGTACTCTCGATCATCAACACAGTGCTGGAAGGTGTCATCAACAGTGCTATTGTTGTGGAATAATCAGACTCAGCACGGTGAGTACTCGCAACCTACTTTATTAACTTGTGCACAAGGAGAACAAACACAGTAGAGCTCACATTGAGACTCAGTGCGATATTCTGAAGAATTTCAGTAAAACAATGGCAATTATACTATTCTGCAACCAATAATCTTACAACAATAGTTCAATCCTTAATTTGCATTCTAAAGCACCAATAATATTACAATTCAGTTTTTGCTCTAAACGAATAAGATACAGTAATTTTCAATCCTTCGTTTACATATCTATCTCACCATTGGCCTTGCAGCTGGTACAGCGCAATAACAGAAAGAGACATTATGCTTCAACAACACTCTTCTTATCTCATCACTCAGACATGACACATTCCTAAGGAACAGTTAGTGTGAGAAACATACTGACCAGGCAAACCCACACCCTTTGTCCGAGGGTGGCTCACCTCAGGTTCCACACTATCAAGCAGCAGCAACACAGCAACCTGCTCGTCAATACTCAGTTTGGGTTCCACCAGGGCCTCTCAGATCAAGACCTCATTAAAGCCTTGGTCCAAACATGGACAAGAGAACTGAATTCAGGAGGGAAGTTGAGAGTGACTGCCCTTGACATCAAGGCAGCATTTGACTGAGTGTGGCGTCAAGGAGCCCTAGCAAAATTAAAGTCAGTGGGAATCAGGTGGTAAACTCTCCAATAGTTGGAGTCATACCTAGCACAAAGGAAGATGGTTGTGGTTGATGGAGGCCAAACATCTAAACCCCAGGACATCACTGCAGGAGTTCCTCAGGTAGTGTCCTAGGCATAACCATCATCACCTGCTTCATCAATGACCTTCCCACCATCATAGGGTCAGAAGTGGGAACTAAGTTCAGTACAATTCATGATTCCTTAGATACTGAAGCAGCCCGTGTCTGCATGCAGCAGGACCTGGACAACATTCAGGCCTGTGCTGATAAGTGGCAAATTACATTCGTGCCTTACAAGTGCCAAGCAATGACCATCTCCAACAAAAAAGAATCTAACCATCTCCCCTTGGCATTCAACAGCATTTCCATTGCTGAATCCCCCCACCATCAACATACAGCAGGTTACCATTGATCAGAAACTTAGCTGGAGCTATAAGAGCAGGTCAGAGGCTGGGAATTCTGCGGCGAGTAACTCACCTCCTGACTCCTCAAAGCCGGTCCACCATCTAAAAGACACAAGTCAGGAGTGTGATGGAATACTTGACTGGATGAGTGCATCTCCAACAACACTCAAGAAGCTTGACACCATCCAGAACAAGGCAGCCCGCTTGATCGGCACTCCATCCACCACCTTAAACATTCACTCCCTCCACTACCGGCGCACAGTGTGTGCCACCTACAAGATGCAGTGCAGCAACTCACCAAGCCTCCTTCGACAGCACCTGCCAAATCTGTGACCGCCACCACTTAGAAGGACAAGGGCAGCAGACACATTGGAACACCACCACCAGCAAGTTCCCCTCCAAGTCACACAGCATCCTGAATTGGGTGTGTGTCGCTGTTGCTTCACTGTCTCTGGGTCAAAAACCTGGAACTCCCTTCCTAACAGCACTGTGAGTGTACCTACACCAGACGGACTCCAGCGGTTCAAGAAGGCGGCTCACCCCTACCTTCTCAAGAGCAATTAGGGATGGGCAATAAATGCTGGCCTTGCCAGCAATGCTCACATCCCATGAAAGAATTTTAAAAAACAGAATATTTCTAAAAGGTGTGAAATTTTTAAATGTTGATGTTCAGAGAGACTTGGGTGTGTTCGTACAAAAAACACAGAACGTTAGCATGCAAGTACACAAGCAATTAGGAAGGTAAATAGCATTTTGGCCTTTATTGCCAGGGGATTGGAATACAAAAATAAGGAAGTCATGCCATAATTGTATAGGACTTTGATGAGACCACACCTGGAGTGCTGTGTGCAGTTTTGGTTTCTGTATCTAAGGAAGGATATACTTGCCTCGAAACAGCAAAAGTTCATTAGATTGGTTCCTAGGATGAGAGTGTTGTCCTTTATGAGAGGTTGAGTAAACTGGGCATATGCTCTCTGGCGTAAATGAGAAGAATCAATATGAATTACTTCAGTGAGAAGTGATCTCATTGAAACATACAAGATTCTAAAAGAGCTTTGCAGATTAGACACTGAGCAGTTGTTTCCCTGTCTGGAGCATTTAGAACATGGGAGCACAGCCTCAGGATAAGGGGTCAATCATTTGGGAATGAGATGAGGAGAAAGTTCTTCATTCAGAGGATTGTGATCTTTGGAATTGTCTACCCCAGAGGGTTGTGGATGCTTTGTCGTCGAGTATATTCAAGACTGAAATCGATATATTTTTAGTCTCTCAGGGAATCAAGGGATATGCGGAGAGGGCAGGAAAATGGATTTGAGGCAGAAGATCAGCCATGATCATATTGAATGGTAGAGCAGGCTCGAGGGGGCATATGGTCAACTTCTGCACCCTTTTCTGATAGTCTTATGTTCTCAGGAAGAAAATATTTAAATAAACATATTTTTAGGGTTCATAGCGAAGGGAGAAAGAAAAATACAAACAATAATCTTAATACCAGTGGCACAGAAATATTACTTAGATGGCAATTTAGTGAGTGCTACAGAAGCATCACATATCACTGGTTTCTCAAACTCTGAAATCACTGCTGAGTGGAAGTTGAGTCACAGCAGTCTATCACTTCAGATGTATATTACAGTAGGTATGTTCATTATTCCTGATTAAAAGTCCAATGCATCTTGTTCCAAATCTAATGCATCATGTGCTAGCCCACTCATAGAAACAGTCTGACCTGGAGTTTGCAGCTAGACATTAGCTACTGAGTACTTCTATTAAGGCATTAAAGTTTTTTGAATGCTCTAGAGGATTGTGTTCTGTGCTCCACTGGCACCAGCCTCAGTAAAGGAGGATCAGCAAGAGTAGTGTTACGGCCGAGACAGGAGGAATGCGAGTTCGAGTTCCACCTCTCCACAGGTCACAGTATATATTTAAATGATTACCCTGTTACCGGTACAGCCGATCATACACTCTATTATTTTATCCCGGAATGCTCTGGACTCTTGTATGAAAAGGAAGAATGTGCAGATTATAAGGAGAAGGTGGGAGAATGGAACTGAGTGAATTGCTGTTTCGGAGAGCCGTTGCGGATATGATGGGCCGAATGGCCTCCTCCTGCACTGTAACATTTCTGTGATTCTGCGAGAATAAACTACACCAACCAGATTTCTTTAATAAACAACAAAATTATCAAGTTTACTATAAAACAAGCCTTAACTAGTAACAAAGCAAAGCAATAGCACACAGATTGAAATATGTAAGTTCCCTTTTTAAATTCCCCAATTACACTCACACACACACACGCTGGAAAAATACTGAAATTCTTTCTGCAGAAGTCTGTTACAAAAAAGACAATAAAGACTACTTTGCCAAATACTTGCTAATTTTGATTTTAAAAAAGATATGGAAGGAAGTCAGTTGTCCCTTTTTTGGTCTGGCGTCCGGATATACAGAGATGGGTCACTGGGATCGTTTCAGACGCAGTCTGTTCTGGAGATGTCGAGAATTATTCCTAGTAGGCTTTCCAGGAGAAGTGTGGCATTAGGAGTTTTCTGGCAGCACACTCATGAATTGCAGGATTTTTCTCAGCTTCTCAGGAGCTATGCAGCACCAGGGATTTTATTTCTGCCACACTGGATTTTGCAGGATTTCTTCAAAGAGGTATAGAAGGAGTCTGGCACAGACATGATGGGCCAAGTGGCCTCTTTCTGTGCCATAAACTTTCTATGATTCTATGAAGGAGGTGAGCTGGGTGATTTATTTTTCCTTGTCTTCAAACAGTTCCTGCCCCAACTAAACTGAAAACAATGTCCAAACCCCAAACAGAGAGTCGACCTCTTGACCTCCATAAACCTTGACATGTGGCTTTTTTGTAACCATTTTTCCCCAAGTCACCAAGGGTTCTGTTGTTTACTGAGCCAAAATCACAGGTGGTTTCCGGCACAGGTGGCTTTCAAACAACATCTCAAATCTCCTTTCAATTAACTTGGTAAAAAATCACATCCATGGAATTTTTTCAGTTTTAACACAAGTCCTCAAAAAAAAATAATATTATTTAAAAATGGACGTAGTTTCATAATAGTAGGAAAGGCCTATGACCTATGGTGTCAGCACACAAGATTTATATTAAGGTCCTGCTGTAGCACAGGTACCTTACCTGGCACAGCTTCCTGGAACGGTTAAGAGAAAATGTATTGACCGAGTCTAAAGTTTATAAGAGAGTCTGCGACAGTCCTGTGTTGACATTCTTCAGGAAATCTCCATATATCTAAAATCCATATAGCTTCACTGACAAAGGCACCTTGGCCCTCAGTCTTTATGCAGCTCGCTTTTTCCGGGCGAGCACTGGGGACAACTGTAATGTCAGCAAATTTTGCTGTACACCAATATATCAAGGAGGCCACAGATCCATTATTCAACAAGGCAAAGACTTTATCACTTGTTCTGGAGAGCAACAGCAGCCGTCTGAGGGCAACACAATCTGCAGGCCCTTTGACTTCTCCAGAGTTTGAGTGGCTGTTGATTGTACTTAAGTTGCGATGTGTTCTTTATGAGCCAGAAAGATTTTACTCTTTTCAATGTGCAGCTATTATGCAACAGCCAGCAATCATTTTAGGCCATGTACTGAAAACGGGTAAAGTATGTGTTAAATTACTTGCTTTGTAACCATCAAAAAGCAAAAGTTACTTGAAGTCTAATCTTCAATATTGCACCAACGGCAAGTTCCAGGCAAATATTTGAAGGCAGTGTTTCTTTAATTTGCAGCTTCATTTACAAATCAAATGAGCTGGGCATTTGAATAAGTTGCTGTGGTCCCTGTTAATCTCCATTGCTTTTGATGTACAATTGCAGTTCATGTTTTGCTCAGTAATTGTCACCACATTGGATTTATTATTTTGTTCTTGCAGCTTCCTTTAAGGCAGTTGTATACTTTAAAGAGGGGAGATCACACATGATACCCATTGAAAAATAGAATCATTGGAATTAACTTTAAAATATTATCTTTTCTTTCTGTTTATTTTTAATATTTTTGTTACATGTATGGGGGCTGAGCATGAGAGGAGATGAATTAACGTGCACACTTAACATGAGACGATTACTGGAGCATCCTGGGGTTTCATCCATTGATGTTAACTCCATTTTGTCACACTATCAGACTCGGTAATTACTTCACACTAGTTTCTCCAATGCTGCAACATTATGCAACAATGTGATGCTTTTATGACTTTGCCCACATTCTGGAGGAACTTTTAAGTGGGAAATGGACAGGATCAGGCGCAAAGCTGTTTGTACACCCAGGATGATTTTACTGTCCATTAAAGTCAATTAGAACAATTTTAGGTGAGCTGGAAAACTACCTTTCCACCAGATCCCATGGCTTTCCCACCCAGTGAGCTAGGTTAGAACGACTCCCTGTGAATCAGAGGCTTGGGTTCACGTCCCACTTCCGATTTTGTGGATGTCACTTAAATGCAGTTCTGAGGGGAGTGCTTCAGATCAGGGGTGCAGTCTTTCAACTGAGGCCTTAAAAGGAGGCCATGTCAGGTAGTACAAGGTCCTGTGGCACTATTCCAAGAAAAGCAGCAGAATTCTCTCAATGTCTTGGTGAACATTCCTCCCTCATTTAATGCTACATCAAACAGATGAACTGGTTATTTTTCTCAATTGCAGTTTTTGGGACCTTGCTGTGTACAATTAGTAGTACCATGTTTTCCTACTTAATAACAACGAATACAGTTCAAAATATTTCATTGGCCTGTGAAGCACTTTGGGACCTCAGGATGTGAAAGATGATGGGGGAAGTTTCAACCTAAAAAAGCAAGTTAGCAGGTTAGCTAACAGGAAATAGAGAGTAGGCATAAATGAGTCATTTTTGGGTTGGCAAGATGTGATGAGTGGAGTGCCACAGGGATATGTGCTGGGACCTCAACTATTTACAATTTATATCAATGACTTGGATGAAGGGACCTTCATTTGCTGATGACACAAAGATAGGTAGGAAAGTAAGTTGTGAAGAAGACATAAGGAGGTTACAAAGTGATATAGATAGGTTAAGTGAATGGGCAAAAATTTGGCAAATGGAGTATAATGTGGGAAAATGTGGACTTATCCACTTTGGCAGGAAGAAAGTAAAGCAGTATATTATTTAAACGGAGAGAGATTGCAGAACTCTGAGTTACAGAGGGATTTGGGTTTCCTGGTACATGAATCACAAAAGGTTGGTATGCAGATACAGCAAGTGATTAGGAAGGCAAATGGAATGTTGGCATTTATTGCAAGGGGAAATGGAATATTAAAGTAGGGATGTTTTGCTACAGTTGTATAGGGTACTGATGGGACCACATCTGGAGTACTGTGAACCGTTTTGGTCTCCTTATTTAAGAAATGATATAAATGCATTAGAGGCAGTTCAGAGAAGGTTCACCCGACTGATACCTGGGATAGGGGGGTTATCTTATGAAGAAAGGTTGGGTCTGAATCCATTGGAGTTTAGAAGAATGAGAGGTGATCTTATTGAAACATATAAGATCCTGAGGGGACTTGACAGGGTGGATGCTGAAAGGGTGCTTCCCCTTGTGGGAAAGTCTAGAACTAGGGGACACAGTTTAAAAATAAGGTGTTTCCCATTTAAGATGGAGATGAGGAGAATTTTTTTCTCTCAGAGAGTTGTGAGTCTTGGGAACTCTCTTCCCCAGAGAGTGGTGGAGGCAGGGTCATTGAATATTTTTAAGGCAGAGGTAGATAAATTCTTGACTAACAAGGGAGTCACAGGGTATCAGGGGTAGGTGGGAAAGTGGAATTGAGGCCACAATCAGATCAGCCATGATCTTATTAAATGGCAGAGCAGGCTTGAAGGGGCCGAATGGCCTACGCCTGCTCCTAATTTGTACGTTCGTAAATGGGTTTGGGAGTGGCTGGCTGGTGAAATTAACAAATGGTCAGGAAGCTGGCCGCAATCAACCAACTTCTGCTTTAAACTGCAGCGTGCATGGCTGCTTGCGAGAAACCCCCTCGGGAGAGGCGGGTTGCCAATTTAAATATGTTAAAATGCAATTACCAGCTGTTTTAACTGGGCTTTTAAAATTTAACCTTTGAGTACATGTGTTTCACAGGCTTCCTGGAACACACAAGTGAAAGCAAGGTGCGAGGACTGAGAGAATTGAGGGGGCTGAACAAATGGCAGGCAAAAAAATTCCTATGAATGCTCAGAGCTCACACCTGCTTCCTTGCCTAAGTGAAAGGTTTTTGCTCATTGGACTTGTTCTGAAAGTGTGCTTTCACTACTTTGGAGGTGATTTCCAATACTGTGGAGGTCATTTCTACTACATCGGGAGTTTCCTGCGTCTGATCTACACTTCCCATCTCTCAAACATCATTTCAGCATGGGTGCTGCTTATGTAGCTTTACCTTGAGGACTAAGATAAGCACCAGCAGGAGTGGTCTTCTCCTGCAACCTGCTGCTTTATAGGACAGAGGGAATGAGCACAGAGGTACAGCTCACAGGAGGCAGTACCCCCAATACAGGATATATAGGCAAAGTATCAGTTTCCTGGACATATCCCAGCACCAGTCTATCAGAGTATCGCATCAGGTGATCACTGACATCTGCAACCTCATGGAAGAGGACCTCCTACCAAGTGGACCAGGTGACCATGCATTGCCAGTGGCCATCAAAGTCACCAGTGCCCTTAGTTTCTTCATCTCTGGCTCCTTCTCAGGTTCTGTAGGAGATATTTACAGAATCTCGCAATCTGCTGCCCACAAATGCATCTCACAGGTGACCAATACCATGTTTGCCGAGGCTAGGAATTATGTGCACTTTGCAACCGATGAAGTCACTCAGAGTGAGCTTTGTGGCTCTGGCTGGCTTCCCATTGCCCAGAGAGTCATCAAAAGCACACATGTGGCAATCAAGGTACCCCCCCAGATCACCCTGGAATCTTTGGCAACCACATGGACTTCCACTCTATCAATGTGTAATTCGTCTGCATGTTTGCGCAAGATTCCCAGGGCACTGCCACGACATTTTTATTTGTGCCAGTCAAGCCTCCTTGAGCTCATTGTGCTTTGAAGCAGAGTTAGCAGTTGGCTGCTTGGAGACCAGCGCAACCCAAAGAAGATCTAGCTGATGACACCTGTTACAAGCTCAGAGAATGGTGCCCAAGAGAGATGCAGTTGAAGTTTCCTGACCATGAGAACAGTCATCGAGCAACAATCGTAATGCTGAAACTGTGCTATAGGTGCCTGGATGGATCTGAGGGTGCCCTTCAGCATGTATCAGCCCAGGTATGGAGAATGATAGTGGTGTGCAGCGCTTTGCACTACATACCGCCACAATGAGGATTGGAGCTGTAGGAGGAGGAAGGTGCTGAGTGCACTGCCTCTTTGAAGGAGGAGGAGAAGCAACATGGGGGGGGGGGGAGGAGGAACATGAAGTGGCAAGGACACCAATAGCAGCGCACACAGCTGCTTGGGATGGTCTAATTCTGGCACTTCAGTTAGACTGAAGCCGTGGCACAATCTGGCAGCCACATTTGACCTCTCCACCAATCCTACAATCAACAGAGCATCCCTGTCACAGCCACACATTGCTCATCTTTAAATCTTGTCTTAATATTCAGCACAAGTGAATAGGGCACTTCCCAGGCAGCAGGCAAAATGGGAACATGGTGCAAACAAGTCATTTTAATCTTGCAGAAAAGGTAAAAAGAAAGTTAAAAAAATCTAACCTTGTGTTAAACACCCATGTGCATACACTGTGCAACTACAAATCTTTACTCTTCCTTTTTCTACCACTCCTACGTGGTGTAACCCCTGTGGCTTCAGCAGAGGTTCAGGAACAGCAGGCTTCTCAGATCCCTGCTCTGACTGCATGAGATGCTCTTGGCTAACCTCCTCTGGGTTTTGGAACCCATGAGGGCTCCACCAAAGACTGTCTCACCCGCATTTGTGCAAGGGCATACTCGGTCATCAGGGCAAGAGGCAGCATGTGGGCACAGATCGGGCAGTGAGGGGTGGATGGGGGTGGGTTGTAACAGGTGAGAGTCCCCTCTTTCATGTCCCCTTTCTCCATCTTCCCTCTCATGATCTACCTACACTTTCCCGCTAACAATGAGCTGGAGAACACTTAGCTGCACATCAGTGAGGCCTGAAGGGCCAAAGCTAGGTTTTCATCAATCCTGTTTAAGGTACCATTCAGCATGTGCCAACCATTGGGGAAGGCCAGCATGACCTCATTTCACTGCCATGTTTGATGCTCCATGCAGATGGCCACTCTTTCCATGGATGTAGACATTATCATGAAGGCCTGGAACATCATGGCACTCATGGTTGAGATGGACTCCTCCAGCCTCTCTCCAAATGTGCACAGTGTGGCTAGAAAGACTGCCAGCACCTCATACTTTTTTTTCTACTGCTCCAGAATTATCCTTTTGATAGTAACAAAGAACATTTACAGAACAGAAGGAGGCCATTTAATCCATCTTGTCCATGCTAACTGAAAAGATGTTATCCAGCCTAATCCCACATTCCAGCTCTTGGTTTATAGCTCTGTAAGTTATGGAACTCCAAGTGCACATCCAAGAATTTTTAAATGCAAAGCGGGTTTCTGCCTCTATCACCCTTTCAGGAACAGTGACATCCAGACCCAATTACCTAATGGGTGAAAAGATTTCTCCTAAACTTCCCTCTAATCTTTCAGTCAATCATTGACTTCTCTGCTAGGGAAAATAGGTTCTTCCAATCCTCTTAGTTTAGGCCCCTTCATAATTTTATACACCACAATTAAATTCCCCCTCAGTCTCCTCCCAACCTAGCCAATCTTTCCTCATATCTAAAATTTTCCATTCCTGACGACATCCTTGTTGATCTGTAACTATTATATATATATATGCCTCATTATAGGAAGGATGTGGAAGCTTTAGAGAGAGTGCAGAGGAGATTTACCAGGATGCTGCCTGGACTGGAGGGCATGTCTTACGAAGAAAGTTTGAGGGAGCTAGGGCTTTTCTCATTGGAACGAAGAAGGATGAGAGGTGACTTGATAGAGGGGTACAAGATGATGAGAGGCATAGATAGAGTGGATAGCCAGAGACTTTTTCCCAGGGCGGAAAGGGCTATCACCAGGGGGCATAATTTTAAGGTGATTGGAGGAAGGTTTCGGGGAGATGTCAGAGGTAGGTATTTTACACAGAGAGTGGTGGGTGCGTGGAATGCACTGCCAGCGGTGGTAGTAGAAGCAGATACATTAGGGACATTTAAGCTACTCTTGGATAGGTACATGGATGATAGGAGAATGAAGGGTATGTAGGTAGTTTGATCTTAGAGTAGGTTAAAGGTTCGGCACAACATCGTGGGCCGAAGGGCCTGTACTGTGCTGTACTATTCTATGTTCTATGTTCTATTAAGTGATCAAATCCTTCCTGCAATGCAGTGATCAGAACTTCACACAGTACTCTAGCTGTGGCCTAACTAGTGTTTTATACAGTTTGAGCATAACCTCTCTGCTCTTATATTCTGTGCCTTAGCTAATAAAGCAATGTATCCCTTATGCCGCCTTAAACGCCCTATCTACCTTCCTGTTACCTTCAAGGATCTATGGACATGCACTCCAAGGTCATTCTGTTCCTTTACACTTCTCAGTATCCTACCATTTATTGTGTATTCCCTTGCCTTGTTTGCCTTCCCCAAATGCATTACCTCACACTTCTCGGGATTGAATTCCATTTGCTACTTTTCTGTCCACCTGACCAGTCGTTGATAACTTTCTGTAGTCTACAGCTTTCTTCCTCATAAACCATACGGCCAATTTTTGCATCATCTGTCAATTTCTTAATCATGCCCCCTACATTTAAATCTAAGTCATTGATGTATATTATGAAAGCAAGGGATCCAGTACTGCACCCTGCAGAATCCCACTGGAAGCAGCCTTCCCTTCACAAAAGCACCTGCCGACCATCATCCTTAGCTGTTTGCTACTGAACCAATTTTGGATCCAACTTGCCACTTGCTGTCAGATCCCAGGGCCCTTTGCTTTACTGACCAGTCTGCATGTGGGACCTTGACGAAAGCCTGTCTAAAATACATATGGAGTAAATCAAAAGCACCACCCTCATCGACCCTCCTTCTTACCTTCTCAAAACATCAGTCAAATTAGTCATACATGACCTTCCCTTAACAAATCCATGCTGACAGTCCTTGATTAATCCACGCCTTTATAAATGATGATTTATACTGTTCATCAGAATTTTTTCCAATAATTTGCCCACCACCGAGGTTCAGCATCTTCGTCAGCTGAGCAGAGCTTGGAGCGTCCTGAAGCCTCTGATGTGGACTCGCTACCTCTGTCCCCGTCTGCACCACCTGCTCTTTTACCAGCACTCTGTGGGTCCCGTTACCGGGACCAAATGTGGGTCCTGAGCCTGCGTGGTTGAACAGCGAGACCGTAGAGGGGATTTTATCAGCCACAGCCAATTAAGAGGCTGGCCCATTAAGGATGGCAGTCTGACTGTCTGAGCTGCCAGCCCAAATGGCAGTCTTGGCAGTGCCACTGATAGAGGCAGCCACTGCTGAGGCTGCAAGCGGAAGGAAAGGGTGCATCCATATTGGTGTGCCCTCAAAGGACAGGGAAGAAATTTTCTTAACGTGCTGGGGCCAGGCAGGCAGGCAGTCAGGTCCTGATGATCAGCGAGGTGGACTCTTCAGCAGGGACAGTCATTGCCACCAGAGCGCCCCTCTCTGGACCATCGATCATCCACAAAGGAAGGCCTCCACCCCGCCGGAAGCCAGTGGGAGGCCGCCTCGATGTATCTGGTTGTCTCCCCAAGCGGCAGGGGTGCCATTCCAATGCTGCTAAAATGTCGGCAGGGGCATCAACTGGCCGTTAATAGGCCAGTTAATTGGATTAATTGGCCGCCCACCTCCAGTCAGCGGGCAGTCGGGCTGCTGCCACTCCCGTGTTTTGAAAAATCGTGTGTCAACAGGAAGACATTAGACTTCCATCCTGGCACCTTACCCCACTATTTTACCAAACCTTCCACCTCTCAGACTGTCTCCAGAGGGCTGGTTAAATCTCAGCCACCATGTGCAAACCCAACTACCTTTCTTGGCAATCCCAATGAGGTGTGTTAGTCTGAGCTGGTGCACGGTGTGCTGGAGTACTGTGACAGTGCATCCTCAGAGTGAGTGACCTCCTCTGAGAAATCTTCACCCTCCTCCTGCACCACCTCCTGCAGTCTCTTGATGGGCCTGTGGGAGATGAAAGACATGATTTAGAACTATCAAGTCAGAAGGTGTTAACATTGTGCACATCATCATAATTCATTGGCTGCTGACATCAAGTCAACATCAATGAGTCTTGTATGCGATGTGACTGTGTAAAATGTAATTCTGTCACCAGGTAACTGGGAGACCGCCATCTCTCCAACATTTGTTGAGAGTCATTGTGAGAGATAAGTGTGACGTTGTATTAAGATGAGGGAGTGTGTCAGCGGTGGTTGGTCAGATGGGGATATGAGGAAATGCATAGATAGAGAGGGATGGGTAAGTTGGTATGAGGTATGATGTTCAGGAGCAGGCTTGGGAAAGAAGAGTATAGAGGTTGGGGTTAGATGCACATTAGGACTTGAACATGCCATTACACTCATCTTTGCTGACCTGATTAGGTCAGTAAATGTCTTCCAGCACAGCATCCAAGACCGTGGCTGCACTCCTGCTTCTAAGCTCCTCTGCAATCTCCAGCCATGCCTTCTTCCTGCTGTCAGCAGGGAAGATTATCTCCCTGCGGGTCCTTATGATGCAGCATCAGCTCTCGCAGGCATCAGTGAGGCAAGGTGCAGCCTTGCAAAGTTGGGATTCCATTGCTGCAGTTTCGTCCTCCGTTCAAACACCTGGATAATCCTTCAGCTTTCATCTTAGCAGGGCCCCTTTAAATACTTCAGCTGAAGTGCTCTCACACTGGTTGTCATCACACCCGTTCACGCTAGTTGGCTGGGAAACCTGGAAGTCAGATGCTATGCAGTGGCTGAGTTAAAAAGCCACTGACAGATACGTTGCTGAATTTTTCAGGTTCCCCACATGCTCCCCTGCTGTCAGCATGTCGACCAGTTAAAATCCAGCCTGATATGTAAATGCAAAGCCTGTCCAGCTAACAAAGTTTACCAAACACTTCTGAACAAAACCATTTTAGAAAATAAATTTACAGAAAGGAAAATATTAATGCTTGTCATAATTAAGTGTAATTCTTAAAATGGCTGTTGTTAATGTGACTCCTTTAATGAACGTGCTGAATAAATTCCTATTATAAAATGCCACATGTCAATTAAAAATGAGCAGGAAAGAAACTGATTCCATAAGATTTAGGTAAAAATAGTAGAAACATGGTAAAACATGTGGAACTTGCAGCCTGTCATTTTGATTGACTGCTATAGTTCCTTTTGGGACAGTTCTATCACTTTGTGCAAATTGACTAGTATCCAATGCTTTTGTGACTAAATCAAAGATGACAGTGCAGAGGTGTTAAGATGAGAAACATGCCAGGTGTTTAAAGAATCTTTTGTGGTTAAAAGCAGAGATAATACTCTATTTAAGTGCTAAGACACTAGGTAAACTGTGTGGACAATTGAAATGTCAACTGCTGCAGCAATGTGCATTCTGTCGAGGCACAGTTGGCTTTGCATCGGTTGGCACTGTTATGTTTCATATTTAACCATAATCACTGAGGAGTGTTGTTCCATCAAATGTAAGTTATCGAAGAGATGTCATTGTCAAGCACAGCTGCCTGTCCTGATGTGAACAAAAGATTGGTCCCTCTCGTGATCACTTCATTGCTGGCAATTGGTAAGTTTGTATAGCAGTGATACCATGATCCTGTGCTTCCACGCTAACAGAGAGCATGGCCTTTGGCTAAGGCTACACCATTGTAGCTCTGATTCTATGACCTGCCTCTGTGCACCAGCTTTGCCTCAGTGGTAATACTCTTGCCTCTCCAGGGCTTGAACCCCATTTTGGGGTTTTGAGTATATAATCTAGGCTCACGCTTAAGTACAAAACTGAGGGCGAACTGCTTGTCTGCAGTGCCAGTGGAAGAGTGGGGTAATATTTAACTAATAACCAGATTTGAGTGTTTGGGTAAGTTTAGGCTTTCATAAGGCCAAAATGTGAATCTTTACAAAGATGAGATTGTCAATAATTAGGTGTATCATCATTGCTAAGGACTGGATAAATACTCACCAAGGCAGAGGGTACTCTAGTCAATCCCACTATCTACTGAGGGTCAGGTGATGTGTTCTTGGTTTAAGCTGTACCACTACCTGTCAATATGACTGGAATGCTATGTATTTGAATGGCAACATGTTGTCACTCTGTGTTTGCACTGTGCTATGTTTTCTTAAGAGGAAGGTGGTTCTTCAGAATTGCCTTATAATCACGAATATTCTAAAGGAAAAGAGAGCAAGTTATGTAATGTGACTGGTGGATGTTCATGCTTTTAACAGTGCTTCATTCTGTAAATCCCCTCATCGACCACCTGTAAGAAGACATTAAACATTATGATTAGCAATATCATTCCTTGTATTATTTTCAGATCACGTTTCCTTTTGTGAGATACTTTACTTCAGAAAGGTTTGACAAGAATTTATTGTTTGTGAAATACTTGACATGGTAATGTTACTCATCAGCACATTAAGTGTGTGAGACAAGATTGAGACAGATATAACGCATGGCTATTTCAGCTTTTTTCTTTCACTGTCGACTCCCCTTCCCAAAAGACAGTGCTCCTTTAAATAATGAATGGTGGTAAATTCAGTCGGAAATAACATAATGAATAACATAATGAATAAGGAGCACTGATCTGTCTCCATTTTTATAATGACTTCATTAAAATCTTATTGATTATATTTTTATTGTCCTGCAACCAAAAGAAACATTAAGAGCAGCATTGTTACTGCTGCATTCGAAACACACATCGATCTCTAGTTCTCTGCTGAAGAGCATGGTGTCCTTGTAGCAAGTCGCAAGTTCTGTCCAATTTTACCCAAAGTAGCGTAGGATTGAGAATGACTGGCTGAGATGTGGAAATATGATTTTTTTAATGGTAAAATGATTGTTAAATATTATAATGATCACTGTAATACAGAATATGATCAGATTCCTTCAGAACTAGAATTTGGTTTGGGGCACACTTTCAGAATATATCTTATAATATGCTAATAAACTAAATTTGCCCAAGGCTAGGTAGCAGGAACTGTGGCTGTGCAAAATGCTAAGTATATGAATAATACAAATTTGTAGGAAGATTCTGTAATGAAATATGATGATAATCGCTATGGTACATTTGGCCTTCACTATTAGGTCTCACATAATGTAGACCTTTTGGTGTGTGACTGGCTCCTCAAAGATAGCTAAATTCTACAGTTATAAGAATATAGATGTTGCAAACTAATCCATCTGTGCCCTCCAAGTAATTCCTTCGTAAAAACATGAGTTTTGCAGTGCATGCACCAAATATTAGAAGATATATATGATCTATATTGTCAAGTGCAAGGATATAAGATTGAGAGTTTTTTCCTGTAAGAACATGTGAAGTGTAACATTGCCAGACCTTTTACTCACTGCCCACTGTGACTCAGAGTTACAAAATGCAACAGGACTTGAGCACCAGTCAGCTTGTGTCTTTTGTTGCTGTCTTCTCTGATGGAGGTTTTGCTGCTTCAGTTATTTTTGTCATGCATTATCTCAACAAGCAACAAGTTGCTTTTAAAGGTAACAGACATGGAAGTGCTTGTTGGCCTCTGATTCAGTTGAGGAGAATCCACAAACACTTCATATCACCATATTATAAAAAAGAGTATTTATTTATTGTTTCATCAACTTCAACAGTAACACACTGGTGAAAAGCAGTCTTCTATCAAGAATAGTGCACAGTTACTGTCACTCACTATGCCTTGAAATTACTGAGTTGAAATCTATTTGTTAAGCACCGTGCAACCAGTTTAAACCTTTGAGAACTGGATGCACTGTGTGTTGCAAACCATTTTGCTTTCCTTTCTGGATGAAATATTAACTGACCTGAATCTATCGCTCTATCTAAATCATGTATTTCCCTGGACCTAATTGACAATACAATCACTCTTTGGCATCAAATATTTTGCCGCCCAGTTTATTTCCGATGTGCATTTTGTAATTGATCTCAATTTTATTTTGTTATTGCATTTCATTGACTGTAAATATATGGGACATTCAGAGGTCATAAAAGACACTATATAAATGCAAATCCTTTTTCTTTATTGTATAGAACCAAAGGGTCTATGTCCACTTTATTCTGGGGCAGGAGTGCATCATTAAAGATGAATTATTTTACCGAGTTTACATACGGCTGGTCCAGATCGCATCAGGTATTTTAAACAGGCGGAGAAGCAATTTAAAATCACTTGCTGGGACTGAAGCAAGCATGTGTGAAATAGAGTAGATGGTATCTAATGCAACAGTTTCACTCTGCTTTTGGGACCTGCATCTGTAGTCAGCAACATGCACAGCTTACTGTTTTGGATGCAGGCGTGGAAGTGTCCACATTCTCGAAATATTAACAAATAAAATGCTGCTTCAATTCATAAAACGTTCAGAAGGTCCCAAAGTACTGCCTGACCACTCCCAACTTGACAATGCACTGGAGTTTATTTTACATGCAGCTTGAAACCCAACAAAGGGACTTCACTTCTCTGAGTGGGTCTCGGACTGCCGCAGTTTAAATCCAGATTGCAACCCATCACTTTTCTACAGCTGCCACAGCAATGTATAAACAACATTATAACTGTACTGCAGGCTTGGTTTTCCAGTATTGCTGAGCTTTTCAGCTCAAGCTGATTCTCAATTTATGATACCCTCAGGGATGATAGTGAATTGATGAAGTATTTGTTGGTGGGATGAATCTTACCTGACTTCTGTATTCTAGGAGGAGGCTGGTATCCCCAACCAATCAATAATTGAACTGGCTGATGCTGTTTATTGGATACTGCATAGAATTTTAAAAGAATTCCTGCTTTCCACACCATAGCTTAATGATCTTGAATAATAACAGAAAGCTTTCATTGGTAGGGAATGCGTTGATAATGATATTTATAAAATTAGGGATCTGTATTAGAAAGGGAAATTCAATTAGTAAACAAACTCACCTTAGATTTGATTTAATGGCTTTAATAAAGCCACCAGTTCAAATTATAATATCCTGAGCCTCAATAGGCTGACAAACTGGACTTTGCAGTGGTTTTTCAGCCAATCAAAGTTTACCTATTGACAGTGTGGGCTCCAAAAAAAGGGCAAGTTTAATGTCTAAACTTAAATGATTAAAAAAATATAGTAAAGTTAAAATGGAGTGTAACATTTAGAAATAACAAGACTAATGTTTAAACAGCAAAATTAAAGCAAAAAGAGAAAAAAGCAAAGAGGAAGTCAATGTGCATTTAAAACAAAAATCTTAAGCATTTTTGTAGCTTGTAGTTATACTTCATTAATAACATTACTGCCAATATCTGAGCAACTTTAATACTAACATTTATGCTTGTTTCATTATTGCTGCATATGAGCTGAAATCTGAAAAATAATGGTTGGCTCAGGACCTTGAATTTGCAGTGAAACATATAGGACATATTGCATCTAAAGTACAGCACAGAAACAGGCCATTCACCCAACTGGTCTGTACTGGTAGCCTCCTCCCAACAACTTTTCATCTAACCGTATCAGCATATCCTTCTATTCCCTTTTCTCCCTTCTGTTTGTCTTGCTTCCCTTTAAATGCATCTATGCTATTTGCCTCAACTACTCATGTGGTAGCAGGTTCCATAGTCTTACCTCTCTTTGGCTAAAGAATTATCTGCTGAATTCCATATTGGATTTATTGGTTACTATCTTATGTTTATGGTCTTTATCATGGTCAATATCAACTGTCCAACATCTGTTGGGGCTACCCCAATGAATCAATCTTTATTGGAAATGCTACATATATTTAAAACCGGTGGCTGGGATGAAAAGCAATTCAGAGATAAATGAAAATTTTTGGAACAATTTTGGTGAAGGAAAGGAGGAAGTATGGACAATGAAAGTATGGTGGGATTTGAGGAAAGTTTTACAGTAAGAGAGATAAAGTGGGAGAGAGTGATGGAAGCGGTAAGGAAACAGCAGAAATAGAGAGACAAGGGAAAATAAATGAAGGGAGACACAGGAGTGTGAGGGAGCTTATAGCATGAAATTAAAGAAAGTGCCAGTAAGGTAGAGAAGCAGCAGAGGAGCAAAGCGAAGGATAGTAAAGGTTGAGGCACTGAAAATGAAGGAGGTCACTGTGTGAAGAAAAGCAAATTGTAAGCGAAATTGTTTCAGTGCCTTTTCACCTCCTATTTATACCACTGTCCAGGCCCCAAGCACTCCTGGATGAGACAGCAATTCACTGCATCCAATCTAGTACACTATATTTACTTCTCAGAATAGTGTCCCATACATCGGGGAGACCTAATGCAGATTGGGTGATCGCTTTGCTGAACAGCTCCATTCTGTCTGCGAGTACAACTGAGCTGCCGATCGCTTGCCACTTTGATCCCACACCAACTCTGACCTCTGTGTCCTTGGTCTTCTACACTGTTCCAATAAATTACTTAGAATTTCATAGAATATGCAGCACAGAAACAGGCCATTTGACCCACCCAGTCCATGTCGGCATTTATGCTCCACTCAAGGCTCCTCCCATCCTCCCTTATGTAATTCTATCTAACCCGACCTCTGTACTATTCACCTCAACCACTCCCAGTGGTAATGCGTTCCACATTCTCACCCACTCTCTGGGTAAAGAAGTTTCTTCTGAATACCTTGTTTGATTTCCTGGTGACTAACTTATATTAGTGGCCTCCAGTTTTAATCTTCCTCACAAGTGGAAAAACATTGGGTATGAAATTGGTCTATGCCAGCAGTGCAAAACAGTCCCGTAGAGAATTGGCAGCTGATTTTTCACCATGCTCCATCTTCTTTCCACTGGAGTTTACAGAACGATCGTTCATACTCTTTTTGAAGACTCATTTCCTGGTTTCACTATCATTTTTCCTTGATTTGAAATTAAAAATCTTGCCAGTATTTTCCAAGTCAGTGAAAAGTAAAAACTGGTGCAGTGTATAACAGACTCCAGATTCACTACGAGAATGTTTCAAACTGCAGGCGAAGACCAATTTCACTCCCTCTATGTCTACTCTATGAAAATCTTTCATAATGTTAAAAACTTCTATTAGGTCAAAAGAGAAGAGACCCCCTGTTCGCCCCTTCTTGAGCAGTATAACAGGAAGCTGATCACAAGCTCGAAGAACAGCAACTCCTCCTTTTACGAGGCACTTTTGAGTCCTCTGGCCTTAACGCTGATTGGAACAACTTCAGACCTTAAACTCAGCTCCCATTTTCTCTCTGACACCAGGCGCAATAATGTAGAATACAGCACTTCTGGATTGGGGTTTGGGAATTCCCCAGCATCCTGGCTTCTACCTGTCCTTTCTTGTCACCACACTCCCAGGGCACTGACACCTGCTTCGCTTTGCCAGTTTTTCCGTGCTTCCCTTCCCCTACCATTTGCACACCTTCTGAGTTTTGTATATATTTTTCATGTCCCTAATTTCTCTCATGATGCCTCCTTTTGTCTTCCACTATTATCAGTTCTGTTACTTAATTATCTTTTGTTCTCCATCTAATCACTTTGCAAATTATTCTTTTCCTTTTCTTATGTATGTGGTCACTTCGCACCCCCCCCCCCTAAAAGCAGTTCATCTTCCAGTTCTTTCCACCTTTCCCCACAGATACTGACTGACTTGCTGAGTGTTTCCAGTAATTTCTGTTTGTATTTTAGGTTTCCAGCACCTGCAGTTTTTTTTGCCTTTTTATAAGTGAAATGGTTCTGTATTTTGGGAAGGGATTTAATTATTGATGTCTTGATTTTTTGAATATATGTGAATTGATTAATTTAATATTCATCTATATATATATGAAAACTGTCTTTTAGTAAAAGATCTCTTTTTTGAGAGCTTGAAGGCTTTTGGGCATACAATGGGTTATTCAGCCTTCTTAAATTAGAGAAGGTTATGATGAGGGATTTCCTATTAATCCTGCATACACCCAGGAGGCCTTGGCATTATGCTGTGCAAATATTAGAACATTGATGATTAATCCATTGATATGAACTTCCTTTTTCCTCTAATTTAGCACATGCATTGAAAATAAATTGGTTAACATCTCTAATGAAATATTTGCACAGTGTAATTTAAGGTGCGAGAAATAACCAGGTATATTTTCCAATAGACAGTCCTAATTTTTAGGAGTAAAGTGGTTTAATTGACTGGAACCGTGAGCTGGAGATGCTGGCAGGGGCTTCATCTCAATATTCGAATGATATTCTGATGGTATTACTTGATGTCCACACAACTTCCAGATATCTGTGCATGCCGTACACTGAGTGAAATATCTGCTTATATTGAATGGGCATCCAGAGTTGCCCAGGGCTGAGATGTTTTAAAGAGCCCTGAAAGAAGATCCTTTGAACGATTTTCGACCTTTCTGTATTGTTTCTCTTAGGTTTTATTTGCCATTTGGACTTAGATTTTTTGCATATGCAATTGTTGTGCTGCTTCCTTTTCCCCCGTCAGCAGCTTCATTGATGCAACAATGGGGTTCCCTGTGGGAATCGACAGTATCTTTGTTTTTTGGAGGAGCAAGAAGGGGGCGAATGTTTTAACATCCAGCTGGAACAGAAGTGCTCTGCTGAGATTGCCATACTAGAAGATACAGGGAGAGATGCATAGATCTCCATTTGTCAGAGGACTAATGGCTGCAAAGGCTTCAATTTACAAGGGATGGAGTGACTTAATTAAAAGCAAAATACTGCGGATGCTGGAAATCTGAAATAAAAACAAGAAATGCTGGAAACACTCAGCAGGTCTGGCAGCATCTGTGGTGAGAGAAGCAGAGTTAACGTTTCAGGTCAGTGACCCTTCTTCAGAACTGGCAAATATTAGAAATGTAAAAGGTTATAAGCAAGTAAAGTGGGGGTGGGGCAAGAGATAACAAAGGAGAAGGTGTAGATAGGACAAGGTCACAGAATAGCTGACCAGAAGGTCATGGAGCAAAGATATGTTAATGGTGTGTTGAAAGACAAAGCATTAGTACAGAAAGGGTGTTAACGGACTAAAAATTGAACAGCCGCAAGTACAAACATGAAAGAAACAGCGGGTAAGCAAACTGAACAAACTAAGATGAAATAAAACAAACACAAAAAAAAAATTTTTTAAAGGAAAAAGAAAAAAATAACTAAAAATAAAAGTAAAATGGGAGGTCCGTAGGAACAGCATCTCATTTACCGATTAGGCACACTACAGCCTGCCGGACCGAACATTGAGTTCAATAATTTCAGAGAATTACAGACCTCCCATTTTACTTTTATTTTTAGTTATTTTTTTCTTTTTCCTTTTTAAAAATTTTTTTTGCGTTTATTTTATTTTATTTCATCTTAGTTTGTTCAGTTTGCTTACCCGCTGTTTTTTTTTCATGTTTGTACTTGCGGCTGTTCAATTTGCAGTCCGTTAACACCCTTTCTGTACTAATGCTTTGTCTTTCAACACACCATTAACATATCTTTGCTCTATGACTTTCTGGTCAGCTATTCTGTGACCTTGTCCTATCTACACCTCCTTTGTTATCTCTTGCCCCACCCCCACTTTACTTGCTTATAACTTTTTATATTTCTAATATTTGCCAGTTCTGAAGAAGGGTCACTGACCTGAAACGTTAACTCTGCTTCTCTCTCCACAGATGCTGCCAGACCTGCTGAGTGTTTCCAGCATTTCTTGTTTTTATTATGGAGTGACTTAAGTTGCACTCTCCAATTCAACCTGCAGTTAACCCACAGTCATAGTATTGCCAGTAACTGTGAAAGTCACAACTGCCTTAACATTCGGATCACTTTAAGTCGAGGAATCATTTCAGATGGGGGAAATCAGCCATATTAGCCAATTATCTGTCCTAGTGACCTGCATTTCCGATGGATAGCCAACAGCATCAAGAAAGGGCTGTGTAAGTTTGCAGAAGATTCGCCAAGGTCCCGCAGTTATACATTGCACCTACATACCCCATATTTTTTCACACAATACCTTTATCGAAATAGATAGCAAAGAATCCTAATCTCAGTGTTCAACTCACCTGCAACTAATGGGACACATTCTGCCCGCCTGTACTTTCTCTGGGTATGGTTTTTTGGTTGTAGAGCTTGATGTCTTCCAAATTTGAGAACTCCTGATGTCTGGCTTTTTAAGTGCTGTGGGATTTTAAGTCGTGCATCACCAGCAGGCGACATCCCAATCACAAGTCTGGAACTAATCTACAGAATCTCAGTGAGGCTGAGCCCGGAAAATGCGTGATGTCACCATGTCAGGTGGCTGCAATTCCTGCACTGGCCAACTTGCACCTTACGACATGCTTCCGTTGTATTTGGAAAATCTGCATGACCTAACAGTTTTCATATTTGTTGGTTAAAAATTAATAATTTTGATCCACGGTTATAGTTTCTCATCCATTGATATTCTTTGCTTTCCTTCTATTTCTCCTTATTGTTTTAATTCTTTAATTTCACACTCGCCTCTTCTGAGTAATCTGTGAGAGTACTTATCTCTATCTGCCCTCTCTATTTCTGTTGTTTCTCGACCTCTTCTTTGTCCCTCTCTAACACATAAACATTCTCCATCTCCCCTACCCTTTAGCTGTTTTTCTCCTTTCCGATTTTTTTGACTAAATTTTCCTTCTGTTCTTTGCTTTGCAGCCTTGGATTGCTAAGTGCTGGTTCACCTTCTATGTTGTGCTTTTGTGCCAACGTCGAAGCAGGAGTTGTCCAGAGCTGCAGCATCTATTGATTTAATTATCTTTTGATATTGTGCTTCCTGTTACTCAAACCACACATTGAAGAATTACTGACACCAGCATTTGTTTAGCAGTTTTGCAATAATTTTCTTTATACTTCCACCATTTTAAGTATTCAGCTGACTGAGTGCAGAAATTGTGTGATATTTTGTAAATCCCTTCCCATTTTCCTACTTGCGTTGAGAAACGTGTAAAATCATAGAATGGTTATAGCAAAGATGGAGGCCATTTGGCCCTTTGTGTCTGTGCCAGCTCTCTGCAAGAGCAGCTCACCTAGTCCCACTCCCCCATCTTTTCTCTGTAGTCCAGCAATTTTTTTCTCTTCAGATAATTATCCAATTCTCTTTTGAAGCCATGATTAAATCGGCCTCCACCACATTCTCAGGCAGTGCATTCCAGATCCTAACCGCTTATTGCCTAAAAATGATTGCCTCATGTCGCCGTTGCTTTTTTTGCCAATCACCTTAAATTGGCGCCCTCTGGTTCTCCATCCTTCTACCAATGGGAACAGTTTCTCCCTGTCTACTCTGTCCAGACCCCTCATGATTTTGAACAGCTCGATCAAATCTCCTCTTAATCTTCTCCTCTGGAAGAACGGCCCCAGCTTCTCCAATTTATCCACATAGCTGAAGTTCCTCATCCCTGGAACTATTCTCATGGGTCTTCTCTGCACCCTCTCTAATGCCTCCACATCCTTACAAAACTGTAATGCCCAGAACTGTACGCAAAACTCCAGTTGGACCGAATCAGTGTTTTACATAGGTTTATCACAACTTCCTTGCTTTTGTAACTCTATGCCCCTACTTATAAAGCCCAGGATCCCATATGCTGTATTAACAACTTTCTTAACCTGCCCTGCCACCTTCAATGATCTGTGCACATATACCCCAAGGTCCCTCTGCTCCTGCACCCCCTTTAGAATTGTACCCTTTATTTTATATTGCCTCTCCTCGTTCTTCCTACCAAAATGAATCACTTCACACATTATTGTGTTAAATTTCATCTGCCACTTTTCAGCCCATTCCACCAGTCTGTCTATGTCCTCTTGAAGTTTATCACGATCCTCCACACAGTTCATAATACTTCCAAGTTTTGTGTCGTCTTAACACTGACCCCTGGGGAACCTCACTTTATATCTACGGATCTGGCCCAGGTAAATTGGCAGGAAAAACTGCAATGGAACAATAGGCTGCCTTTAAAGAGGAGATAGTTTGGGTACAGTCGAGCTACATTCCCACAAGGGGAAACGGAGGTCAAAGAACTGGAATCTCTACAGATAGGAGATGCTCAGAGAGTTCAGAGGTCAATGTGTGAATTACCCGGTAACAGTCTTCCTAATTCAGCTGTGCTTAAACCTCTTTCTTTTTCAAGATGAGCAAGGTCCAATAATTGTGACGCAGCTTTGTCTGGCCTCGCCTGCTTTTATTGTTATTTCAATCAGGAAAATAATCTCTAGATTCACTGATTTCAGAATTAAATGAATGGAATAGCTCCAAGGAAGGATGAATTACAAGATAATTAATATTAAATGTTCAGTTTTTTTTATCATGTGGATTAGTTCAGGCTAGAATGATTGATTCAGGATGCTCAGAGATTTTACTTACAAGCTACCTTTCAACTGAATTGATTACGTCCCCAAGCTGTGTTGAAAGGTAATGCAGGACAATTACTTATTTGCATACTTCATAGACAAAAGATCAAAGATTAATGCCAATGAGACACCTGGGAGAGTCACAAAAATTGACTTTAGGACCTCGGTTTCTGAAGAGACTAATTTTTTTGTAGTTGTTCACTGATATGGAATACAAATTTGCATGGTCAATATGATGTGTTTTCATTCAATTGTAAAAAATCATTATTCTCATTCCTCTTTCTAATAGATTAAACGTATTTCACTGGAAAGAGCTTTGACGGAATGAATAATGAATAAATTAAATGTGTCTTGACAACTTTAGAAACAAAAGCTGCTCCAGTAGGAATATGACTTCACTCTTCATGTGATTTTTACACCAGTACCATGGAAACTTTGCTTGCCATTCATTTCGGAAATAAAAAGTATCTCTGGGAACTGGATTAACGATGGAAAAGGTGCTGTTATATTAGAATATTCTTTCAACCTCCATCACTGAACTCCCTGTATTAATGGTCTGACTTTTGGGGAACCAACAGCATTGAAAACACACAAAAATGTGGTTCAGTGTGTTCACCATGTGGTAAAATAAATGCAGCAAGTGTTCTCTTGCACTGTTTATTACAATTGGGTCTCTGTGGAGTCCAGCGTGGCGGACACCTGACTGAAAAGTTAAAGAGAGAGAGAGCAGTATGTTACGGCTGCTGTCCCTAGATGGTAAATGTTGGCACCATAAAGTGCGTAAAGTCCACCCTAGATGGCTGTAAGCATCACAAGAGAAATAGGGCCATCTCAATGCAATTCCCAGTATACACATGGCATATCACAAAGAGGTCCACAAGTCACCACTAATTACCTCAAAAATGGCCATTTTATTGAGAGGCTGCAAGATCATTGGGATTGCACTCCATTGCAGTAGAGGGTACAATTCTAAGTTTTGGGTTAAGGTACATTAGGCAAAACTCCTCAGCTCTTCCAGTGCACTTTTGTCATATCTGCAGCGACAAAGTTACTCTTAACATACTTATAGAATCTTTTAGAATTCTCCTTTATCTTATCTGCCAGGGAAATCTCCTGGCCCTTTTTCGCTCTCCTAATTTCCTTCTCAAGTGGAGTCCTACATCCCCTATACTCCTGGAGGGACTCGCTTGATCCCAGCTGCCTATACCTGACATATGCCTCCTTCTTTGTCATGACCAGACCCTCAATATCCCTCGTCAACCAAGGTTCCCTAAACTTGCCAGCCTTGCCCTTCCATCTAACGGGAACATGCCGGCCCTGAACTCTTCCTATCTCACTTTTAGAAGCCTCCCACTTGCCAGATGCCCCATTACCTGTAAACAGCCTCTCCCATTCAACTTTTGAGAGTTCCTGTCTGATGCCATCGAAATTAGCCTTCACCCAATTTGGGACTTCAACCTGAGGACCAGTCATATCCTTTTCCTAACTATCTTGAAGCTAATAGAATTATGGTCACTGGTCCCAAAGTGCTCCCCCACTGACACATCAACCACCTGCCCATCCTCTTTTCCTAAGAGGAGGTCGAGTATAGCTCCTTCTTTGGTAGAGCCATCCACATACTGCTTCAGAAAGCTATCCTGGACATACTTAACGAATTCTTCCCCATCTGATCCCTTAGCACTAAGGCAGTCCCAGTCAATATTAGGGAAGTTAAAATCACCTGCTATTACAACCCTATAATTCCTACACCTATCTGTGATTTCCCTACATATGTGCTCCTCCACTTCCCTCTGACTACTGGGGGGCCTATAGTATAATCCTATCAAAGTGATCACCCCTTTCTTATTTCTATGTTCTAACCATATGGCTGGACATTCCCCCTGGGATATCCTTTCTAAGTACTGCCGTGATGTCCTCCCTAATCAATAGTGCAAATCCCCCTCCTCTCTTAACTCTACCTCTGTCATGCCGGAAGCATCGGTACCCCGGAACATTGAGCTGCCAGTCCTGCCCATCCCTCAACCATGTTTCCGTAATAGCTATGATATCACAATCCCATGTACCGATCCATCCTCTGAGTTCATCTGCCTTACCTTTAGGGCGGCGCAGTGGTTAGCACCGCAGTCTCACAGCTCCAGCGACCTGGGTTCGTTTCTGGGTACTGCCTGTGCGGAGTTTGCAAGTTCTCCCTGTAACCACGTGGGTTTCTGCCGGGTGCTAGGGTTTCCTCCCACAGCCAAAGACTTGCAGGTTGATAGGTAAATTGGCCATTGTAAATTGTCCATAGTGTAGGTAGGTGGTCGGAGAATTGAGGGAAGGCGGGAATGTGGTAGAGAATATGGGATTAATTTAGGATTAGTATAAATGGGTGGTTGATGGTCAGCACTGACCAGTGGGCCGAAAGGCCTGTTTCAGTACTGTATCTCTCTGACTGTGAAGAATACCTGTAAGGCTTCTTGCATTAAAGTAAATGCAGGTTAGCCTACCAGACCTTGCACGCCCCCTGTCCTGCCCGGCCTGCCTACTGGACTTGCTTACTTTAACCTCTACATTTGCCTCAACTATCTCATCGGAGAGACTAGTACTTTGGGTCCCACCCCCCTGTAAGACTAGTTTAAACCCTCCCGAGTAGTACTAGCAAACCTCCCCACAAGGATATTGGTCCCCTTCCAGTTTAAATGCAACCCCTCCTTCTTGTAAAGGTCACCTCTGCACCAGAAGAGATCCCAATGATCCAAGTAGCTAAAGCCCTCCTGCCTACACCAGCTCTTCAGCCACGCATTCATTTGCCTTATCCTCCTATTCCTACCCTCACTAGCACGTGGCACAGGGAGTAATCCTGAGATTACAACCCTAGAGGTCCTATAACCTTTTGCCTAACTCCCTATATTCAGTTTGCAAGACCTCATCTCTCTTCCTGCCTAAGTCATTAGTACCAATATGGACCACGACCTCTGGCTGCTCACCATCCCCTTTCAGAATGTCCTACAGCCGCTCCGAGACATCCTTGACCCTAGCACCAGGGAGGCAACATACCATCCTGGAGTCTCGTTAGTGGCCACAGAAACGCCTATCTGCATCCCTTACGATAGAATCCCCTATCACTATAGCAGTTCCACCCCTTTTCCTTCCCTGCTGTGCAGCAGAGCCCTCCGTGGTGCCACGAACTTGGCTGTTGCTGCTTTCCCCTGGGAGGTCAGTCCCCCCCCACCCAACAGTATCCAAAGCGGCAGGACCGTATCTCCAACACAGAAGTCCTCGAGGTGGCCAACATCCCCAGCTTATACACCCAACTAAGCCAGCGGCGCCTGAGATGGCTTGGCCATGTGAGCCGCATGGAAGATGGCAGGATCCCCAAGGACACATTGAACAGCGAGCTCGTCACTGGTATCAGACCGACCGGCCGTCCTTGTCTCCGCTTTAAACGCGTCTGCAAACGCGACATGAAGTCCTGTGACATTGATCACAAGTCGTGGGAGTCAGTTGCCAGCGATCGTCAGAGCTGGTGGCAACCATAAAGGCGGGGCTAAAGCGTGGCGAGTCGAAGCGACTTAGCAGTTGGCAGGAAAAAAGACAGAAGCGCAAGGAGAGAGCCAACTGTGTAACAGCCCCGACAAACAGTTTTATCTGCAGCACCTGTGGAAGAGTCTGTCACTCTAGAATTGGCCTTTATAGCCACTCCAGGCGCTGCTTCACAAACCCCTGACCACCTCCAGGCGCTTACCCATTGTCTCTCGAGACAAGGAGGCCAAAGACTATCTGTTTGAGAGGGGGATGGCCACAGGGGACTCCTGCACTACCTGCCTGTGCCTACTACTCCGTCTGGTGGTCACCCATCCCTTTTCTGCCTGTGCAGCCATTACCTACGGTGTGACCACCTCACTAAACGTGCTATCGTCAACGTCTTCAGCATCATAGATGCTCCACAGTGAATCCACCCGCAGCTCCAGCTCCGTAATGCAGGTAGCCAGTAGCTGCAGCTGGATACACTTCCTGCACCCATGGTCACCAGGGACACTGGATGCGTCCCTGATTTCCCACATAGCGCAGGAAGAGCATATCACGGGGCTGAGCTCTCCTGCCATGACTTACCCTTAGGTTAATTAGTTACTCCCTTAATTAAAAAATACTAATTACACTAGGGGCCTTGTTCTCCCCACTCCAATCTAAAGTCCTTAAAAATAAAACACTTTAGTAGTACTCACCTTATCACCAGAGGTTTTTTTTCAAACAAAAAAACAAACTTTCCCCTTATTTTTTAAAGATATTTAAATACACTAACAGCAGTGACTCACCAACCAATCACCTTGCAGCTCTCCTCTGATGTCACTGTTGGCTTTTTTTTCCCAAAAACTGCGACGCGCTGTAAGAGCTCCATTCCTCTCCGCTTCCGGAAGATAAGAGACTGGGCCTCGATCCTTGGGGTCGATTTACAGGCTCAGCACTCGGCATTCTCCCCACAGGTCAGCTCCGTTCCTCTCCACTCTGCTCCCGGAAGGTAAGAAATAGAAGATTAGCCATGATCTAGTTGAATGGAGGAGCAGGCTCGAGGAGCCGAATGGCCTACTCCTTCTATTTCCTATGTTCCTTATCCACACTTGTCCAAGTGACTATTAATTTTGTCCCAGATTATCGTTTCTAAAAGCTTTCCGACCACCTAGGTTAAACTGACTGGCCTGAAGTTGCTTGGTTGATCCTTGCACCCTTTTTTGAACAAGGGTGTAACATTTGCAATTCTCCAGTCCTCTGGCACCACCCCTGAATCTAAGGAAGATTGGAAGATTATGGCCAGTACCTCTGCAATTTCTGCTCTTCTGTTGGCATCCTTGGGTGCATTCAACAGGTCCTAGTGACTTATCAACTTTAAGTACAGCCAGCATTTCCAGTGTCACCTCTTCATCAATTTTTAACCCATCTGCTATCTCAGTTATCTCTTCCTTCACAATGACTTGCGCAGCATCTTCTTCCTTGTTAAAGACAGGATTATAAAAAAAATAGAAATACACTGTTGCTTAAATGTGGGATTGAGCTGAACAAACTGGTGGCTCTGGCCTCAACTCAGACTTCTTGTTCTCCCCCTCCTGGACATCTGTAAGATGACGACGACAACTGATGCTGAGGCCAGGCCCCAGCTCTTTGAGAAGGGAGCGGCGGCGCTTGCTAGTTGATGAGTGCAGATCCCTGGCTCAAGCTCCTCTGCTCTCCTCTTGCCAGGTCCCGCTCTGTATTTCGTTCCTTCCAACATTTGTCCTAATACCATGCTGCGTGGATGATTGTTTTCCTCCTCCCTGGGCTATTTGGGGCAGTTGCTGTTCTACTTTTATCCTTGGTTCCTGAATCCTTTCATTGCCATATGTCACCAGCAGCAACTGCAACCCATTCAGTAAGGAAGCTGTGACGTACATTTATAAAAGACTTGTTCAGCCACAGCTGGAGCATTGCGTCCAATTCTGGGCACCACACTCTAGGAAGGATGTGAAGGCCTTAGAGAGGTTGCAAAAATGATTTACTAGAATGGTTCCAGGGATTTTGGTTATCTGGATATATCGGAGAAGCTGGAGTTGTTCTCAGAGCAGAGAAGGTTGAGAGGAGATTTGATAGAGGTGTTCACGTTCATGGGTATAGGCAGAGTAGATAGAGAGAAACTGTTGCCATTGGCAGAAAAGTCTTGAACTAGAGAATACAAATTTAAGCTGATTGGTGAAACAACCATCGAAACAGGATGAAACAGCAAGTGGTTATGATTTGGAATGCACTGCCTGAAAGGGTGGTAGAGGCAGATGCAATCATGTCTTTCAAAAGAGAATTAGAGGAGTAGAGTCATTAGAGCACAGGAAGAGGCCATTTGGCCCATAGAGTCCATGCTGGCGCGCTGTAGAGCAATCCGGTCAGTCCCACCCCCACCCTGCTATATTCCCATAGCCCTGTAAGTTGATTTTTCTTAAGCGCATATCCAATTTCCTTCTGAAATCATTGTTTCTGCTTCCACCATCCTTGTAGACAATGTGTTCCAGGACATTACCACAAGTTTTTCCTCACATACCCACTGCAACTCTTGCCCCAAACCTTAAATCTAGTCCTAGTGCTTGTACGATCAGCTCATGGGAGCAGATTTTCTTCGTCTACCTTATCTAAACCTTTCAGAATCTTGTGCACCTCTATCAAATCTCTCCTCGATCTCTTTTGCTCAACTGCAGCTTCTCCAACCTAACCTTGTAGCTAAAATCCCTCATCTCTGGAACCATTCTGGTAAATCTCTGCACCCTCTCAAGGACCCTCACCATCCTTCCTAAAGTGTAGTGACCAGAACTGGGTGCAGTTCTCTAGTTAGGGCCTAACCAGAGCTTTATAAAGGTTCAGCATAACTTCCCTGCTTTTGTACTCTATGCCTCTATTTATGAAGCCCAAGATCCCTTGTGCTTTGCTAATTACTCTCTCAAAATGTCCTACCATCTTCAAAGTTCGATGCAAATGAACCCCCAGGCCTCTCTATCCCTGCACACTCTCTTTTGAACCGTGCCATTAATTCTGTATTGCCTCTCCCTATTCATTCTGCCAAATTCACCACCTCATACTTCTCTGTATTAAATTCTATCTGCCACTTCCTCAGAAGCAAAAAGGTTGAGAAGTCCTACACTAGACTGATTGCTGGGATGAGGGGATTGTCTTATCAGGAGAGATTGAGTAGCCTCGGCGTATATTCCCTAGCATTTAGAAGAATGAGAGGTGATCTCTTTGAAACATAAAAATTTTTTAAGGGACCTGACAGGGTAGATGCTGGGAGAATGGTTCCCTTGTCTGTGGAGTCTAGAACTAGGGGTTACAATCTCAGTAAGGAGTGGCCATATAGGACTGAGCTGAGGAGCAATTTCTTCAGTCAAAGGATTGTGAATGTTTGGAATCCTCTACTGCGAGAGCAGTGGATGCTCTGTCATTGAGTATATTCAAGACTGAGATTGACAGAATATTTGATACTAAGGGAATTGAGGGATATGGGGATATGTGCAGGAAGGTGTAGTTGACATAGAAGATCAGCCTTGATCTTACAATTGGTGGAGGTTCAAAGGCTTGAAGGGTCAAATGGCCTATTCCTGTTCCTACTTCCTATGTTCTTTGTGTTCCCTCTCTCCGCTGTCCTCCCCATTCCCTGGGGCCCCATATGTAATGGCCCTGATGAAATGGGGGATTTTCCAGCTCCTTTATGATACTTTAAAAGCATAACTCTGGTTAGGACACTCAGTATGTGTCTGGATTGCATACATTAAATAGCTCAGAGTGTGTGTGCAGCAGTGTAGGGGCCCTATCTCAAACCCATACCATTTGCAATAAGGATGAAGGTAGCATAAATCCTGGAAATAACTGAACTTCAAAGTAGGCAGGACATTGGGGCCATCAATGTGCAAATAAGTTTACAGATCCCAGGAATGAATAGAAAAAAAATCCCAGATGGAAGTTCTTTACAGGCTGCGTAACGATAGTCTGGAATGATCTGCCAGATGGGGGTAGCAGGGTTTTGAATTTTAGGGAAGCAGAGTGAGGGGCCTCAATGGACTGTTCACTGATCTTTCCTGATGCTCAGTTACAATAAACTGCTCTCACCTCTTCTCTCCCCATAAGATGAACTGGTGGGGAGGGTTCTGTTTGCTGTTCTCTTGCAGTTAAATGACTAGGACAATTACACTTGTCTGGCTAAAGCGAGGAGATCATTTGTTTGTAGCAGCAATGGGATTTTTGAATTCAGAGATTAAACTCCAAGTACTTTTAGCCGTGGAAGTTTATTGGCTGCTGGTTATGCAGTTCTTCGAATCAGCGCAGGGGATTTCCATTCACCGTGTGTCGGAGCCAAATTAAAACATATGGGTTTTATACATTGTCCTGTCCTTTCAAGCAGAGAACCTGTTTTAGTGGTGGGGTACATCCCAGTACCCACAGAGTAAGTGAAAGGGCTATATGAAAATACAGGGCTTGCAACATTCGAAAGACTCTGTCCTGTACTCCTTGCTCTGCACAGACCCACATCCGGGCGCAGATTGCTGAAATAGTGGTGGAACTGTCCCGTGATTGTGGACATCAGAAATGTCAGTAACAGTGTAGTGTACCGCACACTCGGAGCACCGAGCTTAGTTCCACGTCTGCAGTCCCTCCTTGCATGAGACAAGATCCTGATTTAGGCACCACCTTCAGAGGATCACTTGGAATACAGGAGGTATGCAGGGCCTTTAGCCATGTCCTAGCTATGTCCCAGCTTGGTCCTAGGCCTAACTAATCTCCAAAAAGCAAGACTAAACAAGCTCCCTCAATTCCTTCAACCAGACTGCTCACATTGGAAGTGCAATCACAATAAATGGCTTGGATATATTTATAATCTCCTCCTACAGCACTCTGCAATGGCCTGTTAAAATTTGATAGTGAAAGTAATTTTTTTCTGTAAATTCCAATTATATAAATCTAACTTTTTAAAAAACTGAGGCTTGACATGCATGTCTCACAGTGACAGAGCCCTGTCTATTTGCTAGTGGGATGAGGTGCAGAGATTGAGTTTGGAGAGGGAAATGATGTAAAACTAAATGTAATTTTGTCTCGGGAGAGACCAAGGCTAAGGGAGTAAACCCTAACAGAAAATCCGGAGCGGAACCCCGTAGGCGGTCATGTGTCACCTTTGGCATGTTTCCGGCAGTTCCTGCAGCCATACTGGTGCCAAACGTCGTGTCCTGCACTCCTTTGGACCCCACCAGAAAGGCCGAGAGGGGGGTTTTGACGACTGGGCAACTCTCAACCTCCATAAATTTGCCCAGGCATGCGCCATGGAGAGGTCACTCCATAGTTGCCTCACAGCGACTGCACAAACCACTGACCACCTCCAGGCGCGTATCCATTGTCTCTCGAGATAAGGAGGCCCAAAAGAAAGAAAAAAAAGAAGCGACAAAGTGCTTGAAGAGCTTCAATTTAGGCTGCGTCTCTGTCCTAGTGCTCTGAACTAAGATGGAGTGTGGACTATCTGTGTGCTCCTTACAAAGCCAGTGATGCAGAGGAGGCAGGGACACTCTACCAAGAAGAAAGGTTTACCAGCCTTTTCCATGGTAGTTACAGGGTCCACCTCGAGAGTCTAGCCCTGGATTCCTGAAGACTTTAGATGAGGTCATTACTTTTTGTATTTACTGCAGCCCCCTTACAAAGGGGATGTTGGGTGTCAAGCCAAGGGGGGGGGGGCATAATTGTGCATTGTAGAGGGTATATAACTCATGCTGTATATGCTTGTACTGATACTGGGTGTAATAAACAGAAAGATTCCATTCTCCAGTTTACACCTTAAAAGTCACAGAATGTTTACTCCAGCTAATCGCCTACTAGTTAAAATTTGTTGCTTTTTTTAAAATAGCAATGTCAGCAAACAGGTTATTGAGCACAGGATATCTTCTGACACTGCCAAGTGCAGGTTATTGATTCTGCTACCTCTGAAAGAATGTCAGGCAGTCTTCTTGCAGGGTTATTCACTACACTACCTCTAACTAAACCCCAATGTTAATGCATATTGCAGTACAGCACGAGCCTATTACAGCATTGCATACAGAATAGAGCTTGACATTCAGTGAAAAGGAATGTTATATAGAAGCTGCAGTGGGCATTGCAAGGAGTTACATTGATTTTCAGAATTTGACAGGTGGAGCTTCGATGTTTGTCACTTGCGCTTATCCTTTCTTGATCTCAAAATAAATTAAAGAGTAAGCAAGTGAAATTATTTAGTTAAATAATGTATTATTAGGGACATTAGTTATAAATGCAGCACAGGGAAATACATGCTTTTGAAATCATTAATAACCTACTAACAAATCAAGTTCCCGGAAACTGCACATTTCATAAATAATTCCCTCAGTTTCATTATTATGGAGAAAGTCTGGGATTCTCCCATGTTGTTGTTAAAAGGGGGAATTTCACCATCTTTAAGGTTCAAGGATTCATGCCTATACTTCACAGCATGAGGACTTCTTGATCTTAGCTATAACACTGAGAAAGCACTGACTGGGAATCCATTACCTGAGAGTACAGTGATAGGGCAGTTATGCTACTAGGCGAGCAAGCCAGAGATTGAGAGTTCACATCTCACCTTGGCAAGTTATGCAATTGAATAAATCTGGTAAATTCCGGGCAAGCACCCAGTAAGCTATTGAATTGTTGATTCAAAGAAAACAACTTGTACATTAATCCCCTTCTGTGAAAGGGACTTGCCACTACTAACCAGTCTGGCCTATATGTAACTCTAGTTCATATCAAATAGTTGACTCATCACACGCTGAAATTACACTCAGTTGAAAAACAATGGCTAGGAAGAAGGTGCCTCAATACCACCTTTTAAGAATGGGCATTAAATAGATCTTGTAAGAATAGGAAACATTTGGAGGGTAATCGGCCAACCCTTCTCTTCCCCTCCTAGAGTTTGTATTGGCTGGCCATCTGATCATGCTCTTGTCCCAACAATTGGTGCACTGCCTGGGGAGACCTCAGGAGAGAGAACAAAAATAAAATCACTTGCAAAAACAAATTATCAAGGGAAATAATATGATTCTTCATCTATAATGGTGCCTGTACATTAGGATTTCATTGTATGATTATCAAAGGAATGAAGATATATGGCCTGAATGAATCAAACTGCTTGTTTGTGATACATGCTGCAAATAAAAGTAAAGTGAGATGTATAATACAAATAAAGCCACTGTGAGTCCTGTAACCCAAAAGTGCAATACTTTCATTAAGAACAATTACAGCAGAGCTTGGAAAGAGGCAATAAGATGGCAGGGATGATTGATAAGCAACACTAAATGGAGCTGGAGACAAGCTCGAGGTTGCCGTAACTTGAAAGTGTGCTTTAAAACTTGCTGCAATAATTCCTATAGACAACTGATTTGTGCTTAATCAGATTAGAAATGAATGAAACAAATGCATGTTTTGGGGAATGTCCTTTTTTTTAAATCGGAGGACACATTTTAGTATACTTTGAAGAAAATATTCTCAATGAATCTCAGAAGTCGATGAAACTGCAATGAACTATGGGTTATAGCCTACTGTTTTGCTGTAATCATGGGAGATATCAAGACTGGTTTAGAAAGTTACGTTATTAATTTCAACAGAATTTTTTAGAGAACTCATCATGTGCAGGAAGATATCTCAAAGCACATACACATTAGAAGGTCAAAACAGTAGACAGTGAGCAGCAAAGGAGAAGAGAAATTAGGGATGGTTTTGGAAGGAAGGGAACCAAAAGGTACAGTCAAAAGAAGGACTTTTCAGGGATTTTTAGAAGTTGGGACTGAGTTGGCAACATGGGTAATCCGGTTCCAATCACTGTCATCTGGATTTTGCTTGGTGTCACTGCAGGTTTGTGAATATTGTGAATAGTCTATGAGTAGCAAGTACCACCAGGCTTCTGATTCCCCATGATCCTCTGAACCTTCCCCTACCTCTATTCCAGTTGGAGAGAGTTAGCAGTGCAAAGCTGGGACAGGCTGATGTTCATGGGTTCACTGATCTACCAATTGCATTTTGAAAATACCACGACATTTAAGGCAAACTTGTGATGTTAGTAAGAAAGAAAGAACTTGCAGTTATATACCACATTGTCCAGCCTCTCGAGAGCATTCAGAAGTGTTTCATATACAATGCGCTGCCTTAAAGTGCAGTCACTGATGTTATATTGGCAAATGCAACAGGCGTTTTGTGCACAACAAAAGAGATGAATGCCCAATTAATCTGTTTTTGATTAAGAGAGGAATGTTGGCAGCACACCAGAAGAACTCCCTGATCTTTTTTGAATAGTGCCAGGGGATCTTTAACATCTAACTCAACTGAAACCAAAACCAGGGCATCAAGTTAATGTTTCATCCGAAGGACCACATCGCCAACACTCCCTGTGTATGGCAGTGAGGTGACAGCATAGATTATGGGCTCAAGTCTTTCTGACTCAGAGGCTATCAGAGAATCATTAAATGATACAGAACAGAAGGCAGACATTTGGCCTATTGTACCTCTGATGTCTCTTTGAATGATCCAATTAGTTCCATTCATGGAATGATACAGCACAGAAGAGGCCAATCAATCCTTGTCTGTGCCAGCTCTTTGGAAGAACTATGCGATTAGTCCCACACTCCTGCTCTTTCCCCATAGCCCTGAAATTTTCTCCTTCTCAGGTATATATCCAATTCCCTTTTGAAAGTTACTATTGAATCTGATTCGATCGCCTTTTCAGACACTACATTCCTTCCAGATCTTAACAACTTAATCTATAATATATATTTAAAAAACTTATTTTGCTCCTGGATTTTTTTTTGCCAATTATCGTGTCATCTGGTTACCAACCATTCTGGCTATCTACTCTATCAAAACCTCATATAATTTTGAACATTCCTATCAAATCTTCCTTAACCCTCTGTGCTCTAAGGAGGTTAATCTCAGCTTCTCTAGTCTCTCCACACAACTGAATTTCCCCATCCCTGGTACCATTCTGATAAATCTCCTCCTGTATTAACTGAGCCAAGCTGACAACTCATCATGTATGTATTGTGTTTCTGTGAGGGTCTGTGATTACTGTATATGTATATACACAGATTAATGGATATCTAGGTGTTTTCTGTAGGCACGATTACAAAGCAAAGAAATGAGAGTCGCAAAGATTTATGACTATCAATATAACAAAAGCAAAATACTGCAGATGCTGGAAATCTGAAATAAAAACAAGAAATCCTGGAAATACTCAGCAGGTCTGGCAGCATCTGTGGAGAAAGAAGCAGAGTTAAGGTTTCAGGTCAGTGACCCTTCTTTAGAACTGGAAAATATTAAAAATGTAAAAGGTTGTAAGCAAGTAAAGTGGGGGTGGGGCAAGAGATAACAAAGGAGAAGGTGTAGATAGGACAAGGTCACAGAATAGCTGACCAGAAGGTCATGGAGCAAAGGCAAACAATATGTTAATGGTGTGTTGAAAGACAAAGCATTAATACAGATAGGGTGTTAACGGACTGAAAATTGAACAGCCGCAAGTACAAACATGAAAAAAACAGCCTGACATAGTCATACTCACAGAATCATACCTAACAGACAATGCCATCACCATCCCGGGGTACGTCCTGTCCCACCGGCAGGATAGACCCAGCAGAGGTGGTGGCACAGTGGTATACAGTAGGGAGGGAGTTGCCCTGGGAGTCCTCAAAATCGACTCCGGACCTCATGAAGTCTCATGGCATCAGGTCAAATATGGGCAAGGAAACCCCCTGCTGATTACCACCTACCGCCCTCCCTCAGCTGATGACTCAGTACTCCTCCATGTTGAACACCACTTGGAGGAAGCACTGAGGGTGGCAAGGGCACAAAATGTACTCTGGGTGGGGGTCTTCAATGTCCATCATCATGAGTGGCTCGGTAGCACCACTACTGACCAAGCTGGCCGAGTCCTAAAGGACATGGCTGCTAGACTGGGTATGCAGCAGGTGGTGGGGGAACCAACATGAGGGAAAAACATACTCGACCTCGTCCTCACCAATCTGCCTGCCGCGGATGCATCTGTCCATGACAGTACTGGGAGGAGTGACCACCGCACAGTCCTTGTGGAGACTAAGTCCCACCTTCACATTGAGGATACCGTCCATCGTGTTATGTGGCACTATCACCGTGCTGAATGGGATAGATTTCGAACGAATCTAGCAATGCAAAACTGGGCATCCATGAGGCGCTGTGGGCCATCAGCAGCAGCAGAATTGTACTCAACCACAATCTGTAACCTAATGGCTCGGCATATCCCCCACTCTACCATTACCATCAAGCCAGGAGACCAACCCTGGTTCAATGAAGAGTGCAGGAGGGCATGCCAGGAGCAGCACCAGGCATACCTCAAAATGAGGTGTCAACCTGGTGAAGCTACAACCCAGGACTACTTGCATGTCAAACTGCGTAAGCAGCATGCAATAGACAGAGCTAAGTGATCCCATAACCAACGGATCAGATCTAAGCTCTGCAGTCCTGCCACATCCAGCTGTGAATGGTGGTGGACAATTAAACAACTAACTGGAGGAGGTGGCTCCACAAATATCCTCATCCTCAATGATGGGGAAGCCCAGCACATCAGTGCGAAAGATAAGGCTGAAGCATTTGCAACAATCTTCAGCCAGAAGTGCCGAGTTGGTGATCCATCTCGGCCTCCTCCTGAAGTCCCCAGCATCACAGATGCCAAACTTCAGCCAATTCGATTCACTCCACGTGATATCAAGAAACGACTGAAGGCACTGGATACTGCAAAGGCTATGGGCCCTGACAATATTCCGGCAATAGTACTGAAGACCTGTGCTCCAGAACTTGCCGCGCCCCTAGCCAAGCTGTTCCAGTACAGCTACAACACTGGCATCTACCCTGAAATGTGGAAAATTGCCCAGGTATGTCCTGTACACAAAAAGCAGGACAAGTCCAACCCGGCCAACTACCGCCCCATTCGCCAACTCTCAATCATCAGTAAAGTGATGGAAGGTGTCATCAACAGTGCCATCAAGCGGCACCTGCTTAGCAATAACCTGCTCAGTGACACTCAGTTTGGGTTCCGCCAGGGCCACTCAGCTCCTGACCTCATTACAGCCTTGGTTCAAACATGGACAAAAGAGCTGAACTCAAGAGGTGAGGCGAGAGTGACTGCCCTTGACATCAAGGCAGCATTTGACTGAGTATGGCATCAAGGAGCCCTAGCAAAACTGAGGTCAATGGGAATCAGGGGGAAAACCCTCTGCTGGCTGGAGTCATACCTAGCGCAAAGGAAGATGGTTGTGGTAGTTGGAGGTCAATCATCTGAGCTCCAGGACATCGCTGCAGGAGTACCTCAGAGTAGTGTCCTAGGCCCAACCATCTTCAGCTGCTTCATCAATGACTTTCCTTCAATCATAAGGTCAGAAGTGGGGATGTTCGCTGATGATTGCACAATGTTCAGCACCATTCGCAACTCCTCAGATACTGAAGCAGTCCGTGTAGAAATGCAACAAGACCTGGACAATATCCAGGCTTGGGCTGATAAGTGGCAAGTAACATTCGCACCATATAAGTGCCAGGCAATGACCATCTCCAACAAGAGAGAAATTAACCATCTCCCCATGACATTCAACAGCATTACCATCGCTGAATCCCCCACTATCAACATCCTAGGGGCTACCATTGACCGAAAACTGAACTGGAGTAGCCATATAAATACCGTGGCTACAAGAGCAGGTCAGAGGCTAGGAATCTTGAGGCGAGTAACTCACCTCCTGACTCCCCAAAGTCTGTCCACAATCTACAAGGCACAAGTCAGGAGTGTGATGGAATACTCTCCACTTGCCTGGATGGATGCAGCTCCAACAACACTCAAGAAGCTCGACACCATCCAGGACAAAGCAAACCGCTTGATTGGCACCCCATCTACAAACATTCACTTCCTCCACCACCGACGCACAGTGGCAGCAGTGTGTACCATCTACAAGATGCGCTGTAGCTATGCACCAAGGCTCCTTCGACAGCACCTTCCAAACCTGCGACCTCTACCAACTAGAAGGACAAGGGCAGCAAATACATGGGAACACCACCACCTGCAAGTTCCCCTCCAAGTCACACACCATCCTGACTTGGAACCATATCGCCGTTCCTTCACTGTCGCTGGGTCAAAATCCTGGAACTCCCTTCCTAACAGCACTGTGGGTGTACCTACCCCACATGGACTGCAGCGGTTCAAGAAGGCAGCTCACCACCACCTTCTCAAGGGCTATTAGGGATGGGCAATAAATGCTGGCCTGGCCAGTGACACCCACATCCCGTGAATGAATTTAAAAAAAAGGCAGCATGCCAACTTTGTGCTCCCTGCTTACTTCAATCATTTCAGTTTCCAACCAGTACTGCCCACACTGTTAATTGGCTGGATGCATCTACAGGGGCCAATACCATGAATAGCTAGCCTGAACTGCTTAAAGCTGGCCTGCACCTCTTACAGGGGACAGGCAATGTGTTTGGAGTAGGTGCCGGCAGTCCTGCAGGATGTGACTCTCATCTAGAAAACATTGAAGAATGGAACAACATGGGAGAGAGCGGGCTTCAAAGTTTTTAGACGCTGCACTGGAGGCCTTGGTGGAGGAGATGGAAAGGACGAGAGATGTTCCATATTTTCAGAGTCAGGAGGCCCTCCGGGCACATGCTCAGAAGGCCATGGGAGCAGATCACCGTGGAGGTCAATGCCAGGAGTCAAGCCCTGAGGACTTGAATGTAATGCCGCAAAGATTTCAATGACCTCACACGATTGGCAAAGGTCAGTGAATGCATCTTCCAATGCCAGATCCTACAAACTGCACCTCAAACATTAGCCATTGCTCAATTCACCACAGCCCCATCACTCATTTGCCATCAATTATGCACCCCACCTCATATACTTAGGGCTGAATCGTGTTGTCCTGCCACTGGGAGTGGTGGCGGGCAAGAAAAAGGCAGCCGGCACGCATGGGCCGCACATCACCACGCCGCCACGATCTTGCGTCCGGGCGGCTCATGCACAGTGGCTGCCTCACCCGCCCCCACCCCCGACCAATCACGTGGTGGGGCGGCCTTGGTGACTCTGTGAATGGTGTCACCTGAGGCAGGAGCAGGAGCTGGCTCCATTTTTTAAAGGCTTTCAGCCCTGCAGACAGTTCCAAGGATGCAGAGTTGGCCCTACACCCTCCCCTATGCAAAACATGCAGAGTTCATCCCTTCCACCCACCCATTGCTGACAGAGCAATGCAGAGTTCACCCCTTCAATTCCCCCCTTGCTGATACATGATTAATAGATGCAGAGTTCCAACCCCACCCCCCCCCCACCCATTTTTGGCTACTTAAATTTAATTCAAATGTCCGAGTTTGCTGCAAAAATGAATAAGAGCAGGGTATTACCTACAAACCTTTGCAGGCACTAAGGACTCTCGACTCAGGGCGGCAGCTTTTCAAGTTCAGGAACGTGAAGGCACATGAGTGCCACACATCAAGCTAAAGATTGGAAGTGGCTGGTAGGATCACGGCGAAACCATTAAAATGTATGTAAACAGGTAATTTCAATATTTAAAGTATGGTCCTGCTGCGGAGCATCGAAGTGCCGCCACAGAGCTTCTCCGCCGCTGGGATTTTCGGGCCTGGCAATCCCGACGTCAGCCTCCGTGGCGGGCCGCTGCCTCTTCGATCGCCGTCCTCCAAGGCTGTCAGCAGTCTCTCCCACTGAAAGTCAACAGCCTTCCATCAACCATGCTGCCATCACTGGTCCAGCACTGCGCAGAAGCACTAGGGCAGGTAAAAGCAAAGGCACACGGAAGACAGACATAAAAGGAATGCACAAGGTTGATTAGTTGGCTTTTATATGCAATATGGCATAATTTCATTTATAAATTTGGTTTGGGATGTTTATTTTGTGGTGACTTTTATTTTAGCCTTGTGACCAAGCTGATGTTGTGATAGTCAGTGACAGAGGGAAGGTAAGGAGTGGGACTGTTGGTGAAAGGGGATTTGGGATTGTGGTGACTGATAATGCATTTGGATGAGACTTTTATGGACAGCCCAACCAGAAAGAGGCTGTCTAGGTTGCCATCTCCCTTCCTCTTCCTCTTCCTCCTCCTCATGCCCCTCCCTCTCCACATGTTGCTGCTCCTCAGCTGCTCGCACTGTAACTGGTGGCAGGGGCTGTTCCCTCGTGATGCTGCATGCAGCAAACCACTACGGATAATGATCCACTCCACCGAGTACTGCAGGGCTTCTCCAGTGCGGTCCAGGCTGTGGAAGCATTGTATAAGCATGCCAGCAGTTTGGTCAATCACATTTTGTGGGGCAGCATGGCTTTCATTGTCTGTATACTACACACATGTGCATGGTTTGTACACCGGAATCATCAGCCATGTGGTCAGTGGATAGTCCTTGTTGCTCAGTAGCCACCCTTTAGATTTGAAAAGCACCTGGCATGGTGGACTGCTGCAGAATGTAGTTGTCATGACTGCTGCCAGGATACTGGGCATTGATTCACTGCCTATGGTCACACACCAGCTGGACATTGAGGGAGTAGAATCACTTTCCATTCAGGTATAGCGCAGAGTTGACATGCAATGCCCACAAAGCGATGTTTATGCAATCAATGGCACCCTGTGCCATAAGGAAGCCTGTAATCCGAGCAAAGTCACTTGCTCGCCCTGCCTGCTTCTCTTTGGCAAGAGAGAATGAAATGTAGTTAGCTCTTTCATTGAGTAGAGAGCCTCAGTAATCTCCCTTATGCAACAGTGGAAGGCAAACAGTGAGATGTTGCAACTATCTCCTGTTCCAGCCTGGAAGGAGCCAGAAGCATATAAGTTCATTGCCATGGCTGTGCAGTCCTTGCCCAGCTCTGAGGTGGCATTTGGAGCTGCAACGGGTGACAGATTTCAGTGAGGACATCCTTACTGAAGCAGAGATGTCTCACACATCGTTGAGGTTCAGGTTGAAAAATTGCTTCCTAAACACCCTGAGAGCCATTCTCCCCCATCTCTTCCTCCCTCTTCAGCAGCTTGCCCTGCTGTGTGTGTTCATTTTCCCAGTCATGCTGCATTCCAAGGGGAATTGCTAATGGTGCACCTAAGTCTGGGAGCGACTATTTTGTGCCAAAGCCTTGAAGTCAGCAAAAATTCCTTCAGCACCTGCCACACCATTCCCTGTCGACTTTTGCAACTTTAAGCAGCTATACACAGGACCACATACTTGTAGAATCAAAGCAACAGCCAGAAGAAATAAACCAACAACTAACCTGTACGTTTTTGATGATCCCTTTAAATAGCACTGGTGGGGGTTGGGGGGGGGGTGGGGATCCTTCATGTTCAGCTGTGTGAGGTTAAGAGAGGGCGATAGCTGAAGGGTTGATCTCAAAGTGGTAGAGCTGGCGTCAAATCAGCAATGCACACTGATTGATGTCATGATCTGCACACATCTGGTGGCCATTCACTGCACCCACGCTAATGTCCTCACCAATATGGCAACAGTCACGATTTGCCCCAAAAGTGTGCAGGTATGGCATGGACCCCATTTTGGTGTTCTAAGGGCATTTGTAGTACCCACAAAAAGGATGTAAACAATCCCAATTTCTTGCCCTTAATGTCCGACGCCAAAGGTCGCTAATCCTTTATTCCCTTTAAATTAACTGCCAACAGATTAAGATTTTATTTTTTCCACCCCTTTGCACATTTTATTACAAAAATGCTTAGTGTGTGCTGCCTCGTTGACTAAATTTGCTTTTGCCGTGTTCCTTCTGCATTATTTTAAGCTCAGAATAATATTTCTATTTTTGCTGGTGTGAAGAGACAGATATTTCATCTTGCAATAATGCTGTTCACAGATAGCAGAGGAAATGGGCTTCATTGGTCACCCACACTGTGTCATAAAAGCTGTCAGATTCACACCAGAATAAGTCAACCATGATTTTTGGGTTTTTTTGAATGAAGATCAATTTTCTTCCTTCTCAAAATATAATTTAACTCTGGGCAACCCATTGCAAAGCTCACTAATCAGATTAATGCTGTAAACTAATGGAATTAAACTGTGTTTAATAATAAGAACTAAATCAGGTATTTTGATATTGATCATTCTAAACTGAATAACTGAAAAATAAATATTGTGTGGTAGAGATGCATATTTCATTCTGACACTTGTTTGAAGGTAAATCCGTATATTTGTTTTTTTGCCTCACTTTTATAAGCTGTCTTCTCCCAGTTTTTCTGGAACAGACCACTTACTGGCTGAAAGACGTGGAAAGGTATCCTTTTTCTTGTTAGTGAGCATCTGAATTTATTTGAATAATGATTAACACAAGGGATTTATTATATTGGAAATCAACTCTGAACCCAGCATATTTGCTGCCTTCTGGACAATTTAATGCTAATTTACAATGGCCCAAATTTTGTCATAATAATAATCCATTATTACAGAGTCAATCTGACAGCCATTTCTGACATCCACAGGTGCACAGTTATATGTAGATACCTGTTAGTCCCTCACTAAAAACAACTGAAAAATGTTAAGGCCAGTGCATTCAGCAGTAGGTGAGTTTTTAGCAGCATAAGAAATGATAGTTGCCACTAAATAACCTCACTGGTCCTGAAAAAGTAATTTTACAAATGTGAAGTCTCATTCCCTCAGAAGAAAATTAATATTGTAGAATTTTTAAAAAGTAATCATTTGTTTTTAGTTTTCCTATTTTTCTCTATCTTTCTCCTTTACTTCCGTCTGTATGTCTCAATCTTTGATTTCATTCCTGTACAATGATTTACATGTAATTTATACTTCCTGTTTATTAATTCCTTGTTTGTAGTCTGTGTGTCTTAGTGAGGATACTTCAATCTGATTGATTGAAAAGCCTCGTTGTTCCTTCCCTTTCTTGCAGATACCGCAGATCCCCAGCAGAATGCGTCACACAGGACCAACCACTGAATTAGTAGAAATCTCCACTGACAGACCCGAAAAATCTCTGGGCAACTGTCTGAGCGGTGAACAGTGCAAGTCATCCCTTCGCCACCGAGAGAAAAATCTGGGCAAATATTTGGACAGGAAATCATACCACCTGCAGAAATTTAAGGCACTTGGCACAGGGCCTTGCACCATTTCAAATCCCTTCCTACACATTGTTCACAAAACAGTTTGCTCAGAATTATATTTTATTCTCTAACAAGAAGCTGAAATTGCTCTGATTATTTAAAATAGCAATGCTGTATGCAATGTATTGAGCAAGCTGTGCTATGCTTTGCAGACATACTTTTTAAATTTCTGACCTTCTCTGCATTATTTCCAAAGGCTTTGCCTCATTAAGGTACAATACATTTAATAATTTTTGATGTCATGCCAATTAAGGCAGAATCTTCCGACATTTCATTGATAAAACCAACTTGTGTGAGTCAGAGGCCTTTTCCATCACTCATCCACTGTCAATTTGCCTGTGCAGTACACCTTTGTTTGATGTTTTATTACTTTTCAACAAAAATATAGGCAGCTGTTTTCTATTTGAAAGCTTTGTTCATATTCTTCAGTCGAACAGACTCCCAGATGGGGATTTTCCTTGAAAACGCTTAGTCCCGATGTTGGGACCAATCTTCCTCGAGGCGGTCTCTTAATTGACTGCCATCCAATTAATTAAATCCAATTAATTGGTTGGTGGGCTGGTGCTCCACGCTGTCAGCCCAATCAGAGGGTTGGCGCTCAGAAGCCTCAGCAGTGCCACGAAGAGAAGTGGCAGCTGCTGAGGCAGCAAGGATAACAAGAGAGTGTTGAGTGATTGTGAGGTGCCCTCACAGGGGAGGAAGACACTTCATTTGTCTGTCGAGGCCAAGTAGGCAGGTCCAGACGTTAGGAGGAGGAGCCCCTACTGCGGCAGTGTCCAGGCTGCGGGGGTGGCCATTGCTGCCGACGACCCACTCTTTGGATCTTGGAGCCTCCAGCTCCAATGGCACCTCCCCACAGGAGGCTGCTGGAAGGCCACTTCCATGCAGCTGGTGCCCTCCCAACATGGTGGGGGGAGGTGGTGGGCACCGCTGGGAAATGGCCCTCAATTGGGCCTTTCATTGGCTAAATTGGCTGCCCACCTCCCGGTCAGCTGGAGGCAAAGATGCTGTCGTTCCCGCCACTGGGAAGCCTCTCCGGTGGCAGGACTGCTTTGGGGATCCAACCCAATATGGCTGCCAGACATTTTAATGGCCCCCGCCACCTGGGGGCCGGTAAAATCTCATCCGCCAATTTTCACAGCCCATTAGCTAGCCTGACAATGTGACTACTTTGCCTGTTCTGCATTGAACTGTGCGATGCAGTAATAAAGAGAAGCTCATATCTTTGGCAATGTCGAGCCATTTGGTTTTGTTTCCAAGCATATACTTTTGAGCTTCCGAAGATTACTTCGATTCAGAATATTTCCCTTTTCTTTTGTAATTCTCCTTGGAATTATGGTAGATCTTTGAAAAAGGTAAATGGAATTTGGAATAATAGATACTTTTAAACTGAACATCAGTTAGATAACTGTCTTGAATAGATCATGGTTTTAATTATTTTTTGTTATGCTTCTTTTCCATGGTTACAACGCAGTCAGAAGTCTCATCGGGCTGCTTTCACCATAAAAGAAAGAACTGATTAAACCGATCAGGTTGAAGGGGAGAAATATTCACCAGAAAGCCCTAGGTGCTTGAGTAGCTATTTGTTGAAGCCTCCTTGGAAGAATATTATTTGCTGAAACACAATGCTCCATTGTAGTTTGATTCTTGAATAGCAAATTAGTATGTATTCAGTATTATGCAAATTGAAATAAAATATGGGTCCTTTAATAAAAACATAAAAGAAATATAGAAAAGTAAATAAGAATTTGCATTTATAAGGCACCTTTTATGACCTTCGGCCATCCTAAAGTACTACACAGTCAAGAATTACTTTTGAAGTGTAGTCACTGATGATTTATAGGCAAACACACAGCCAATTCATGCACAACAGGGTCTTACAAATATCAGTGAGATAAATGAACAGTTTGTTTGATTTTTTAGTGATGTTGGTTGAGGAATTAATTTTGGTAGGACAGATGTGAGACAAATGGCCAGTTAATCCATTTATTAATGATGGTGGTTGAGGAATAAGAGTTGATCAAAAATTAGATGGAGCTTGGGAGGATATTATCATTTTTAGGATCAATGTTCAAACCCATTGAAGGCTTGTTTGCTGATTTTTATTGTAAAACTACTGAACAGGTTTCCTTATTAGCTCAGTGGTTGAAAGTAAAATGTGGTGTGAGCCATGCAAAATAAAAACGTTTCAGGTTTAGCCCATGCTGTCTGCTGAGTTAGTTGATCTCAGGTACGTTTGGAGTGGGGTATTACAATTAGCTTTTGCATTAAGGAAGGAGTAATAAATAAAGGGTCACACTCATGATTCTCCGCCCCCCCACCCCGCGCCACCCCCCCTTCTGCCCCCCCCAGATCTGCATGCATGCAGATATTGGGTAAGGGCAAATTTTCTAATTCTAATTCTAATTTGTGGCATAGCTTATGTGGTTCCCATCGTCAAACAAACCCCAAACACTCCCTGCACAGGCTAACATGTGAAAAACAACTACTTTAGCAGATTATTGGAAGGCCAAGTCTTACGTATTACTTTCCTCATTGGAGGACAGGTGTCAGCTTGATGGTGTGACATCTTCATTCTTCTTTCTTCTACTTCTTTGGCCTCCTTGTCTCGAGAGACAATGGGTAAGCACCTAGAGGTGGTCAGTGGTTTGTGAAGCAGCGCCTGGAGTGGCTATAAAGGCCAATTCTAGAGTGACAGACTCTTGCACAAGTGCTGCAGATAAAGTTGGTTGTCGGGGCTGTTACACAGTTGGCTCTCCCCTTCCGCTTCTGTTTTTTTTTCCTGCCAACAGCTCAGTCTCTTCTACTCGCCACACTTTAGCCCCGCCTTTATGGCTGTCCGCCAGCTCTGGCGAGCGCTGGCAACTGACTCCCACGACTTGTGATCAATGTCACAGGACTTCATGTCGCATTTGCAGACGTCTTTAAAGCGGAGACATGGACGGCCGGTGGGTCTGATACCAGTGACGGGCTCGCTGTACAATGTGTCCTTGGGGATCCTGCCATCTTTCATGTGGCTCACATGGCCAAGATCTCAAGCGCCGCTGGTTCAGTAGGGTGTATATGCTGGGGATGTTGGCCGCCTCGAGGACTTCTGCGTTGGAGATACAGTCCTGCCACCTGATGCCAAGGATTCTCCAGAGACAGAAGATGGAATGCATTGAGTCGTCGCTCTTGGCTGACATACGTTGTCCAGGCCTCGCTGCTTTAGAGCAAGGTACTGAGGACACAGGCTTGATACACTCGGACTTTTGTGTTCCGTGTCAGTGAGCCATTTTCCCACACTCTCTTGGCCAGTCTGGACATAGCAGTGGACGCCTTTCCCATACGCTTGTTGATTTCGAGAGACAGGTTACTGGTGATAGTTGAGCCTAGGTAGCTGAACTCTTGAACCACTTCCAGAGTGTGGTCGCCGATATTGAAGGATGGAGCATTTCTGACGTCTTGTCCCATGATGTTCATTTTCTTGAGGCTGATGTTTAGGCCAAATTCATTGCAGGCAGCCGCAATCCTGTCGATGAGTCTCTGCAGACACTCTTCTGTGTGGGATGTTATTGCAGCATCGTCAGCAAAGAGGAGTTCCCTGATGAGGATCTTCCATACTTTGGTCTTTGCTTTTAGACGGGCAAGGTTGAACAAACTGCCATCTGATCTTGTGTGGAGGAAAATTCCTTCTTCTGAAGACTTGAACGCATGTGAGAGCAGCAGGGAGAAGAAGATCCCAAACAGTGTCGGTGTGAGAACACAGCCCTATTCCACGCCACTCAGGATAGGAAAGGGGTCTGATGAGGCACCGCTATGCTGAATTGTGCCTTTCATATTGTCATGGAATGAGGTGATGATACTTAGTAGCTTTGGTGAACATCTTCATTAGTCTTATGTTATTGTCCAGAGGTAAGTTGTAGCATTGAATCCTAATCATTGCTCTGTGTATTCACCTTACGGTGGAATAAAGCTGCTTAACAATTTGAAACCAAGCCTTCTCTCATGGAGTGCTAACTTGGTCTTTGAAGATATTGTACAGAAGACTTGGATATCATTTTATTGCTGAACTCCGAGTTGCATTAGCACAGAAGTCAACATAGAGCAGTATGAAACAACTTCTATAGAGACAAGATTCACAGCCCACTTGCAGGAGCAAGTGAAGTCACAGAACCTGAAAAACTTTTAAGGCAGATTCAAATGTGCCATGACTGGTAATAGGAGTCAATCAGTAGAAATAAAATACTGAATAAGCGTGGGTGACCTCGAAATACATCCAAGTGAAAGGATTCCCAAGCTAATTAGTCAATTGATCCAATGAATATTTATCAATCAGCAATTAATTTCCTGCAAGAATAGACTAGTAAACTAAAAGTTGCAGAGTACAATTTGCTGACTGTTTGGATCAACAAAATAGAATCCTTTTGCCTTCTCAGTCAAAAACAAAGGAATATTATGCTACCATGATGAGAAGCAAATGTTGAAAATGTTTATGACCTCCTTACCATTCTTTAACTTTTAACTATCAGCAGCTACATTGACTTGGATAGGGGGCCTGAGTGTATGGTATTTTGTACCTGAGTGCTTGATTCTGCTTTTAAATGCAAATTAGAAGATTTTTTGTTCACAAATGCATTAACTCTGATTTGAATAACTCAAATTCAACCACACGAGATTCAAAATGGACTTTGAAATAGAGTGGGTGTGCATTATTCATGTTATTGGACTATTTTGAGTGTGTACTGTAATCCAGGTCCTACTCTTGCTCCGCCTGAATTAGCCAATCAGCCAATTTGGATTACCATTTCCTCACCGTTACTCCTCATGTCTGTGACTTGTTCCATTATAATGAGATCCACTGTACCTCCAGTGAATTTGAGAGCTGGTTGCTACAAAGTATCACAGTTTGTCTATAAATGTTAAATGATTTAAGATGCCAGGGAAATGCATTCTATTAACTATCGCAAAACAATAGAGCTTCTCTTGATCATCTTCAGTAACTTGGACCGAAGCATCATAGAAACACTGGAAAATGTGGGCAAACAGTAATTACATCCTTTTTCCACAGCCTTCTTGGAACTTCTTCTGAAGGTAAAGGGGACAATTTGGAGAAGCCCTGTGGAAAGTTACCCCCTATGTATCACAATCAGGCTTTTCTTTTAGACAGGTCAATAAGTTTCGGCAGTCTCGATCATTCCCAGTGAACATGGCCTACACCACAAACCTGTCCCTAATTTAGTATCAATTGGCAATCTCAGTGAGGCCAGGGGATAGTAGCTGTGGGAAATGGATAACAAGGCCATACTGACGATAGAGGGATCTTCTTCTGAGGGTGGGGCTGAGACATGGTGTTGAGGGAGAGTAGAGGCACTATATGTTGCACCTGGAAGTGCTCGAAACCCACTCTGGGTGCGAGAAATTGAAAAATTTCATCCACCAGCAATAACATCCCTCACCTTCAAAAATGTAAGCCGAGATAAAAAAAGATCAAATGCCATACAGATTGGGAAGAGTCTGCATTCCAAATGGTTTTGTACAACCATTCTATGATAGCAAAGCCTTTGTTAAAGAGCCAACTTGAAACCATCCCCCTTTTCTCCATAAATAGTTCCATCTGAAAAAAACCTTGCTAGAGCTGGGGAATCATCATTTATTTTTCCCACCTTTCAGCCCCTGATGCTGCCAAGAAACATAAAACACTACTATATGAAAATATTGGAAAAATTTGCAAAAACCATTCCCAAAACAATGAGGCATTATCTCTAACCTTGATTTTATGTGTCTTGTAAATCCAGAAAAATAATTAAAGGTGCATCAGGTATCAGTATTGGCTCAGAGTAGCCTCGAACAATTTTATTTTGATGGCCCCTCCTGTCTGTGCAATGGTCCTTTACATTGGTATCTTTACAAATTCTTTCTATCACACAAGTGAAATTTATTTTTCTATTCTTTCATGAATGCTGTAGTTCAGACATTGCTTTTAGCTTTCATTGACCACTGATCTCTCCCATCAAATGCTGATCTCAAATAAGCCAGCAAATTGAAAGGGTTAATAGTAAAATGAATCATTATTTTATAGAACAGGTTTTGTCCACTTCCTGACAGTATGTCCTTTAAACTCATGGTACCCTAAGCTTTCTTATCTTCCTATCTCACTAGACAGAACAAAAATTAAAGGGATGAAATCTCGGATTAGCTGGACAACAAATCTTCAATTAAGTTTCAAGTTGCATTTTCAGGACTGGTATTACTTGTATTAATCCTGATCAAGACTATAATACTCCTTGAAATGAGGAATTTCCATCAGCCAATGCAAAATGGGACTATATTTCATTCAAAAGCATTGTCTTCATTCTACAGTAATGAGCTGATACTCTATCATGGTTAGTAATGGATACAGAGAAATTCTTTCATAGAATAAATTATGAAACGTTTCCTATTTAAAATAGGTCTAAAATAGGTTTTTTTGTTGGAGAACATGAGATATTTAATTTATTCCATTAATTTTATATTCTATTTCATGAATCTGCTGTTATAGAGAATATCCTATACAGCACAAAAAATTTGAACCTTAAATTGCATCTGATGAACACTAAAAAGCTTATCAATATCAAAATTCCTGAATAAGCTGTATGAGTGTATTTTGTAGGAGGGATGATCTACAGGTATTAATCTGCTATGGCAGTATCATTTTTTCTTGACCATCATGCTTTGTACAAAAAAGTTAGTGGAATGCTCTTTTCTCTGGTAACACTTGTTTCTGCGCTGTCACTCTTTCAAGACAGTCATGCCAAGTCAAGCTATGAAACTGAAGGAGTGTTCATGTCTATTTGTCAATTGGCAGCCTGCAAACAGAGTGCAGACTGCAAGCTGAGTGTGGAGATTCGAGTTTGGTGAGTGGGGATTTTAAGTGTTGTTATCTTTATAAAGGTCTGGTCTGCAGTTAGCATTTAACTGTGATTTACCCTCAAGATAAAGTAAGGTTAAGAAAGTATAGTAAGGTTAAGAATGTAAAGTAAGTTTCTTACAGTCTTAGGCAGGGAGTAACAGGCTCTACTGCAGAGTAGCTATTAGTTAAGTAGTTGACCAGTCAAATCTGGTTGCTGCAGTTTCAGCTTCAAAGGGTATAAATACAGAGGTCTGGGTGCATGCTATAAACGGAGTGCAGATTGCAAGCTGAATGTAGAGATTTCGAGTTTGATGAAGGGGGGAGGAGGTGCTCCATTTTTCTACTGTTTTAACCCTCCAGTATTTGGTTCTTGCTTCAGTGCAGTGGAAAGAGCTGGTTGGTGAGTAACTGGTAAGCTATTCTACTTATAATAAATAGTCTGTAAAGTTAAGGTATGGCAGGGCAGCTCTGCCGAGTAGAATGTACATCCTGTGGCATGTGGGATGTCATGGACACACCATGTGTCCTAGACAAACACATCTGTAGGAAATGTCACCGGCTGCAGAAGCTTGAGCTCCGTGTTTCAGAATTCGATCGGCAGCTGGACTCACTGTTGTGCATCTGCGAGGTGGAGGACTACATGGATAGCATGTATGTGAATGTATGGAGTGTGGTTAATAAGACTGGTGAGGTACAGGTGCAGATTGCCATGTGGAAATATGATGTGGCTATAACAGAGACCTGGCTCAAAGAAGTGCAGGACTGAGTGTTAAATATTCTTGGATACAAGATGTTCAGGAAAGATACGAAAGGGAAAAAAGGGGGAGGGGTGATGGTATTGATTAAGGAGAGCAGTGCAGTACTGGAGAAAAAGGATGTCCCAGAGGGGTCGAGGACTGAATCAAATTGGCTAGAGCTAAGGAACAAAAAAGCTAAGGTTACATTGCTTGGTGTTGTCTATAAGCCACCAGCTAGTGGGAAGCATGTGGAGGAACAAATTTGCAAGGAAATTACAGAGAGGTGTAAAAATTATAAGGTAGTTATAATGGGGGACTTTAATTATCCAAACGTAGACTGGGATAGTAGTAGTCTAAAGGGCAGTGAGGGGCAAGAGTTCCTAGAGTGCGATCAGGAAAATTTTCTCCAACAGTATGTTGCTAGTCCAACGAGAAAGGAGGCACTGCTAGACCTGGTTCCTGAGAATGAGGTGGGCCAAGTGGATCCAGTATCAGTAGAAGAGAATTTAGGGGATAGTCATCATTGTATCATACGGTTTAGGCTGACTATGGAAAAGGACAAAGAACAATCCAGGGTAAGAATAATTAACTGGGGGAAGGCCCACTTCAAGGGGGTAAGAGTGGAGCTGGGGCGAATAAATTGGAGTCAAAATCTGGCAGGAAAAACAGTAGATGAATGATGGGCTACCTTCAAAGAAGAGATGGTTCGGGCACAATCAAGGTATGTTCCCTCGAAGGGGAAAAGTAGGGTAAACAAATCCAGAGCTCCCTGGCTGACAAAAGAGGTAGAGATTAAGATAAAGAAGAAAAAGTGTGCTTATGACAGATGCCAGCTAGAAAATACTGTTGAGAAACAGGCTGAATATAGAAGGTTCAGAGGGGAAGTGCAAAAGCAAATAGGAAAAGCAAAGAGAGAGCATGAAAAGAGATTGGCAGCTCGCATTAAAGGAAATCCCAAAGTTTTCTATAGGCATATAAATAGTACAAGGGTGGTAAAAGGAGGAGTGGAGCCAATTAGGGACCAGAAAGGGGATTTACACATGGAGCCAGAGGGCATAGCTGAAGTATTAAATGAATACTTTGCATCTGTCTTTACCAAGGAAGAAGATGCAACCCAGGCAATGTTGAAAGAGAAGGTAAGTCAGACATTAGAGGGTTTAAAATTGATAAAGAGGAAAGATTAGATAGGCAGTCTGTACTTAAAGTGGATGAAACACCAGGACCAGATGAGATGCATCCAAGGATACAAGGGAAGTGAGGGTGAAAATCGCAGAGGCACTGACCATAATTTTTCAGTCTTCCTTAGACTCGGGGGGTGGTGCCAGAGGACTGGAGAATTGCAAATGTTACACCCTTGTTCAAAAAAGGTGTAAAGATAAGCCCAGCATCTACAGGCTAGTCAGTTTAACTTCAGTGGTGGGAAAACTTGTAGAAAAAATTATTTGGGACAAAATCAATAGTCACATGGACAAATGCGAGTTAATTAAGGAGAGCCAGCATGGATTTCGTAAGGGAAAATCATGTTTAACTAACTTGCTGGAGTTTTATGAGGTTGTAACAGAGCGGGTTGATGAGAGCAATGCTGTTGATGTGGCGTATATGGACTTTCAAAAGGCATTTGATACAGTGCCACACAACAGACATGTGAACAAAGTTATAGCTCATGGAATAAAAGGGACAGTAGCAACATGGATATGAAATTGGCTGAGTAACAGGAAACAAAGAGTAGTGCGTAATGGATGTTTTTCGGGCTGTTTGAAGGTTTGTAGTGGAGTTCTGTCAGAGATCAGTATTGGGACCCTTGCTTTTCCTGATATATATTAATGACCTAGACCTTGGTGTACAGGGCACAATTTCAAAGTTTACAGATGATACGAAACTTGGAAGCATTGTGAACTGTGAGGAGGATAGTGTAGAACTTCAAAAGGACATAGACAAGTTGGTGAAATGGGCAGACAGGTGGCAGATGAAGTTCAATGCAAAGAAATGTGAAGTGATTCATTTTGGTAGGAAGAACATGGAGGGACAATATAACATAAAGGGTACAATTCTAAAGGGGGTGTAAGAACAGAGGGACCTAGGTGTATATGTACAAAGTTCATTGAAGGTGGCAGGACAAGCTGAAAGAGCGGTTAATAAAGCAGACAGTATTCTGGGCTTTATTAATAGGGGCATAGAGTACAAGAGCAGGGAAGTTATGTTGAATTTGTATAAGACAAACACAGCCACGAATAGCAAAGCATAGTTTACCAGCAACTGTACGAGTGCAAGAGATAGGGTTGAATTTTACACCACCCCAATGGGTCGGATGGTGGCATAGGGGTGGATGGGGGTAGTGTAAAATTGAGTGGGAGGCTCCTGGAGGCCTTCCTGCCCCGCTCCCGCCTCCAGCCAATTTTATGGCGGTCAGCGGGGGTGGTGGTGGTGGGGGGGGGAACCGCCCGCCTGCCCCAGGCCAATTGAGGCCCTTAAGTGACCACTTAACAGCCACTTAAGGGCATTCGCCCGCCTCGATGGGTATTTTACCCGTGGCAAGCGGGCATGCTGGGGACGTGAAAGGCTGCCCAGCGATAGCTGCCGGTCTTTCTGCGCTCACGGTGGCGCTGCTGGGACTAAGGGCTGCCGGCCTGCTGGCAGGTGGAAGTCCTGCCTTGGGACAGTTAAAGCCTGGGGACTTGTAAAATGCGGGTTGGATCCCCAGGCTAGACGGAAGCAAGTTCGCCACTGACTTTTACGTCAGTGGCAAAGTCCTGTCCACCTATGGTAAAATCCAGCCCATAGTCTGTGGTGAAAAGAAATCTGCTTGCATATTTGATTTGCAACGTAACCAATGTTATGGCTATATGTAATTATGGACAAAATACTTCTCCCTTACAATAATGGCTTAAGTTAGTTGGTGGGATGAGGAAGTTTTTTTCTTTTAGAAGTTTTCCTCACAGCTTCTCCTTTAGGTTGTTGCAATTACCGGTCAGGGCTGTTTCCTGTATTTTTTAAGTAAGATTTTAAATGCATAATACTGAGAGAGTTTAGTGCTGGAGAGTTAGAAGGTTTTTTTCCATTTTACCACAGTTGAGTTATTCTTTTGAATGAACCTGAATTATTGATGATTTCGAGCTGTGACCCTGTGTGTAGTAGAAATGTGTGTTAATTAGACAGCTATATATGTTTGGGTTCATTTGAACCAGAACCATGAGAGTGCCTATTTTATGCGGCAGCTAGACCATTACCATTAGTACTTTTTTGTCAATTTTAGTGTGATGCAATTGGGCAGTGTGAACTTGTACTGGCTGCTCCCAATTTTGGGGGGCCTGGTGATCATCAGCCTGGAAATCTCAAAGATAATTTTTGGAGCACAAGTACTACATGTGAATGAATGTCTCTGGTATCAACAACTAGCACAGCTCAGCCAAGAGGCTGCTATTATATCTTGAACCAAAGGAAGAGGCTACTGATGGACTGTCTTAACCACTTGATTATTTGTTTGAGTCAGGCTATTGTTGATTTTCTTATTTTTTCAATTTTATTCCCATTAAAATAGAGAAGAATGTTGCAATGATTGCAGTATTTATCAATTTAACTTCAAATATATTTGTTTTACTCTAAATGTTGTAGTTCTTGTAGAAATGATCAGTTTACTAGTGAACCCATTTGAGCAGGCCTTGCATCTACCTAGATGAAGCTGGTAATGGTCTGGAAGTTGTTATTACTGTGCAAAACTGACAGCAACTTTTGGCATTTGCACATGGGCTGGAATTTGTGCCGATGGTGGGGCTCTCAGCGCCGGGCCAAAAAGGTGGGGGGGAATCCTGCCTCAACCAGCTGGAGCCCATTTCTATGCACAATTCTATGGCGCCAGGTCATTTAATAGCCCAGTGCTAGGATCCCCATCCCTTTAAAGACAGGGTCCTGCCTCCAAGAGTTGCCGGCCAATCACCGGCCCAGCAGCTCAGCAATATTGCCAGCGCCACTGGGGGCAGTAGCCACTGCCGGTACTGCAAGAGGACTTGGACCCAGGCCCAACACTAAATCCCAGAAGCAGCAGGAAGAAGCCCTTAACTGGTTGTTAATAGGTTATTTAAGGGCCTCAATTGGCCCCTGGGCAGGAAGGCCGCCTTTGGCCTATCCTGCCCCCGACAAAATTGCCTTGCGACTGGGAAACGAGTGGCCCTTTGCCCCCCACCTCCTGTCGGAATTCTATGGGCTCCATCACCTCCAAACCCGACTTGGGGGCCCATAAAATTCAACCCATGCAATTAAATATTAACTCTGGAAGTTGCTGTCAGTGATATCCTGCTTCTCCACAGGGCATGTTGTTGCAGTCTTCACAGAAGCAATCAATACAGAATCAGTGAATTGACGTGAACTTCAACTTTTCACAGTGAAAACCAATGAAATGCCTAATCAGGTGTAACTGAGTGTTTAACAGCATATTAGGTCACAATTACTGCTAAACAACTTCTCTGGCCCTGAAAATTTAATTTTACAAGTGTGGAGTCTCATTCCCACAGAACATTTGAAAATTGCATGATTTTTAATTTTTTTTAGGTTTGTTTATGATAGTTCAGCTTCTCTCTCAATCTCATATGTTTGTCTCAATCTTTATTAAACTTTTTGTACAATAATTAACATTTGAACTGTAATCCCTGATCTTTACTTCCTGCTTTGCTGGCTTTGAGAATTAACAGATCTGATTAACAGATCAGCCTGCCTGCTGCTTGCAGTGCTGCAGGACACCACAGATAATGCAAAATTCAAAGTCACATTGAAATAGAGGAAATCCAAGCTCTCGAACCTGCTAAATCTCTGTGGGCAGCTTCTTTTGAGGTTGGTGGTGAACACCATGCCTTCACCACGGACAGCAACATCTAGGCCCTATATTACTCTGTCAACCAGTTTGAACTTAGTCAGCATAAATAAAATGTATTGTTATTGCTAGTCCTTTTATATGAAGCTGCTGTGCTAGCAATTAATACTATGTAGACAATGATTTTGGCAACAGAAATGATAACTATTTCTAGAATTTCTTGTCATCTAGAATGGGATGTGTGAGAAAATCAATGAATAATTGTGCCTGCAATAATGATCATCATCTGTTTCTGACGCCATTCCCCTCCAAGAATCCAACTGTTGGACTGCTTCATTGTAGCTGAAAATGCCTCATTGGTCGCTGCACGAAGCCAGCTTTGGTGCCAAGGTTTCTGAAAATTCTGGTGCACACCATGGCGGAGCAGCTCAGGACACAGAAGCGGGCCACTCCTCCCCGCTTGTAAAGAAACCACAAGGTGCCGGAGTACATCACACTTAATGTTAAAGCTGTATCTGTAACTCAGTGGATCACCGGAGATTGGGAAGAAGGTAGGCACTTCAAGATAGGCACAGAGCAAAGGCATAAATATTATTGTAAAGTATGAGCACACGATATATATGGACATGAAGAAAAGTTGAAGTTGTAGTGTCAGAAACCATACAATGGTTAAGGGTATTTGAAAATAGCACTTATGCAAATTATGGGAAATTGAATGTATGCTAAGAAGGAATTCCCTTTGTCTAATCAATGTGTCACGGTCCTTACTGCTCTTATGTTTAGAAGCATAATTTGTAGAAAATAAATAGTAGACAGTGCAGTACCTAAATGGATGCGTACTTGTAATGAACTTCCAGCTCTCTGTACACAGCAAGGAGAAGCCAGAGTACCACAATGAAGATCACTATTGATGAGGAAGTACAAGATGAGGCTTTGCGTACAGCTGAGGAAGGGGTAGTAATGGCAATTGTTAATGAGGGGCCAGCTGGTTCAGAGTGGGAGCATGCTTCATGCCCCATGAGGATTTTTATTTCCAAAAATATACTTTGTTCACAAAATTTTTAAAAGTATATTACATAATAGTTCAACTCTGACATTGCATAAAGTACAATAAGATCAGTTTCTTTCAATACGGTACATGAGGTGCCTCACTACACTTGCCATTACAGGTTATATTTGCCATGTACAGTTACATTTCATGTCAAACATTCTCTAGTGCATATAGCCCGAGGTGTTTTGTACAGTTTCCAACCCCTCGGTGTATTGGACTTGTTTGAGGATTTTTTTAAAATTTCCAAAATATACTTTATTCATAAAAATCAGTAAAAATTACATTGCCAAACAGTTTCAAACAGCACCAAAAAATACAAACATTGCAAGGGAAATCAGTTTCCTTCAATACTATCATGGGTTTCTTCACAACCTTTCCATTTCACAATTGTCATGCCAATTACAGTTTTACGTTACAGACTTGTTTGAGGATATGGACCTTAATGGCCTTGCTTTCAAACAGAGTCATTAAGAGCAACAGCACCATTCAGAGGAGTCACATGCAGCCTGGCACATTATGTTGACAGTGAGCTGGTTAGTTTGGAGCAATCTATCAAGATTTCACGTGAATGCTATAATGGAGCATTAGTTGTTGCACTATAGTTTGCCATTGAGCATACAGCAACTCCAATGGAGAACTCATTTACGCAAACAATAGGCCCACTAAGAACACCTCTCATAAATACTCCCAGTTTTTCTTCTGAGGCGTTACAGTCAAAACTCTGAGTTTCAGTAATGCAGGCTGAAGTGCAATTAATGATTGACTGTCATAAATGGGATTGGGTCTTTATGCAATTTAAAAGAGCGAGTACAAATAAATCCCCAGTGCTTCGTCTGCTTCTGCTTTGGTTGTGTCAGCATCACAGACTAACATCCGTATTCCGCCAACAGGGGTAGGGCGAAGAGATAGTTCCTCAAGTCTACCTGAGTGGAATGGGAATTAAACCCGCACAGTTGCCGTTATTCTGAACCACACGCTAGCCAAATAGCCAATCTTAGAGTTTTAAGAAAAATAAAGAATGAGATTTTTGAGGTGCTGGTGGTCATTGTGATGGAATCAGCGAATGCTGAAGAGGTCCCACTGATGGAAAACCAGCTGTGCAGTTCCCATTATAAAAAGGGAACAAACCAAATACAGATACAATGACATACTCATCAATATTGGGTATAGTAATGGGATCCGTTGTTAGGATTAAACATGAGTATTCTATGTATTGCAATAAAAGAAAGACTTGCATTATTTAGTGCCTTGTCACATTTCTCAGAAGCAAGAAGAAGCCGGCATGAACTCAGAAGGAAAAGATCCTGCCTGACCAACATAATTGACCTTTTGAGGAAAGTTAAAACTTCTGAACAGCCTTTGGTAAAGTTATGCATGTAAGGCTACCACCTCAGCTTGAAGCAGTGGGATTCAGGGTGAAGCCAGGGACTGGGGAGGAGTGTAATAAATTTGAAGTCACTTTAAGACTGCCTGTTCAATCATTAGAAGCTGACTCCATATTGGAAACAGTTCTGATTTTCGTTTAAGTATAAGTGAGACTTAATAGATTACAATATCTAAGCAGCAATTTACAAAGTACAATTCAGAATTATATTACCCATTACTGTCCATAAAGTAGAAGGCATGACTCATTCATTAATAATTCTACGTACATATGCTTGTACCCCACCTATCTGGTGTCCTGCTTGGCACTTCTCCACTAAAGTGTAACAGGTAATCTGACTAATTCCAGGTTTGACCTGGAATTAAATACTTAACATTCAGTTTTCTTCTGCAGCAGTGGAATGCAGCATGAGTTCCTTATGCATCTCTAAGAACATGTGAACATGTTAAAATGGTCTGTTTAAAGCTTCCTTCAAGTATTTTTTGGAAAATAGGAGTGCTCAAAACAGCAGTAAACTTAAAGGTAAAGCCCATCTTCTCTTGCCATTCCACCATTCTTTATTTGTGGCGACGATCTTGCTAAAATTCGTGAACACAGGAGCACTGGGCTAGAAATTGGTCTAGGCTTGTTTCAGGACCTAAAATACGTGATGTACTGGCAGCGCGAAGGTCTGAGACTCACCTGAAGTTGGGTCTCAGGCCTCACCAGCATATTGCAGCCAAACTATGAACACCATTCAGGCATCCAGAGGATGAATTTGGGTCATTCATTAACATATTCAAGGGGCTTGACTTCTGCTTTCAGTGGTGCCAGGATATTGCCTGAGGTAATATGGCCCCAAAATTGGCCCTTTTTGGCCCCATTTTCCACCCAGAATCAAACACAATGAGGATACTTTTTCCCCATTGACAGCAAAATACTTTTGTAACATATGCAGATGGTACCATGGCAGTAAACATAGGGCTGTGCTCTGCCATTCATTGCTAAAAAAAAAATGGAATTTGGTTTGTCTGTTTCTAGAGTCAGTTTCTTCCCAGAAGGGGGCAAATGTTGGAAAAAGTTGGAAAGGGGCCTTCTGATGGTGAAAGTGACAAAGGTCATTTGGAACTAAGCCATACAGACTAGTTTCAATTCCAAATGTGTACTGAGTTAGCCAATCTCAGCTGGGACAGCAGTTGGGACACTAATATTAGTCATTGTGACCCTGGCCTGGATACAGGAAATAATCATGATCCCATTTGGTTAAGGATAGGATCAGGCTTGACAGTACTACCTACTGTGGTCAAATAGCCTGCTATCACTTGGGAATTTGTACTCACATTATGAAGAATGGCAATTTGATCAAGTTACTGAAGAGCATCCAATGACAATGGAACTTTACCCCAGCATGGATCAGTGTTGGCAGGAAAGGAGCAGCAGGGAACAAAATAATACTAACAAAATCTCAGTGGCCTAAACTGTATGTTATTCATTGGCCGCAGTGATGATGGAAAGCAGATATTGTGCTCTGTATTTGTGAAAGTGATTGTATTCAGCTGCACATTCAATGTTCTCAGTTCTAAGCTACTAAGTGCATATTCCTTGTTTCATTTTAATGTTTTGCACCGCTCTCCCGTCAGAACTTTGTCAAAGGAGAAAATGGCCACAGTTGACACAACTTTGAAAGGGAATGGGGAACCCTGACCCATTGGAATCATCAAGCATAAAACACTTTCGTACATCACCAGAGAATTGGGTTTGAGCAGTTGCTGATGAAGTAATGCACACATCAGCAGTTGAAGCAACCTTGGTTGGTGACCAGCAGGAATAATTCAACGCATGCACACTGTCAGACTTGATCTGCTACTCCATTTACACAATGATGATTTAAATTAAAAATAACAGGAGAGCCTTCGGGATTAATGATCATTCTTTTGATTTAATTTTTGTAAAAACGAGTATTGATGCTGAAACTTATTTAAAATGCAACATTAAAAAAAATCACAGTTCTCATTAACACTGGCATGTGTCAAATTACAATGGGGGAGGGGGAAGGGGTTCAACCATTTCGTATTCAAATGGCCCCCAAGGTATTAAAAAAAATTAAGGCAAAGAAATATTCGGAATAAATAGACCAGGAAATTTGGGACCAATCATGTGAGTGTTTTAATCCAAAAAAAAGGAGTCCACTAATATTTTTAATGATAGTGATCCATCTTGTGTCCATATAACATGTGACTTGTGGAATTTGCAGCACTGGTAACAAAACATGCAACCAAAAGCAACAATGACAGCAACAATTTTCTTTGATACAGCACAGTTAACAGAAAAATGTCCCTAATCATTTAACAGAGGTATAGTCACAAATGGATACTAAGCCAGAGAAAGAGATAAAGAGATGACCGAAAGCTTGGTCCAAGGGCGGCACAGTGGCGCAGTGGTTAGCACTGCAGCCTCACAGTTCCAGGGACCTGGGTTCGATTCCGGGTACTGCCTGTGTGGAGTTTGCAAGTTCTCCCTGTGTCTGCGTGGGTTTTCTCCGGGTGCTCCGGTTTCCTCCCACAAGCCAAAAGACTTGCAGGTTGATAGGTAAATTGGCCATTATAAATTGTCACTAGTATAGGTAGGTGGTAGGGAAATATAGGGACAGGTGGGGATGTTTGGTAGGAATATGGGATTAGTGTAGGATTAGTATAAATGGGTGGTTGATGTTCGGCACAGACTCGGTGGGCCGAAGGGCCTGTTTCAGTGCTGTATCTCTAATCTAATCTAATCTAAAAGGATGGGTTTTGCAGAGGGTCTTACAGTAGAATAGAGTAATGGAGAGACAGAGGGGTTCAGGGATGGAATTCCTAAGCAACTGAAAGCATGGCTGCCAATGATCAATGTGAAGTGTGAGTGCATAAGAAGCTTAGACTCCAAGGAATAGGCAGTTCAAGCACAGGAATGGTCAGTTTTATGAGCTAGTTATACTGTTACTTCTGTCTTGATGCAAAAGACTTCAGGAATGCAAAGGTATTAACAGAGAAATAATGACTCTCTCCAAAAATTTAAACCTAAGTGGTATCTGGAGGCCAATGAGCGAGGCTTCACAAATGCATGTAAAAAGCCATGTGTTGCACTGTGCAGAAAGCTGGAAGTATTACTCAGGTCTGCAGCACCATTGCCCTGCCGCTCATTGCACCCCACCCCCTTCTCCCACCTCCAGTGCCCCATTCCACACCACAGGTATGTATCTTGACATTGCTACTAGCAATGCAAATTATAACTGGGCCCTTACATTAGTGATTCACAATGCACATCAGTTGGGCTGTTTGAACTTTAACCTTGATTGCTTTAGAAGAACTTAAAGTGTAACGAATTGAGTTCAGTATCAATTTCACAGCAAGTCAGTAAACATAATTTGCTGAATCACATCTAAAATTGCAAGTACTGCAAGGTATTGCAGTGAAACGAGGATACTTACTGAGTATCTTGTGGACGACACTACCATATGTCTAGAAATTTATGAGGCTTGGCTCTGGTATTTGGTTGTAGAATCTACCCTGGTTTATTATCTTCTGAGGTTGATTGCAGCAACCTGCTGGCCCATATGCAAGTATGGAAAATTACAGTTTATAGAAGGTGGAAGTTAATTTCCTGTAACACTTTTATTAAATAGAGATGAACCACTTCATAATAACTAATGCTACAGATGTCCTGGCACGGTATGTGCCAGAGACTTCAACTAGCCTTGATTATTCAATACGGATTTCAGAATATATGATAGGGGAGAAATTGGGCTGTGTAACACCCTTTTTTTAGGTGTTCCGTTACCTCCTAATGCTCGAAAGTGGGGTCTGAGATGTGGGCGCACGCTTCCGATGGGATCTTGGTAAAGGGATTTGCACAAGTGCACCTAATAACTAACGGCAGCATGCAGAGCAGGCAGATTATAATGTTAGTCAATGGACAACGCAGATTTGATGCCAACCCTGCCACTTTTGAATGCCACGTTCTAGCCTAGACCCTGTCTTAACCTCACAAAGCTGAACACACATTAAACAAGATGAAGGACATCCCTATCAGTGCTACTTAAAGGGATCATGAACTACTTGCAGGTTAATTACTTAGTTATCTCTTCTGGCTGCTGGTGCAATTATATGTGTTTTTGAAGCTTTCCTATATTTGCCTAAAGTTTGAATAATCTACAGGGAGTGGTCTAGCTGGTACTGAACTCATTTTTTTGTTGATTTAAAAGCTTTTGCTGAAACAAGTTGCTTCCAGACATAGGACTTCCTCTGGGACTTGAGCATGACTGGGAGAATGGAGAGAAACCATGCATAGCAGGACAAGCTGCTGTAAGAAGGAGGAGGAGGAGGGAGAGAAGGGCTCTCAGTAGATGGCCATATCCATTGTGGGTCTTCAGGGTGAAATTTTCTTACCTCAACTTCAGCAAAGACCAATTCATGAAACACCTTTGCTTCACAAAAGAAATCGTGATTGAAATCTACCAACTGCTAAAGCCACAACTGCAACCTCAAAGCAGGACAAGGCCAGCATTGCCTGTGGCTGTCAAGGTAAGTGTGGCTCTTAAATCTTAACCATTTTTTTTATTCGTCTAGGGATGTGAGTATTGCTGGAAAGGCCTGAATAATTGCTCATTCCTAATTGCCCTTGAGAAGGTGGTGGTGAGCCACCTTCTTGAACTGCTGCAGTCCATGTGGGGTAGGTACACCCACAGTGCTGTTAGGGAGGGAGTTCCAGGATTTTGAAGGAACGTTGTAGTTCCAAGTCAGGATGATGTGTGACATGGAGGGGAACTTGGAGATGGTGGTGCTCCCAAGCGTCTGCTGCCCTTGTCCCTCTAGGTGGTAGAGGTTGTGGATTTGGAAGGTGCTGTCGAAGGAACCTTGGCGAGTTGCTGCAATGCATCTTGTAGATGGTACACACAGCTCCCACGGTGCATCAGTGGTGGAGGAAGTGAATGTTTAAAGTGGCAGATGGGATGCCAATCAAATGGGATACTTTGTCCAGGCAAGTAGAGAGTATTCCATCACACTCTTGTGCCATTTAGACGTTGGACAGCTTTGGGGAGTCAGGAGGTGAGTGACTCGCTGCAGAATTCCTAGCGTCTGACCTGTTTTTTAATTTATTTTTTATTTATTTAGAGATACAGCACTGAAACAGGCCCTTCGGCCCACCGAGTCTGTGCTGACCAACAACCACCCATTTATACTAACCCTGCAGTAATCCCATATTCCCTACCACCTACCTACACTAGGGGCAATTTACAATGGCCAATTTACCTATCAACCTGCAAGTCTTTGGCTGTGGGAGCACCCGGCGAAAACCCACGCGGTCACAGGGAGAACTTGCAAACTCCGCTCAGGCTGTACCCAGAATCGAACCTGGGTCCCTGGAGCTGTGAGGCTGTGGTGCTAACCACTGCGCCACTGTGCCGCCCCAACTTTTGTAGCCACTATATTTATTTGGCTGGGTCTAGTTAAGTTTCTAGTCAATGGTAACCCCCAGCATGTTGATGGTAGGGGCTTCAATGACGGTCGTGCCGTTGACTATCCAGGGGAGATGGTTGATTCTCTTTTGTTGAAGATGGTCATTGCCTGGCACTTGTGTGGTGCGAATGTTACTTGCCATTCATCAGCCCAGGCCTGAATGTTGTCCAGGTTTTGCTGCATCTGGCCGCAGACTGCTTCAGTTTCTGAGGCGTTGTGAATGGTACTGGGCATAAACAATCATCAGCGAACATCCCCACTTCAGACCTTGTGATGGAGGGAAGGTCATTGATGAAGCCACCTGACTGTGGCTGGGTTTAGGGGCACTGTCCTGAAGAACTCCTGCAGTGATGTCCTGGGCTGAGATGATTGACCTGCAACAACCACAGCCATCTTCCTTTGGCTAGGTATGACCAACAAATGGAGAGTTCTCCTGCTAGTTCCCATTGACTTCACTTTGCCTAGGTCTCCTTGATGCCACACTCGGTCAAATGCTGCCTTGGTGTCAAGGGAAGTCACACTCACCTCACCTCTGGAATTTAGCTCTTTTGTCGCTGTTTGGACCAAGGCAGTAATGAGGTCTGGAGTTGAGTGGCACTGTCAGAACCCAAACTGAGCATTGGTGAGCAGGTTGTTGCTAAGTAAGTGCCGCTTGATAGCATTGTCGATGACACCTTCCATCACTTTGCTGATGATTGAGAGTAGACTGATGGGGCAGTAATTGGCTGGATTGAATTTGGTCCTGCTATTTGTGGAAAGGACACACTTGAGCAATTTTCTATATTGTCGGTTAGATGAGTTGTTGTAGCTGTACTGGAACAACTTGCCCAAGGGCGTGGCTAGTTCTGGAGCACAAGTCTTCAGTTCTACAGCTGGGATGCTGTTAGGGCCTTAGCCTTTGCTGTACCCAGTGCCTTCAGCTGTTTCTTGATATTACATGGAGTGAATTGAATTGTCTAAAGACTGGCATCTATGCTGGTGGGGATCTCAGGAGAAGGCCAAGATGGATCATCCACTTAGCACTTATGGATGTAGATGGTTGCAAATATTTCAGCCTTGCCTTTTGCACTGACGTTCTGGGCTCTGCCACCATTGAGAATGGGGATATTTGTGGAGCCTCCTCCTCCGATTAGTTGTTTAGTTGTTTGCAAGATGGGAGATTCTGCATTCTGCAGAATTCCAAAACTGCAGCACAGTCAATGTACAATCTGCTTCTTCTGCACTGCTTTGAGAAGCAGGAATCTTCAACTTACAGTTCTTCTCAAAGCCAGGAATAACATCAAATGAGTTTAAATCCACCAACAACAGGTGCATTTGTGCAGGGTCAAAGTTACGCACAGCTTTCAGGAATGCCGCAGAAGGTTGTTGAAACCTCTTTTTCTTCACCACTTGACTTTTCCTCGTAACAGTGTAAGACCCTCTCTCTGGTCTAAAGGTTCTAGCCTTTACTCTGGGTATCAGTGACACACAACAACTTGGATACTGTTCCACTAGATGTGGTACACCTTCATTACACCACGAAGCAATAGTACATATGATAATACCGGTTGCTTAGCAACCCTGTGAGCCGGAGTGTGTCTCGCTGGTCAATCCACCGACGAATCTTCCATGCGCGACTTCTGGATGGCTGTCCACACCACCCTAACCACTGCAGCAAAGATGTTCCTGTGGGCTCTTTATACCTTTTTTTTTGCTATGGCCGTGTTCCATATAAGGTAAAACCTGTCTTTAATTCCTTCAATTGGTCTTCAATTACCTCACTGTTCTTTTCAAAACAAGACAATTACTTCTATATATGGTTGCCAACTTGTGCCTCGTGCAGGAATTTCAAAGGCCCACTGCTTCAGATCACAAAGACGGTTTAGCTCCACTTTGTTATCTCTAACACTGTTATCAACCTCCAGGCTGGTATGGACAGACCTGTTTTTTAGCTCTTAATGAGCAATGCCTGTATCTCTTCCCAGATGCTAGCACTTTTGCAGTTTAATTGGTTTTGCAGACCTTGCTAATTCTGGCAAGGCTTTATCATGATCACACTGACCATCCTGCCTTGAGGCTTCAGGGCCACAATACAGTTTATTAGATGTCTTCAGTCTGAGTACTTCGATGCTCCATGTTGCCACCCTGACACAGACTCCACACAAGCAGGACTCCACCACAACCAGTCTACATTCATTAAAATAAAAAAAGAAACCGTTACATGGCTAAAAGGTAAATAACCTGTTGGTTTACAGCCATAATATTGCTTCAGCTTCTTTCTTCTTCTTCTTCTTTGACCTCCTTGTCTCGGGAGACAATGTGTAAGCACCTGGAGGTGGTCAGTGGTTTGTGGAGCAGCGCCTGGAGTGGTTATAAAGGCCAATTCTAGAGTGACAGACTCTTCCACAGGTGCTGCAGAAAAAATTGGTTGTCAGGGCTGTTACACAGTTGGCTCTCCCCTTGCGCTTCTGTCTTTTTACCTGCCAACTGCTAAGTCTCTTTGACTCGCCACACTTTAGCCCCGCCTTTATGGCTGCCCGCCAGCTCTGGCGATCGCTGGCAACTGACTCCCACGACTTGTGATCAATGTTACAGGACTTCATGTCGCATTTGCGGACGTCTTTAAAGCAGAGACATGGACAGCCGGTAGGTCTGATACCAGTGGCGAGCTCGCAGTACAATGTGTCTTTGGGGATCCTGCCATCTTCCATGCGGTTCACATGGCCAAGCCATCTCAAGTGCCGCTGGCTCAGTAGGGCGTATATGCTGGGGATGTAGTCCGCCTCGAGGACTTCTGCATTGGAGATATGGTCCTGCCACCTGATGCCAAGGATTCTCCGGAGACAGCAAAGATGGAATGAATTGAGACGTCGCTCTTGGCTGACATACATTGTCCAGGCCTCTCTGCCATAGAGCAAGGTACTGAGGACACAGGCTTGATACACTCGGACTTTTGTGTTCCGTGTCAGTGCGCCATTTTCCCACACTCTCTTGGCCAGTCTGGACATAGCAGTGGATGCCTTTCCCATGGGCTTGTTGATTTCTGCATCAAGAGACAGGTTACTGGTGATAGTTGAACCTAGGTAGGTGAACTCTTGAACCACTTCCAGAGTGTGGTCGCCGATATTGATGGATGGAGCATTTCTGACGTCCTGTCCCATGATGTTCGTTTTCTTGAGGCTGATGGTTAGGCCAAATTCGTTGCAGGCAGCCGCAATCCTGTCGATGAGACTCTGCAGACACTCTTCAGTGTGAGATGTTAATGCAGCATCGTCAGCAAAGAGGAGTTCCCTGATGAGGACTTTCCGTACTTTGGTCTTCGCTCTTAGGCGGGCAAGGTTGATCTTGTGTGGAGGAAAATTCCTTCTTCTGAAGACTTGAACGCGTGTGAGAGCAGCAGGGAGAAGAAAATCCCAAACAGTGTCGGTGCGAGAACACAGCCCTGTTTCACGCCAGTCAGGATAGGAAAGGGGTCTGATGAGGCGCCGCTATGCTGAATTGTGCCTTTCATATTGTCATGGAATGAGGTGATAATACTTAGTAGCTTTGGTGGACATCCGATCTTTTCTAGTAGTCTGAAGAGACCACGTCTGCTGACGAGGTCAAAGGCTTTGGTGAGATCAATGAAAGCAACGTAGAGGGGCATCTGTTGTTCGCGGCATTTCTCCTGCAGCTGACGAAGGGAGAACAGCATGTCATTAGTCGATCTCTCTGCTCAAAAGCCACATTGTGCCTCAGGGTAGACACGCTGGGCCAGCTTCTGGAGCCTGTTTAAAGCGACTCGAGCGAAGACTTTCCCCACCATGCTGAGCAGGGAGATTCCACGGTAGTTGTTGCAGTCACCGCGGTCACCTTTGTTTTTATAGAGGGTGATGATATTGGCATCGCGCATGTCCTGTGCTGCTGCTCCCTCGTCCCAGTACAGGCAAAGCAGTTCATAGAGTGCTGAGAGTATGGCAGGCTTAGCACTCTTGATTATTTCAGGGGTAATGCCGTCCTTCCCAGGGGCTTTTCCGCTGGCTAGAGAATCAGTGGCATCACTGAGCTTCTTTACCATACAAGAAAACAGCTATTAAGCACAGGCATTTAATTCAGCATCATCAGAATGTTGTTCGTTTGACTGTGCTTCAGCCCAGAACATTATATCCATTATTTTATTGTAAGCTTTGTGGATTGTGATATGTCGAGATTCAAACCAAGTGATTAAATCTATCAGTCGTGTAGCATTCTTGGCAACAAACTGAACCTCCTCATTAAGCTGATCATTGTATAGAAGGGTCACAATGTCTGTTAAAACCTGTGTTTTTGGTGTCAGTGTGAGCTCTTCAGAGACAACGTCTGAGTAGTATTTCAGGTGAGCTGCATGATACTGTACGGCCCAAAAACAAGAATTCCGATGTTTAATTACTAGCTCTGGAGGAAGGGTGATGTTTTGTTCCCCAATTTCAGCCATTTCGGCTACATTTGCCATGTGTTGCCTGTATTGAAACTTGTGGCTAGGGCAGTTTTTGAAGATCTTTTTAAAGTAGCTGACCAGTTTGTCGACTCTCGCTTTTCCACAGCTCACTGACAAGAGAATGGACAGCATTAGGCATTATACCTAGAGCACAGATTTGAAAGATTTTGCCATGTAAGTTGCAATATCGCTAATGAAAGCGGACACTTTGTTGAAATCAGCATTGTATTTTGAAACAGTTTTGAATATCACTTGGGAAGTTGTGGGGTGTAATTAACAGCTTCTACGTGGACGCAGTCTGTGAACACTATAGTTAACTTTCCTCACTGCATATCTTCGGCCTTACCAGACACAAAATCAAGCAAAACATGCAGCACATACTTGTCTTGCTCATTGGTGGAGTCATCACAAAAAATTGCAAAAGACTCACATGCATTAATCTGAGACTTCATCTTCTCACAGTCTTTAGCCAGAAGTGCCGATTTGATGATCCATCTCAGCCTCCTCCTGAAGTCCCCAGCATCACAGATGCCAGACTTCAGCCAATTCGATTCACTCTGCGAGATATCAAGGAACAACTGAAGGCACTAGATATTGCAAAGGCTGTGGGCCCTGACAATATTCCAGCAATAGTACTGAAGAACTGTGCTCCAGAACTTGCCGTGCCCCTAGCCAAGCTTTTCCAGTACAGCTACAACACTGGCATCTACCCTGCAATGTGGAAAATTGCCCAGGTATGTCCTGTACCCAAAAAGTAGGACAAGTCCAACCCGGCCAATTACTGCCCCATCAGCCTACTCTCAATCATCAGTAAAGTGATGGAAGGTGTCATCAACAGTGCCAACAAGCAGCACTTGCTTAGCAATAACCTGCTCAGTGACGCTCAGTTTGGGTTCTGCCAGAGCCACTCAGCTCCTGACCTCATTACAGCCTTGGTTCAAACATGGACAAAATAGCTGAACTCAAGAGGTGAGGCGAGAGCGACTGCCCTTGACATCAAGGTAGCATTTGACCGAGTATGGCATCAAGGAGCCCGAGGAAAACTGAGGTCAATGGGAATCAGGGGGAAAACCCTCTGCTGGCTGGAGTCATACCTAGTGCAAAGGAAGATGGTTGTGGTTGTTGGAGGTCAATCATCTGAGCTCCAGGACATCGCTGCAGAAGTTCCTCAGGGTAGTGTCCTGGGCCCAACCATCTTCAGCTGTTTCATCAATGACCTTCCTTCAATCATAAGGTCAGAAGTGGGGATCTTCGCTGATGATTGCACAATATTCAGCACCATTCGTGACTCCTCAGATACTGAAGCAGTCCGTGTAGAAATGCAGCAAGACATGGACAATATCCAGGCTTGGGCTGATAAGTGGCAAGTAACATTCGCGCCACACAAGTGCCAGGCAATGACCATCTCCAACAAGAGAGAATCTAACCTCCCCTTGACATTCAATAGCATTACCATCGCTGAATCCCCCACTATCAACATCCTAGGGGCTTCCATTGATCAGAAACTGAACTGGAGTAGCCATATAAATTCTGTGCCTACAAGAGCAGGTCAAAGGCTAGAAATCCTGCGGCGAGTAATGCGCCTCCTGACTCCCCAAAGCCTGTCCACCATCTACAATACACAAGTCAGGAGTGTGATGGAATACTCTCCAATTGCCTGGATGGGTGCAGCTCCAACAACACTCAAGAAGCTCAACACCATGCTGGACAAAGCAGCCCGCTTGATTGGCACCCCATCCACAAACATTCACTCCCTCCATCACCGACGCACAGTGGAAGCAGTGTGTACCATCTACAAGATGCACTGCAGCAATGCACCAAGGCTCCTTAGACAGCGCCTTCCATACCTGCGACTTCTACCAACTAGAAAGACGAGGGCAGCAAATGCATGGGAACACCACCACCTGCAAGTTCCCCTCCAAGTCACACACCATCCTGACTTGGAACTATATCGCCGTTCCTTCACTGTCGCTGGGTCAAAATCCTGGAACACCCTTCCTAACAGCACTGTGGGTATACCTACCCCACATGGACTGCAGCAGTTCAAGAAGGCAGCTCACCACCACCTTCTCAAGGGCAATTAGGGATGGGCAATAAATGCTTGCCTAGCCAGCGACGCCCACATCCCATGAATGAATTAAAAAAAAAGAAAATGCGCAGTAAATCCTTTGGTAGGTAGAGGTCGTAATTTATTTGCACTTGGCAATCAACCACCATTTTGCACATGACGTTGAATGAGTACCCACAGCTTTGGGTGATCAGGTTTTTCCGTTGGCACTTGCAAAAGTATCCACAAGTTCCATTGTAACCTACTGGCAATTTTCTGAGCTCTCTGTTGACTTCTTAAAAAGAGTTGAAATCATTATTTTTTATTGCATGTTCGTTTTCCAGCAGTGCAGTGTCGGATACTCTCTTTCTGCTGTGATGGCTTTCGGACTCTAAATGCTGCTGAACCATTGCCCACCATGTGTACTCCAATGAAACACTGCAGCTTGTACAAAACAATATAACCACCATCAGCATGCAGAATTTGGCTTTCAAATTCGTCCACTCGATGTGCTGCCGTAATGGTTGTGGCCATTTTTGATTTGCTCCTTCTGGTATTCTCACTTGTCTGCTAATACTTGAGATTGCTTCTCTCAAAACTGCACCGGAGGCCCTCCCTCATCTACCAATCAGCAAGTTCAGCCTTGTGTCAATCAGTAAAACACGTGATGTTTGCACCATGCCCAGCAATCAGAGAGGTGAGCCTTGTGACAATGAATAAAACGTGCAAAGTTCACAAAATCGCTGATTTGATGGAGGACCTGAGATTTCACGGTCCGTGATGTATTTTTCATGGCCATGAATTTGGTAGGGCCCTACATTGTAGCTTCATCTGTTTGGCTCCCTCCAGGCTGCTGCTGGAGATATAAGCAACATCTTGCAGTTTGCAGTATACTGCTGTATAAGGGAGGTCAGAGGCCCTTTCTTCACAGAGCACCAGCTTCATTTCATTCCGTCTTGCCAGAGAGAAGCAGGCAGAGTGAGAACGAGGGTGAGATGCAGCAATCTCGGCTGTCTTGGCTGACAGGTAACAGCAAGGGCATTGGCAGAGGGGCAGTGATGATAGCAGGAATGCTGTAATGCTGAGAGAGGACAGCAGGTTCATGCTGCATGGAGCCAATGCCACTCTCCCGGGCCGTTGCCTCAGGAATTATGCTGATCTATTGAAGACCAGATTGATGGATTGCTGTGATGCACCTTTGAACAGTGGTGTCCAGAGCCATGATGGCAGCTGTCTGAACTTGCAAGGCAACAGGCTGAACTTCCATTGCAGCACTCAGTGCATTGATGGAAATTGGTTGCGCTGCAATGGACGTTGGCTGTGCCACAATGGAAGCTGTGGCATTGCTCATCAAATGCTGCATCATGGCAGGTTCCATAGGTGTGCTGATGGCAGTGACCACCTGTTACATGCTGGAAAGGATGGACTGCAAGCTCTGTGCAAAACCCTGTGCCAAGATGGTGCTGGATTCTTCCATGCTCCCTTAGCATTAAATGCAGGCTTTCCATGCACCAAGCATTTGGGTGTGTACACACATCAACCTTATTTGGTAGCCTGTCACACTGAGGTCCTCATCTGACTCTTCTGCAACAGAACTAGTATATGACCTTTCCCTCCGGTGAACTAACATCTGCGCTATCCGTTCCCCTCACTTTGGCTCCTGTGCATTTTTCCCTGGTGCCTCACCACATGCAGATCCCTTCTCTATGCGAGCCTCTGAAATACACACACAGTCAATGTCTGAGCTGGTGGCTGTGAGTGTAAGACCAAGTGATGGTGTCTCTTCATCTTCACTTTCTCCTTCTTCTTCCTCCACTCATAAAGTCATAGAGTCAAAGAGTTATACAGCACAGAATCAGGCACATCGTGTCCGTGCTGGCCATCAAGCACCTATTTATTCTAATCCCATTTCCCAGCACTTGGCCCGTAGCCTTGTATGCTATGGCGTTTCAAGTGCTCATCTAAATACTTCTGAAATGTTGTGAAGGTTCCTGCAGGCACCCCTTCAGGCAGTGCGTTCCAGATTCCAACCACCCTCTGGGTGAAAACATTTTTCCTCAAATCCCCTCTAAACCTCCTGCCCCTTACCTTAAATCTATGCCCCCTGGTTATTGGCCCCTCCGCTAAAGGAAAAAGTTTCTTCCTATCTACCCTATCTATGCACCTCATAATTTTGTATACCTCTATCAGATCTCCCCTCTACCTTCTCTGCTCTAAGGAAAACAACCCTAGCCTATCCAGTCTCTCTTCATAGCTGAAATGCACATCCTGGTGAATCTCCTCTGCATCCTCTGCAGTGCAATTACATCCTTCCTATAGTGTGGCAACCAGAACTGTGCACAGTACTCCAGCTGTGGCCTAACTACTGTTTTATACAGCTCCATTATAACCTCCCTGCTCTTATATTCTATGCCTCGGCTAATAAAAGGCAAGTATCCCATATGCCTTCCTAACCATCTTATCTACCTGTGCTGCTGCCTTCAGTGATTTATGAACAAGTACACCAAGGTCCGTCTGGCCCTCTAACCACTGATATTAGACTCACCGGCCTGTAATTACCTGGTTTATCCCTGCTACCCTTCTTGAATAATGGTGCCACATTCGCTGTCCTCCAATCCTGTGGCACCTCTCCTGTTGCCAGAGAGGATTTGGAAATTTGTGTCAGAGCCCCTGCTATCTCCTCCTTTGCCTCATTTAACAGCCTGGGATACATCTCATTTGGGGCCGGGGATTTGTCCACTTTTAAGCCCGCTAAAACCGCTAATACCTCCTCCCTTTCAATGCTAATTTTTTCGAGTATATCACAGTCCCCCTCCCTGATCTCCACACCTACATCGTCCTTCTCCATAATGAAGACAGATGAAAAATAATCATTTAAAACTTATATATTCGGGCAGTGGCTAAACCCGAAACACTACACGTGTAGTGTCTCCCACCCATCCTCCTCCTCTAACCAAAAGAAAAGGCCTCTTGTGTGGAGGGTTTGGTAAGGTAAGGTTTTCCTTTATTTTTAATCTCTGTTGTCAATTTAGTGCAGAGGGGATGGAAGCTAGGGCAGTTGCATGCTCCTCTTGCAGGATGTGGGAGGTGAGGGTCACCACTGGTGTCCCTGCTGACTTCACCTGTGAGAAGTGCACCCAACTCCAGCTCCTCGCAGACCGCGTTAGGGAACTGGAGCTGGAGCTGGATGAACTTCGGATCATTCAGGATGCTGAGGGGGTGATAGAGAGCAGTTATAGGGAAGTAGTGACACCTAAGTTACAGGATAAAGGTAGCTGGGTGACCATCAGGGGAGGGAAAGGGAATAGGCGCACAGTGCAGGGATCCCCTGTGGCCGTCCCCTTCAATAATAAGTATACCGTTTTGGATACGGTTGAGGGGGACGACCTACCAGGGGAAAGCCACAGTGGACAGGTCTCTGGCACTGAGCTTGGCCCAGTGGCTCAGAAGGGAAGGGGGGAGAATAGGAGAGCGATAGTGATAGGAGAATCAGTGGTTAGAGGAACAGACAGGAGATTCTGTGGTCACGAACGAGACTCCCGGATGGTATGTTGCCTCCCGGGTGCCAGGGTCAGGGATGTCTCGGATCGAGTCTACAGGATTCTTAAGGGGGAGGGGGAGCAGCCAGAGGTCGTGGTACATATCGGTACCAATGACATAGTTAGGAAAAGGGATGAGGACCTGAAAAGCGAATATAGGGAGTTAGGTTGGAAGCTGAAAGGCAGGACGAGCAGAATAGTAATCTCAGGATTGATACCGGTGCCATGTGCTAGTGAGGCTAGAAACAGGGAGCGAGTGCAGCTGAACACGTGGCTACAGAGCTGGTGCAGGAGGGAGGGATTCAGATATGTAGATCAGTGGGATATCTTCTGGGGAAGGTGGGACCTGTACAAGAAGGACGGGTTGCATCTGAACTGGAAGGGCACCAATATCCTGGGCGGGAGGTTTGCTAGAGCTCTTCGGGAGGGTTTAAACTAGTTTGGCAGGGAGATGGGAACCGGAGCTACGGATCAGTGGATGGGATAGCTGTTGAACAGGCAGATACTGAGTGCAGAGAGCCTGTGAGGAAGGCTAGACAGTTGACAGGGCAAAGTTGCAGCCAGTATGATGGGTTGAAGTGTGTCTATTTTAACGCAAGAAGTGTCAGGAATAAGGGCGATGAACTTAGAGCATGGATCAGTACTTGGAGCTATGATGTTGTGGCCATTACGGAGACGTGGCTATCACAGGGGCAGGAATGGATGTTGGATGTTCCGGGGTTTAGATGTTTCAAAAGGAATAGGGAGGGAGGTAAAAGAGGTGGGGGAGTGGCATTGCTAATCAGGGATAGTATCACAGCTGCAGAAAGGGAGGTCGTCGAGGAGGGTTTGTCTACTGAGTCATTATGGGTGGAAGTCAGAAACAGGAAAGGAGCAGTCACTTTGTTGGGAGTTTTCTATAGACCCCCCATTAGCAACAGAGACATGGAGGAACAGATTGGGAGGCAGATTTTGGAAAGGTGCAGAAGTAACAGGGTTGTTGTCATGGGTGACTTCAACTTCCCTAATACTGATTGGAACCTCCTTAGTGCAAATAGTTTGGATGGAGCAGTTTTTGTCAGGTGTGTCCAGGAAGCTTTCCTGACTCAATATGTAGATAGGCCGACTAGAGGGGAGACTATGTTGGACTTGGTGCTTGGCAACGAACCAGGCCAGGTGGCAGATCTATCGGTGGGAGAGCATTTCGGTGATAGTGATCACAACTCCCTGACCTTTACTATAGTCATGGAGAGGGACAGGAGCAGACGGGATGGGAAAATATTTAATTGGGGGAGGGGAATTACAATGCTATTAGGCAGGAACTGGGGAGCATTAATTGGGAACAGATGTTCTCAGGGAAATGCACGACAGAAATGTGGAGGTTGTTTAGGGAGCACTTGCTGCGACTGCTGGATAGGTTTGTCCCGATGAGGCAGGGAAGGGATGGTAGGGTGAAGGAACCTTGGATGACAAGAGATGTGGAACAGCTGGTCAAGAGGAAGAAGGAAGCTTACTTAAGGGTGAGGAAGCAAGGATCAGACAGGGCTCTAGAGGGTTACAAGGTAGCCAGGAAGGAACTGAAGAATGGACTTAGGAGAGCTAGAAGGGGACATGAAAAAGTCTTGGCGGGTAGGATTAAGGAAAATTCCGAGGCGTTCTACACTTATGTGAGGAACAAGAGGATGGCCAGAGTGAGGGTAGGGCCGATCAGGGATAGTGGAGGGAACTTGTGCCTGGAGTCGGAGGAGGTAGGGGAGGTGCAAAATGAATACTTTGCTTCAGTATTCACTAGTGAGAGGGACCTGGTCATTTGTGAGGACAGCGTGGAACAGGCTGATATGCTCGAACAGGTTGAGGTTAAGAGGGAGGATGTGCTGGAAATTTTGAATGATATGAGGACAGATAAGTCCCCGGGGCCAGACAGGATATACCCAAGGATATTACGGGAAGTGAGGGAAGAGATTGCTGCGCCTTTGGCGATGATCTTTGCGTCTTCACTGTCCACTGGAGTAGTACCGGATGATTGGAGGGTGGCAAATGTTGTTTCCTTGTTCAAGAAAGGGAATAGGGATAACCCTGGGAATTATAAACCAGTCAGTCTTACATCGGTAGTGGGCAAATTATTGGAGAGGATTCTGAGAGACAGGATTTATGATTATTTGGAAAAGCATGGTTTGATTAGAGACAGTCAGCATGGCTTTGTGAGGGGCAGGTCATGCCTCACAAGCCTTATTGAATTCTTTGAAGATGTGACAAAACACATTGATGAAGGAAGAGCAGTGGATGTGGTGTATATGGATTTTAGCAAGGCGTTTGATAATGTTCCCCATGGTAGGCTCATTCAGAAAGTAAGGAGGCATGGGATTCAGGGAAATTTGGCTATCTGGATACAAAATTGGCTGGCCCATAGAAGTCAGAGGGTGGTAGTAGAAAGTATTCAGCATGGAGCTCGGTGACCAGTGGTGTTCCACAGGGATCTGTTCTGGGACCTCTGCTCTTTGTGATTTTTATAAATGACTTGTATGAGGAAGTGGAAGGCTGGGTTAGCGAGTTTGCCGATGACACGAAGGTTGCTGGAGTTGTGGATAGTGTGGAAGGCTGTTGTAGGTTGCAACGGGACATTGACAGGATGCAGAGCTGGGCTGAGAAGTGGCAGATGGAGCTCAACCTGGAAAAGTGTGAAGTAATTCATTTTGGAAGGTCGAATTTGAATGCGGAATACAGGCTTAAAGACAGGATTCTTGGTAGTGTGGAGGAACAGAGGGATCTTGGGGTCCATGTCCATAGATCCCTCAAAGTTGCCACCCAAGTTGATAGGGTTGTTAAGAAGGCGTATGGTGTGTTGGCTTTCATTAACAAGGGGATTGAGTTTAAGAGCCGCGAGGTTATGCTGCAGCTCTATAAGGCCCTGGTTCGACCGCACTTGGAATATTGTGTTCAGTTCTGGTCGCCTCATTATAGGAAGGATGTGGAAGCTTTAGAGAGGGTGCAGAGGAGATTTACCAGGATGCTGCCTGGACTGGAGGGCATGTCCTACGAAGAAAGATTGAGGGAGCGAGGGCTTTTCTCATTGGAGCGAAGAAGGATGAGAGGTGACTTGATAGAGGGGTACAAGATGATGAGAGGTATAGATAGAGTGGAGAGCTAGAGACTTTTTCCCAGGGTGGAAAGGGCTATCACCAGGGGGCATAATTTTAAGGTGATTGGAGGAAGGTTTTGGGGAGATGTCAGAGGTAGGTTCTTTACACAGAGAGTGGTGGGTGCGTGGAATGCGCTGCCAGCGGTGGTAGTAGAAGCAGATACATTAGGGGCATTTAAGCGACTCTTGGATAGGTACATGGATGATAGGAGAATGAAGGGTAGGTAGTTAGTTTGATCTTAGAGTAGGTTAAAGGTTCGGCACAACATCGTGGGCCAAAGGGCCTGTACTGTTCTATGTTCTATGTTCTAACCTCACCTATATTCTCCGGCTCCACACACAGATTGCCACTTTGGCCCCTAATGGGCCCTACTCTTACCCTGGCTATCCTCTTGCCCTTAATATACTTATAAAACGCCTTGGGATTTTCCTTTATCACTGACTGAGAAGGCTCCAGTTCTCGGGTATCTGAAATAAAAAAGGGACAATTGTAGGGTTCTAATGAGGGGAGAGTAGAAAGCAGGAAATGCGTGCTTACACCATCAGCAGCTTGTAAATCAGAAGAGATTGTGTAATGAGGGAGGAATGGGATGGGAGTAGGAGGAAAGGAGAGTTAGATATGCAGATGCCCTCATCATCAATCCCTGCAGCTCTGTCAATGGCATGGCCTCTGTGATGCCCATCCTCTGACAGATAGCACTATCTCCACCAAGGGGGTTAAAACATGCAGTTGTGCTTATCCTCCCTCAGTTCTTTGCTGCTGTCTGCTCTAATGCACCACCTTCTCCTGCAAGAAAGGGGAAAGTTTTGTTAGTGAGTGTCCTTCAAATGTTTGGGTGATCTGGCTGTCATGATTGAATAGCTGCCAGTGTGTGCAAGCTGTGAGTTGTGGATATGAGTCTTGCAACAGTGCTAAAGTGTATAAAAGTGAGGTAAAACATATGAATTGAAGGGTTGATTGCTTGTCGACAGAGATTGTTGGTAGGTGTGTGATGGCAATGTAGAAAATTGAGCAGTGGATGAAGCTAGTGGTGCCCCATTGGTAGGATATGTCATTTGAGGATGAATTCACTCACCATGACAACTTGTGTGAGATAGATAAACTTTTCCCACACTGCATGCATGTTTTTGGAGCAACACTCCTGCCTTTGGTCTCTGCTGCTACTTGTTTGACTGCCTCCTGAGTTATTTCTGGAGGGCCTCCTGCATCCTCTCCCTGCCGCCACCCACCCAACCCCCTGCCCTTTGCTGAAATAGCTTGTCTTTTCTTCTCTCCACATCTTGTACCAATCTCCAGTGTATTGTCAGAAAACCTTGGTTCTCACTCTCTCTGGCATATTCAGTCATTGCTCAAAGTATCAGAGCCCAGAATGACTTTGGATTAAACTCCAATCCCTTCTTGCAGCCGCAATCAGCTCCACTTTAAGAGGCGCAGGCTGTAAGAGGTTCCGTTCCCATACCCCCTTAATACAGTTCTTGGACTTTGGGAATTACAAGAACAAAATTGCACATGACACAGGGTTCGGCTGAACCACAAATTCGTTTATTTAAAAAAACACAAAAACCCTCCTAACACCCTGTTACAAAGACCTCTAAACTAATTTAAACCTTTTCGAAAAAAAACACAGGCAAAAGCCCACGTTTCTGCCCCAAATTCATTCGGTTCAAAACTCAAACCTTCCCAGGATTTGGTTGCTACACTTAAAATTGTTTTAAAACTTTCAGCCTCAAATACCCATTGGATTTGGCTGATAACTTACAAATCTCCATGCGGTTGGTCCTTCCGGTGAGAATTGTAGGTCCACGAGCCAGGTTGACCGTTCCTGACCCTCCTTCTCGACTACAGCCCCCACAGTACAAACCCCTTCAAGATTTGACTGAAAAACTTACAATCACCCACACGGCTGGTCATTACCAATGTTGACTGTAGGCCTGGACCTGAGATGACCAGTCCCCATCCGTCACATAACTGCAGTGCCAAACCCTTCGATCTTGTCCTTTTTATGACGATCCTTATCGAAATATCATGAACACATCTCCTGAAGCCATCCTGCTGGATGATCAGTGCTTAACACCTTTTAATCTTTTTCCTCTGTTACCTGCCTGGTCCAGACAGATCCATTTTGTGCTGATGTTATTTCCCTGACCGTGAACAATGAACTCCACCAAGGTGAGGGAACCCAGGCTCCAAAGCTAATATCCATGAAAGCGGTTTCTCTCCTGTCTTGACAGGAGTGAATGCTGTGCTCTGGGGCCAGTTAGTTGTAACAATGGCCTCCCCAATTACTTAACATGCTGGCAGTTATCCTGTGTCACTGTTAATGTCCCAAATTCCAGTCATTTAGCAGTGTCAGTTCTTTTGTGACGTTGGGATGTTTGAAAATTGTCTCATCAGAATGCAGCCTGCCTCTGTGTGCTTTGTGTTGAGGTTTGGCTCTTATTCACAGTACTAGTGTCCGTGGGGGTGGGGGTTCCTTCCCCATACTCCACGAAGTCCAGTTTTAAAGTCCAGTTTGGGGGAGGAGGGGAGGGAGGAATTCCGATCCCACAAGGCTGCTTTTAAGTAGAGCCAGCCATTCACAATATTGGGCTCCCTGCTGATGCATGCAACCAATGAGCATCGTGGGTGGTGATGTTGCACGCAGAAATCATGTAAAAATACAGCAACATTATTTAACGCAAGGAGCAGATGTGGGTGAATCTCATACTGTCCATTTTGCGGGGGGGTCAGCCAATTTCTCTCCCAATGTTTATACCCCTGAATAATCACATTTTAATCAAACTTTATTGAAGACACTTTGGTAGAGTTTTGTCTTCACCATTTAAGCAGTAACCTGTTGGGAGTGGATCACATGCTCTTTATAGAACCTGCCCAATTTTCATTGTGTGAAATCCACTACACTAGATTACCTCCCAGCTGGTAAAGAAGAAAATCTCCCCCTCCCTCCTGGAATTTCTAAACAGTAGAACTAGCAGTCTGCTTTCGGTTTTAAAGGAATCTTAGTCTTGCACATCAGGCTGTCTGAGAAGTGTTTAGTTAAGTCTACGTGCCACTCATTCTCAAGTGATATCCCTCTAAATATTACCTTTTGGCATTCATGCATTACAGTGTAGAACCTTAGTAACTGGGAACAATGTTGTTCTCAATGGTTATTACTGCTCACGTTCCATTGTCAAGCAATTACAAAAAAGGGCAGCAGCATAATTGAAATCGTCCTTTGCATCCCTACAATACTGTGTCACTTTCTTTTGATCTACCTCCCAGTTCCACCTTAAAACAACAGCCTCTGTAATTTCCCTACATGTCTCTGCAATCACCATTACTGGCACATTCTGTGAGCTTACCAGAAACTTCAAAGAATGGTTGATATAATTTCAAAAATGCAGTATTAAGTGTGAGAATTGAAGGTTTGTGCACTTTAGTAATCTGATAAGGGTAGCACCGTATATGTTGGAAGATTTGGCAGTCTGTACAAGGTCGGATCAACCAGTCCTTTCCACCTGGCAATTCCTTTCTTCACATCAGCTCAGCTCATGCACTGAGAGTGTCTGGAGAAGTTTTGATATATTTTTGACAGTAGATCTCATAGGGAATCATTCGCAAAGCTTACAATAGCTGTCAGCACAGTTCCAAACAGTCGGAATACTGATTAGTTTAGAGATACAGCACTGAAACAGGCCCTTCGGCCCACCGAGTCTGTGCCAACCATCTACCACCCATTTATACTAATCTTACATTAATTCCATATTCCTACCACATCCCCACCTGTCCCTATATTTCCCTACCACCTACCTATACTAGGGGCAATTTATAATGGCCAATTAACCTATCAACCAGCAAATCTTTGGCATGTGGGAGGAAACCGGAGCACCCGGAGGAAACCCACGCAGACACAGGGAGAACTTGCAAACTCCACACAGGCAGGACCCAGAACTGAACCTGGGTCGCTGGAGCTGTGAGGCTGTGGTGCTAACCACTGCGCCACTGTGCCACCCCTGATGTAGGTATCCTGTGCCTGGAATTTTCTTTGTAACATTAATTTTAAAATAAAGTTGAGATGTGTTAAAACAGTTGTAAATTAAGTGATACCTTGATTGTAAATCCTGTGAAAGACAAACTGATCGGAAGCGACTTATTCTTCATGGGTTTTTTTAAATGAACATTTCATCAAGAAAGCAGAAGTGCAAGAGATATTTTAAAAAAGCTCTCCAGATGCACAAACATGCTGCCTGTTCAAACAATCTCTTGCTTGGATGGTCAAAAATGAATTTGGTTTCATTTTTCCTATTGATAATGAGATGCAGATTCATTAATTCCTCTATAATTCTATCTGGAAGCTACACTCAAAGCGTGTTACTGTGAGTTGATAATTTATAGAAATTATTTTAGTGGTGTTTCTATTCATGAAAGTGTCATAAATAATATTTGTTACATCATTGGTTGTGTTCCGGTGAGATGTGACAATTGTATTTGGTTATGTACAACCTATTGTGAATATTGTCAATATTAAAACTGGTGGGTCGCTGACACACAATGACCCATGTGGAGTAATGCTTAGCCTTGTAATCTTCACCTCTACATCTAATAGAAGTCCATTTGATCTTTAAGCTGATTTGCTTTGCAACAGGACAAAAATGTTCCACTTCTGTTGCGTGTTTTTTTTGTGAGGGCAGAGACCCAAGGCATTCCCATCACATCTCCATCTCTTTAGCTATGCACGGCTGCTCTGCACTGCCACTCAGCAGCACTGCAGAGGCTGAGGCTGAAGCGTGAAGCGAGAATCCTGCTGTTTCTGCCCTTCTGCACTACTCTGCACATCCAACTGTCCCTTTGGCCAAAAACCTTGGCCTTCCCAAAGACAGCGCAGTCACTCAGCAGCTCACCGAGGCGCTGCCGTAACAGACGGTTCCACAGCCTGTCATCGTCTGCGGTTAATACTTTCTAGGCAATTGAGCAGAAGAGCCAAACCAAACTGATGGACTTGTGTGAGAAGTCTGTGGCAGCCTGCTCTAATCAGGTACTGTGTGTTGAATTGCTTGTTAAAAGGATCTATGAATTCATTAATTAGGGAATGCAATGCTCTTAGAAATTCACCTTATTCCCTTTGCCTATTCCTTCAGGGAATAGTAAACAAGCATTTAATTCCCTGCATATTGAGTATGCTGCAGTTTCTTGTACTAAGTGATAGTTCTTTTTGCTTTCTCACACACTGCTGTCTTTATAGTGACATGAGCTTTAGTATCCAGAAACCTTTTGAGATTTTTGAGTAGGAAAAAGACTATCGATAAACATCATCAGAACTGTCTACTGTGATTACTTTTTTGAACATATCCTTGAAGGTTTAGAGACATACATGTTCCAGAGGATCTATCATGTTGTGTCCTGCCGACTTGCTTGTCAGATTGCAATAACATTGTAAAAGGAGATGATCTAATGAGAGCAAAGTCTCATCAGGACAATGTTTTAAAAACACATCTTTTACCAGGACCTTCGGGTATTGAAAGGAATGAGGGAAGGTGACTATTATTTTGCGTAAAGGGAAACTATATTCTCTTCAACTATCACAGTTTCAATTATTACTAAGGAGAAGCTCTGTACTCTGAATCATGAACATTTACTGACACTACATAAAATCAGCCAAACTTAGGTGTTTGCGCAACAGCAACTGTAACACCTACTGTATTGCGTACAAAGTAAGTATGATTTATCGGCAGTCTTTTTGAGACAGTTCCTTTACCTTTTTCTCAATTTCTGTTATATTTCTTCTCTGCCTACAAAGTATTACAAAATATTTCCAGCACAGTTACAGGCCATTCAGCCCGATAGACCCATGTTTATACTCCACATGAGCCTTCTCTCACCCTTTTTCATCTAACACCATCAACTATCCTACTATTCCTTTCTCCCCCATGTGCTTATCTAGTTTCAACTATCAGCCATGGCTCAGTTGGTAGCACTCTCACTCTGAGTCAGAAGGTTGTGGATTTAAGGCCCACTTGAGAGCTTTGAGCACAAAATGCAAGTTGGCATTTCAGTGGCAGTACTGAAGGAGTGCTGTATTGTTGGAGGTGCTGTTTCTTGGATGAAAAGGTAAACCTTTCAGGTGAACATAGAAGATCCCATGGCACTATTTCAAAGAAGGGCAGCGGAGTTCTTCCCGATATCCTGACCAATATTTATCGTTCAACCAACATCACCAAAACAAACTATCAAAACAAACCACAAACCACTGACCACCTCCAGGCGCTTACCCATTGTCTCTCGAGACAAGGAGGCCAAAGAAGAAGAAGAGTCATTATCACGTTGCTTTTTATGGAACCTAGTTGTATGTAAATGGCCTGCCAAACTCCCTACATTCCAACAGTGACTACACTTTGAAAAGTGCTTCATTGGCTGTAAAGTGCTTTCTGATGTCCTGGCCTAAGTGCATGGTTTCATTTCTTTGACTTAATTTGTGGTAACATAAACACCATTAAAACTATCTTCCGCCAGATGGCGATTTTCTGGTCTGAAACAAATAACAAAATGTTGCATCAAATAAAAACCAACACTGTGTTAAGAATGCTAAACTCCCAATATATACACACAGTGACATGCTTCTCATTCTATTAACGTAATTCATTTTTTTTCGCTTTTCCTAGGCTTCTATTGAAGTTTACACTTACTCTCGCCTCTGAGTCACTAAGTCCTGGGTTCAAGTCCCACTCCAGGACTTGAGCACAAAAATCAAGGCTGACACTCCAGTGCAGTACTGAGGGAGTCCTGCACTGTACAAGGTGCTGTCTTTCGAATGAAACATTAAACCAAGCCCCTCTCTGCCCTGTCAGATGGACATAAAAGATCCCATAACACTCTTTTGAAGAGCAAGGGAGTTATCCCCGGTGTCCTGGCCAATATTTACCCCTCAATCAACATCACAAAACAGATGATCTGGTCATTATCACATTGCTGTTTGTGGCAGTTTGCTGTGCACAAATTAGCTGCCATGTTTCCTACATTACAACAGTGACTGCACTTCAAAAGTACTTCATTGGCTGTAAAGTGCTTTGTGACATTTGATAGTCGTGAAAAGCGCTATATAAATTAAAGTCTTTTTTAATGTAAGTAATGCTATTTTCCATTTGTACGGAAGCACGCATGAGATATCTAAAAGGGGCACTATCTTTATGGAAATGTTTGATAAACCATATGTCAGCAGCTTGAACACAGAACAATAGCGTAAGTCTCATCAAAACACGCGATTTGATTGTTGATTTGAATGTGACACTACCATGATTGAGACTGTGTATTCGTTGCAGAGTGAAATTTTCTACAGTGCTTGAGGATCTGGGGCGGGAATGTAATAATTTCTGCAAAGTTTCAGGCAAACCATTTTTATGCAAATCATTACTTCAAATACTATGTGGAACAGCAGTGTCTGTGAAAAAGATTCATCCCTAATAATGACAAAAATGAATGGTAATGATGATTCAAATTTCAGTTTTATTACATGGGACTCAGAGTTTTACTGGTGTTTTGGGATCATAATACACAAAGGCATCACTATTCTCTTATAATCACAGCTACTAGTTTATGGTGATTGAATAAGTCAAATTCATTTTCTTCATACGGGATTTACTGCTGTTTTAGGGGTCTCTGATTTTATCTCTTTTGATATGAAAACTGAAATCAAGTTGCCTTGGCAATAATGCACAGGTCTTCTGACCCTTCTCTTGTCCCCCTAATGGCCTTACTGCAAAACTAATAAAAATATTCATTTGCAGGTAGCTGGTTCATTTATTTATGAAGAAGGAGCTACTGAGCCTAAGCATTTCAGGAAGAGCTGCATCAACACACTGTAATGAAATGATTACCAAAAGAATCTGGGATAATAACTAATGTTAATTCAGCTACGTCAGGCTCAGTCACTGCATCCAGGCAGTTCCAGTGCTTACATCAGAACTCAATGTTCTAATAAATACTGGAGGTAATTTTCATCTTTGTGCCCGGATGGTAATCTGGCAAATTGCTCACCCGTTGTAGAACCTCCAATTCTTATTCCATTGAAAATTGAGGCCACTATTTCAAAAACAGCAGGATGTAGAGCACACCAACTCACTAGCTTGACTGAATTGTTTGGGGAGATTTCCAAATTGGTGGCTGATGGGAGATATTGTGTATCTGGATTTTCAAAAAGACATCAATATACTACCAGGCAATCGACTCCAAAGTAAGGCTGCGTGATGTGCGATTCGTGAACAGATTCTGGATTGGACAGAGAATTGGTTGCATTTGTGTAGACAGAGGGTAATTATTAATGACAGCAGCGCTGCATGGTGGGATCACGAATGGAGCTCTATTGTTGGTCCATATGGTGAGTGTAGTTTTGCTGCAGTCCTCCAAAAGAGAGCTGGATGAGTTTCTGTGAGTTAAAGTTGTCCTGAATTACAGTATGTAGGTGGTTAGTGATATCAGATATTGTGGCCTTGGAGAACTTACTTGATCGCATTCACGATTCAGAGAGGCCTTTCCCAAAGTGTTTGCCTAAATGGGCTTACAGTTTTCTCTGTTTTTTTACTCCTTCCAGATGATTGTATGCCTGCAGTGGTGGGCTGGGGTTGGATAGGATTGGGTTGACGATGAGTGTAGGTTGCACCATGCCAGGGTGGGACATGCTTGATGGATTAGCTGGTCTTTTCTTATTCTTTTTCCTAAGTTCGTATGCTTACTGAAAGGAATGGTAATACTGCCAACTTGCCTAAATCAGTACCCATGACACATAAGACAGTATAGGAGTGTGTTAGATTTAGGGTAACACCAAAGTGGGAATGTATTAATACAGAATAACATAGATCTGATGGTGATCTGCATGTAGAATAACAAACCTGGAAATATGCGGCATACAGAATAAAAAGCTGTAACAATATTAAATATAGTGTAACAATTAGGAGTGTGTTGCAAGCAGAATAACACAAGAAAACATGTTAAATACAGGCTATCAGAACTAATAATATGTAATATATAGGAGAATAGAACAGTGAGCATGTAACAGAAAAACAGAGCTGAAAATGTGTTTCTTACAGACTAACAGAAAAGTGTATGTTAGATGCTGTTGGAGAATTTTCTGAGCTTTGCTAATTATTACTTAACTTTGTAGAAGCAGAAAAGCAGGACACAGCTTGTAGCTAATCTATCCACAATCAACTGTCACAAGATGTAGACAGAGTTCATGGCGAATGTGGGGAAGTGGGCAAAGAATATTCTGCTGAACCTTCTGCTTTGCAAATTGCTTGTGCAACCCAGACGGACGTTAGCAATGGGCGGATGTAGTACCTGGAGTGTGCATTGACTTGCAGCCTTATGCGAAGCTGACCTCGGACTGTGCATGGTGTATAGTCTCGTAGGCAGTCCTGTGGTTATCTTGCGGTTAAATGTCTGATTGAGAAACTGTCTGTTCTGTCTCTGATATACTATATAAGTCCACGGCGATCTGTAACTGGGGGAGTAGCACTGAACCGCATTTAGGTAAGGTGTTATCCCCCATGATATCATGCAATAAAGGGTTTGATTCTCAACGTCTGAGTCCGGAGAATTTGTTCAACAATTGGGCACAATCTGGATTTTCTTCAACAGATGCAGAATAACAGAGCTGGTAATGTATAACATACAGAATAACCAAGCTGGGAGGGTAAATCATGCAGAATAACAAAACAGCAGCAATTAATATGCAAAATGACAGAGCTGGGAATGTGTGACGTGAACGAGAAGAGTTGAAAGTAAGTTATATGCAGGAATTATCTTCTGGCATGAATTCTCTATCATGTCTTGATGAACGCTGCCCATTGCCACAGGCTACTGAACTTGTGACACAAAACAGTCCCCCTAATGCACCTGTATGTCAAAAGACAGTCAATGTGTTCCATATGGTAGTTTTCAGATAGATATTTATCAATCATTACAAATTGCAATTAATCCTTCTCTATAACACTTAGATGGAATGAGATTGATGTAATTGTTAAAATAGATTCAAAATGATAGATAGCATGATATTACTTATTATTGCCTTAAGTTGTTTTTTGAGGGGAAAACTTTAGTGTTGAGGTCAAAAATAGCATCATTAAATATTACATGTCGACTGACATCATAATTCCCCTACTCTGCATGCATTTGGCACACGCCACCAGTGACTGTGCTAACAACCTCCTGAGAATGACGTCTGGCACAGCCTGCACCAGAGGTGTGCGGCGTAGATGCCATTTTGGACCAGAAATGGTACCTGTAGTGCCGAAAATATGGGTGATACACAACCGAATTTTGCAGCCCAGATCTTCAATTTTCCAGGCGATGTATGAATGAGATCAGTACATGTCACCGCTTTCCAGTCTAGCTGCTGTGTCTCTGCACAGGTAATATCAGCTTGTAACACGTCCTTCCCTACAGAGCATTGTCAGGTTATTTTTGGGCAGTGTGTGCCCTTTTTCCTTTCAGTGCTTGATCTGATGATCTAGGGTTTTGCTTTGTGTGTGCTTGACCTCATCAACTGAGGCACTTTGCTTCTCAAGTTGGTTATTCTTTCTTTGTCTATCTTGTTCATCATTTTATTTGCCTAGATGGTCCTGCATATCTTGTGCAGGCATTTGAAAGGAGCCAGATTTTCCATCCATTTCTATTCATTAAAGCAGTAAATTTAGCTTGAGAGATGATGAAAGCATTATTTATTCTCTGTAGCCCTCATCATTGGGCAATTTCCAATGACAGATAATGGGGTGGATAAGATGCTGTGTAATGGATGTTATCTTGATAACCAGATGTTATCCCAACTCCAACTTTTCCAATATCAGCATTCCAGCATGTTGTGCTTTCAAGGTATCCATATTCTGTTGTGTCTCTTCTGTGAGCTTGATGTTGACATTCATTATGACTCTCATGATTATAGGGATTAGATTTTCATCTTCATTACCTAGGTGATAATCTAGCACCAAAGTCTAACATCAAATTGAAATAAGGGGGCTCAGCACTTCCTTTCCATTACAGTCCTCACCTCCCTCGGTGCATTTTTGCGCACGATATTGTTAATTAACTGTTAACAAAGCCTCAACTATTTGTAAGAAGGAACTTTTTTTGCAGTCATTTTCTTACTGATGTTTTACGATGGGTACAAGACTCAGATTATCCTTAGAACCAGCCATTTTCATTCATTATTTCGTTATATTGGTCCTGCTTACTCAGTCTTGCTTATCTGCTTACTCATGTCTACGTTCCTTGTTCAACTTGCACCATCTGGAAATTACACAATTTAATTGTACTACCTGCTATTATGCTATTACATTAACAAAAACCAGACATTTAGTTAAAATACAAGAGCCTATTTATTAATAGCACAGTAGGGAAGCATATTCTAATAGTGCATTTTTCTAATTTATATGCAAAAAGTTTAAGTTACAGAGTACAGAAAGTAAAAATAACTTATTGATTTATGTAACAAAGTTATCCGATTAGAATGTCACCATGTTAATATACTCCAGACAGAAAGTATTTGAAAAAAATAACGTAAACAATTTTTTGTAATGGTTAGGTCATTTCAGAGGAAAATAATTAGTTAAAAATAAATTTTGATTGTAAAAGTGCAATGTTCTCCAGGTTTGAGAATAGTCTGGTGTCCTAATTAGTCATTAGACTCTGAGTAGAGCAGGTGGAATTCTCTACCACAGAAGGCAGTGGAGGCTAAGACATTAAATATATTCATGAAGGAGATAGATATATTTCTTAATGCCAAAGGGATCAAGAGATATGGGGAGAAAGCGGGAACAGGGTACTGAATTAGACGATCAGCCATGATCTTTTTTGAATGGTGGAGCAGGCCCGAAGGGCCAAATGGCCTACTCCTGCTCCTATTTTCTATGTTTCTATGTAAATACCCACTTGGATTTCTACGGGCTTGTTGCTGCGGGAGCTGTGCGTTATGTTAGTGTGTAATGATTATGCTCTGTACACATATGGGTGTGTGTGTTGCCTATCCGCATAGGTGTGTACAGTTTACATATTCCAGTTTGTGTGAGAGTGAGAGCCTGTTTGTAATATTCCGTGGCCAATAGTGTTGATGGTTGATGGAGGTCCATCAGGTAATTGTAAAGTTGATGTTGTCGATTTCCTTTTGTTTGCTGAGGCTGGGCTTGTGTGTATGAGTTTATGCTGTTGTTTTTAGCTAGCTTCCTAGTTGTTGATATTGAGTATGTCTCTATATCTCTACAGGGATGGCATTAGGGCCGTAAGACCCATGCAATTACGTAGCATCCCGAGTGGATCCAGTGTGACATATACTTATGTGCGTTTCTATCTGAAGTTGTTGTTTGCTTTAGAGATGCTTATAGAATCTATAGGTTGGTGAGATTCCAGTGGGCTGTTGTGGGACCTGGTGAGAATGCCAATTCTACATCGATTTGGATGTTTCAAAGAGTCTGTCAGGTTTTCATTTAAGTTTCAGTCATTTCCTTTAGATGGCTCCTAATAGTGACCTCTTTGTCCTGTCCTGAAATTACAAACTATCAGTCGGTATTATTGGGGTTCATTGATAAATAAGTTTTTTTCTGTTTATCCTGTGCTCAGTGCAGATGCCTGAGGCACTGAGAGTTGGCTTCATTGGTTCATCTGTCAGCCATAGAGAATTGGTTGTGAGAATTCAGTCTTGTTTGCATGGAATCAGAGCCCCGGGAAAGTGTAATGCGCTCTAGTGAATAAGTGTAATTACGTTGCACAGCAAATGTTTGCTGGTTATCTGTCGAACGAATACAGTTTGCATTTATGTTGCAAGTTTAACAATAATCACAATTAATCAATAGGATTTCATATTATTTTGGAATAAAGCCTAAACAATGCATATTAAAAGTTGTACTTATTGGCCAGTGTTGTCAGACAAAATCTATGCACTCTGTTATTACTGAGAAATCTAGGTAGTTCAGAAAGAACCTAGAAGAGGTTATTAAGTAACTAATGCTGAATGTGAGTTTTAAAAGGAAAGAAAAAGGAACTTTCATTTGTATTGCATTTTTCACATCTTCAGGATGTCCCAAAGTACTTTACAAAATGCAGCGACTGTCACTATATAGAACAATGCAACAGCCATTTTGTATGCTTTGAGAATGAATGAATGAGAACCTCGACATGATGATGAAGGCATCTTCGACTGTCATTATTTTCTTGCTTTGATTTTTGTGAGTGAGCGAGGGAGGTGTAGAGAGGTTGGACCTCCATTGACCCAGAGAATCTGAAATCATGAAAACTGCAGATCTTGAAGATAGGTTGGAAAGGACTGGACAAGGGGAGTGAGAATAGAGTTAAGAGAAGTGGATGAGTATAAGAAGACCAACCTGAAATAATGGGTCTGCTAGGATCATTCTGTTTGTCAATCTTGGAGATGTGGCAGAAATAGATTGTGTGAGGTTGGTAAGCAACAAGTTTCAAGGCAGTGAAAGGAAAGAGCTCCGGAAGAGATTAAAGCAGTGAGAGTCTGGAATAGAACTCAAGTTCTAGTTGTTGCATCGTGACATATTGGACATGAGGTCAGGGAATTTGGAAGGAAAGAAAGACCAGGGGATCAGTTGGTATCCAAGAGTTACTTGAACTTTCAGGTCTTGCTATCTAAAAAAAAGGGAAAAAGTTGTTCAAGCAACAGATGAAATGAATAATGATATAAAACGTTGCACCAAAGCAGCTTCCTACTAGTTAAGCAATAGTTAACTTATCTTTTTAAACAGATGTTGACACGGAACACAAAAGTCTGAGTGTATCAAGCCTGTGTCCTCAGTACCTTGCTCTATGGCAGCGAGGCCTGGACAACGTATGTCAGCCGAGAGCGACATCTCAATTCATTCCATCTTCGCTGCCTCCGGACAATACTTGGCATCAGGTGGCAGGACTGTATCTCCAACACAGAAGTCCTCGAGGCGGCCAACATCCCCAGCTTATACACACTACTGAGTCAGCGGCGCTTGAGATGGCTTGGCCATGTGAGCCGCATGGAAGATGGCAGGATCCCCAAAGACACATCGTACAGTGAGCTCGCCACTGGTATCAGACCCACCGGCCGTCCATGTCTCCGCTTTAAAGACATCTGCAAACGCGACATGAAGTCCTGTGACATTGATCACAAGTCGTGGGAGTCAGTTGCCAGTGATCGCCAGAGCTGGCGGGCAGCCATAATGGCGGGGCTAAAGTGTGGCGAGTCGAAGAGACTTAGTAGTTGGCAGGAAAAAAGACAGAGGCGCAAGGAGAGAGCCAACTGTGTAACAGCCCCGACAAACAAATTTTTCTGCAGCACCTGTGGAAGAGCCTGTCACTCTAGAATTGGCCTTTATAGCCACTCCAGGCGCTGCTCCACACACCACTGACCACCTCCAGGCGCTTACCCATTGTCTCTCGAGACAAGGAGGCCAAAGAAGTGATGGGTCAGCTATTGAATTCCAACATTTTCTGCCTTTTTTTCAGATTCCCAGCATTTACACTTCATTTTATCTCCACTGTTTTATCTCTACTGTTTGATTCACTGTCCCTTTTTATAGAACTGAACAAAATGAAAAGGCTAGTCGGGGATGTTGAGCAAGAGTAAAAACCAAGAGTGAGTTATACTGACTCCGCTCATAAAGAAGCTTTTAATGGAACTAATAGGGGTAAATCTTGGCTTTATGCCAAAGTATAAAACAGGTAATAGTGAATGAGCAGCCTGCTTTTACATTGCTCCAGATTTTTACTTTAATTGCAGCCAATGGAAAGCTATACTGGGTGGGTATTGGTGACTATTTTAGTCTGAGTTAAATGTTGAAAAAGTGATGGAGATGGGTGAATATTTTCTGGAGTTGTCCATGCACAGACATGCACTTCAAGTGCAGATATGTTCTCGTAGAGCACAGATGGTTTCTTAAACAGGTCCTTACACTTCAGGTTTTACTTTGCTGAGTTTCTTCTCTCCTCTCCTGACAGTATTCTAGAGTACTATTCCATGGACACTGGCTACCTTTCAGTACCTTAACCATGTGGTCAAACTTAATGAGTGAGTCTAGATAATGAGTGTGGAGAACATCACAGTACAGCCTGATGACTTTTTTTTATTCTTTCATGGGATGTGAGCTTCGCTGGCAAGGTCAGCATTTGTTGCCTATCTCTAATTGTCCTTGAGAAGATGGAGGTAAGCTGCCTTCTTGAAGGCTGCAGTCCATCTGGTGCAGGTGCTGTTAGGGAGGGTTCCAGGATTTTAATCTCGTGACAGTGAAGGAATGGCAATATATTTCTAAGTCAGCTTAGTGTGTGACTTGGAGGGGAACTTGCAGGTGGTGGTGTTCCCATGCATTTGCTGTCCTTGTTCTTCTAGGTGGAAGAGGTCGCAGGTTTGGAAGGTGCTGTTGAAGGAGGTGTGGTAAGTTGCTGCCGTGCTTCTTGTAGCTGGTACACACTGCTGCCACTGTGCGTCGATGGTGGAGGGAGTGAATGTTTAAGGTGCTGGATGAGGTGCTGATCAAGTGGGCTTCATTGTCCTGGATGATGTCCAGCTTCCTGAGTGTTGTTGGAGCCACACTCATCCAGGCAAGTGGAGAGTATTCCACCACATTCATGACTTGTGCCTTGTAGATGGTGGACAGGTTTTGGGGAGTAAGGAGGGGGGTTACTTGCCGCAGAAGTCCCAACCTCTGACCTGCTCTTGCAGCGACAGTATTTATGTGGCTGCTCCTGTTCAGTTTCTGATCAATGGTAACCCCCAGGATGTTGATAATGGGGGATTCAGCAATGGTAATGCTGTTGAATGTCAAGGGTAGATGGTTAGATTCTCTCTTATTGGAGATTGTCATTGCCTGGCACTTGTGTGGTGTGAATGTTACTTGCCACTTAGCAACCCAAGCCTGAATGTTACCCAGGTCTTGCTGCATATGGACACGGATTGCTTCAATATCTGAGGAATTGAGAATGGTACTGAACATCGTATAATCATCAACGAACATTCCCACTTCTGACCTTATGATGGAGGGAAGGTCATTGATGAAGCAGCTGAAGATGATTGGGCCTAGGACACTACCCTGAGGAACTGCTGCAGCAATGTCATGGGGCTGAGATGATTGACCTCCAATGACCACAATCATCTTCCTTTGTGCTAGGTATGACTCCAACCAGTGGAGAGTTTTCCCCTTGATTCCCATTGACTTCAGTTTGTCTAGAGCTCCTTGAAGCCACACTTGGTCAAATGCTGCCTTGATATCCAGGGTAATCACTCTCACCTGACCTCTTGAGATCAGCTTTTTTGGGCCAAGGCTATAATGAGGTCAGGAACCGAGTGGCACTGGCGGAACCCAAACTGAGCATCTGTGAGCATGTTATTGCTGTTCAAGTGGCGCTTGATAGCACTGTCGACAACCCCTTCTATCACTTTGCTGATGATCGGGAGTAGGCTGATCGGGCGGTAATTGGCCAGGTTGAATTTATCCTCCTTTTTGTACACAGGACATACGTGGGCAATTTTCCACATTGCTAGGTAAATGCCAGTGTTGCAGCTGTACTGGAACAGCTTGGCTAGGGGCGCAGCTAGTTCTGGAGCAGAAGTCTTTAGTGCTATTGCCGGAATGTTGTCAGGGCCCATAGCCTTAGTAGTATCCAGTGCCATCAACTGTTTCGTGACATCATGTGGAGTGAATCGGATTGGCTGAAGACTGGCATCTGTGATGCTGGGGACCTCAGGAGGAGGCCGAGATGGATCATCCACTTACTCTGACCTTCTAGCTGAAGATGGTTGGGAATGTTTCAGCCTTTTCTTTTGCACTGTTGAAAATGCACTGATGTTCTCATTTTGTAATTTTTGTTATACATTTATTTTTGAGTGGCATTTTACGTTACATCCTGGTCATGTGCCCTTAACTATATAGTAATAAGAGGTTTTATAAGGATGTGCCGTTGGTTGCCATAGTGATAGTTTGGATGATGATGTCTTAAACTGTGTCGCACTAATGTGATTTGTCTCTGCAATTGGCTACTTAGAGGACTTATTGATAGTTATTAGGCCTGTCTTGCTACAGCAACAAACAGCATATGCGGGTAACACATGGTGTTATATAAAAGATTTTGGTAAAAGTGGTAGTGGCAGGCACCTATAACTGTATCACGTGGTTCAGAGTGCTGTGATAATATAATACGCAATTCAATTAAAGTGACATGGACTGTTAAATTGAACAGAAATTGAAAATCCCAAAGCATTCCTTATCTACACCTATTGTTTGCCAACAGTCACGTCACTTTAAAACTAATTCTTTGTGTGAAGTGCTTTGAGATGTTACAGAGTGATAACGCACAATAGAAATGCATGGTATTCCCTTTTGTTAACTGAAAGAATTTCAGCAGATCGTATTACTTTCATGCCTACTTATATGAAACAGCTTCTGTGTAACAGACAACAAAAATTATTTACATCAAGTTAAAACTAAGGTCACTCTGCTTACATTTTGAACAATCAAAATGTTACCAAGCATCTTGCTATAGAAAATTCTCATTGATGTTTCTTGGGAGTTTCTGCTAAGTGAATTTTTTAGACAGTTTGAACAGAATATTCACTTACAAGGAGCTGACTAATATTGATAGATGTGCTTTTGTACTAATGTAGATAATTTCAGTTTTCAGCTTGGGATGGTAGTAAAGCTGCTTGACCTTTTGCAAACTGCAGAATTAAAGAATAACATAAATTATTGCATGGATTATGACCTTTGCAAGCCTCATTAACGTTTTGACAGGCAGAAAAGTAATTGATGTTCTACAGTCCATATGTAGTTATATATTGCAGCTTAAAATAGCACTGCAAAGTAATCTGTTGTAAACTATATTCATGCCAAACACTAATTCTGCAGTAGAGGAAGGTCATCAAAACATTCAGTCTGGTGACTGTCATTTTTCTCTCCAGTGCCCGTGTCAATAAAATGACTTTGTGAATAGCCACTATCTTTCGTCACTCTTGGTCTGGCTCAGATGCAGTTATGGCAAAGGAGATTGAATTCAACTCAGTCTTACTGCTGTGAAGTGCTAGGTTCTAGTCAGCATACCTTAACCTAAATTCAAATCCATCTAAGATATAGGCTGGGAAATTTGGCCGCATCGAGCCAGGCTTTTTAGTGCTATGAGTGCTGTTTTGCCCCCAAAATGGCATCCACGGCACACTAACAGACTTCTGGTGCTAGCCGTGCCAGACATCATTTGTTGGGGGCATTAGGTCCTGTGCAGGGATTGACCACCAAAAGTATGCAAAGTCAGCAGATCATGTTGTTAATCAGCATGTAACTCTAATTTGATGCCACTGCTGCCATTTTGAACCTCAATGCTTCAGCTAACACCATCTCTTAAAACATGTGCAGTTAAACATGTGTTCAGCAGCAGGATGGTTAGTTGCTGGTTGATTTCTACTGGCTCATGATGTGACTGTAGAAGTGTATAGTGGTTTTCAGAGTTGGTTAAAGTTGATTAAGCCTACAGGGAGTTGTGTGGCATGTGCTATAGGACTTTGTCCTGACTTCAGGGATTTTGCACAAACCACTTGCTCCCAGGCACGAGAGCAATAGCACTCATCCCCCTTGAACTACAGCATGAAAGGGGGAATGAGCAGAGGTGACATAGAGCAGGACAAGCTCCTGGAAGAGAGAGGAGGAGGAGGGGGAGAAGAACTCTCAGCAGGGGCCATAGCTGGCCAGAGTGTTCAGGGAGGAATTCTACTTGAACCTTGGCGCAGATCAGTGTGAATACATTTCATTCTCTCTTAACACAGAGAATTGTGACTAAGTGGCTTCACGAGGATTGCAGGTTTCCCCATGGTTCAGGGTATAATTTCCTGTGCTCGTGTTGCTTTGTGAGCAGCCCATGCCAACTCTGAGTTGTACCAGAACTCACTCACTCAACGTCTGGCTGGCGTGAGACTATACACAGCGTATCATGCAGGGCAATGCCCAGTATCCTGGCAGGAGTCATGATGCCTTTATTCCGTAACAGTTTGCTGTAGAGCCACCACGGCAAACCAGAAGGGAGTTATGGGGCAGTAAGGGCAATCCTTGATGACATGGCTGATGATTTTGGTGCACATCCTATGCATATGTGAAAAGCATGCATATAACGAAAGCCATTCTGCCAAACAAATTGTGATAGAACAGACAATTGGGGTGCTTAAAGAATGCTTCTGCTGCTGTACCAAGGCCACCACTGCAGCATCAGAAAACCTTGGAGCCATATTGTTCCATTCTTGTGTCATTCCCATGTCAAAATCACTTTTAGAATGACTCCCAGCACCTACTCCAGCTAAAATGCACCTCCCCTATAAGAGGTGAAGATTAGCTTGAACTCATGCTGCCCTCTCACGATTAGCCTTCAGTCACTCAACAATGTGCTTAGCACTGGCTGAACTCTGCAATCATTGAAATCAGCAGGCAGTATGCAAATTTGCATGCTGCCTGAATCAAAAGCAATGGGCACAGGTTAATCATGCATCGTGATCCGCACATCAGTTATTGAATTTTGTGGCCAATGGGTTCACAGTGGTATTGCCCCACCCCCCAAACAGCCACTATCTCCTCAGCTGCTGATTGTAAAAAGGAAATGTTTCAGGGAAAAGTTCACAAAAATAATATTTTTGAGTCTTTGTTTAAGAACTTATATAATAAGTCAGAATTTAAATATCCCATTTTAATACACATTGGCAGCCGAGGTTCTGGGTTCAGGTGATCATTTTACAGCCCTCCTGAAATGTAGTGATCTGAGGAAAGCCTAGATGCTGAGTCCGAAACTCTCGTAACTTCATTGTCCTGCCCAGTGTTGACTTCCGGTTAAATTTCCAACCTTACCCTGACCTTGCAGCAACAAATGCTTCTGTACCATCAAAATGTAAAAGTACTGTGCGTCATGAGGAAGTGTACTGATGAAATAAAATGTTATTGGGAGTCAGCACTAAAATCCAAGAATAGTGAACATGGTGTCAGGCAGTCCTGAGTCATCACATGCGATGCACCAACAATGAGCACAGTAAATAAGGAAACACTGTCATGTATGCAGCCACCAGCGAGCTGCTGAAACATAAAATGGCTTATTATATTCAAATTTGTTTCATTTGTGCATTATAGTCTTCAGCAATTTATGATTTTTGTGAGGTATTTATTTGACTGAAAAGAAACAGTTTCTGAGTTCAATATATTACAAAATCCAGATTACAAAGCTGAGTCTCAACGTAAGTGTACTTTTTACTTTGCTCCCCATCAATTAAGGAGCAATTCATGTTGTATGTAGAGCTTGCTGTTTAGTGTCAGTCTTGAACTGATGCGTCAATCAATGTTTATAGAGTTTGGAATCGACTTTCTGCTTCATGGGCTCCTCACAAACTGCATCCAACATGAACAGTAAGAGGCTTTTCAGCTTGGTAAAAGTGCCGATGCTTTTTCTACACTGGTTGAGAATTCTGTTGCTCTTTATTTAACTGAAGGCAAGCCTCAGCCCACTGGTCCAAACATCCTCTCAGATCTCGGCTCATCAAACCTGAAGGTGTTGGACACCTCAGAGAATTTTTGATTCCAGCTGGGAAGTTCCATGATCAAAGCTGCTTCATATATTTCTGTTGTTGGCTGATCACTGAGCGAGCTTGTCAAGAGACATGGCTGCTTGTCATGGGAAATACACTTCCTCGGTACATTAGATATTCTGCCTTTTTATCTGAAACCCCCAGTTGTCCGGCGTATATAACAAATCAGGAAGCTCAGATGATACTGCAGAAACAAAGCCTGAGTGCTTTATCTATGATATCTGAACCCAACCATTTGTCCTTGTCCTTGAAACCATACTACATGCAGGATCAGTTGATTTTGTGGTAATATTCCATTTTGGGGAGCTTTGTTTGGCCAGCACTCCCAAGGTCTGGCAGTGGGTGATAGACGCCAGTGCTATCATAGCATGATTTTAATTACAGTGATAACTTCACTGCATATTTATAGGGGAATAGCATTCTCGTAGGAGGTTGAACTAACATACTCAATTCAAATGTAATGATAGTCGACGCACCTCCAGTTCGTGATTCCATCTCTGTTGGTTTTAATTTAGCTCTTTCAAACTGTTAGGATTAGTAACTCTTCCTTACAAATTCTCATGATGATGTTATCAATATGTACCATTTAAATGTAAAATTCCAAGGGGAAAAACAACAGACTTAATTTGCACCAGAAATGAGAGGAGTTAAGAGTTTGTTTTGCAGAAACATTTTTGAGCTATTAAACATACAGCTATCCCAACAAAGCTTTATATTTTCTGTATCAAAAAGATGCGATGTAGCAGACTGATGGCACAAAGGCATACATCATACACTTATTACCTTAGGTAATGGGTAAGCATGAATGTGAATGGTACTCTTTCCAATGCTGTGAACTTCATTGAAGTGATACTTTTGTCGGGATATATTAGTCTTCTACGTGTGGAAAAATGCTGGGTTAAGGCATCTCTGCACCTGCCTCAGTTTATCTGCTGCTGAAACCATCTTCCATGCTCTTGTTACCTCCAGACTCGGCTATTTCAATGCTCTCCTGGCAGCCTCTCATCTTCCACTCTCCATATACTTGAGCTCATTCTAAACTCTGCTGCCCATATTCTAAACTGCACCAAGTCCCCTTCACCATTCACTGCTGTGCTTTCTGATCTACATTGGCTCTCTGTCCACCAATGCCACAATTTTTAAATTCTCATCCTCATGTTTAAATCCCTTCATGGTTTCACCCCTCCCTATCTCTATAATGTGCTCCAGCTCTACAATCCTCCAAGAACTCTGTGCTCTCCCAACTCTGGAATCTTATGGATCCCCCACTCCCTTCATTACCCCATTGACAGCCAAGCCTTCAGCTGTGATAGATGCTGTGGTAGATACCACAGGCAATGAAGTGTTGAGAGATTGTGCTCATTAGCTGAATATTTCCATATTAAAAATTTCCTGCTGCATATTCCAATAATACAGCAAAAACTATCAGTAGGATTAGACACAAGAAGTTTACTGGAGCAGTTGGTCTTCTTTGTTCTTACATTCTTAACTTTACATCCTTGTATAAACATCCTATTCTTTTCTTAAAGGAGCTGGAATACCGGTGTTAACAACATGTGGTGGGAGTCCATTTCAGATAACCACTGTTCAATGTGAATTTAGAAAACTTACTCTAATCTTGCTTCAGGCTTGTTAATATGATATTCACATTGCTAATCCCACACCCAAAATTTTAATACATTTCTTGTTAGTGAATTGTCAGTTTTTATCTACCATAGATACAAATGAACTGTCATCTTTTGTTCAGCATTTAATGTGTTTTACTTCATAGAGTGAGTTCCCATCTCTACCCATGTTACTGTCGCATTGATTGTAGGATATGAATGCAGAACTAGAAGGCACAAGTACCAACCCAACAAGTTTGAATCACAACTCAAGATTAGGAGGATTTTTTTTATCTTGCCTAAGAGTGGAAATGTGAAATCTATTCTCTACGAAAGTTGTGTTCAAAAGGAAGAGCTGAATGAATATCTGATTGACAGTCAGATTGAGGATAACAAGGGGAGCTTGCCATCAGCAGTTAATATGAATGGCAGGGTACACAAACAGCATATTTCCAACATTAATTTCAACTTCAATGACTAAATTTCTTCCAGGCCAAAAAGTGGGAGGACAAAAAATAATTAGAACAATTGGGTGTCCTTCGTCCCCATCATTTAAAAAAGAACAAAAAGTGTGAGAGGTGTCAGCACTGTGATTTATAAAATGTAACATTAGAATTGAAAAATCAATCATAGTTATTGATGTTAGCTAGTTGATACTTAGTTTTACTGAATATTTCCTTCCAGGAATTCCTTTACTCCTGCAATATAATTATTTGATGCCAAGAGCAAGAAGGTTAACAGGAGAATGTTAGGATTAACCTTTTATGGTTGATTTTAAATTAACCATGTTACTTTAATATTCAAAGCTTCTTCCACCCAATTAAAAAAAAAATCAATATTTGGTTGACATAATTAAATACATGAAAAGATTTGACGGTAGACAGGCAATGGCTAGTATTTAAAGAAGTATTACATGGTCTACAACAAATATACATTCCTCTAAGATGCAAAAACCCAACAGGAACGGTAATCATGTCTAACAAAAGAAGTTAAGGGTTACCTTAGATCAAAGGAAGTGGCTTTATAAGGTCACTCGAAAAAGTGGTAAGCCTGAGGATTGGGAGCGATTTAGAATCTAGCAAAAGGAGACCAAGAAACTGATAAAGAAAGGGAAAAGATAATATGAATGCAAACATAAAGGCAGACTCTAAAAGATTCTTTAGGTAAGTGAAGAAGAAAAGATTAGCAAGAACAAATGTGGGTCCATTACAGGCGGAGACAGGAGAATTTGTGGTGGAGAACGAGGAAATGGCAGAGAGACTAAATAATTACTTTGTGTCTATCTTCACAGAGGAAGATACAGAAAATCTCCCAGGAATACTAGGGAACCAAGGGACTTGTAAAAATGAGGAACAGAAAAGAAGTTAGTATCAATAAAGAGGTAGTACTCGAAAAATTAATTGGATTGAAAGTTGATAAATCCCCTGGACCCAGATGAGCTGCATCCCAAAGTATTGAAGGAGATGGCTATAGAGATAATGAATGCATTGGTGGTTATCTTTCAAAATTCCACAGATTCTGGAAGGGTTCCTGCAGACTGGAAAGTAGCAAATGTAACCCACTATTTAAGAAGGGAGCGAAAGAGAAAATGGAGAACTACAGACCTGTTAGTTTGATGTCAGTAGTAGGGAAAATATCAGAATCTATTATAAATGATGTGATAACTAGACACTTGGAAAATAATGATATGATTGGGCAGAGTCAACATGGATTTATGAAAGGGAAATCATGTTTGACAAACCTGTTGGAGTTTTTTGAGGATGTTACTTGTGGCATAGATAAAGGAGAACCAGTGGATGTGGTGTATTTGGATTTTCAGAAGGCTTTTGATAAGGTCTCACACAGGAGTCGAGGAACAAAATTAGAGCACATGGGATTGAAAATTGGTTAACAGACAGAGAGTAGGAATAAACAGGTCATTCTCAGGATGGCAGGCTGTTACTAGTGTTGTACAGCAAGGATCAGTGCTTGGGCCATAGCTGTTAACAATCTATATAAATGATTTGGCTGTGGGGACCAAATGTAATATTTCCAAATTTGCTGATGACACAAAACTAGGTGGGAATGTAAGTTTTGAGGAGAATGCAAAGAGGCTTCACGAGGATTTGGACAGGCTGAGTGAATGGGCAAGAACATGGCAGATGGAATATAATGTGAATAAGTGTGAAGTGATCCACTTTGGTAGGATAAAACAGAAAGGCAGAGTATTTCTTAAATGGTGAGATGTTAGGAAGTGTTGATGTCCAAAGGGACCTGGGTATCCTTGTTCATGAGTCACTAAAAGCGAGTGTGCAGGTGCAGCAAGCAATTAGGAAGGTAAATGGTATGTTGGCCTTCATTCCAAGGGGATTTGAGTACAGGAGTAAAGAGGTCTTGCTAGTATTGTATAGATCTTTGGTGAGACTGCACCTGGAGTATTGTGTACAGCTTTGGTCCCCTTATCTAAGGAAGGATATACTTGCCATAGAGGGTGTGCAATGAAGGTTCATCAGACTAATCCCTGGGATGGTGGGATTGTCTTATGAGCAGAGATTGCAGAAACTGGGCCTGTATTCTCTGGAGCTTTGAAGAATGAGAGGTGTTCTCATTGAAACTTACAAAATTCTTACAGAGGGTGACAGGGTAGATGTGGTTAGAATGTTTCCTCTGGCTGGTGAGTCTAGAACCAGGGGACACAATCTCAGAATAAGGGGCAGGCCATTTAAGACTGAGATGAGGAGGAATTTCTTCACTCAGAGGGTGATGAATCTTTGGAATTCTGTATCCCAGGGGGCTGTGGAAACTCCATCATTGAGCATGTTCAAGACAGAAATCGATAGATTTCTGGATACTAATGACATCAAAGGATACGGGAATAGTGGGGAAAAATGGCGCAGAGGTAAATAATCAGCCATGATCTGTTTGAATGGTGGAGCAGGCTCGATGGGCTGAATGGCCTACTCCTGCTTCTATTTCTTATGTTCCTATGGATTCAATAAACTGTCATTATTGTACTGGCATCCCGTGATTAAACACAGGTTATGACAAGACAATTAGAAAAATGGTCCATAATTTCTGAAATAATTCTACAGAAAATTAATATTACAAGTAGAAAGTCAGAAATAATTGTCAGATTTAAGACAGCTGAGGATGGCCTCATGCAGAGAGGTAGAACAATGTTGTCTTACCTTGAGAAACTGGATTCACAATCAACACAGACCAATGGGACTGAAAGCCTTTTCTCTCTAATGGTCTGACAGGCAAAACGCAAAACATTTGAAAGCCATCTCAACCCATTGGTAGTGGGTATAAATCCAGAGCATAGAACTCATCATAATTTAACCCAGATTAACACTAAATTGTCGGTGTCTCCAAAAGGAGTCAAGGATGGCTAGTGGTGTCCCCCAGGGATCTATCCTTGGCCCTTTCTTATTTCTCATCTACATGCTGCCCGTCGGCGACATCGTCCGAAAGCACAGCGTCAGTTTTCACATATACACTGATGACAACCAGCTCTACTCACCACCCCCGGTCTCAACTCCATTGTTGTTAAACTATCAGACTGCTTATCCGACATCTAGTGCTGGATGAGCAGAAATTTTCTCCACTTAAATATTGAGAAGATTGAAGCCATTGCTTTTGGTCTCCGCTCCAAACTCTGTTCCCGAGCTACTGACTACATCCCTCTCCCTGGCAACAATCAGTAACTAAGTCAGTATATTCGCAACCTTGGTGTCATATTTGACCCTGAGATGAGCTACCGTTCACATACTAGTGCCTAAGACGACCTATTTCCACCTCCGTATCATCGTCCAATTTTGTCCCTGTCTCAGCTCATCTGCTGCTGAAACCCTCATTCAAGCCTTTGCTACCTCTAGAGCTGACTGTCCCAATGCACTCATGGCTGGTCTCCCACATTCTACCCTCCATAAATTTGAGGTCATCTAAAACTCTGCTCCCCGTGTCTTAACTCGCACCAAGTCTCATTCACCTATCACCCCTGTGCTCGCTGACTTGCATTGTCTCCCTATCTTCATTTTAACATTTTCATCCTTGTTTTAAAATCTCGCCATGACTTCACCCCTCCCTATCTCTGTAATCCCCTCCAGCCGCACAACCCTCCAAGATATCTGCACTTATCTAATTCTGGCCTCTTGAGCATTCTTGATTTTAATCGCACCACCATTGGTGGCCGTGCCTTCAGTTGCCTCGGCCCTAAATTCTGGAATTACCTCCCTATGCCTCTCTGCCTCTCCACCTCACTTTCCTCCCTTAAGACACTCTTTAAAACCTACCTCTTTGACCAAGATTTTGGTCATCTGACGTAATATCTTCTTTTGTGGCTCAGTGTCATATTTTGTCTTTTAATGCTCCTGTGAAGCACCTAGAGGTGTGTTATTACGCTAAAGGTGCTATATCAGGGTTGTCCAACATATGGCCTGCAGGCCAGGATCCGGCCCCCAAACGGATTCCATCGAGCCTGCGGATGTAAACTACTGTTCCTCATCCTCACCAGCGGTCCATGACTGGAGATGAGAAATTTTCCATTGGCTTCTTCTTTTATACAGGCTTTTAAAAGAAATCGCAAGTCAGTTTCACAGCTGACAGCGGGAACAGTGATTTGCCAACTTTTGACAGATTCGGAATTTTCTGGCAGGCCTTTTAAAAAAAAATCAGAACCCGCCGGAAAACCCCGAATCTATCCAAATTTCAGAAACTGCTGTTCCCGCTCTCATGCAACACCTGTCAGGTGTGAAATTGAGTCGCGATTTTTAAAAAAACTGACCAACAATCTGCTGAGCGTTCCCACTCTCTGCAACTGTCAGAGAGAGAGAGGGGGGACAGAGAGATAAAGGGGGCAGAGAGAAAGAGGGACAGAGAGAGAGGGGACAGAGAAAGATGGACAGAGAGAGAGGGGGAGGAGAGAGAGAGAAAGGGGCGGATAAAGAGAAGGGGACACAGAGAGCGAGGACGACACGGGGGATCAAAACAGAGAGGGGGAAACACAGATGGGGGACACAGGGAAAGAGAGAGACAGAGAGAGAGGGAAAGAGACTGATGGACATCTATCTGGAATACTCCGCATCACTGCAACTGGGTAGACATTGACTACTTGTGCAAGCAAAAAAATGCCAGGTGTCTCACTAAATCAGTGTCCAACATAGTGAACAGAAAGTAAGTCAATAAGTTAGTCTTCTCATTTAAAGCTTCTTCACAAAAATGTACATTTGCTGTTGTTTTGATTAATAGTACAATAAAATTTTAATGCCTTTATCTTTCCAAAATTGTCTCACCGGCCCCCTATGTAAAACAAAAATTGTGATGTGGCCCCCATGCAAAAAGGTTGGACAATTCTGTGCTGTATAAATATAAATTGTTGTTGCGAGAAATGCAGATGTCACACTGGTGCAGTTAGTATGTTATTCCATGGCTGCAGTTCAGCATGTTGCAGCAGGGTAGAGAAAACCTTTCCATTTATGGGTGAGACCAGAACCAGGGGCCATAAACATAAAGTAGTCACTAATTAGTCCAGTGGGGAATTTAGGAGAAGTTTCTTTATTCAGGCAGTAGTTAGGATGTGGAACTTGCTACCCTAGGAGTAGTTGAGGTGAAGAGCATAGATGCAACCAAGGGGAAGCGAGATAAACATGAGGGAGAAAAGAATACAAAGCTATGTTGATGGGGTTAGATGAAGTAGGGTGAGAGGAGGCTCATGTAAAGCTAAACATCAGCATCGACCAGTTGGGCTGAATGGCCTGTTTCTGTGCTGTGCAATTATCAGTAAAGTAATGGAAGGTATCATCAACAGTATTATTAAGTGGCACTTGCTTAGCAATAACCTGCTCAGTGACACTCAGTTTGGGTTCTGCCTGGGCTGCTCAGCTCCTGACCTCATTACAGCCTTGGTGCAAACATGGACAAAAGAGCTGAACTCAAGAGGTAAGGTGAGAGTGACTACCCTGGACATCAAGGCAGCATTTCACCGATTATGGCATCAAGGAGCCCCAGCAAAACTGAAGTCAATGGGAATCAGGGGGAAAACTCACCAGTAGTTGGAGTCATACATAGCGCAAAGGAAGATGATTGTGGCCATTGGAGGTCAATCATCTCAGCTCCAGGACATCACTGCAAGAGTTTCTCAGGGTCCTAGGCCCAACCATCTTCAGCTGCTTCATCAATGACCTTCCTTCAATCACAAGGTCAGCAGTGGGGATGTTTGCTAATGATTACACAATGTTCAGCACCATTCGCGACTCCTCACATACTGAAGCATTCCTTGTAGAAATGCAGCAAGACCTGGACAATATCCAGACTTGGGTTGATAAGTGGCAAGTAACATTCATGCCACACAAGTGCCAGGCAATGACCATCTCCAACAAGAGAGAATCTAACCTTCTCCCCTTGACATTCAATGGCATTACCATCGCTGAATCCTCCACTAACAACATCCTGGGGGTTACTGTTGACCAGAAAATGAACTGGAGTAGCCATATAAATACCATGGCTACAAGAGCAGATCAAAGGCTAGGAATCCTGCAGCGAGTAACTCACCTCCTGACTCCCCAAAGCCTGTCCACCATCGACAAGGCACAAGTCAGGAGTGTGATGGAATACTGTCCACTTGCCTGGATGGGTGCAGCTCCAACAACACTCCAGAAACTTGACACCATCCAGGACAAAGCAGCCCACTTGATTGGCACCGCATCCAGGAACATTCACTCCCTCCATCACCGACGCACAGTGGCAGCAGTGTGTATCATCTACAAGCTGCACTGCAGCAACGCGCCAAGGCTCCTTAGACAGCACCTTCCAAACCCATGACCTCTATCTGTTGGAAGGACAAGGGCAGCAAATGCATGGGAACACCATCACCTGCAAATTCCCCTCCAAGCCACACACCATCCTGATTTGCAGCTATATCGGCGTTCCTTCACTGTCGCTGGGTCAAAATCCTGGAACTCCCTTCTTAACAGCACTGTGGGTGTACCTACCCCACATGCACTGCAGCGGTTCAAGAAGACAGCACACCACCACCTTCACAAGGGTGATTAGGGATGAGCAATAAATGCTGGCCTGGCCAGCGATGCCCACATCCCATGAATGAATTTTTAAAAATTAATATCCTTTTATCAGAGATGCTTCAGACATGGAGCAAAAAGGAGGGTCATGTTCCAATCTTAATAATAGCCCTCCTCCCAAAAACACTGTGTGTTTAGATATTCTCAGAACTGTTGTCGAAAGGCAGTGGTGGAAGTCATGCATAGTTGATTTTAAGAAGTGCATAAGACAAAGCTGGAGGAATGTTTTATACATGACTCTGCTGAACGTGATTCTTTTCCCTTTTCCTTTTGGAAAGTACAAACTAGTCGCCTTTGAAGCAGTCCAGGTCTGTGCACAAATTGGATCAAATAAACTTTCATTCCTTTGGTTGTAATGTCTGACATTGAGTAATATTCATGAACTGCAAAATGTCGATCTTAATATAAAAAAAACCTTCCACGAAATCATGAATATTTTAATAGCGAAACAAAATTGTATTTACAATTATCTACTTCTATACAACTGGCTGGACCAGCTATTTTCATTCTAGTGCTGCATATTAAAAGGGTGATGCTGCCATGTGTCATGCTGGGCCCCCACCTGCCAAGAATGAGGCATATTAATTTTGCCATATGGACATTAAATTTCTAATTGTTGCTGGGAAGAAGAGAAGGCCTGTTAGATGAGCTACCAGACTTGGATGGTAAACATTTGCATACTAACAGATGGTGCTTTTGTAGACAAAGGACCATTCCCTGACACATTCCACCCACAATGGATGTTGATCACCGGACAATGAGGGGGTGGGGAAGAGCATTCCAGGGTCTGCTGGTGTGATGCAATCCACAGGGGCCAGGACTGGTTGAATCAGCTGATCACATGACTAACTGGCTGTTCTGGGGTCTTCGGAACCAGCCATTGAGAGTTTGAAATAGAGAAAGACTGTTTGCTCCTGGACTGAGAAGATCTCTCCAGTCTGCTCCCATCTCTTTCTCACAAGCCTCTGAATCCACTGAAGAGACATGAACCCCAAGAGAGAAAAGTCTCCTACAGCGAATAAGGTTTAAGAATAATACTGCACCCCAACGAAAAGCAAGATCTACCTGCAATCATGGACTCTACAGTGAGCTTGAAGAACCGTAACAAAAACTCTTCCGATATTGCCTCAGATTTTTCCACTTTATTTTTCTTCTGCTCTTTTCTGTCTCTATTTGCATGTGTGTATCACCTATGTATGCTAGTGTGGGCGGATCGTATATCTGTAGGCGTCAATCGAATTAGAGTTTAAGTTTAATAAATTTCAACTTTTCTTCTTTAAGCCTAAGAAAACCTCCTTGTGCTGGTTTCTTTGCCTTATAATTGGAAAGTGGGAGCTAAAAACACAGTGTGTTTAAAATTAAACCCTGTTATGGTAAGACCAGGTGAAGGGTGAAAGGGAATCCTAGACCTCTTTCTCACAGGGTCGTAACAGAAATTTGGGCGCTACCATCCTGGATTTTACCCACAGACAAATGAGAGAAATTGGAAGTGAGAAGTCAAATTCTTCCCAATCAAACAAAAAAGAGAAAAGATTTCAGTACAGGTTTTCTTGTGATTGTGTGAGCTTGAATACTAACATGTCTACAACTGAAGCTAGTGGCTTCCTAAGCCAGGGTGAAGTAACTTAGGATAAATTAAAAGCACTGTCTATGGAGGAGTTGAGGAAAATGTCTGAGCAGTGTATGATCACTGTACATGGCAAGGCGAGGAAGTCTGAACTCCTAAGGCTAGTGGCCTTTTTCCCTTGAATCTGAAGAAGCAGAAACAGAGTTTGAAGTAGACTCCGACAGGGTATTGTTAGCAAAGATACAGAGGTGACTTGAATTAGAAGACAGAGAAAGAGAAAGATAGGAGAGAGAGAGAGAAAGAACCTTCGAGAAAGAATGCAAAGAAAGAGAGCTAAGGTGGCTTGAGTTAACTACGGGATGATAGAGTAACCCCAGTGAAAGCATGGCCAATATGGAGGAGCATAATACAAGGCTGGGTACAAAATTGTTAAAACGAGGGTGGCACAGTGGCGCAGTGGTTAGCACCGCAGCCTCACAGCTCCAGCGACCCGGGTTCAGTTCTGGGTACTGCCTGTGCTGAGTTTGCATGTTCTCCCTGTGACCGTGTGGGTTTCCGCCGGGTGCTCCAGTTTCCTCCCACAGCCAAAGACTTGCAGGTTGATAGGTAAATTGGCCGTTGTAAATTGCCCATAGTGTAGGTAGGTGGTAGGAGAATTGAGGGAAGGTGGGGATGTGTTAGGGAATATGGGATTAATGTAGGATTAGTATAAATGGGCAGTTGATGGTCGGCACAGACTCGGTGGGCCGAAGGGCCTGTTTCAGTGCTGTATCGCGCTCTCTCTCTAATTCCAAAATTCAGTGAGGAGGATGTAGAAGGATTTTTTGTGTCCTTTGAGAAACTGGCAAGGCAGCTAAAATGGCCAGCTGAGACCTGGCCTCTTTCATTCCAAAGCAAGCTAACCGGAAAAGGTTTATTCCCTGTTGCCAGATGAGAGTTCATCAAATTATGAACTGACAAAAAATACTATCCTCGTGGCATATGAATTAGTACCCGAAGCCTATCGCCAAAAGTTTAGAACCCTCAAGAAGCAAGCTGATCAAACTTATCTGGAGTTTGAAAAAAATAAGCAGCTGGCTTTTGACCAGTGGCTGAGGGCTCTTAAAGTACAGCTCAGCTATGAGAATCTCAGAGAAGTAATTCTGTTAGAGGAATTTAAAAACTCTCCCTCACTCTCCATGAAGACACATGTAGAGCAGCTGCAGAGATCTCGGCAAACGGCCATTCTGGCCGATGAGTTTGCTTTAATTTATCAGTCAGTTTCCCAGGCAATAACATTTCCTAGTCATCCCCACAAATCCGAAAAGAACAAACAGTGGGAAGGTGATAGGAGCCCAGGCATGTCCTGGGAGAGAAAGGAAAGCAGGAGACATGGGGGCCCTCCTTTAGCCAAAAAGGAAGGTGCTGTGAGCAAGAGTGAGACCCGGAGATCTGTGTACTTCCATTGTAATAAAGCAGGGCATTTAAAAGCTGACTGCTGGAAACTAAAGGGAAAACCTGTAGGGTTAATCAGGCACACCCGCTGAGTACAGAAGGGACCCTGATAGAAAGCATAGCAGAACAAGCTGTGGCTTTAATTGCAGCAAGAGTGTAACCCAGGAAGCTTACTACTGCAAGTGCAGGAAATTTAATAGGATTCCTGAAGGATGTAAATGTGTTGGAGGCAGTACAGAGAAGGTTTACCAGATGAATACCTGGAATGGATGGACTGTCTCACGAGGAAAGATTGGACAGGCTAGGCTTGTATCTGCTGGAATTTAGAAGAGTAAGAGGCAACTTGATTAAAACATATAAGATCTTGAGGGGTCTTGGAATGTTAGAAGACCCAGGGAATGAGTTCAATAAATTTTCCCTAGCTGAGGCATAAGACAACAGTTTGACTGGCCAAAACTCCACAAAGATGTGGTGGAGTACTGCAGGAGTTACCACATGTTCCAGGTTGAGGGGAAACCCCAACCTACAGTGAAACCTGTACCCATAGGTCCTGTACCAGTGTTAGATGGACCCTCCAGCAGAGGGACAATGAACTGTATGGGACCCCTGCCGAGAACAAAAGGGGACAGGTAGGCACAAGGCTTGCAAAAGGTTAGAAAGGGAAGGGGAAAAATTGACCAGGAGGGCAGGTCAAAGGAAGTCCAGGAGGAATCCCGGATGAAAACCCCTACTGTCTGCTCAGTCAAACCCGAAAAATTTGGAAAGTTAGACCCCCACATCCTCCTATGTAAGTGCAGACACTAGAAGTACCACACCAGAGTTGCTCACAACATTTACAGGAACCTGCAGGGACAAAGAATGACTCGGCAAAGCACTGAGAGAGAGTTTAGGATGGACCCACCCACTACCGACTCTCCTTAAAAAAAAATTTCCAACTCAGGGCTAATTAAACTTAACCAACTCAACGACCCTAGGTAGCCATGGAAATGGGCAAACTGAAGAAAACCCTCCCAAAAAAATCACATGTTTATTGGGATGCCAAAAAGAGGCAATTAAAGCAGCACTGCCACAAAGAAAAGACAGGCTGTAATAAGTTTTAGGACTTATGAATGAATGGGAATGAATGAGAGAAATGCATGTTTTTTTTCTGTATCTTATAGTTTCTGTCGACCCTTTTAATGAAATGCGCTTTTCACAAATCGCATTTCATTCCGCTGGGTGTGGAGGTGTCATGTTGGGCCTGCCACCTGCCAAGATTGAGGCATATTAATTTCACCATAGGGACATTAAATTTCAAATCGTTGCTGTGAAGAAGAGGAGGCCTGTTACGAGCTGCCATACTTGAATGGAAAACATTTGCATACCAACAGACGGTGCTTGTGTAGACAAAGGACCATTCCCTGACACATTCAACCCACAATGGATGTTGATCACCGGACAGCGAGGGGGTACTGAAGTGCATTTCAGGGCCTGCTGGGGTGCTGCAATCCACAGGGGCCAGGACTGGTTAAACCAGCTGGTCACATGACTAACTGGCTGTTCCAGGGTCTTTTGAACTAGTCATTGAGAGTTTGAAAAAGAGAAAGCCTGTTTGCTCCTGGACTGAGAAGATCTCTCCAGTCTGCTCCCATCTCTTTCTCACAAGCCTCTGAATCCACTGAAGACACATGAACCCCGAGAGAGAAAAGTCTCCTACAGTGAATAAGGTTTAAGAATAATACTGGGCCCCAACGAAAAGCAAGAACTACCTACAATCAAGGACTCTACAGTGAGCTTTAAGTACCGTAACAAAAACTCTTCAGATATTGCCTCAAACTTTTCCACTTTATTTTTCTTCTGCTCTTTTCTGTCTCTATTTGCATGTGTGAATCGCAGTTGAATGCTCGCGTGGACGCGTTGTGTATCCATAGGCATCGACCAAATTAGAGTTTAAGTTTAATAAAATTAAACTTTTCTTCTTTAAACCTAAGAAAACCTATTTGTGCTGGTTTCTTTGCTTTATAATTGTAAAGCAATGAACAAGGATTCACCAAGTGGGAGCTAAAAACACAGTGTGTTTAAATTTAAACCCTATTATGGTAAGACCAGGTGAAGGGTGAAAGGGAACCCTAGACCTCATTCTCACCAGGTTGTAACACATGTTAAAGCACCTTGAAGTAACATTCATAACACACAATTGGCAGGCAATGACCATCTCCAGCAAGAGAGTATCTACCCATCTCCCAATGGCATTGCCATTGCTGAATACCATCAAAATTCTCGGAGTTATCATTGACCAGAAACTTAACTGGAACAGCCATATAAATATTGTGGCTAAAAGAGCAGACCAGAGGCTGGGAGTTTTGCGGCGAGTAACTCACCTCCTGACTCCCCAAAGCCTGTCCACTATTGACAAGGCACAGATCAGGAGTATGATGGAATAATCTCCAACAACACTCAAGAAGCTCGACACCATCCAGGACACAGCAGCCCGCTTGATCAGTACCCTATCCACCACCTTCAACATTCACTCCCCCCACCACCGCCACAGAGTGGCAGAAATGTGAACCATATGCAAGGTGCACTGCAGCAAATCGACAAGCCTCCTTCGACAGCACCTTCCAAATGCTTGACCTCTACCACCTAGAAGAGCAAGGGTACAGATGCATGGGACCACCACCACCTGCAAGTTCCCCTCCAAGCTACACAGCATCCTGCCTGGAACTATATCGCCGTTCCTTCACTGTCGCTGAGACAAAAACCTGAAACTCCCTCTCTAACAGCACTGTGCGTGTACCTATACCACATGAATTGCAGTGGTTGAGGAAGGTAGCTCACCACCATATTCTCAAGGGCAATTAAGGATGGGAAACCTATGCTGGCCTTGCCAATGATGCTCACATCCCATAGAAGAATAAAAATATGTTAAATCATTTTAAAAACAAAGAGTGGAAAGACAATGTTGGCAACATGGTGGGATTGTCACACTGTCAATCATGTGCTTTAAGGTCATTACTTTTGTCTTTGTGCTAATAAGACAGTGCTTCATGGGAATCGCTATGCAGTACTTCAGCCTTCTATCCGTTCGGCAATATTCCCTCTAAGTTGCGTGGACATGCTCGGAATTTGAACACAGGTTGGCCCTTTTAAGTTACCATGCCTGCGTGCTGCGCAAAATAATTTAAAGGGCCCATGCACTTAAATGAGTAAGGCATGTATAACAAAAAAAATTTGAATGGGCATTGCCCTTCGGCTCTGGGCTTGGGGTTGAAACACATACAAACTAGTAGCATGAAAGTCTCCTGTCTCAGCTGGCTATAAGGACTCTGTGTAAAATGAGCTTGGACAGTCTTAATCTGGTAGATATCAGCCTGAAGTACAAAAGCGCCCCTAATCTGCCACTAGTAGGAATGAAATTGCATTCATATAGTACATTAAGTCCCAAAGTACTTCACATCTAATGGATTTCTTTTGAAGTCTTTCACTGTTGTTATTCAGACAAACATGGCAGCCAATTTTCACCCAGTAAGATGCTCCAGATAGCAAATGAATAAATGCCCAGTAAATCTATTTTTCGTGGTAGCAAGGGAGAAATGTTGACCCGGACACCTGGATAACTCCCTACACTTTAGCTGGTGCATGGGATCTTTAATGTCCATCTGAATAAGTGAACAGGGCCTCAATTTTATGTTCCTTCTGAAAGACAGCACCTCTGGCAATGTAGCCTCCCACAATACCACACCGGAGGAGATCATCTTGTTGCAGGGTATCTTTCTGAGGTTTATAGGATAAAATTAACTTTGTAATATAACAGGTGCTCTATTGTCTAGTACCAATACACTTGATGAGCACAAAATTGATCAAGCACCTCATGAAATGTAATTCATTAGAAAGGTTTTTGCTGCACCAGATATAAACATGTTTACTGAAGGAGAATTTAAGACGAATGTTTTTCGAAGCTTAGCCCAGCCCAGAAGCTACCCATTTGGTTTCCACTCATTTTGCTAAATCCAGCTATAAGAACATGAGTAAACCTTGGGTTGAAAATGATGCTATCAGTTGGAAAGTGGAGTCTGGAATCCTTCACAGTGTCACTTCACACTTGCTCAGATGATTTGTTATTAATTCATTCTTGCTTTTACCTGTCGTCAATACGTGCACAAAATGTTCCCACACTTTATCATTCAACCTTGCCAGCAGGTTCAATGTGACTAATGTTCACAGTTCTCTATAATGGCAAAATGTGATCACAGTTTTCAAAATAGTTGCTGCAAAAATGTATTGTTTTGACAGATATTCCAGCTGGTTCTGGCAGAAACTCCATTACTGTCATTAAAGGAACTGAAATGTTGATAATGGAACTACTATGCTGGTTCTGATTAGTTTGTAATAGTAAGAATCCATGTTATCTCTCCCAATCCATAATGTTTCAAGAACAGCTACTGAGAATTGATCAGTTCTTCCTAGCTGTTGTCCATGAACTGAGTGAAATAAAGAACTTTTTATGTATTCATTCATGGGATCTGGGCATTTCTCACAAGGTCGGCATTTATTGCCCATCCTTAGTTGCCCCTGAGAAAGTAGTGTCTCCTTAACCTGTTGCAGTCCGTGCAATGAAGGTACTCCTACAGTGCCATTAGGTAGGGAGCTCCAGAATTTTGACCCAGCAATATATGTCCATGTCAGCGTGGTATATAAACTTGGCACTTATGTAGCCCCTTATCACATTCCAACAAGCAAATTACTTTTGAAGAGCAACCATTATAGTAATATAGGTAAACACAACATCCAATTTGTGCACAACAAGATCCCACAAACAATAAATGAATTAGTCATTCAACTTATTTTGGTGAGGGAACAATGCTGGCAGTCACACTAGGAAATCTCCTTGCTCTTCAAATATTACTGTAGGATTGTTAATATCTACCTGTGAGGCAGACAAAGCCTCGTTATAATATCTCATCTGAAAGACAGCCCCTTATAATGGAGTATTTCCGAAATACTGCACTGGAATGCCATCCTAATGATGAATTTTGCAGTGCACCTTGAACCCACAACTTTAAGATTTCGATTTAAGAGGGCTTCCAACTAAGTCAGATTGACTCTTATAGAGTTCTCATCCATTCTGTCTGTTCCTGTCCCTCTTCACAGTCAGCAGGAGCCATTCTTAAACTCTATGACAGCGAAACCTATTGGGATGATCAACAGAATACAATGGATTCTACTAGCAGTGACATGAAACCCATTCAGCCCCTCTGTTAGTCTGTTCTTTATTCCAGCCGTAATGTCACTGAGACTTGAAATTCCCACGCCATTGTTTTATTTTCCAATACTCTACTCTGACTTTTATTCTCTCTTGTAAACTATTACGATGCTTATAACGAGGAGCACCATTTTATGAAACCAGAAGGCTTTATTATTGGGCTGACAGATGCCTGGCACATACCCTCTTAATCAGATGGTGAACCACTTCCTTGGCAAGCCGCAGTTCTGAACACCTTGTCAGGGATTGTGGCACTGCTTTTTAAATCAGCTGGAGCTCTTAATTATATTTTTGCCATGATTAATAAAAGTGTCAAATTGCATGCGGAGCTGCTAGCATCTATTTTGAGACAGCTGTCTCTCAATTTGGCCCTTGCGAAAGGTGTCAGCAGCTCATTGCCAGCAGTAAAAGTGGTAGCTGGAACCGAGCACATGTTGCCACAGTCACATTCAGTTCCACTGCACATTTGAAATTGGTCTGCACTGGTGATATTTATTCACAGGTTATCACTAGCTCAGATGTTTCTGCACAATCTCTCTGTTGAAACCTTGGCAACAGGGAACAGAATTCTCTGCATCATCACTTCACATGACTGTCAAATTTTCATCCAATAAAGTCAAAATGGCAGTAAAAAGAAATACTTGCATTTATATAGTGCCTTTCATGACCTCAAGATATCCCAAAGCACTTCACAGCCATTTAAGTACTTTTGAAGTACACTGTTACAACGTAGGACAGGGAATCGACTGGACTATAGTTACTCAATTCGCCAAACACAGGGGAGGGTGATTTTCCACAGATACTTTAGCTCCATAAAAATTGCATCGAATCCGCTTGAGTGTTAAAGCTGCAGTTGGTGGTTTCAGCACCTGCAGGCACGTTTAATCATCAATTAGCCCAAAAATTGAGTGTTAAATCGACACTTTCAAATAGACGTTTCTTATTAGCACAGAACCCATTTAGTGCCTATTTTCACTGTTTGGCCAAAATAAGCCACAGATAGTGTATAATACTGCCTTCAGCACTATTCGATGATGAGACAAATATAATTGAAGTGTTTATAGTCTCCTAAGGGGTGGGGGGAAAGAATTGCTGTGGTCACTTTATAAACCAATAATGTAAACCAATTCTTTTTTGAATGCATTAATGAGACCATAATATAAAGCACAAACTATACTTCCTCTGTGATTTTTATAAGCAAACATTGCTTATAAATGTTGTCACTGTAAGTTTGTCTAATACAGTGAAAATGAATGGAGGGAGAGATAAAACAATAACAAAAGGTGAATGCTGGCAATCTGACCTAAAAACAGGAAATGTTGGAATGTACAGTATTTCTAATTGCAATATTTGTGAGTTTATTAAGGAATTCCTACAGTTCTTTTGCCATAATACATTTTTGAACTAAGCTCTTTTCCATCCTCTGTAAATTAATTTGATTCTCCTGCTGACTGGACTGTAGTTGCCTTGACTAAGGTCCAATGAGTGCAATCTGCTGGAAATTGGTGTTAGTACAGGCCAGACTTTTCAGTTTTAAGCCTTTCTCTGCTAAAGTATGCGGTTACCATTAATTATTTCCATTCATGTCTGACGTCCATCAGATTCCACTGTAACTGCAGTCTCCAAGAAGAAAATTGCAGCAGTTTCAAATGATAAAACATCAGCAATTTTTCAAAACCTTTTTTTGGAAGTTTGTTATGACAAGCTTTTCATTGTAACAAACTCTCTGGTCTCAGAAGAAGCTCCTTTATATTTGAATAGAAAGACTAAAACATTCACAAGAACCGCTGAAAGGATGAGCTTGAATTCCAAGTTCTCCTGAGTTTATAAATTAAGGAATAAAAACGCCCATTCAGCCCATTAAGCACATCTTGCCATCTGCCTCAGTTCTCAGGACACAATCTGACTACTTTTCAACCTTTTCCTAATGCAAACCCAAGCTCCTGCTCCATAAGATTCATGACCATTCATTGATTTTTGCCATTACTTCAAGCATAGTCTTGATATGTTATATTATGTGGAGCTGCTGCATGGTTAACCTATATGCTTTAATAAAAGTGATGATGATTTGCTACAGCTATACAAAGCCTGGTTATACCTTATCTGGCATACTGTGTACATTCTGGACACTGCAGCTTAGAAAAGATATATTGGCACAAATTCACCAGAATGTTACCAGGGCTCCTCGGGTTAGATTACATGAACTAGGTTTGCATTCCATGGAATAGAGAAAATTAAGAGTTGATTTGATTGAGGTTTTTCGGATTTTGGCAGAGCAGACAGAGAGAAGCTTTTTCCACTGATGATGAATTCCTGGAAAGGGGACATAACCTTAAAATTGGAGCCGGGCCATTCAGGAGAGAAGTTAGGAAACAATTCTCGCAAAGGGTGGTAGAATTGGTGATCTCTCTCCCACAAAGTGAAATAGGCGCTAGCTCAATTAATAATATTAAAACTGAGTTCGCTAGAGTTTTGCTAGACAGGAGTCTAAAAGGATACGGAGTGAAGGCAAGTGGATGGAGTTAAGATACAGATCAGCCATGATGTCATGGAGTGTCAGAACAGGCTTAAGGGGCTGAATAGCCTACTCCTGTTCCTATGGAGATATAGCAGCTTAAAACCATTGGGTAGAGTGTGCAAAAAGGGAGAGAGTAAAAAATTGAACCCCTACAACGTGTAGACTCCTTTAGTTTTTTTTAATAATATCTCGACTAAACACCACACACGTGCATATGCACAGAGGGGGGTTGATTTTCAGACATCAGTGGGATGACGTTGGGTGCGATCCGACTTGGAAAATAGCGCCCCCAGATGGCGTGTCACTCTTCCAATGCCTCTGGAAAGTGCAACTATTTTCAAAGCGAGGGCGGGGGTCGGGGGAGGGGTGCGGCAACCCGCTTGCCTCCAATTAACGGCCTGTTAAGCCCCTTGAAGAGCTTGCTAATGGGATGGGGAGGGCCAGAAGGAGATTTTCAAAGTGGAGACTGGGAAAATCAAATTGTCTGGTGTATATATGTGCTCAGCTGTCGGGTCCAATGCACGGAGGCATTATTTGATAGGCTGATGAATAAAAGTAATGGGAAAATGGGGTGATACAAATTGAGCAAGTAAAGTACCTTCCAATTGACTGTTTGGCCACGTGTTAGCACTGTGACGCTGCTGACCCTCTGATTCCTTGCCTGCTCCATTCTCCAAGGCAATGGCTAAGCCCAGTCATGGCTGCCATCTGCCTTTGACCATTGCAATCCGGTGCCGGTTCCCACCTCCGTGCAGCACCCAGTGCCACTAATTGAACGCCAAGCTCGCCTCTGGCTCAATTAGTGGCTCTCCTTTTCAAAATAGCATTGTGTCAGAGACGGAAACACAGTGCAGGGTCGGGACCCGGAAATGATCCGGGTGTCGGGTTCCCGACCCCAGACTGAAAATCAAGCCCCAGAGATTGCAGACAGATGGAGGGGAAAGACTTTAAATCATTTTGTACCCCTTTTCTACATATTCCTCCACTTCACCTCTTCTCACTGTAGAGGGCACATAGGCATCTCTTCTCGGGACTTAGTCAATGTCGTTTTGTAACTGGCAGCTCAGAGGATACATACTGGCAACCTGAGAAGGTCAGCTCTTTATTGTGCACTTGTCCTTGCTGTCCCAACCATAAATTAGAATTCAGTTAGCATCCTGTCTTAACAGACAGGTGCCATTTCTGGGCCTTCCATGGGAAAAGAAACACAAAAGTCAAGATGCCCCTGAGGTTTAGTTTCACTTTTTCGAATTGCATTTGATTTTGAAGTTCTGCTGTAGCGACAATCTCCATTGATTAGTTCTGAACGCGAACCTCAGAATCCACTTCATTTAAATACCACGGCTTTTGTCAGCTGCATGAAGCCAGGCTACAGATGTGCCCTTGGGAAGTGTACAGCTGAACTAATCTTGTATGGACAGCATATGTACCACAAGGCTTATGGAGAAATTGAAGCTACTTGTTCCAGCAATCTTTACAAAATGTGCTTACTTAGAACAGTTACTGTTACGTTTTTGCAATGGTTTCCGTACTGTTTGTGCATGCATGTCAAGAAAAAGCTAACAAAAGCAGGTTGTTAAATATTCTGAACCTTTAGCTATAAGAAATAATAATAACTCTTTGATTTGGGATTATTACTAATGCAATTTCATTTTACATACATATAGCATTAGCCAGATCAGGACTAGTGTGGAGCAATCGGACAGAATTATAGGCCAGCTACAGTATGCATTTTGTGCTGATGCAAAGCCATCACCCAAATTTAATTGAGGCAATCAATGTGAGAGCACCTCAAGGGTGTTGTCTCACACCATTGACTATGAATATTAAAATTTAACTAGTACTTAATGTCAATGGATTGAAGCTCCATTTCCCCAGCTTGAAAGTGCTGCAGAGCTGACAGTATAATTCAGGTCTGCTGGTCTGGCTTCACATTGCAACAAATTACTACACTTAAAAGTATTCATTGGCTATAAAGCAGTTTAGGAATTCTGGAGGTTGTGAAAGCTGCTGCATAAATACAAGTTCTTTCATTCTATAGCTCGAAACAAGTGGATATTGGAATACAGAATAAAATTTCAAAATTTGCCAATGATACCAAACTTGAAGGTGTGGCAGACAGTGAGGATGAAACCAATCAAAGTAGGTGATGATCAAGGGAAAACAACTGAGCTTCTGGAATGACCCTGGTGAGAAAACAATTCATTCTGCCGATAATATAGATACTGCTGAAAATAGAGACATGTTGTCGTCGAAGGTTTTCGTCTTGCACTCATCAGGACAATCGCAAGAATAACCAATGTAAGGGAAAACAACAACTGAGACTGCATGAGAAGAGAGTGCTGATTGGTTGGCAAGTGAACTCTGATTGGTAGAGGAGTTGCCATGGCGAATGCACCAGTTTACAGTGACTGACAGTTAACTGCCAAGCTTTGTTTAAAATTTAAACCAGGCAGCTTGACTCTAATTGGTCAAGACATGGCCCTGAGGAATGACCAGCAAATGGCTGTTATTTATTTTGTTCAGCTGAAACATGTACATTGTTTGTACATATTCTTTCTGTCTGCAAAGTTGTTGTTTTCCCTTACATAGGTTATTCTTGTGATTGCCCTGATGAGTGCAAGACAAAAATCTTCAACCACAACATGTCTCTATTTTCAGCAATACTCAAGTTCTGTACTACTAAACGACTATTTAATATAGATACATTGGGCCAAGTGTGAGGACAGAGATAAAGGAATGATGTTGATATTTCCAGCAAAAGTAGTTTAGGCTGAGATAATTAATGACTGTTTAAAGGGAGCTGGATCAGTGTGAGGTTGGGATTGAGATAAGGTGCAGTCTGAGCTGATCAGATGCTCCATGGGACACATTTGTTCCTATGCTGTTGAAGTTAAGAGCAAGGACAATATTACCTGTGGAGGATAGCAAGCCAGGGTTGAATAATGGAAACGGAAAGAGCTGGAAATGCTCAGCAGGTCTGGTGGCATCTGTGTGGAGGGAAACAGAGTTAATGTTTCAGGTCTGTTACCTTGACCTTTCATCAGAACTTTGATGAAAGGTCACAGACCTAAATCCCTTTAAGTATTTTGTAGGTTTCAATGAGATCGCCTCTCATTCTTCAAAACTCTAGGGAATACAGGGCCAGTTTCCCCAATCTCTCTTCATAGGACAGTCCCGCCATCCCGAGAACAAGTCTAATGAACCTTCATTGCACTCCCTCTATGGCAATAATACCTTTCCGAAGGTAAGGGGACAAAAACTGCACACAGTACTCCAGGTGCGGTCTAACCAATGTTCTAAACAATTGAAGCAAGACTTCTCTACTCCTGTACTCAAATCCTCTTGCGATAAAGGCTAACATACCATTAGCCTTCCTAATTGCTTGCTGCACCTGCATGTTAGCTTTCAGTAACTTATTGATGAGGACACCTAGGTCCCTTTGTACATCTACACTTTCTAATCTCTTACCATTTAAGAATCATCTGAATAATGGAGAGCTGATGACTGATGAATAGTTTGGAGTTTTGTTGGGTTCTTTTGCAGGTCAGACTGTAGAGCTTTCCCATGGGAGATTAAAGGGTGGGATAGAGTTCATGTGTGGTAGATTGTCCTGGGTCTGCAGAAGAAGTGTGCTCGGTCAATTTTTCTTGCTTCATACTTTATTATACTTCTAAGAGGGAACAGATTCTACCGTCTCTTTAAAGCACTAGTACTTTAATGAATTTGCTGTGATCTTTGGTCCAGTCACTTATTTAAATGACTGTTAAGCAGTTTTATCTTCATGTTTAAGTTGCTCTCAGCTGAACAAATAACATCCTAAAATTCAAAAGGTTTGCGAACTTTCCTTCTTAATATATTTGGACAAAAGAGATCAAAGTTACCACATTAATGGCCAGAAGCAAAATTCAAACTGTTCATTCATCCATGCAACCCAGGCAAACCAAATTGAATACATATACCAATCCCTTGGGTGATATTATAGAGATGTGTTTAATTTATCAAAACTCACTACTTTGGGAACCATAAACAAAACAAGTTGAGTGTACAGTACAGAGCAGAATTAAAGACATTGTTGTACATAAAGCGATATATACTTAGCAGTCTGCAGCATTATGTGGTGCTCTAGCCAGCTGCACTAGTGCATAACTCCTGAGAGAAGATTTTCACTCCATCTCTCTGAGTTGGATTCTAACCCAGGTCCCAAAGGTGAGAGGACAGCATTCTACCCAGTACCATGCAGCCCCAGTAAAAATCATTTCACAGGAAGTCTACAGTTGTTATGTGGCTGGATACTTTACCTTGCTGGTACCAAGAGTGGATTGGACTTTCTCCAACACTCACTCCCTTCACCACCGGCGCACAATGGCAGCGGTGTGCGCCATCTATGGGAGGCACTGCAGCAACTCGTCAACACTCCTTTGACAGCATCTTCTGAGCCGATGGCGTCTACCACCTAGCGGGACAGGGGCAGCAAACCCATGGGAACACCACCACTGTGAGTTTCCCTTCAAGGCACACACCATCTTCAGTTGGAAATATACTACTATTCCTTCACTGTTGCTGGTCAAAAATCTGGAAACCCCTTCCTGGCAATGCTGTGCCTGCACCACATGAGCTGTGGCAGATCGGGAAGGCCATCAACTTTTCAAGGGCAATTAGCCGACACTGCTTGTTACAACCTCAGAAAATGCCAACCAATTCATCAAATAAGGTTTCCCCTCCCTAAATCCATGTTTACTCTGCCTAATCACATTAGCATTCTTTAAGTAGAAACAGAGGGTGCTGGGGATGTTCGGCGGGTCGGGCGGTGTCCGTGCGATTGTAGGGGTTGAGGTTCGGAGTTGGCATTTCAGGTCTGTGACCTGTGGAAGAGTCGCGGACCTGAGGTGCTGGCTCTTTTTCTCTCTCCAGTGATGCTGCTTGGCCTGCTGGGTATTTCCAGCACTTTCTGTTTTTATTTCCGATTTGCAGCATTTACAGTATTTTGCTTTTATGATTCTTTAAGTGTTCTGCTTCCATGTCCCTAATAATAGATTCTAGCACTTTCCCATGATCTGACAGTTGAACATCTTAATTTGGGGGAATTTCTGCTAGAAAAGTCTGTCCTTCACTCCCATTTCGACATCTCTTGTCACAAATACTTTGAGTGACTGTGGTGCGGTGGATGCTTTATTAGGAACTAACAGCTGCTCAGTCCAAATATGGTTACCAAGGGTTGTGCATGTTGCCTTGTCCCAATGGCCTGCATCTCAGGTCTAGTCCTTAAATCTCCACCACCTACCTTAAATGGCCGCATGCAGGTGGCAGGTCTTCGATGAGTGCAAGACCCAGAGCCACATCACAACTGAAGCGTTATGTAACCTGCCCTCACAATGAGAACCATGACAAAACAGAAACTGCAGGGCTGTATAAAACACAGTAAAGTGATACAAACTGTGCACTTGTGTCTGCGAGAGCAATGAGAAAAGAGGTAAAGCCAAGTACGTTAAAAACGTCCGAATCTTTGAACATCAACTATTCGAAAGAAATCCGAAACAACTAAGCAGAATCTTGGAATGGCTACTAAAATGGACATCAAAGTAGATTTATTCACAACTGTCCTTCAAGAGATCACTGAGAAAAGTGAAAATTCTCAGCAGAGTATATCAACTACAATCCATCATATGGAGGAGGGGATCATTTCAACTGAAGACCATGAGCGACGGAGAGCCATGCAGACCACCTTAGAACTTCTGAAAGTTTACTTGCAGAAGCTCAACGTGAGTAATGGTGCAGCTGAAAATATTGTGGGGTCTCTAATTGGACGACTGATGCCGCATTGCGCAGACAGTTCGCTTCCTGTGCGCCAGATGGCCCTGGACTCTGTGTACACCGTGTTGTCCATTCAGTTATCATATGAAGGTGCCGATCTGGATCAGCAACAGGAGCAGCTAGAGGATCTGAACACACTGAGAGAACAGTTAGACAACTATGATGTTTCAGTCCTCTTGCAAATATGCCATCAGATCGTAGAGATAATTTCCAAGCATTTGCCCCACAATCAGCTGCGCAACTTGCTCCTCATGGTCTTCAAGGGACTGACCGATCAACACCTCAGCTGTTCCTTTGCAGCGGCTGTATTCCTAAAAATCATCATTAAAAGGTGAGGCAGTGACCTGCGGGAGCAGGTCTCAGAAATCCTTGACACGCTGAGGGTTGAATTGGAGTCAGTCCCTTTTGATGATCTAAAACATTCACTTCTACATGCTATCACCATTTTGGCCTGGCACAATACAGCAGCAGTTACATAGAAACATAGAAAATAGGAGCAGGAGTAGGCCATTCGGCCCTTCGAGCCTGCTCTGCCATTCATTATGATCATGGCTGATCATCCAACTCAGTAACCTGTTCCCGCTTTCGCCCCATACCCTTTGATCCCTTTAGACCCAACAGCTATATCTAACTCCTTCTTGAAAACACACAATGTTTTGGCCTCAGCTGCTTTCTGTGGTAGCGAGTTCCACAGGCTCACCACTCTCTGGGTGAAGAAATGTCTCCTCATCTCAGTCTTGAAAGGTTTACCCCGTATCCTGGGACTGTGACCCCTGGCTCTGGACTCCCCCACCATCAGGAACATCCTTCCTGCATCTACCCTGTCAAGTCCTGTTAGAATTTGATAGGTTTCTATGAGATCCCCCCTCACTCTTCTGAACTCCAGCGAATATAATCCTAACCGACTCAATCTCTCCTCATATGTCAGTCCCGCCATCCCAGGAATCAGTCTGGTAAGCCGTCACTGCACTCCCTCTATAGCAAGAACATCCTTCCTCAGATAAGGAGACCAAAACTGCACACAGTATTCCAGGTGTGGCCTCACCAAGGCCCTGTATAATTGCAGCAAGACATCTCTGCTCCTGTACTGGAATCCTCTCACTATGAAGGCCAACATACCATTTGCCTTTTTTACCACCTGTTGCATCTGCATGCCTACCTTCAGCGACTGGTGTACGAGAACACCCAGGTCTCGCTGCATATTCCCCTCTCTCAGTTTATAGCTGTTCAGATAATCTGCCTCCCTGTTTTTGCTACCAAAGTGGATAACCTCACATTTATCCACACTATACTGCATCTGCCATGCATTCGCCCACTCACTCAACTTGTCCAAATCACCCCGAAGCCTCGCTGCATCCTCCTCACAACTCACCCTCCCACCCAGTTTTGTGTCAACTGCAAATTTGGAGATATTACATTTAGTTCCCTCATCTAAATCATTAATATATATTGTGAATAGCTGGAGTCCTAGCACCGATCCCTGCGGTACCCCACTAGTCACTGCCTGCCATTCGGAAAAAGACCTATTATAGACCTACTCTTTGTTTCCTGTCTGCCAACCAATTTTCTATCCATCACAATACACTACCCCCAATCCCATGTGCTTTAATTTTACACACTAATTTCTTATGTAGGACTTTGTCGAAAGCCTTCTGAAAGTCCAAATAAACCACATCCACTGGCTCTCCCTCATCAACTCGACTAGTTACATCCTCGAAGAATTTTAGATTTGTCAAGCATGATTTCCCTTTCATAAATCCATGTTGACTCTACCCGATTCTACCACTGTTCTCTAAGTGCTCTGCTCTAAAATCTTTGATAATGGACTCTAGAATTTTCCCCACTACCGACGTCAGGTTGACTGGTCTATAATTTCCTGCTTTCTCTCTACCTCCCTTTTTAAATAGTGGGGTTACATTTGCTACCCTCCAATCTGTAGGAACTGTTCCAGAGGCTATAGAATCTTGGAAGATGACCACCAATGCATCCACTATTTCTAGGGCCACTTCCTTAAGTACTCTGGGATGCAGACCATCAGGCCCTGGGGATTTATTGGCCTTCAATCCCATCGATTTCCCCAACACCATTTCTCTACGAATACTGATTTCCTTCAGTTCCTCTCTCTCACTAAGCCCTGTGTTCCCCAACATTTTTGGTATGATATTTGTGTCCTCCTTTGTGAAGACAGAACCAAAGTATGCATTTAGTTGGTCAGCCACTTCTTTGTTCCCCAGAATAAATTCCCCTGTTTCTGACTGTAAGGGACCTACATTTGTCTTCACCAATCTTTTTCTCTTTACATACCTATAGAAACTTTTACAGTCAGTTTTTATGTTCCCCACAAGCTTGCTCTCGTACGCTATTTTCCCCTTCTTACTCAATCCCTTGGTCCTCCTTTGCTGAATTCTAAACTGCTCCCAATCCTCAGGTCTGTTGTTTTTTCTGGCAAATATATATGCCTCTTCCTTGGATTTAATGCTATCTCTAATTTCCCTTGGAAGCCATGGTTTGGCTACCTTTCCTGTTTTACTTTTGTTCCAGACAGGGATAAACAATTGTCGCTGTTCATCCATGCGCTGTTTAAATGTTTGCCATTGCCTATCCACCATCATCCCTTTAAGTAACGTTTCCCAATCCGTCATAGCCAACTCGCCCCTCATACCTTTGTAGTTTCCTTTACAAGGATTCAGGGCCCGAGTCTCAGAATCAACTACGTCAGTCTCCATCGTGATGAAGAATTCTATCATATTATGTTTGCTCATCCCCAAGGGGTCTCGCACCACCAGATTGTCAATTATTCCTCTCTCATTACACAATACCCAGTCTAGGATGGCCTGTTCTCCAGTTGGTTCCTCAACGTATTGGTCCAGAAAACCATCCCGTATACACTCCAAGAATTCCTCCTCTACGGTATTGTGACTAGTTTGATTTGCCCAATCTATATGCAGATTAAAGACGCCCATAATTACAGATGTTCCTTTATCGCATGCATTTCTAATTTCCTGTTTAATGCCATCCCCAACATCACCACTACAGTTTGGGGGTCTATATACAACCTGAACTAACGTTTTTTGTCCCTTAGTGTTTCTCAGCTCTACCCATACAGATTCCACATCGTCAGAGCTAATATCTTTCCTCACTATTGCGTTAATTTCCTCTTTAACCAGCAATGCAACTCCACTGCCTTTTGATTTTTGTTTGTCCTTCCTAAATACTGAATACCCCTGGATGTTCATTTCCCATCCCTGGTCACCTTGCAGCCATGTCTCTGTAATCCCGACTATATCATACCCGTTTACATCTATTTGCGCGATTAATTCATCCACTTTATTGCGAATGCTCCGCGCGTTAAGGCACAAAACCTTAAGGCTTGTCTTTTTAACATTACTTGTCCCCTTCCCACTATTTTTCACTATGGTCCTGTTTGATTCTGGCCCTTGATTTCTCTGCCAATCACTTTTCTTATTCCCCTTACTGTCCCATCTTCTCACCTACCCCATCACTTCGAGAAATTTGTCAACAATGTGCGGAGATCAGTGGCCGAAGACACAAAATGTGCAGTCAGGGCTATCAAGGAGCTGGCGTACACACTTGGGAGAAGAACCTGCCCTGTGATTGAGTTTTTTGCGGAAGTAACAAGGAAGATTGATGAGGGAAGTGTAGTGGATGTAGTGGTCTGCCTGGATTTTAGTAAGGCATTTGGCATGGCAGACTGGTCAGAATAATGAAAACCCATGGGATACAGGGGAATGTGGCAGGTTGGATCCAGAATTGACAGGAAACAAAGGGTCATAGTTGACGGATGTTTTTGCGAATGGGAAGCAGTTTCCAGTGGCGTTCCACAGGGCTCAGTGCTGGGACCCTTGCTGTTTGTGGTATATATTAATGATTTGGACTTAAGTTTGGGAGGCATAAATGGGAAATTTGCTGATGACACAAAAATTGGCCGTGTAATTGATAGCGAAGAGGATGGCTGTAGACTCCAGAATGATATCAATGGTTTGGTTGAGTGGGTGGAAAAGTGGCAAATGGAATTCAATCCAGAAAAGTGTGAGGTAATGGGGAGGGCAAACAAAATGAGGGAATACAACATAAACGGGAGGATATTGAGAGCGGTAGAAGAAGTGAAAGACCTTGGAGTGCATGTCCACAGGTCCCTGAAGGTGGCAGGACAGGTAGATAAAGTGGTGAAGAAAGCATATGGAATGCTTTCCTTTATTGGCTGAGGTATAGAATGCAAAAGTAGGGATATAATGCTGGAACTGCATAAAATGCTGGTTCAATCATAGCTGGAGTATTGCATATAGTTCTGGTCAGCACATTACAGGAAGGACATAATTGCTCTGTAGAGAGTACAGAAGAGATTTACAAGAATGTTGCCAGGGCTTGAAAGTAGCAGATAAGAGGAAAGATTGGATTGGCTAGGGTTGTTTTCCTTGGAACAGAGGAGGCTGAGGGGTGACTGAATTGAGGTGTACAAAGTTACGAGAGGCCTAGATAGAGTAGACAGGAAGGACCTATTTCCCCTGGCGAGGAGGTCAGTTACCAGGCAGCATAGATTTAAGGTGATTGGTAGAAGGATTAAAGGGGACACGAGGAAAAATGTTTTCACCCAGAGGGTGGTGGGTGTCTGGAATTCACTGCCAGGAATGGTGGTGGAGGCAGAAACCCTCAACTCTTTTAAAGGGTACCTCGACATGCACCTGAAGTGCTGTAACCTGCAAGGCTATGGAGCAGGTGCTGAAAGGTGGGATTAGAATGGGCAACTAGATTTTTCGGCCGGCGCAGACATGATGGACTGAATGGCCTCCTTCTGTGCCATAACTTTTCTGTGGTTCTATGATTGGTCAGTGGAAACAGAAGACTGTATATGACAGCTGTATCACTGGCTACCATCTGCAGGCTGCGTGTGCTTATCACTAAGCCTGAATTGGCAGAGGCGGTGAAAACCTTATTCCCACTGATCTTCAGTATCCTACTTATTTCCTTAAACAGCTGCGTTAATATTTCTCTGCTCGATCGTTCAGATACTGAATCGCAGTAGAGAGATTTCACAGCCCAATTTGAAACATTGTCAAGTAGGGATTTGTGTAAGAAGTGTGTACAGACACTAAAGCTCCTTCTAGGCCAGGCAACAAATGGGGACATCGTTGAAAACCTCAATGGAAATGGAGGATGGCAGCAAATGTTGAAGCTGAGCCACTTCAACAAGGGGGTTGTACTGCTGGCCTGAGCAATGGCAGAACATGCTGGTTCCAGTCTGTCTCATACCGTGACCCAACTTACTTCTTACATCATCAGGGTCCAAGACTATCAGGCAGTTACAGTAATCATCTTCTTTGGAGAACTGCTGAAAGCTCCACTGGTTTCAGAGCCGCAGTTCACAGACACTGTGGGAAATGGTTTGATAAGGTATTTGCTTTATGCATTTCCTGTTACCCAGTTGCTGTGTGTCAGGACCCTGAAAAATATTAACTTCAGATCTAAAAGATGGTCTTGGAGCGTGAAGGACACAGTGATAAGCCTGTTGAGGAATGAGCAGAACTCGGAGTTGCTCACGCATGCAGTGCTGTCCTGCCTGAATAAGAACATAATAGAGTCAATGGCAAACACCATCCAGCCCTTTGTGGATCCAAATCCTTCACAGAATTCAGCCACTCTTCGGGGCAGAGTCTGAGAAAGCGCAGGTGGAAGCATTCAACGTGTTGGGAAATTTGACCAAGTGCAGAATTGGAGGGTCCACGTCTTTCCTCTCCCTGCAGGTCCATTCCAACCTGGTGCGCTTATTGTTACACTTGGATGGAAAGAGTGAGGAGATCACCTGATCTTGCAGTTTAAAACTGTGGATGATCTTCCCACTTATTGGATCTGCCAAGGATTCCTCTTTAATTGAAAGCTATCTGGAAGAGCCCAACTGAAGGTACGTGGACTTCCTCAAATGCATCTCACGCCATTTGGTTCAAGATTTCCCCGAAAGGGTGAATGACTACGCCATGGATATTGTGAATCATTTTTCAACGATGACCAGGAACAGCTCCAAGATCATGCGAAGGCCTTTTCCACCTGAGGCAGCCAGCATGTTCCCGACTCAGCCAGTGGACCACCTGGTGGAAGAACTGCACAATCAACTGCTGCTGTCGAGTACCAGAATAAAGCCTAAAGAGACCAAGGCCCTGATCCTCCTCCACCTCCTCCTCCTCTTAACATCGAACTGATCCCCCTCTCAACATGATTTGTTGATGGATCTTCAAACAGTGCAGTTTTTCCTGATGAACACACACATACAAACACAGACATGCTCACGCACAGACACCAGACATTGCAACTCACGCCACTTTATCGTAAGAGACACCCTCACTCACGATCTTACAAAAGGGCACTGAAATATTGGGATTTTTGACAGGCATTGAAATACCTACCTTTCCTAGTCTGCTGTGTTCTGTCCTGCCCCTGATGGATCATGTGACTAGAATGGCTTCAGCATGGACATGAAGCCTCCAGCAGACACATGGGCAATGGGCCATAAGGATCTACTGGATCCTTAGTGTTGAAACACAACATTGGTGCCAAACCTCTTTAAGGGGAATCAGTTTGCAGCTTTCTCTAGGGCATGGGACTCAATGACCAGATTAGAATCTAATTAGGTTTGATATAAAAACGGAAAAGGAAAGGGAACTGTCAATCAATGATAAATGTTCATTACTGGGGCCAATTTCAATAAGTTAAAAAGAGAAGCAGTCCAGATCGATTGGAAAGAAAAGATGGCAAATAAGACAGTGACAAATCATGGGAAATGATTAAACTGGAGATGATTGGGGAACAAAGCTTCACAGAACAACATTTAAGATGAATAGACTGAGCAATAACACAGAGATAAAAATATTGATAAACAACAAACAGACAGGTAAAATCAAATACTTGGAAACTAATAAAACATATACAAAAACGCATTTCTAAATAACACACAGATATAGGTACATCTACAATAATACTCATCTTTTTCTGTCTGTCAGGACTATTTTGATTGGTCAGTTTAAGGTGGGCTTTTGTTGGTGGGTGGTGCCTGTCGCACACAGAGGCACGTGTGGTATGTGGAGGGTTGGAGTGCATGATGCATGTCGGCTGCCAACTGTTGGTGGCTGCAGTAATGGCAGGCTGGGGTTTGGGAAGAACAAAAACAGTGGAAGGTAAGGAGAGCACAACAACAAAGTTACCCTGACTGGAGAGATTGTTTCCGTAAGGGATGGGATTGATGGGAGGGATGGGAATGGCGTGAGAGGGATGGAAGGAATGGAATGAGTTTGCATGAGATGGGGATAGTATAGGAGATATGGAAGGAATGGAATGCAGATGGCATGAGAGGGAAGTCATGGGAAGGATGAAATGGCATGGGATGGGGCTGGCATAAGATGGAGGGAATGGCCTGGGGGTGTGGCTGAGATGGTGGAATTGATTAAGAATAGCAAAATGGAGGGGAATTATTATTATTATTCAAAAGCTATTCTTTGTGCTAAAAATGAAGATTCACTAGATTTGAACGAAAACATTTTGAAAAAGCTGTGATAACGGGGAAGCCACTCAGCTCTTCTGGCTGAAGACGGTTGCAGTTGCTTCAGTCATCGTCAGCCTTGTCTTTTGCACTCTCGTGCTAGTCTGCCATCATCCAGGATGTGAATGTTCTCTGAGCCTCCTCCTCCTGTTGTTTTATTGTCGACCACCATTCGCGACTGAATTCATTGTGTGATTGGTTTGCTGTCTATAGCATGCTGTTCCCACTGTTCAGAATTGGTGTAGTCCTGTGTTGTAGTTTCACAAGTTACAACTCATTTTCAGGTACACCTGGTGCTGCTCCTGGTATATTCTTCTACACTCCTCATTGAATCAGGTTTGATCTCCTGGCTTGATGGTAAAGGTAGAGTGAGGGATATGCGGGGCCATGAGGTTACAGATTGCTCTTATTGCTTCATGGATGCCTGTTTTGAGCTGCTGGATCTGTTCTGACTATATCCCATTTAGCACACTGATAGTACTGGGCAGCACAGTGGCGCAGTGGTTAGCACTGCAGCCTCACAGCTCCAGTGACCCAGGTTCAATTCTGGGTACTGCCTGTGCAGAGTTTACAAGTTCTCCCTGTGACCGTGTGGGTTTTCGCCAGGTGCTCCGGTTTCCTCCCACAGCCAAAGACTTGCAGGTTGATAAGTAAATTGGCAATTATACAGCACAGAAACAGGCCCTTTGGCCCATCGTGTCCATGCCGGCCATCAAGCACCTAACTATTCTAATCCCATTTTCCAACACTTGGCCTGTGGCCTTGTATGCTATGGCATTTCAAGTGCTCATCTAAATACTTCTTAAATGTTGTGAGGGTTCCTGCCTCTACCACCTCCTCAGGTAGTGTGTTCCAGATTCCAACCACCCTCTGGGTGAAAAAGGTTTCTTCAGAAGGTGTGTTTGAGTGTTCAAAAATCCAATTGCTGCCAACATATTGTGTGTTCCTTGAACATCTGTTTTTGTAAGACTGTACATGAGGGTGGTGAAAACAGAGACAGTGAATGATTTCAAAAGGAAATTGGATGGGCACTTGAGGGAAATAAACTTGCAGGGCTACGGGGATATAGTGGGGCAATGGGACTGATTGGTTTGTTCTACAGAGAGCCAGCATGGATTCGATGGGCCGAATGGCCTCTTCTGTGCTGTGAAGACTTTCATGACTCTAGGACTCTATGTACTAGTTTCACACCAGTTCTGCAGTATAACAGCTTCCTTATTAATATACAAAATATGTGCATGCCTTTATTGGTGTGGGAGAGGAGAAGGGAGTATTCCTAATACAATACTTGTAGATCATGGGCAGGAATAAGGCTTCAAAGTTAACTTGGGCTCATGTTACCAACTGTGATAATTGTTCCAGAAAACATGCAGTCTGCACCATACTTACAGCAGATAATACAAGCTCTCTGTGATTGTTTGCTGCCCTTGGGCACAAGCCCAGAATAAGCAAGTTTTCAAAGTTATCAGGTACATCCTGGAAAAAAATAGCTTTAGCAAATAAACAAGCCTCCGTGTTCATCGTACCTTTATGAGGCCAGTGTTGTTTTGTCATGAGGTGGAACTGAGAACTAGAATAGATATTGGTGTAAATACTTTGAGTAAATGTCCACCATGAACTGTAAAATGCAAGGTCATCAAGGTGGCATAGCATCAAACCCATATTATGTATCAGACTGGCATACAAATGATTCAACTTTACTTCCCATAGTCCAACCATTCTTCAGGTTGTTGCCTTCTTTAGTAAAGCTGCGTACTCTGTTTCTAAAGTAGTGTGTGTTGTGTCTATTAAGAGATGTGGCTACAAGATCATGTTACTCATGTAAGAGCTATGATGTAACACACCACGTGATTGTGAGTGTTCAGCAGTCTTGCTGAAACACCTGTACAGTGAACATCTAGGTGTAACTTCTGCACTCTTCAGTATTCAATAAAGAACACACAATATTGCATTACTGATCCCATCTGAAGTGGTTAGTCTTTGTGTGCAGTCTTACAAAAGCAGAGGTTCAAGGAACACACAATATGTTGGCAACAATTGGATTTTTGAAGACTCAAATACACGACACACAACAGTGCAGACTGTTGTTACTTATTCTACTTTCTTGCCCAATTATCTCCTTTTTCCTTCTCCCTTCTCTTCTGAAGGCACTGACTTCTTATTAGTTATGGTCGCACAGACACAGGTAACCTTCCAGCACTTTGCCCAAGTAGTTACATATGAATTAGGAGCAGCAGTAGGCCACTCGGCCCCTCGAGCCTGCTCCACCATTTAATACGTTCATGGCTGAACTGATTACTCCACATTCCCGCCTACCCCCGATAAGCTTTCATTCCCCTGCTTATCAAGAATCTATCTACCTCTGCCTTAAAAATATTCAAAGACTCTGCTTCCACCGCCTTTTGAGGAAGAGAGTTCTAAAGACTCACGGCCCTCTGAGAGAAAAAAATTCTCCTCATCTCCGTATAAATGGGCGACCCCTTATTTTTAAACAATGACCCCTAGTTCAAGATTCCCCCACAAGGAGAAACATCCTTTCTACATCCACTTTTACTTTTATTGTGTGCGATTTGACAGTGTGATATACAAAATTCATTGGTGATGCCCCTGTTTTTCAGATGCAGATTGGTCCAGTATGACAGGCAGCACAGGTGATCCTTCCATTCTGGAAGTGCACAGTCCACCAGATTGGATTGGGGTGTTTGATAGGCACCAGACATGTGTTAAATGCTGATAAAGATATTTAAATAAGGATCTGCACTTGCTGCATGAACCTTTTGTGATATTAAACTGGGCTGGTGCAAAGTAGGAGAGAGTAGGAGAGGCTGGGACAAGAGGGAGGATACTGCGCAGGAGGCCATACGCACAGTGGATCTTTAGGGAGAACTTCTCCTACCTAAACTTCTCCGAGGAGCAGTTACTGAGCCGCATTTGCTTCACATCACTTTCTGCAGCCATAATGTATCTTCCCCTTAAGAGATAAAAGCAGTAAATGCTGGAAATGCTCAGCCGATCAGGCAGAATCTTCCCGGTCCCATGGAGACAGATCTGGAGGGGATACTGGGAGCAAAATGAGAAGATAGTAGTCAATTAGAACAATTAAGAACCCACTTGGGAGCAAATTGGTGAAGCTAAACTTCCCAACGTCAGGGACGGGGCCCACACGGAGGCCAGAGTTCGGCAGGTGCCTAGAGGCAGCCTCCTGCTGGCAGGCTGGAGTGCCATCGACGTCTCCAATGAGCACCCCATCCCGCCATCACGGACCCATGGGGATCAGATAGCCACAGCCACAGTCAGTCGTCTGGAGGGGCACCCCCTCCACAATGATGGCCTGTCAGCTGAGCCCATTCTTTCGTTTTAATTTTGCTGAACTGTTCAGAGTGTGCCTCCATTTTGAGGCACCTCGCAGTCCCCTACCTGCTTCAGCAGCACTCACCTCTCCAGTGGAGCTGCCAGCCATCCATAGCTTCGGGCCCTCTGATTGGACCTCTTGCCTCAGGAACCCACCCGCCATCCTGAATTGGGTGGCAGACATGGAGGCTACCTCTTCATTGGCAGCCTCCCGTAAGATCACGCCGTAGGGTGCACTGCTGACTTGTGCAGAGTCGGGACCCAGAAATGGTCCCATCGCCTGAAATCTTTCAAAGGGCACCCAGTGTTTCTGGTCAATGGTCTTACATCCAAACCAGCAAAGGTTAGAGATGTAACAGGTTTTAAGCAGGTACAGAGGGAGGGAAAGGAAGAAAGAAAAGGGAAGGTCTGTGATCAGGTGGAAGGTAGGAGAGATTAAATGACAAAAGGGATGTTGGTGCTAAGCCAAAGGAAGTGGTAATAGAAAAAGTAAAGAAACAAAAGATAGGTCCAGAAGAGCTGCTAATATCAACAACTGAATCATTTCCAGCTCCTGCTTCTGCTGAAAGTTGACACAGTGGTTATAATCTGTAATTGTGAACTTAAAGTTAAGATCAGAAGGCTATAAGTGCCTGATTGAAAGATGAGGTCCTCAAGCTTTCACTGAGCTTCTTTAGAACAGTGTAGGAGGCCAATGATAGAGAGATGATAGAAGTAACATTTGCGCCACACAAGTGCCAGGCAATGGCCATCTCCAACAAGAGAGAATCTAACCAGCTCCCCTTGACATTCAATTGCATTACCATCGCTGTATCCCCCACTATCAACATCCTAGGGGCTTCCACTGACCAGAAACTGAACTGGAGTAGCCATATAAATACCATGGCCACAAGAGCAGGTCAGAGGCTAGGAATCCTGCGGTGAGTAACTCACCTCCTGACTCTCCAAAGCCTGTCCACCATCTACAAGGCACAAGTCAGGAGTGTGATGGAATATTCTCCACTTGCCTGGATGGGTGCAGCTCCAACAACACTCAAGAAGCTCGACACTGTTCAGAACAAAGCAGCCCGCTTGGTTGGCACACCATCTACAAACATTCACTCCCTCCACCGACACACAGTGGCAGCAGTGTGTACCATTGACAAGATGCACTGCAGCAACGCACCAAGGCTCCTTAGACAGCACCTTCCAAACCCGTGACCTCTACCATCTCGAAGGACAAGAGCAGCAGATGCATGGGAACATCGCCACCTGCTGTTTCCCTCCAAGTCACACGCCATCCTGACTTGGAACTATATCGCCGTTCCTTTACTGTCGCTGGGTCAAAATCCTGAAACTCCCTTCCTAACACCACTGTTGGTGTACCTACCTCACATGGGCTGCAGCGGTTCAAGAAGGCAGCTCAACACCACCTTCTCTAGGGCAATTAGAGATGGGCAATAACTGCTGGCATAGCCCACATCCCATGAATGAATAAAAAAAAGATCAGAGTGGGAGTGGGACAGCACATTGAACAGAGGTGTTCAGCAAAGTGATCCGTCAATCTGTATTTGGTCTCGCCGATGTAGAGGAGACCGCATCATGAGCAACAAATACGGTATACTAAATTGAAAGTACAAGTAAATTGCAGTTTCACCCGGAAAGAGTGTTTATGGCCTTGGACAGTGGGAAGGGAGGAGGTGACAGGGTAGATGTTGCATCTTTTAGGCTTGCACAGGAAGGTGCTATGGGACGAGGAGGGAGTGTTGGGATAATTGAGGAGTAAATCATGGTGTTGCAGAGGGAATGGTCCCTTTGGAATGCTGAAAGGGGAGGAGAGGGAAAAATGTGTTTGGTGGTTGCATCATGCTGGAGATGGTGGAAATGGCAGAGGATGATCCATTGACTGTGAAGGCTGGTGGGGTGGAAGGTGAGGGAAAGGGTTCTCTTTCGTGGATCTGGGAGGGAGGGCAACTGGGTGAGAGCAGAAGTGCGAGAAATGGGATGGACAGGGTCAAGGGCCCCCTCAACCACAGTGGGGACAGATTCCTCAATGGAGGAAAAATGAAGTCACATCAGACACTTTCATGAACCTAGGACTTCCCAAACATTTTCCAACCAATGAAGTACTTACATGATGTGTAGTCACTGTTATATAAATACACAGCACACAGCAAGGTCCCATAAACTGCTACGTAATACATCATTAGATAATCTATTTTTTTGTGATATTGGTTGAGCAATAGATATTGGCCAGGACACTGGGTAAACCAACCTTCTCTTCAACATAATGCCATAAGATCTTTTATGTCCAAGTGAGAGGGTAGATCGGGCCTTGGTTTAATGTCTCATCCGAAATATGGCACCTCCCACAGTGCAGCACTTCCTCAGTACTGTACTGAAGTGTCAGCCTGGATTATGTGCTCAGGTCTCTGTATTTGTGCTTAAACCCATGACTGTCTGACACAGAGGTGAGAGAACTACTGTCGAAGCCAAGGGTGGCACCCAAGTTATTTCGAAAAAATGGCTGGAAATTACAAAACCAAATGTGATTATGTGTACAACCTTGTATTTGTTGACAGTGTGAAGTGATGAGTATTCAGAGCCTACCAGTTAAACTGCTCACATTTAAATCTGGCAATCTTTTAAAGTCATTCCATTATAACCGATTCCATAGTTGCCACTTACAGCAAGAGCATCAGCTATTATGGGGAGAAGCAAGTGTTCAGTTAGTGGCTTGCACTTCATTAAGGTACAATTCCCTTGCACACTTAATCACCTCTAACTGGTGTCAGGTTACAGCTTGCTCTAGTCAGCTGAAACAGCATTATGTGAAGTCAATGAGAGAAAGTCCTTGAAGAGATGACATTAATGCTAAACTGACTGCATTCCAATGTATAAGAAGAATCTCTTGGATGCTGTTCATCTTTTGAAAGAAGCATGAGACAAACAATCCAGTGTCACTTCTTGAAAGCCAATTTTTCTGATCATGGCAAGACAAATGCTAACAGAATTGAGGCAGAAATGGAGATTGTTACAGCACCAGAAGGGATGTCGGAGGAATAATTTTCTGCTATGTCACCTTGGTGACCATGAAACTTTGCCTGACTGACATCAAAGATATAGAAGAGGTGGTGGGTCCAATACCAGCTCAGAATGAAGAGGAGGGAGAATGGGAACAGGATCTGGACAATGAAGAGAATATGGGAATACTGAGTAATGTTTGCTCTGCCATTGTCTAGCATTCTGATATAAGGCCAAGCTGTGAGGTCCTCAGAAAGGTGGAGATAGTTTGGTGTCTGTACTGCCAGAGAAAGACCGTTCAGACTCGGATTCCAGAGTTCTTTGGCGGACATGTGTAGGACTGCTATGGTGTGCAATCATATCAAGTGTTAATATAGAATTATTTTATTAACTTTTAATATTAAACATTTCTTAACATATGCATTTGAATTTTTAGCAGGTGTAGTTTAAATCAAGCCAGTTACCCTGGTTACAGTCTTGTTTAGTTTATTCAGTCATGGTTTGCTACAATCTTATTCAATTGTAATAGCATTACCCCTTTAAACTGCCCAACGCATATAGCAAGCAAATTGAGCTAGCACCCCCATGCTCCTTATAAACGGTGGGACTGTATTGCCTTTTTCACAGGATTTCTTTACCACTTCAAACGTTTAAGATAATATAAAGAGTAACAGATTCTTTTCATGAAATAGTTGACAATTCTATCGGTGGCAGGGTGATAGTCACTGGATAGAAATAATTGTATTCTATGTCCCCTCATAGAAAGGGCTGAATTTTGTGGAGCCGGCAGGGATCCTGACGCTGGTCCTAAAAGGCGAGGGGAACCTCACCTCAGCCCTTCAGAGAGCACCCCAACCTCCTCTTCCCCCGGCTCTATTTAATGGTGCTCGGGCAATTAATTGCCTGGCGCAGGGGCCCCCATTCCTTTAAGGATAGGGTTCCCGCCTCCCAGAGCTGCTGACCAGTCAGAGGGCCGGCAGCTCAGTAGTATCAGCAGCAACACCAGGAGCGGTGGCCACTTCCAGTACAAGCTGCCCAGGACCAGGACCAGCTCTGGTGCCCGGGACCTCAGGTAAGTTAATGAAGGATAGCCAGAACAATTTGAAAAGGGAGATCATGCTTGACTAATCTAATTGAATTTTTTGATGAAGTAACAGAGAAGGTTGATGAAAAGAATGTGGTGGATGTTGTTTATATAGATTTTAAGAAAGCGTTTGATAAGGTACTACATAAAAGGCCGGTTAACAAAATTGAGGCTCATGGAATAGGAGGGTCAGTGTCCAATTGGATAAAAATTGGCTTAAGGACAGAAAGCAGCGTGTTGTGGTGAATAGTTGTTTTTCAGACAGGAGGATGATAGACAATGGTGTTCCCCAAGGGCCAGTGCTAGGACCTCTGCTTTTTTTTTTACTATATATAAATGCCTTGGATCTTGGAATAGAGTAGAATTTCAAAATTTGAATATGACACCAAACTTGGAGGTGTGGCAAACAATGAGGATGAAATGAACTGCCTGCAACAGGACACAGATAAGCTAGCAGAATGAACAGAGAGGTGGCAGATGGAATTTAATACTGACAAGTGCGAGGTGATGCATTTTGGCAGAAGGGAAAGGCAATATATAATTCATGGCACAGTTCTGAAGAGTGTGCAGGAACAGAGGGGCCCATGGGTGCATATCCATCGATCTTTGAAGATGGCAGGACATATTGAGAGAGTGCTTTGCAAAATATTTGGGATCTTTGGATTCATAAATAGTGGCATTGAGTACAAAAGCAGAGAAGTTATGCTGAAACTTTATAAAGCTCTGGTTAGGCCCCAACTAAAGTATTGCATCCAGTTCTGGTCCTCACACGTTAGGAAGGATGTGAGGGTCCTTGAGAAAGTACAGAGGAGATTTACCAGAATGGTTCCAGAGATGGCCGGGGGGGTGGGGGGGGGGGGGTTGGGGTTTAGTTACAAGGCTAGGTTGGGAAAGCTGCTGTTGTTCTCCTTAGAACAAAGGAGATTGAGGGGAGATTTACTAGAAGTGTACAAGATTATGACAAGCTTCGATAAGTTAGACAAGGATGTTCCCATTAACTAATAGTACAATGACTATGGGACACAGATTGAAGGTTTTAGGCAAGAGATACAGGGGGAATAAGAGGAAGATCTTTTTTGTGCAGCGAGTGTTAATGGCCTGGAATACGCTGTCCACAAGGGTAGTGGAAGCGGAGACAATCAATGACTTCAAAAGGAAATTGGATGGCCACTAGAAGGAAATAGACAGGGCTACAGGGATCAAGCAGGGGAGTGGGACTGACTGGATAGCTCTGTGGAGAGCCAGCATGGACTCGATGGGCCAAATGGCCTCCTTCTGTGCTTTAAATGACTGTATGACTCGATGTCTCTAGAAGTGTGACAGGGTCGCCAGGACCAGTACGACAGGCCTTGGCGAGGGGTGGGGGAGGCTAGTCATTGAGGGCAAGGTGGGGGGATTTTTGGAGGGGCAGCCTTTGCTGCCGGGGGCACTCTGTGGACCACAGATTGCCCACGGAGGAGGCCACCTCCAAAAGACCCCCGGAGACTACCTTGTTTTACTGGGTGACTTCCGCACATGGCATTCAACCAGCGGCAGCAGGAAGAGGCCCTTAAGGGCCTGAATTGGCCTCTGGGCGGGAAAGCTGTCTTCGACCTTTCCCTCCCCCAACAAAATCACATGATGAGGGGAAGGTGACGGGTTCTCCGCCTGCCGTTGCTATTTTTGGGGCCCCCCACCTCCATTTCTGTACCTAGGGGACCCATAAAATTCTGGCCAAAGTGCGCATATATGGGACATGGGAGCCTGGAGCTTCCTTCATGGGTGTAACCCCCAAGTTAGATCTAAAAACGTGCCAATGTCATACCCACTTTGCCAACATCAAAATATGCCCAAATATCCCTCCATTCTCACCATAATGCACCCAAATTTAAAATGAGTGTAAAAGGGCAGTAACCAAAATAAACAATTGCATCCCAAAGAAATGCCAAGCATACACCAGTATATTTCTTCTTTGAGTTTTCAAATTTAAGTTTCATCTCATTTAACTGTCATTTATGCACATCAAGCACAGCATGTTTAGGAACCTGCAATCAGGGAAGCTTTTCAAGCTTTAATGTGACTTATATTATTCCATTAAAATGCATTAACAGAAACAGAAAATACAGAGCGGGTCTCAGTGAGCATAATTTTTTTAAACGCTCAAAAAATTTGAACTAAAACATCAAGAAAATTACTTTGTTTCCTGCTGTGCCTGAAAATCTGTTTGCACTGTTGAGGGACACCGGACAATTTGTTAGTCGAGGCCATGGCCAGTTTCATTCAAATGCAGGGTTTGACTGACAGTCGTAAAAGATTGAGAAGGCTTGGGTGTGTTGTACTTATGAGCATAACTCATTTATACCCAAAAATCTGCGATCCTTTAAGCCACATAATTTGTTTGCAGCCAGAAAACTCCAAGTTACAGGAAGGACAGGATTGGGCTCGGAAAAGTTGAGGACAAGTTGATGATATATCTAATCTTGATATATGGCTAAAACTTAATGAGTCCCCTCATGAATTGTTGAGTAACTCTCCACTCTGTATTACTGAGCGCACAGGCCAGAACACCACAGATTGGATGCCTGGGTTGTGCTGAGTTGGCTAACCCGAATTAGGGCTGCAACCGGGACACTACTGCTGACTAGTCAACTTTGGAGGTGATACAACCTGCCAAGTCTCTGTACCTGATTGCTATGCAATGACTCCCTAATGGAAATTTTGCATTTGTGGACATTGGTGAGGATGGGATTGAGCTTGGAATATCTGAGGACAAGTCAGCCAGTGACAACTCATATGCGTCCCCTAGTGAGAATTTCAAGATGATCATTAGCAAAAGTTTGAAACCAGGTTGTCTGTCATTCGGCTAGTTCAGGAAGAAAAAATGTGACACAGAGAGTCACCATCTCAAGGAGGAAGGAAGGGAAACACAGAACGGGAACATATCAAAAGGCACACTGTGGAGGAACATAAGATTGAAATGCCATTTTCAATGGAAAGTAGGGGAATGCTCATTAGGCTGTGTAGTTAACAACGCACTTATGAAATTACAGCCATGTGTGATTTGAAACCATGCAAATTCTGAGAATGAAAATTCCTTAAAGCACGTTGGGTTTTTTTTAAACAGAGGAAAAATTTCACCCCACTGATCTTCAGAGAAATTTAAGAGCATGTCTCAGAAATTAAATGTACTACATCAAAAGCTAATCAAATTGTCAGGTACAAAAAACCCTACACTCCAGCAAAGCAGTAAATGAAAGTCATAACTTACTACAGAACATGATACAGGTTCATAAATAAGTCATGGTGTTTATATTGCTCTTTGTAATTAGAGCAAAGCTTGTGTTTGTGTTTTCTTGTGTAGTAATAAGACAAAAGATGTAGCATCTTTATTACATTGTTAGGTTTGCTCTGCAGAGTTTTTATTGTGTACATTCTTCCTCAAAGTGGTTGGAATGATATGCTTCCATGTCCATATGTTAAAAGGGATCCTCACCTATGAAGTTTCTTCTACTCTACAAATAATTGTCCAGTAACAAAACTGTAGGAAGCCATTGCTGTATTTTTTCAAAAGATTATATCTATAAATGGAAACGGGAGTGCTTTCTTAATCCTGAAGGTTAAAACAATTATTATGCAGATTAGGAAATCTTCAGGGGCACAACCAAACATTGAGGTTCTTATGGTACTTAAGATGATTCTTTCACATGCAATTGTATTCTTTGTATACATGTATTCTTCCAGTGTACCTCATTCTACCATGAATGGACATTCAAATATTTTGCAACATACACCATTGCAAGCATTGGTCTATTCCCAAACCACCCACACGTATTAAGCATGTATCAGACCACATCTCCAAGAAACCTGGTGACAGGGTTTATTGTGAAAGAACGAGTTGGTGATGCAGAGGTTATGATAGGTACACAACTCAAGCAGTCGCTGTCCATTCTCATTCATCCTTCCAATGCCATAGCGCCCAAGGCAGGAGGGCCATGAGTCATGGTCGGCCCCAACCCTGGCATTAAAGTCCCCCAGCAGGAACAGATGTTCGGTATTGGGGACGCTACTAATGATATTATGGTCTTTAGCTTCAGGTGGGGAGCAGAGTGTTGGAGAATAGATGCTGAGTAGGTGTACTGGACCAGAGGCGGTGAGCAGTCGGATGGACAGTATGCGTTCTGAGCCACTTGAGGTTGGCTCTATCATGCTGAGCAAAGAGTTTCTGATGGCGAAGCCCACTCCATGCTATCTTGGTTCTTCAGGATCCCTACCCTGCCAGTAAAAGGTGTAGTCTTGCTCTCTTAGAGATCCGCTCGTAGGGAGGCGTGTCTCCTGAAGTGCTGCAATGTCTACATTGAGTCGACTGAGCTCGTTGTTAATGATGGTGGTCTTCCGAGAATCGTTGATTTGTGTAAGGTCTTCCGACAGGCCAGGACACATAGTTCTGATGTTCCAGCTTGCAAAACGAAGGGCTGGTACCTTCTTTCCTTTTTTTTTCGTGCTGTTTGGTGCGGTGTTGCAGTCAACTTTTCGGGCAATGACCCTGAGCTCCAAGCACCCATTGAAGCAGGTGGACTGTGGCGGGACAGAACCTTATTGACTGGGGGCTTCCCGGTTTGAGGCGGGCGGTAGCTGTCCAGTGAGGTGCGATGACCTCTCCCACCGACAAAGGCAACCCGTGGCGCCCAATCTCTACGCCAATTGAGCTGGACTTATAACCCGTAACTGCTGCCTTCCGTGTTGTTTCGGTCGCTGTAAGGTGACTATGGAGTGACCTCTCCATGGCGCATGCCTGGGCGAATTTATGGAGGTTGTGAGTTGCCCAAGAGTCAAAAGCCCCCTCTCGGCCTTTCTGGTGGGGTCCAAAGGAGTGCAGAGCATGACGTTTGGCACCGGCATGGCTGCAGGAACTGCCGGAAACATGCCAAAGGTGACACATGACCGCCTACGGGGTTCCGCTCCGGATTTTCTGTTAGGGTTTATTCCGTTCGCCTTGAACTCTCCAGAGATGCCCACAAGGCAGTGGGTTTGTTGCGTGGAGGGAAGGAAGTGCGAGGGGGAGCTGGGAAGGGGGCTGCAGGGGAAGGGGGTGCGGGGGGAAGATGGTGCGAGGGGGGAGCTGGGAAGGGGTTGCAATGGGGGGAGGGGGTAGGGGAAGAGGGTGCGAGGGGGGAGCTGGGAGGGGGGAGTGGGGGGGGGAGGGTGGTGGTGGGAAGGGGGTGCAGGTAATAAAACATTTCATCAGTTCCCACCATCCCAGAAGACCTCGCTGTGCCTGGTGTGTTGGTTGCTGCTGTGTTTAACAGGATTCCTCATAAGGATTACTCATGGAGATGACAAAGGGAAATGGTTCATAACCCAGCACAAAACCACTGCCACACATCAATTGACATCAGCCTGGGAGAATGTTACCAGTGGAGTCCCACAGGGGTCTGCTTTGCAACCTGTTTCATATCTTCATAAAAACGTTGCAGCCAGGAGTCACAGCTCATCCGCGTCCTCCGGGAGGTGGGCGACAGCCTTGGGCGCCAGTATCAGCAGAAATTCGCCAACATTGCGCTGCAGATGCGCTACGAGCCGCACATCTCCCGCGGCCACTTTGAAATTGTGGCCAAGGAGCCGTTCTGCGCTGGAGTCAACTGGGGCCGGGCCGTGGCTTTTTACGTGTTCGGGGGCATCTTTTTCTCAATGCTTCCCCTCTGTACTAGGTCTTATTACCCTAGGGTTCCGCTGCTCCTTCCTCTCTGCCTCTCCTTCCTCTCTGCCTCTCTGCACTGGACTTACCGCACGCCGTGGCCGCGGACGCTCTGGACGATGAAGACAACAGGATAGAAGATCAGAGTATCACCGGCTGTACTTTGCAATGTTGTCCAGTAGAGAAGGGTAGCCCAGGCGTCCAGGAAACTGGATGTCAATTTCAGCAAAATTCAGTGCTCAATGAAGAAAGCAAAGAGCAGGTATGGCTGGGAGAGGGCAGTGGGCCCAGGTAACATTAAACTAGCTGTTAACTTGTAGTTAGGGCTACAATGTACTGATTAAAGAGCCAGGGGAATTCAAAGAGTTTAAGAGGGTAGATTGGGGGAGAGAGCACTAAGAATGGGAGCAGATGGCCATGAATAGAGTTGCAAAGCAAGGGAGCTTCCTAGGGAGCTTGCAGTCCAGGAGCCATCTTGGATCATATGTCAGCCAAGAGCGACGTCTCAATTCATTCCATCTTCGCTGCCTCTGGAGAATCTTTGGCATCAGGTGGCAGGACCGTATCTCCAACACAGAAGTCCTCGAGGCGGCCAACATCCCCAGCTTATACACCCTACTGAGTCAGCGGCGCTTGAGATGGCTTGGACATGTGAGCCACATGGAAGATGGCAGGATCCCCAAGGACACATTGTACAGCGAGCTCGTCACTGGTATCAGACCCGCCAGCCGTCCATGTCTCCGCTTTAAAGACCTCTGCAAACGTGACATGAAGTCCTGTGACATTGATCACAAGTCGTGGGAGTCAGTTGTCAGCGATTGCCAGAGCTGGCGGGCAGCCATAAAGGCGGGGCTAAAGTGTGGCGAGTCAAAGAGACTTAGCTGTTGGCAGGAAAAAAGACAGAAGCGCAAGGGGAGAGCCAACTGTGTAACAGCCCTAACAACCAATTTTATCTGCAGCATCTGTGGAAGACTCTGTCACTCTAGTATTGGCCTTTATAGCCACTCCTGGCGCTGCTCCACAAACCTCTGACCACCTCCATGCGCTTACCCATTGTCTCCCGAGACAAGGAGGCCAAAGAAGAAGAAGACCACATCTACACATGGACTAACCATACATACCAAAGATAAACCACATCACACCAAATACCTGGGTAATGAAGGTTGTGCAGTATCACAAGCCAATCATTTATGCATGTCTCAAATTATATATGGGCATACATGAACGCATAAACAATAAAAATCACTTAAAAATTGTGTCCAACTAATCAAGCAAACATGCCACTATGATATTTCAGTTAGAATGTATAAAAGTTCTGAGTTAAGTCAGCTTAATGGTGCCAATTATGCAATACATTGTAACATGTGGAGCCAGTGAATCAGGACAGTGTATACAAATATATGAAAGGACAAAAAAAAACAGTTGATCAATCAAGCCTGTCATGGTATAACTTACGCATACCATGGACCTCCTTACCACCAACCAGCTGCTCAAACTCCTGGGAGGGGTACATATGTGAATATGCAAACAATGGCAATCATGTAGTAGCAGAATCCAATGCAGAGAATCATACAGTACAGAAGAAGGCCATTCAACCCATCATGCCTGTACTGGCAATTTGAAAGAAATGGAATAAGTTCCACTCCCCTGTTCTTTCCCTGGAGCCCTGCATTTTTATCTTTTTCAAGTATATATCAAATTCCCTTTTGTAAGTTACCATTGAGTCTGCTTCCACTACTCTTTTAGGTAGTGCATCCTCGATCATATCTCGTCACAATTTCTGCCCATAATTACTCTGCAATGAGCTCCCTATATCAACTAATCATCAGGAGAAGGTACTTACTGGGCACCCATTTTGACAGGGAAGGAACAATGACAATAAGAGCAATCAGGAGCTAAATTTCCCTAGCTACTTTTTTGGATTTCATGACTGCATGGGGTTACTGTTATAATCTGTGAGGAGGCCAGGGAATAATACATGGCATAAGGGAGCCTAAATAATAGCAGTACTGGGGGTGAGATAAAAATATTTAACAAATGGAACATTACATTCTGAAATCATTACTAGTCAAAGTACCAAACAGTTAATTAGAGCACTTTCAACCATGTCAGGGAAGTTTCTATATGATAAGATTTTAATGTTGCAGCATCTAGCCAACAAAGCTCATGAGACACATGTAGGAAACTAACATCAAAAGCCGAAGAAAGCAGTGATGATTAGAAAGCCATTTTACTTGGAAACTATCAGCTGGTTTCTCTTTTAACACTGTGCCTAATCTTTGAAAGAGAAATATGAGCCAATGATCCTTTCAATTGGACTGATTATAACCTTGCTTAAGGGTACAGAATACCAGACTTTCAGATTCTATTTTTTAGGATATAACCATAAGTTGCTAGCTGACGAGTGTGAAATGGGTTTCAAAGTAATCCCATGTTTGGTATAAACAGTGATGTCTTGGCTTATCTTGTGCAAGTCAGTCTTTAAGGATCAGCCTGTCCAGCAGATTAAACCATTCCGGTTTTGAGGGAGTTTTCAGATACTTCCTGTGATAACGAATAATCTCCTTAGCCAATGGAAAGTTTCCTGTATCCTGCTTATCTTTATAATTGTAATGAGACTATCAATTAAGCCTGCTCTGAAAAGCTTAACATAAAGGCAGTGCAGGAACATCTTGCAGCATTAGATCACCTCTAGCACAGACCCTCTGAGATCCCATCCATTTTGTACTGCCTGCTGACACTGAGGTGAGATCTGCAGCAAATAGTGGTAAAAATGTCTTTGCTTTAAAGTAAATTCACTTTTGGAAGGTATCGAATGCTATTTTTTGTTTATAAAGCAGAATAGAAGAAAACCACAAAAAATTGTCAGGAAATCAAAATTTAAAGAAGGGTTTTAGTTCTGATGGAAGCATGCTTTTTTACATTTAATGTCATTAACTTACTGTCCATTGAGAATAATAAAGGAGTTAGGAGTTGGTCAGGTCACATAAGAGGCTTTAGGCTCAATAAAGAAATATTTGCGTAAGATCCTTGTCGGTTAGAAGCTAATACTGCGTGGGCTTAGAGACTCCAGTAGCAGAATGTCAGATTCCTGTTCAGAAGTTCCAGCCTCAAGACAGGACAACTTCAATGGGAAAGATTCACTCTTTCTAACTTTGATAGGGCAGGAGTGTGGAAAAAAGAACAAAGTTAAAATCTCCCGGAACGCCAGTCTCCGCTCTGCACACCGCACCCCACCCCCCACCTTCCCCAAATAAAGTATAGGCCCCATAGTGAAGTTGGCAGTAGATATAGAAAGCTGCCACTCAGAAGTTCCAGTTGAATGATATAATGAGACGGGAAGGCAGCTAACAAGCAATAAAACAAGTAGAGAGAATAGCAGATACCTCTGCACACAGACAATAAGCACAAGCTAGTTGCTTGTTATCTACTATTCGAGACTAGATTACTTTCTAGATCCACAGGCTGGTATTAAGTCCAATATATACAAAAATCAACTTTCATGTAAGATGTAGTTTCTTATTGTGGTTGTATTTTTAGTTGTCATAGTGGCACTAAAGAACGGCTTCTGGAAATATCATCTTTGTGATATGACACCTACACTAGTCGGAAAATATTTTTCATTGTGACTTCAGGAAGAGGGTGAAAATCATTTTTCATGCATAAATATAAAGACACATAGCTTGGCGTGATTACAAGGAGATAACCTAATCACTGACAGCATCATGGAGGCAGAACAGCAGCTAAAAGAGATTGAAACAAGTAGCAGTCAGCAGAGAATAAGAGATGGTTCTGCATGATCTATGTAACTCGAAGAGGCAACTGAACTCTTCACAGATCACAGCACTGAAGAACTTTTTCAATGTTATATGGGGTGGGGGTGGAGGATGGTTATTTGCCATTTGATCTCTTTTGCTACCACTAGCAGTCAGTACCAACTGTAAGTACTTTCCCTGTAATTGGTATGTAATGACATTCACAGGAGGATTAACAATGGTAATGTTAGTACTGTGAGTCAGCTGATTACAGGGAAAGTCTGTTGCCAGTATGTATTAGAAGTGTAATTTTTTTTTAAAGAATTGATATCCCTTGTTCGTGTTTTTTTTTATTGACCTGGTTAACAGGAAACTAGACAATGAGTGCTGCACAAAAGTTGAGGGAGGTAGAGATGAGAAGAATAACCCATCTATAATTCCTGATTTTCTGCCATTTAATTGACAGAGGGAAAAGACAGAAGAACTGGTTGCCAGTCTCTCTACTGCTGCTACTACTGTCCCCATTTTCAGAGCTGCTCAATGGTATGTTTGAAATGAGATTGTTTTACATTTTCCAGTTTTAAACAATTATCCTCCTTCATTCTCAAGATAGGCAGCATTTTGTGTGTGCACTTGTTTGTAAATTGTAAATATTACTTTATTAATTAGATGCACCACTGAGATTTGAGATACTGTGGCAAACTGCAGGATATTCACTTGGGACTAGTGTAGCATGATTCGTGTCTGGATTGAATAACATAAAAATGCTCCTATGTTACATTCAGTCAGCAAAAAGAAACATGGCAACAGATCTGTTCCAAACTTGTAAACTACTGATATCCTGAAGATCAAATGATTTCGGAAAACATCATCTGCCAGGGAAATTTCTTTGCTACTGCTGATGTGATTTCAGAATATCTTGACTCTCTGCCTTGGAGCTTTTGCCTGTTAGACTGCTATGCCCAAAACTTAGGGCAGAGAAAGTTCTGTGACTACTTTAATATCAATGAATTTCACAACTGACTGATTGTAACAAGGACTCTGTGGGCTCCTGGCACACATTCAGCTTTTGTGTTCAACATAATCCTTCTTCAGGTTCCAATGAACTGTGGGTGAGATCTCTAGAAACCAGAGAAGCCTATTAACACAAGCAGATGGTCCAGCAGGTAATTCACCTTTCTTACACGATACACCACATGTTATTGTTTCGGGCAATTTACTTGTTACATAACAGTGCAAATGGCTTAACAAGGTATCGATACTTGTTCCCGGGCTAGGATTCAGGATAAAGATTTGAGGTCGGCTCCACTGCACATGGTGATCCATATATTGATACAGGCCCATCATTTAGACTGTCTGCACTTATCACAGGCAACCACCTATATCTGGCAGATAGCACTAACCATTTGTCAACACCATTGACACCAATTGCAAAGGCAGTGCTTATAATGTAATAACGACTTCCTCACCAGTTCAATCCCTGTACTTACCAAATCTTCCTATTCTTCCTCATATTACAGTCATTTCATATTTTTTAAATTACATTGATAAACAGATATCATTCATTCAAAATTTCCCAGTCAGTACTGATATGTGATTGATCGAAGAAGCAGAGCCCGGATCTGCTTTTGTTTATGTGCAAGATAGTTAATAGTAACAGGCGGAGACATGAACATCTTCTTATGCCGCAGATAGCCCAGATTTGCCTATAGCGCTCAAACTGATATATTTGTAATGACTCCTTTTAATCATTGACTCTAATCTTTTGCCCAAACATCCTTTGTTGAAAGTTTTGCATTTTCTTTTGCCTGAGGACAATAAACATTAAACAATCAAGCCTTTTGCTTCAATTCTGTCATATTAAATCCTAAATTTGTAGAAAAAGTTTTGCCTGTGGTATTAGACGTAGTTTTGACATAAATCTGAGGATCTATCTTGTTCATGCACACACGTGTGCAATTGAAGCCCCACATTAATTTGAGACCACATACATCTTTAAAATTCATCCATCCTGCTCATTATTTTCTGTGTAATGCAGTTACTGTATAACTTCCCAGTACGTCTCATATCATTGACCTCGCCTGTCAGATGAGAGCTACCTGAAGCAGTCAGCATCTTCAGCACAGGCAAGATCTAGAAACAATAAACAACAGTTGCACTGGACCTTACACCATTGTAGTCAGTCAGATGTGTAAAAATAGCTGTGAAAACAAAATAAATGTGGTGGCAGAATGCATTTCGGGTGTTGCGTAAACTTGGGAGCATAGATGTTTACAAATCACTGTGCTCTGCTCTGTCAGTTAATAACATCATTCCTACCCTTTGATTGTTAGATGAAGGTTTGATTATATATAGACTGTTAAAATACTGCATCCCCATTCACAGTAATGTCAACAGCTGTCTGCATCCATAGGTTTTGATACCATCAATTTAGCTGAGCAACTCCATCCCACACACTCATCAAAGCCTTTTTGATCTCTGTTAGTCACCATATGCCAAAACAAAATTCCTATGTCAAGCTGTTAGCGAATACTTGGGAGGTTGTGGATTTACTATAAAGCCCAACATATCTTCTGTGATTTTATCCATGGTAAGTCAGGAGATGCCAGAATTTTATAATGACGGTTGCATGACACCATGGGTTATTATATAACAAGGTGAGTGTTTATATCATGACTGCCCTATCATAATACACAGAATGGGACTGCCTGATGGAACACTCTTCACTGCTAAATGAAGCAGCATTTAACCTGGCTTGTCCTATTAAGGCCACATTTGGGAAAGTACTCTAAATAGGCAAATCTCAATAGTTTGAAGTTAATTGTTATGGCTGAGAAGCGTGTGTCTTTGAAATGTAACTGCTTGTAAGTCCTCAGTTTCTGACCTTGGATAGAGGCCATGTTACCATTTCTCTAGCTGTCTTTTCTCTAAGGTGGCTCCCTAGTGCTTTGTTGCTGTTTTATAAAAATGATATTTGAGTCCAAGTGTGGCAAACCTCAGATGTGTGATGTTTTAAAAATTTCCGCTTTGAGATTGAAAGGCAGTCTAAAGGTGAGACGTTTATGAAAAAAGGAAAACTGCAAATGCTAGAAATACAAAAAATAAAAACAAACAGAAAATGCTGGAAATACTCAGCAGGTTGCTTAGTATCTGTAAAGAGAAAAGACAAGCTAGGACGTTTCAAGTGTGTTTCCTTCAGTAGAACTGAAGTTGGATTTTAGTAAGGCTGGAAAAAATAGTATCAAAGGGATAAGAAAGAATCAACAGATACACCGATGGGAGGAAACCTGCAAATTGCTCAGCAGAAGATCATAAGATGGTAGAAGCATCATCGGTGACATCATACAACAATATACATAGTATTTGCAACACAACAACAGGCCAGTTGGCCCAACAGGTCCTGGTGTTTATGCTGCACACAGGCCTCCTTCCAACCCTCTTCATCTAGCCTTATCAACTCATCCATCTCTTCCTTTCTCCCTCATGTGTTTATCTAGCTACTTCAATTACTCCCTGAAGTTGTGTGTTCCACACACTCACCACTCTCTGGGTAAAGAATTCCCTATTGGATTTATTAGTGACTATCTGACATAAGAAATCACAAGCAGTGGAGGGTAAAAAGACACGAGAGAAGATCACACAAGAATGTGAGAATATGAGGAAAAACAGTAAAACAAACTGCGAGTGCTAAATTGGGGCATGTAGCACCTTTTTTAGGTGCTGCGCGGCCACATGAGAATCGAATATGGGGTCCAAGATGCAGGTGCACACTTCCAATGGGAATTGTTTAAGACGGCATCTTGGTAAAGGGGTTTGTACGGGTGCGCCTAACGACTGCCAGTTACATGCAGATGCTGGTTTGACAATGTTGTCATTTTCATCTTCCACACTTCAGCCAACGTCCTGTCTTAACCTCACACAGCTGAACTTGACGTTAAATGGAATGAAGGATCCCTTACCACTGCCATTTAAATGGATCATGAACTACTTACAGCTTAGTTGCTGGATTCTTTTATTCTGGCTGCAGGTGCAATTGTATTTGTTTTTGGAACTTCTTTATACTTGGTTAATGTTTCAGCAGTCTACAGGAAGTTGTCTGGCTGGTGCTGAAGTTGCTTTTTGATCATTTAAAGTCTTTTGCTGGAAAAAATTGCTTCCAGAGCAGACTCGAGGGGCCGTATGGTCTACTCCTGATCCTTATTTCTTATGTTATGTTCCAGACATGGGTAGCTGGCAGGGCCTCCTCTGGGAATTATACATGACTGGGCGAATGAATGAGATGACGCAGAGCAGGACAAACTGCTAAAAGAGGGAGTGTGGGGCGGAGGAGTGCTCTCAGCAGAAGACCATATCCACTGAGAGTCTTCAGGGAGCAATTCTTTTACCTACTTTAGCAAGAACCAATGCTAGAGACATCTTTGCTTCATCAAAGAGGTTGTGTGAAATCTGCTAACTGCTGCAGTCACAACTGCAACCTCAAAGCAGGGCAAGGACCGCATTGCCTGTGGCTGTTAAGGTTACTGTAGCTCTTAACTTTTATGCATTGGCTCCTTGCAGGCTGCTGCTGGAGATACTAGTAATATCTTGCAGTTTGCAATGCACTGCTGTATGAGGAAGGTCACTGAGGCTCACCAAACACTTTCACCCCATTCCCTTTTGCCACAGACAAGCAACTGGAGCGAGTAGGAGGGTTTGCATGGATTGAAGGTTTTCCCAGGTATAGGGTACCATTGACTGTAAGCACATTGCCTTGCATGTGGCTCATGTGAACTCTCCTATTTTCATGAACCAAAAGGGATTCCACTCCCTCAAGCTGGTGTGTGATCACAGGCAGAGTGTCATGCAGGTGAATGCCCGTTATCCTGGCACTAATCACAGTTCCTTTATTCAGTGCCAGCCCTCTTCCACCTGTATTTCAACCACCATGACAAGTCAAAGGCTACTGGGCAACACAGGTTATCCACTCACAGAATGGTTCATGACTCTAGTGCAGAACCCAGGCACAAGTGCACAGCAGGCCTGTAATGAGAGTCACGCTGCCACATGGCATATTATAGAGCACATCATTGGCATCATCAAGCCACGCTGCTGTTGCCTGGACCACTCTGGAGGAGCCCTGCAGTGCTCAGCTGAGATCAGCTCTGCTCAGATTTGTGGCAGTATGCTGTACAACCTGGTTGTTACGAGGGAACAGACCTTTCTACCACTGATCAGGCGAGAAGCTGAGGAACTGGAGCAAAAAGAGGAGGAGGAAGAAGTGAAGGAGGAGTTGGTACAACAGGAAATGGTGGCACAAAGAAGAAGGAAGGCTACAACATTAACAGTCCATTTCTGCCTGGGGTCTACATGATTAGAACCTTAACCACATCTCCCCATTCAACAAAAGTCCCACATTCCTTACCTTTCCTCTATCACTGACCATCACATCACCCTCTTGCTGGCAACACAAAAATGAAAACCACCAGAAAACGCATTTCCCAATTCAATATTATAAATTCAAGCGGGGAGCTGTTCTGTTGGCACTTCACCACCCAAAGCCACTGCTTGCATTTATTTACCACCTAAAGTGACATTGGGTGAATAATATGCTCACCCCAAATATGGGAGGGAACATTATAATGGGAGGCAAATTAGAGGAGGTCATCATAAGATGTATTTCCCATCATTTGGTGATGGGGTGCCAATGCATCCCTGGCATTCACCATTGACATCGGCCCCAGGAGGGGAGGGTGGGCAGTTGGAGTTTAAATAGCTAGTTTGATCACTGAGTGTTTTGATTGAATTATGCAATATATCAAATTTTAAAAGTTAGAATTTTGTAAAAATCTTTTAAATCTAGGTCTGGCACTACTGGACAACTTGTGCTGTGGCAACACATTAATCACCATGATATCAGAAAATGGACCAAAATTGAGGCACAGCCAAGGGGCAGACGGGAAGTCCCACCCAACTGAAGATGTGCCACCAGAAAAATCCAGCTTCAATCTATTTACTTTCGGGAGTTGAGGCCGAGCATTAATCACTGACTGAAATGTAGATAAAGGAAAGTTGTTTCTAAAACAAGTAATTAAAGAATGCCTTTTATCTGTGGAGAGGTTCGCTGGATTAGGCCAAACTGTATGCAAAATAAATTTCAAAATTTAAATCACATCATTAAAAAATACACAATGTGCACACACCCATTCACGCATTGAATTATGGTCTTGTGGAGGAAGAAAACTAAGGTTCTAGGTTTTGAAATCAGTTCAAAGAGGGAATTTTGCTGTTAAGGCCACTCTTTTAATGAGAAAAGTTTAACATCAGGCCCTTTTTCAAGAAGAGTGCTCAGTTCCAAAATTTTTTCAAAGAGTAAGTCTGGGCATTGGAACCTTTTCAAAATCACAGTTTAAAGGTATTATACTTAATTTAAGGGCAGGATTTTCCCTGCGTGTTTCTGAACCCTGTCGTCAGGTTCAAATAGGGGTCAGAAGCCTGCACTGTGTGGAAAACAGTCACTCAATGTGACCCTGGAGTGGCCAAATAATGGCCAAAGGGTGAGCTTGCTGTTCAACTAAGGATGGTAGCTCTCGGAGCTGGAGGGCCAATCAGAGGCCTTCCAGCTTGGAAATGGAGGTGCCCTCTCTCCAACCTTTTCAAAGTTTAAGATAAGAAAATGGTCTTTGCCGCTGATATGGAGGGCGAACACTTTTTCAGGGCAGACTGTGACTGCTGCTGCACCCAGGTAGGCAGAGAGGACCTCATCAATAGCTGAGTCACTGCCCATTCACTGGAGTATAGAATAAGGTGACTATGTGTCCCTGTTTTCTGGGGACAGTCTGGGATGAGGTCCTGTGTCCCCAATCTTTGGGTGTCTAGGCCAAGATCTTGGTTTGAAACCCTCAATTAGGCCCACAAACATTATCATGAAGCTAATACTCCTGAACATACTCAGCATAGCTACCTCCACATCCCTACTAAGTTAAGGGAGTGGAAGATCCCAGTGGATGGAGTCGGTGCCCTTCAACTGACCTCCAGATCAGTAGTCTTTCTAGAGTGGGTGGAGGTTCCACCCTTTCTTATGGCCACAGGAAGCTCCATTGCAAGTCCAGGATCCAATGGAATTTGCGACCATTCCACCAAACGGCACACCTGAGTTACAGTGGAACTGCCAGCTTTGGGGTTGACATATTCTTGTTCAATTTAGTCCAACTCCCAATGATCAATTTTCAATTGTGCTAAAGGAATTTATCAATAGATGGCTACTGTGGCTGTTCAGAAGTGTAATGCTAATTTATGATCCTGACAAAAGTGTAAAGTGGTCCTTTTTGGATTGGATTCATGATGTCATTTCTCAGTGCATTTCAGATTCTTGGATTTCAGCAAACTCTAACAGTGATTTATATTTCAAAGAATAGACTGAATACAAATCTGGGATATTAATAAGAAAGAATCTCATTGAGAGATACCACAGTCAGTTCCTGTATGATGACTTTTTTATTCATTTATGAGATGATGGCATCGCTGGCCAGGCCAGCATTTATTGCCCATCTCTAATTGCCCTTGAGAAGGTGGTGGTGAGCTGCCTTCTTGAACCGCTGCAGTCCATGTTGGGTAGGTACACCAACAATGCTGTTAGGAAGGGAGTTCCAAGATTTTGACCCAGTGACAGTGAAGGAACGGCGATATAGTCTCAAGTCAGGATGGTGTGTGGCTTGGAGGGGAACTTGCAGGTGGTGGGTTCCCATGCATTTGCTGCCCTTGTCCTTCTAGTTGGTAGAGGTCGCAGGTTTGAAAGGTGCTGTCTAAGGAGCCTTGGTGCATTGCTGCAGTGCATCTTGTAGATGGTACACACTGCTGTCACTGTGCGTCGGTGGTGGAGGGAGTGAATGTTTGTAGATGGGATGCCAATCAAGCTGGCTGCTTTGTCCTGGATGGTGTCGAGCTTCTTGAGTGTTGTTGGAGCTGCACCCATCAAGACAATTGGACAGTATTCCATCACACTCCTGACTTGTGCCTTGTAGATGGTGGACAGGCTTTGGGGAGTCAGGAGGTGAGTTACTCGCCACAGGATTCCTAGCCTCTGACCTGCTCTTGTAGCCACAGTATTTATATGGCTACTCTAGTTCAGTTTCTGGTCAATGGTAGCCCCAAGGATGTTGATAGTGGGGGATTCAGCGATGGTAATACTGTTGAATGTCAAGGGGAGATGGTTAGATTCTCTCTTGTTGGAGTTGGTCATTGCCTGGCACTTGTGTGGCACGAACGTCCTCAATGAAATACTAAATCTGTGACGTAGTCACTGCAAAATTATTTACATTTAATCTGAGGTGTTTTACAAGGAAATAGCATATATTCTAAGGCAACAAACTGTGAGACCAAACCTTGACTGTTCAATAACCATCATTTGAACTACCAGAATCACATTACTGCTTTGAAATTAGTCACTGATATGTTATTGGTAATAATATATGCAGTTTTAATTGCCTGTAAGGGCTTAATCACATTTCAGTTTGATTTTAAGTTGACAGTGTTTGTCAGTGCTCCTCAAGTTCTTGATGTAAGATGATACACAAAAAAGGATCAACAATATTGAAGTCAGTATTGCTAGTTTGTGAAGGAGCTGATCATCATGCAGCTTTTTTGCCCTGCATATATTACAGTTTTTTAATTAAGTTGTCGCTTGAGTGATTAGTGGCACAGGTATTAAAAAAAAGTCATCCTCATATAAGCAATATATGCCATGCTTACTAATCCTACTCTTATGGACAGGTAGGAAATGGTAGGGGTTGTTTTCCCTTTCCACCTCTCAACTGATCACAGACGCTGTTTTTATTAGAATTGTGCTTTAATCCGTGAGCATTTTAATGATCAATAAACAGACAAATGGCAGGTTTTCTCATAGGTTTAAAGAAAGATAAATGTTATTGAACAAAGACCTGATCATTCACAACTTCACCCACACACACACGAGAAAAGGTAAGAGATTAAAAGAGAGCATGCATTTAAGTCTGGTGTTTTTTTCAGAAGAGTTCATTGTGAAACCTTGTTTGTTTTCCCGGGAGGAAAATCTAAATGGTGTCGTCCTATTCTTCCTGTTCTCCTGGTTCACTGGAGTCATGCTGTGGAGAGTTTCAGGTGGACGGAGACTTTGCTGCAGACGTCTTTGGTTAAATCTCAGCTATAGTCCGATGGCGAAGATTCTGTTTCTGTCTCTCAGATGGGGAGCTTTTAAAGGTTATCTTTTGTTCTCCACATCTAGGTAGTTTTTAAAGATGGTTTTCAGCAAGGTCTTCTTCTTGGCCAGAATAGATCTCTCTCTTAACCTCCCGGCTGCTGACTTTCAGTCTCTGTTCTGCTCTTGCTTTCTGCACAGAAAAGTCTCTTTTTTGAAAAAACCCTTATCAGGCTTGGTCTCTGTCAGGTGACCAAAGTTGCTGTCCCCTGATGTTTTTATACAATGGGCTGAATTTTAATGGCGGCGAGCTTCAAAAAGCGCACGGCGGCTCATTAACATGGAGGAGGCAGAACAACCACCCCCCCATGACGTAGAGGGGGTGGCCACTCCATCCTGGGCAACAGCGTCTGGCACCACTGCGCAGGCACGAGCTACCATTTTTAAAGGGCTTCAAGCCCTTCACTTATATTTGAATTTTCAAAGATCCTGCTCTCCGGGAAATTAAAATAAAATTTCATTACATCTTTGAAACCCCTCTCCCACTGCTCCCCACCTCCCCACCCAATGAATGATCGATGTATAAATTGCCCTGTCTCCCCAGAAAATACTTTCATTCATATCCCGGACATCCCCCCCGAACTTTATTCCCTTTGACCCTCAACCCTTTTCCACCATCCCCGCAACCAATTGTGTTCGTTTTTGCCATTCCCCCCCCCCCCCCCCCCCCCACCACCACCCTGAAAAATTCACTCCTCATCCCTTCCCACCAGTGTCACACATTCAGATCTCCAAACGGAGATCCGAAGGCGCGGGAGTTCCGGCCACTGGCCGGAATATCGGCGTGGAATGGCCGTCGGGACAAGGTAAATGTTTTTGCATGTATTTAAATGAAGGCTCCACTGCCAAGCACTGAGGGGGCTGCCCCAAGGCCTTGCCGCCGCCGGTAAAGTGCCACAGGGCCCTCCCGGCATCGAGGCCCTGGGCGGGGGCTTATAAAATTCAGCCCAATGTCTCTGGACATGTGGCCATTGTTAGACAATGGTGTTTGAATGTTGCTCATTTTGATAAAGTAGTGTTTGGTCACACCTATTATCCTGAGTTTGTGTCTGGAGACCCTAGGTCTGTAAAGGTCATTGTTAGTCCAATTGGTTGAAAAAGGTAATCATTAACATTGACTGGGGCCATTAACATTTCTAGTGCTTTCTTCAAGGCTGGTCCAGACATGGCTTCAGTCTCCAGCAGTCCAGCAATATGTATATTTGCAGTACAGAAGAGGTCACCTGACGCCTTACTCCATTTTGTCTTGCAACAAAATTGTGTTCGTTTTTTTGGAGGTTAATTCATCAGTTCATTTTTATAGTTCATAATTGCTTCTTTCATGATCGTGACACTACTTAAATGTGTAACAACTCTCTTGCAAACTAATTATCCATCTTATGGCATTCAACCAAATTAAAGAATAGGGAAAGAATGCAATTAAGATTTTTCATTCACCATGTGTAGAGTGGGTAGCTTTCTATTAAACACTATCAACAGCTGAACTATCAAAGGAAAAGGGCAATTACAGGATAAGAATTTCCCAGTTGGCAGGATAGGTTAGGTAATGAATAGATGTACCTGTAAGACAAGATACCCCACCTTTCAAAGTTGAGATGGAAGCCTTCAAAATGCTATCAATTTGAATGAGTTTGGAGATAAATTAAATCCTTCATCTCTCTAAAGTGGCAGACACCATGGAGATTGGCATGTCAGTGCTTTCCTCTCTCTCTTCCTATCTTCAAAATCCTTTTGCTTAATGAGAAACAGAAATAATTAAACCACAGCAGTGAGGACAATGTTCACTTCATGTTTTATTTATTGTTTGCAAACGGCAACCTAGAAATCTCGGGCTGGATTTTAAGAGCTGATCTTGGCAGTGAGCTCAGAAAACGCCAAAGAGCCGCCACAATCTCCTGCGCGGTGGTTCATTTAAATGGCTGGGACGGCCTGCCCATCCCGCAATCACGTGAAGGGGGCAGGTTGTCCGTCACCGGCAATGGTGTCTGGTGCCTGTGCGCAGGCACCATTTTTATAGGGCAGCCAGCCCTGCCTGCACATTTATATTTTAAAAGAAGTAACCCCCCAAAATTAAATAAATTAATTTATAATGCCCCTTTCCCACCCTCCCAATAACAATTAAAGTAACTATTTGTCTTTCCCCCACAAAATACTTACCTTTTACATCTGGCCTTTCCCCGCAAACTGCACAAAGTTTAAAGGTCAATCCTTCCCACCATCCCCTACATCCATGATGTATATTTGACCCCATCCGCCACCCCCCACCCCAGCACTGTAAATCTTACCTCCTCCCCCCTCCCCACTGATGTGGCGCTGCCTTTCCCCGGATGGGGATCTGAAGGCACAGGAGCGCTGGCCGCCATGCTGAAGATCGTGGCGGGCCCTCAAGATCGGAGGTAAGTCTATTTAAATGTATTGATTTTATTGATTTGAATATTTTAATTGAAGTCCCGTCAACTTAGTGGTGGGGGGCCGCCATGGAGTCTTGCTGCCGCCGTGAGCATGGGCTGGGCCCTCATGACATTCAGGTCCGTGGCGGGCCTCACCAAAGCCATCTTCAGACCCCCCTTCAGCCCCCCTCCCACCACCCCCAACATGGACCCCGATGCCTGGGTGAGAACAAAATACAGCCCCTGTTTTCCAAATTATATTTTGAAATATCCGCTGAAGTAATATGCAATGGTTATGACTTGCAGATAAGTACAATATGTAAAATTACTATATCTCCCTCTTCTATTTTAGCCAGATTTTACTTCATCTCCTCTCTTTAGCCTCAGAGAGGTTGGGCAGGTGATCTGATTCCACTCATCTGCCAGTGCTCTTGAATTGACCGCTGAAACATGTTTTGGAAAACATGGGAGGCGCACGCTCTAATTTGTTTTCCTCTTTGTGGGAAGTGTCTGGTACATACTCCGCAAATTCTTTTGTTGACCTGGCTGAGATTAGGAACTCACCATGTGGAAAATGACAGGTTAAAGCCCGTCCACTCTCTGGATTAGTGTTTGGGTTGATCAAGCTGGAGTGTGGTCTGACATTAACTTTGAGAAATATCCCACAGGAAGGAGTTTCAATGGCCTCAGTTGGATATTCTGGGGGAAAGTGAAGGAAAACTGGTTGATTAGCTGGGCAAGGGAGATTTCATCTCACCGAAACACATTTCTTCGTGGAATCACTGACAATTGATGGCACGGTATAATACCCCAGGGCAATTTTCTAATTAAGGAGAAATGCATGAGTGCAGAGTGTTGAATTTGGCATCAGTTCAGAAAAACAACTGAAAAGCAAAAAAATTAAATTCTCCAATTATTCAATGGGTAAATGCAATGAATAATACGCTACTGAGGCACACAGATCATCTAGGGGTCAGCCTCAATCTCCAGTTTATGCATGGCATGGTACCGAGGTATACAAACCAGTGAGGTCCTGGCTTCAAAGAACAAAGAACAGTACAGCACAGGAACAGGCCATTCAGCCCTCCAAGCCTGCGCCGATCTTGATGCCTGCCTAAACTAATACCTTCTGCACTTCCGGGGCCCATATCCCTCTATTCCCTTCCTATTCATATATTTGTCAAGATGTCTCATAAACGTCGCTATCGTATCTGCTTCCACCACCTCCCCTGGCAGCAAGTTCCAGGCACTCACCACCCTCTGTGTAAAAAACTTGCCTTCGCACATCCCCTCTAAACTTTGCCCCTCTCACCTTAAACTTATGTCCCCTAGTAACTGACTCTTCCACCCTGGGAAAAAGCTTCTGACTATCCACTCTGTCCATGCTGCTCATAACTTTGTAAACCTCTATCATGTCGCCCCTCCACCTCCGTCGTTCCAGTGAAAACAATCCGAGTTTTTCCAACCTCTCCTCATAGTTAATGCCCTCCAGACCAGGCAACATCCTGGTAAACCTCCTCTGTACCCTCTCCAAAGCCTCCACGTCCTTCTGGTAGTGTGGCGACCAGAATTGCACGCAATATTCTAAGTGTGGCCTAACTAAGGTTCTGTACAGCTGCAGCATGACTTGCCAGTTTTTATACTCTCTGCCCCGACCGATGAAGGCAAGCATGCCGTATGCCTTCTTGACTACCTTATCCACCTGCGTTCAGTCTCTGATCTCTGCATGGTATGAGTGCTGTGACATACAGAACAGCTAGACCCAGGGTAAGATTTTCCTGCAGGCTTCAGGACCCTGCCATCAGTCTCAAATGGAAGTTAGGAGCTGCACTGTGTGGGAAACAGGCACTCTGGCCAATTAATGGCAGAGGACAGGCTCATTGTCCAATTAAGGATGGCAGGCGGGCTCTCAAAGGAGGCCTTCCAGCAATAGGAGGCCTTCCAGCTTGCAAGCAGTAGCAGGATGGCATGGCAGTTAAGTGATGGAGAGGGCACTACAAAATGGAGGTGCCTTCTCTCCAACCTTTTCAAATTGAATATAAAGAAGACTTTTGCAGCCATCATTTTGTGATAGGGGGTTGAGGGACAGGGTGGCCTGTGGCTGCTGCTGCTGAACCCATTAGGCATGGAGGGCCTCTATGCCTGTCTGGAGCACTGGCCCCCTGGTCTACTGCCAGGAGGCCACCTCCAGGCAGCTGCACTGTCCCCCACTGTCTGCGGGGACCTGGAGGCCAACTGGAAAATCCCAGTCGGCCTCCAACAATAGATCTCAATAAGTCTTTAATTAATTCAGTTGGCTGCTCGCCCCTAGTGGGCGCGTAGCCCTGCCATCCCCCGATCCCGCCACCAGGAAAATGGCCCAGGGTGGGATGGAGCCGGGGAACCGGCATCCAGGCAGGTGGTGCAAAATTCCAGACATCCATCCCCGCCCCCAGTGGAGGCTAAAAAAAATCCAGGGCCCAGATCTACGATGATTTAACTGATCTCAACAGAATGGTAATCTTCAAGCAAAGGGTCATCAATACCTGAGATGCCTTCTTGGTAAGGAGGTGGAAACAATCATTCAGGAGAAGTTATATCTTGTGATGGGGTATGGGGTAGGTGGTGGGGTTAATAGATTTCTTTAGAAGGAAAATTCTGGGCCTAGTATTTTCTACTTTGTGTATGTATCTCAAACAATCCTATATATTTCTGTAAAGCTCGATAATGTCATGATACTGAACAGACCATTTTTTGAGAATTGCTGAAAATAGAGACATGATGTCGAAGCTTTTCGTCTTGCACTGATCAGGACAATACGCAAGAATAACCAATGTAAGGGAAAACAACAACTTATATTGCGTGAGAAGAAAGTGCTGATTGGTTGGCAAGTGAACTCGAGTAGAGGCGTTGCCATGGAGAATGCACCAGTTTACAGCGACTGACAGCTTTGTTGAAATGTAAACCAGGCAGCTTGACTCTGATTGGTCAAGGCATTGCCCTGAGGAATGAACCAGCGAATGGCTGTCACTTGTTTTGTTCAGCTGAAACAGGTGCAATGTGTGAATATGTTATCTCTGTCTGCAAAGAAAAGGGCCCTGTGTATTAATAATTTTTAGTTTTAGAAATTTAACAAAAATTACAGAATAATAGTTCCACCAATTTTTTTACTGGCAAAACTTTAATGTACTCAGAAGAATAATTTTTACATTTCCCAGTACAGAATCAGAGGTGGGAACTTTACATGGTGGCAGAGGCCCCACCCACTGGCCTAATAGATGGGGTTAAGCTCACCTCCACTGGGCCTGGAAGGTACACAGTAATTTTAAATGGCCCAGGCCCTTAATTAGTCCTGGGTGGGACCTTCACTCCTCTGAGGCAGGAAGTCCCACCACAAAGAGCTGCTGGCCAAGTGGCCAACAGCTCTTCAATCCCAGCAGTGCCACCGGGAGCAGTGGCCACTGCTGGGACTGCATCCAGCGTGAGGAGCAGCATGGATGAAAGCCCCGAAAAAGTGGGGTTTCAGGCCTCGATGGGACAATCGTCGGGGCCCCATTGATGGGGTGGGGGTCAATCAGGAGAGCAGTGGGTGGTGCGCCAGTGGGGGAGGCTTATGCTGCTGGGGGGAGGGGTTGCCCTCTGTGGGGAACAGGATTCCAAATCAGGAGCCCACCCCGGCAATCCAGGCCTGCAAGGAGACCATTTGATATTATCAGGCGGCCTCCTCAGCTGAAGATGTGCCTGGCGGAGGCACTTAAGGGCCTCAATTAGCCTGTGGTGGGTGGGCTGTTTGCCATCTCCCCTGCTGCTGGTAAAATGGCAGCAGGCGATAGGAACAGCGCCCCTTGCCTCCCACTCAATTTTACGCCCCCCCACCTCCAGCCCACTCCAGGGGGGTGTGGTGGGGGGCAGCCAAAAAATTCCAGCCAAAGAATCATACAGCACAAAGGAGGCCATTCGACCCATTGTGCCCATGACAGCTCTTTGAAAGAACTGTCCAACTCGTCCCACTCTCCTGCTCTTGCCCTACAGCCCTGCAAATATTTCCTTTTCAAGTGTATATCTAATTCCCTTTTAAAAATTCCAACTGAATCTCCTTGCTCCTCCACCCTTTCAGGCAGTGCATTCCAGATCATAAAGCCAACTCTTTTCATCTCCCTTCTGGTTCGTTTGTGAATTAACTTAAAATCCCTTCATAAGTTTAAACATCACCATTAAGTCTTCCCTTCACTTTCTCAGCTCTAAGGAGAATAATTTCAGCTTTTCTATCTCTTGACATAACTTAAGTTCCTCAGCCCTGGTGCCATTCTAACAAATTTCTTCTTCACCCTTCTTAAAGTGTGCTGCCCAGAATTGGACACAGTACTCCAGCTGAGGCCTTCATTTTGTGATAAGATTAGGATACAATAGTCAGTTCCTTCATAAATTCTTTTAAAAAAAATCACTGAAGACTTTTCAAAATGTACCAGGTAGTGTCCTGGTACCCAAAAGATCCACTTAGTTTTTGGAATCACCTCAAAGGCCTGTAAAAGAGCACAATTAGCAGAAATACCCAATGTTGATTAGTTCACCTGGGAGTGTGGCCAGTTTTGTAAGCAGGACCTGCTTTTGATGTGATGCTTTTAAAACTAGCATCGAAGATCACAGAAATGCATGTTGCACTGAATGGTGCTTAAAATTCTGCAATCTTTTGCTCCAGTTTCGCAGATATCAGGGGAATTGCACTGAAGAAACCATGCAATCAAGCGGAAACTCCAGGCCTTTGCCTTTGTTTAGAAAACCAAAGATACTGTATGCTTTTTTAACAGCCTTTGCAACTTGTCCTGCCATCTCCAAAGATTTGTGTATGCGTTACTGCAATAACAACAATTAATCTGCCACTGGTAGCCCTTCTGCATACATCACACCAGCTAATGCAAGCATTGTACCAATTGATCCAACATTCAGAGAGGGTGCGCGTTATATTCAACAAGAATACTGCAATTTATAAACAGCACTGATTGACATCATACACTGAATAAAGCCCATCACTAACATGTCAATAAGCTAATTATTTAATTGAAGAAATCCTTTGTTTGTTGGATGTACAGACAGGGGAATCAAAACAACTTACTGCAATCAGTGGGCTAGTCTTTATTCTTTCCATCCAGAACCTATATTTCATGTAATCAATGCTCCCCATGCATTCGGTTAGTGTGGTGAGCTGATGGAGAATGTGCACCAAGTAACAACTGAGGAGATGTTTTGCCTTTCAATTTTAAAGGATTCATTATCCTTATTTTGTAGAAAATGAAAAATGAAAATCAGGATGGTGATAGAACACAGTTTTGCTTTTCTTTCATGCAGTCTGAAACATTGGCTGATTTTCATCTGATGATGCTAATCGGGGGGCACCTGTAATAATGCTTATTGGCATTTGTCTAGCATGTCACCTGCCAATTAAAAAGTAAAAATTATGATTAATTCCTACTTCACACTGCGGCTGCTTATCAATGCTGAATGCCCCTCCTGAGTTCCTCATGGATACAGTCCTCAGGGGAGCTGCTGACAACTAATTCTGGGATATACTGAGCAATAATTTGCCTCCTCACACACAAGATTGGAAGGCGTTGTGGATGTATAGGAGTCTAACAGCTGGGTTGTGAGAAATTTCTGTTAGATCTGGTCTTTGGTACTCAAAGACTAGAGGCAGTTTCATTCTAATATGGTTATTACAGTTATAAAAGAAATTACAGCACAATAAATAAATAAGTTAAAATACAAAGATGATACTTCTAACATTACAACATATATGACATTGAGATGCAACCTGTTAACATCTATTACAGGAAGGACATAATTGCTCTGGAGAGAGTACAGAGGAGATTGACAAGAATGTTGCCAGGGCTTGAAAATTGCAGCAAGGAGGAAAGATTGGATCGGCCAGGGTTGTTTTCCTTAGAACAGAAGAGGCTGAGGGGTGAGTTCATTGAGGTGCACTAAATTATGAGGAGCTTAGATAGAGTAGACAGGAAGGACTTGTTTCCCCTAACAGAGAGGTCAGTTACCAGGGGGCACAGATTTAAGGTGCTTGGTAGAAGGATTAGAGGGGACATGAGAAAAGACTTTTTCACCCAGAGGGTGGTGGGTGTCTGGAATTCACTGCCAGGAACAGTGGTGGAGGAAGAAACCCTCAACTCATTTAAAAGGTACCTGGACCTGCACCTGAAGTGTTGTAACTTGCAAGGCTGTGGACCAGGTGCTGGAAGGGGGTTTAGAATGAGCGACTAGTTTTTTTAGCCATCGCAGACACGATGGGCTGAATAGCCTCTTTCTATGCCGTAACATTTCTATGGTTCTATGAGGTTTTAAGGTGTTCGATCTTGAATGGCCTTGCAGTATACTTGAGAGGTCCAGCTTCATTTAGAGAACATTTTAATATTCAATGCTTTTTAAGTCTGCTTTATATACATTAATTACTCAATAAGTTATGGGAACTTTTGCCTGCTTTTCTGCCTGTGTGTCAATCAATTTCAGGCACTTGAACCCTGCACCCATAATACACATTCCACAGCAAGGATAGAAACAAATAATAATGACTCCCATGCCACCATCCTATAACGACATGATGACAATATGGAGATGGGGGCAGAATTTTGAACTGATAGTCCCAGCTGAAATGGCAAGTCCTATAGTGGGCCTGGAACCCAATAGGATCTGCAGAGGGCTCCATCCTGCTTCTTCTTCAACTGAGTGTGGTCCCTCCAACTGTGCACCAAGATGATCCAGGATCTCAGGAGGGAGGGAAAGGTGAGTGGCGTAACATTTTCAGGTATCAAGCCCGACACTCTGCCTTGCCCAGCATTCACCTGCACAGCAGTCCTCAGAACAACACACCTTGCAGCTGTACTCCTGCTCTCCCCAGGCTTCTCCTCACATCCCCATCTGGACTGCCAGCACTCTCACTTACTCACACTCACCCTCATCCTATTACTCTCTCACACCCATGCCTCACAGTCACACTCTGAAAATGTTGTGCTTCCCTCCTCTCCTCACAATCCACTTCAAATACTTGCAGGAGAAGTGAACACACAACTACGGGAAGTGGCAGAGACTTCGGGGGTGGGGGATGAGGTGGCCCTCCAGTGACAGGCACTTTGATGACCACAGGCATGACTGCCCATTTGTCCCCTGGGAAGGGGGTCTAGTTCCAGTAGGCTGCAGTGAAAGCCTGATCCTTCTGAGGCACTGGTGCTCAGACATGTTGAAAGAGCTCATCCTCTGCCTATAGACCCTGTGTTTAGGGATCTTGTCTGCTTGGAGTGCAATATCTGTATCCAGCCCCTCTGCCCTGTGGAGTGGCATGTAGCTGAGGAGAAGGCTGCTGCTGTTGCTCCTGCTACTTCTGGTGCTGCTTCTCTTGTTCCTCATCAGAGGTGTAAGGTAGAGCTGTATAAGCTGCTCCCCTGCCCTGGTGAAGTCTGGCAGCAGGGAAGTGTAGTTCAAGGTGAGTGAAATACAAGGCAGGTGAAGTGGCTTTCAAGAAGCTAGCAGTCACCTGGAGCACTGAAAGCACAGTCTCATAAGAAGCATCTAGGCACAGCTGCAGCTCTTCAAGTTGAGGGTTCAAAGCCTTCCCAACCTGGCAGTTTCAACAAAGAAGCAAGCCCCGTTGTGCACTCACCTTGATGACCCTGGCAAGTTCCACACAGCTTGGGAAATAAGTGTGGGGCTGTTAAAGCCAGAATGATTAGTTAAATCAGCAGTTAATTACCTATATGCATATGGCAAATACTCACATGACAGCTCCAAGGGGGGCTCCCAGCTTGCCTGCAAACCCACCCGGGTGAAACTCAGAAGTGGGCAGATGATGCTGGGACCCGACTCAACGTTGCTTTTAGGAGATTCAACACCTCGCACACACCCAAACCCATCTCCCTTGGCAGTTAAGATTCTGCCCAGGGTAGCTCATAATATGGGTTTACCGAGGAAAATACAAAATTGCTGAAAGTAGCTACTTTGATTTTAAAATAAAATTCAACTTTGAATAAAAATTTCTCAGGGAATAAGGTGTTAAGCCCATTACCTAGGTGTTAATTAATCAAATTAAGATTCAAGGTTTTGGCCTGAGTGGTCAGGTCTGGGTTCTTGATCCCCGTTTACTGCATGCTCATTGGCTTGATGGTGATGGCTTGAAGGCAATGGCTGGTCTTCGTTCAGGGCCTAGAAAACTGTGATCACTGGATCTTCCCCATCATCATATCTAAAAGGTTTATTCTACAGAAAATCCTGCAGAAAGTACTTTTCCCACATGGATATCCAGTTCAACCTACAACTGTGTTACACATGGAGTTGCACAGCAGGAGCCATTGGTGCTAATGAAGTTATTGATATCACAGTGCCCTGCACAACTAGCTAAGTGCCCTCTCTGCAAGCAATGAATGTACAATGACTCAAGCAAACGTTATCCCTAGCATTAATGCTGTTATTTCAGGGTTAGTCCCTGACAACAGCAGATGGCCTTTGAAAGTCCTTGGAACCGGCCAATTGGTTGAGAAGCCACTGTCCTCTTTACCTCCTTCAACTGGGGCCACAGAGCTTATAGTAAGGAGACATGCACAATAAGCAAGGAGAAATATATACAACACAAAAGACAAACAAAAACAGAAAGTGCTGGAAATACTCAGCAGGTCAAGCAGCATCTGTGGAGAGAGAAGCAGAGTTAACGTTTCAGGTTGGTGACCTTTCGTCAGAACTGGCAAAGTTTAGAAAAGAAATATGTTTTAAGCAAGTGAAAGGGGTGGGGGATGGATTTGGTGGGGAAGAGAACAAAAGGGAAGGTGTGTAATAGGGCAAAGGGCAGAAGAGATTAAATAACAAAGCTGTCATGCAACGAAGGCAAAGAGCGTGTTAATGCTTGTGGTGAAAGACAAAGTATTAGTCCAGAGAAAGTGTTAATGGCCGAATAATGAGCAGCTCTGTCCACATGAAAAAAGTCACATGGTTAAAAAATAAAATAATAAAAAAAATTAGAAAAATATAAAAAAGGCCAGTTATGCTCTGAAATTGTTGAATTCAATGTTGAGTCCACAAGGCTGTAGAGTGTCTAATTGAAAGATCAGGTGCTGCTCCTCGAGCTTGCATTGATGTTCATTGGAACACTAGCAGGTCAAGGACAGAAATGTGAGCATGAGAGCAGGGTGGCGAGTTGAAATGGCAAGTAACTGGAAGCTCGGGGTCATGCTTTCAGACTGAGCAGAGGTGTTCCGCAAAGCGGTCACCCAGTCTGTGTTTGGTCTCCCCAATATAGACGAGACCGCGTTGTGAGCAGCGAACACAGTATACTACACAGACCTGAAACATTAACTCTGCTTCTCTCTCCACAGATGCTGCCTGACCTGCTGAGTATTTCCAGCACTTTCTGTTTTTATTTCAGATTTCTAGCATCTGCAGTATTTTTCTTTTACAAAAGACAAATACACCAGCAAATCACATTGAACACATACATCCCTCAGTTCTTGCACCCAGATCTATTGTGAAAAGAGTTGCTGCAAAATCTGCTATAAGAATATGCTGAATTTAGTTTCCAGTAATTGAATCTCATACTGGAATGTCACGGCACAGTGATGTGCTTCTCTTAAGTGACAGGAGATACTTTACTTTTTATTCAGTTTTACACTTGGTTACCCATGATTCCTGCAATGCTTGTCAAATCAAGTCAAAAGCACACACACAACAGATGTCTTCGACTCTCCAAAGTTTGTCGTCATTACACAAGATCAGAATTGAAAGAAATAAAGTACAAGGCAGAAAAACTAGTCTCTTCCATTTCAGCCTGTCCAGAGGAGTGTTTGGAGGCAGACTTTATTTATAACTTAAAAGAGAAACTGTTTTCTTGTAATCTTATGGATATGAACCATCTGGTACAGTGCATCAATGGGATTCACATAGATGAAGGCATTTCAGTATCTTTAATTATATTGGTGTTAATTAGTACTGCAGTAGTAACATACTGATTAATATACTTCCTTGCACACAATATTAGAAGGGACATGGGTGATGTGTAAGAGTCCAACAGCTGGATTTCGAGTACAGTTTCCAGCTGTGGCATGCCTTGAGTTGCATAGCAGCAAGCTCTGGTGCTCATGAAGACACACATCTTTATGAAACTTCTTTGGCCTCCTTATCTCGAGAGACAATGGGTAAGTGCCTGGAGGTGGTCAGTGGTGTGTGGAGCAGCGCCTGGAGTGGTTATAAAGGCCAATTCTGGAGTGACAGGCTCTTCCACAGGTGCTGCAGAAAAATTTGTTTGTCGGGGCTGTTACACAGTTGGCTCTCCCCTTGCGCTTCTGTCTTTTTTCCTGCCAACTGCGAAGTCTCTTCGACTCGCCAAACTTTAGCCCCGCCTTTATGACTGCCCGCCAGCTCTGGCGAACGCTGGCAACTGACTCCCACGACTTGTGATCAATGTCACAGGACTTCATGTCGCATTTGCAGACGTCTTTGAAGCGGAGACATGGACAGCCGGTGGGTCTGATACCAGTGGCGAGCTCGCTGTACAATGTGTCTTTGGGGATCCTGCCATCTTCCATGCGGCTCACATGGCCAAGCCATCTCAAGCACTGCTGACTCAGTATTGTGTATAAGCTGGGGATGTCGGCCGCCTCGAGGACTTCTGTGTTGGAGATACGGTCCTGCCACCTGATGCCAAGTATTCTCCGGAGGCAGCGAAGATGGAACGAATTGAGACGTCGCTCTTGGCTGACATACGTTGTCCAGGCCTCGCTGCCATAGAGCAAGGTACTGAGGACACAGGCTTGATACACTCGGACTTTTGTGTTCTGTGTCAGTGCGCCATTTTCCCACACTCTCTTGGCCAGTCTGGACATAGCAGTGGAAGCCTTTCCCATGCGCTTGTTGATTTCTGCATCTAGAGACAGGTTACTGGTGATAGTTGAGCCTAGGTAGGTGAACTCTTGAACCACTTCCAGAGTGTGGTCGCCAATATTGATGGATGGAGCATTTCTGACGTCCTGCCCCATGATGTTCGTTTTCTTGAGGCTGACGGTTAGGCCAAATTCATTGCAGAGAGCCACAAACCAATCGATGAGACTCTGCAGGCACTCTTCAGTGTGAGATGTTAAAGCAGCATCGTCAGGAAAGAGGAGTTCCCTGATGAGGACTTTCCGTACTTTGAACTTCGCTCTTAGACGGGCACATTATTGCACATATATTGTACAAAAAACAGAGACCCTCAAAACATTTGCAGTGAAATTGGTATCTTTATTGCAACAGTACTTCTTTAAATCCTCATCCCATGTCATTCCATCCTCCCCATACGATCCCTCTCATGCCATACCCATCACATTACTTTCATCGCTCACATGTCATCCACATCCCACCCCTTCTTCCTATGCCATCCTCATCCCTCATTCCACATCTCCCAGGATGTCCTAGACCCGCCCCATGCCATTCCCATCTCTCCCATGCTGTCACCTCCCCTCCAACTCATCACCCCTCCTATGCCGTCTCCACCCCCCATGCCATTCCCCGTCCCCTTCTCTCCCATACCGCCTGCCCCTCCACCCTGCCTGCTATACCGTCCTCCACCTCTCATGGCCGTACCCCCTTCCCCACTCTTATGCTGTCGTACCTCCTATATCCCCTCCCATGTTATTTTCCCCCTCCCTGCCAGCCCCTCCCCCTCCCATGCCGCACCCCCCTCCACCCACCCTCCCATCCTTTCCCCACCGCCATCTCATCCCTCTCTCCCCACTCCTGTGCCGTCCCCCACATGCAATTCCACCCCCATCTGCCCCCTCCCATGCTGCTGTCTCTTCCCTCCCTTCTGTACCATCCCCCCATGTCCTCTCCTCCTCCCCTCCCCCACTCATGCTGTCCCCCCTCCCATGCTGTCTCCTGCCCTTGCCCGCCATCCCCTCCCCCACCCCCTCCCATTCTATGCTCCCAACTGCCATCCCCTTCTTCCGTCCCCTTCTCATGCCATCTCCACCCCCCCCCAGCCCCCTCCCATGCCATCCCTTCCCTTCCTCCCATACCATCTCCCATCCCCCAAGCTATCTAAATCCTTCCCATGCTGTCCTCTCCTTCCCCCAACCCCCATGCCGTCTAACCCATTCCCATGCTGTCTTCTCCCTCACCCACCTCCAATGCCGTCTCCTGCAACCCCCACCCCCCGATGCCGTTTCCCCCCTCCCATACTATTCCCCAGAGCCCAGTAACCAAGACAGGGGAGCTGTGAGAACCAGGGGCCGAGCTCAGTAAGTGAAGCCAGAGAACGGTGGGGAACGTGTGCACCAGACACCGGCCACCAAAAATGGCTCTTCCCCATTCACCAGGTGCCTTGTCTTGAATCGATCAAAAAACTGTAACTCAAACCATACGCTGTATTCTAATGTTGCAAAACAATTTTACAATATCTAATTAACTAACTGTCAGCCTGCAGGTGCAAAATGTCACTGGACCGTACAAAACATTCCACAAACCAAGACTTATAAATCCAACAGAAGTTGGATAAAGGGCAGCACAGTGGCGCAGTGGTTAGCACCGCAGCCTCATAGCTCCAGGGACCCGGGTTCGATTCTAGGTACTGCCTGTGCGGAGTTTGCAAGTTCTCCCTGTATCTGCGTGGGTTTCCTCCGGGTGCTCCGGTTTCCTCCCACATGCCAAAGACTTGCAGGTTGATAGGTTAATTGGCCATTATAAATTGCCCCTAGTATAGGTAGGTGGTAGGGAAATATATAGGGACAGGTGGGGATGTGGTAGGAATATAGGATTAGTATAAATGGGTGGTTGATGGTCAGCACAGACTCGAAGGGCCTGTTTCAGTGCTGTATCTCTAAACTAAAAGTTGTCCTATTGTTACGATCCCGTTAAGAACCATTGACTTTTAAAAAGAGAAAATCGAATTCCCTGTTATTACTGAAAGAATTACACCACAAGATTTCACATTTTAAACAAAAAGCTTTACTGTACAAGAGTTGAACAAAGCAAAACACTATAAACTGAACAATACAATTTGAAAAAATCTGGGGTGGAATTTTATGCTCTCCCCTGTGGTGGGTTTGGAGGCGGAGAAAGCATAAAATAGGGTGGGATGGGGGCAGGGAGGACCCCGCCATCATCCCGCCTCCGCCGAAATGTAGAGCAGGGCAGGAAGGCCAGTGAACGACCTTCCCGCCTGCTGCCAATTGAGGCCCTTAACTGGGTAATTAATACCTATTAAGATCCTCTTCCTACTGCAGCAGCAATTACCATGCAACGGGCAGCCCTGTTGCCACACGGGAAGCAAGGCACAAAAAACAGTACGGTCTGCTTCCCAGCTGCGAGGTGGGGGTGGTGTTGGGTAGGGCTTTCGTTCAAAGGCACTTTCTGAGGGCCAACCCCCTACCCGTGCTGCTGACCCCCTCCCCCTTCCTCTGCAACACCCACCAGTGAAACCACGCCCTCCCTGGCCTACCTTGAGCCTGGTTCCAGTGCCGCTTCTCGGTGTCACGTCATTGCAGCTACAGCAGCAGCCACCGCCTCCACGGTGGCACTGCAGCTACCAACCTCTGATTGGCTGACAGCTCTCCAAGAGCAGGACTTCTGGCAATGGAGTCCTAAATCCTAAGGAAGGCCCGCCACTGTCCAGTTAAGTGCCTGATTGGCACTACATTTGGCGGGCCTTCTGCACAAGGGCCAACACAGGGATTTCAGTGTCGGTTTCCCCCGACATAGTGACCTCCCCCCTCTCCCCGCCAGCATAAAATTCCTTATACTTTAAACTTAAAATCATAACAGAACAATAAGACGAATACTTTAAATTTAAAATCTCAACAGAACACTCCTGTTTGACTGTTACTTCCACCCCAAAATTTCCCCTATATGTTACAGGATCTTGGTGGTTTGTTCACCTCTCCTGGGACCAACCCAAAGTCCATCACAGCTCTTAGGAATTCACTTCGATTTCTTAACTTCTCAGCTGTCTTCTGAGGTATCAGATCTCCCAAATCTGGATTTTCCAGCTTAAGCATGGGTTTTACTCAAAACAGAAATACCGCTGGTTCCCAACGGCCTCTTTGCTCCTGAGTCCGGCTGACTTCCAAAAGCCAACTGTTTTCTCTGTTAACTACAGCCTGTCTGAAGCCAACAGCTTTCCAAAATCCAACTACTTGTCTGTCAGCAAGCACATAGATCAAAACACCAACAGGAACCCCCTGCATCAACTATGTCCATACCATAATGGTACACGTGGGATGTCCAATTGGCAATTTAGCTAATTATTTCTAACTCCAATTTTTTTCTCTTGGAAATCATATGATTAGTTTAAACCCCTGATCAAGAATTTCAGAGAGGTTCTCATTGTTTAGGGTCTTCACACTTCCATTATGACCTTGCTAAATAAACATAGGCCAACCTTTGACTTGTAACCCCCTCAGTTTCCACCCTTTGACTTGTAACCCCCTCAGTTTGTTTGCCTTCTCAAATCAGGTGTTTTCATTTGTGTTGCATTTTTAAAAATTCAATTCCCAAATTAAAAATTATCCCTAGAAAATTAATACAAACCATGAACCAGGTGATCATAACACAATTTTTTAAATGTGTCTCCCTCTGCGATCCCTATATTATATTGATTATACTCTATCTTATATTTTACCTCTGTCTCCCTCTATTTTATATTATATTGGCTATTTTAACCTCAGTCTCTACTTATTTGATATTATATTGATTACATGTTAGATCAGTCTCTCTCAATTTCATATTACAGTCTCGTCAGTGTGTGCTAAACTCACCTGTGAAAACCTTGAACATATCTACTGTAGACCTGATCTCTTATTTGGAGCCTTAACTAAATGCCAAAAAGAGTTTTCATTTGCACAATTCACCTCCCTCGCAGTACAAAATGGGGCCAATAAACTTTGTGCTGTGTGCTGAGTGCTGGCTCCACCCACCAATTCAATCCACGGACCAATCAGAAAGTGCAGTCAGACAGAAACTATTATTATACAAGGTTATATTTCAAGTTTAATCCTCACAATTGTACAAGTTCTGTCCTGTCCGGCACAGTGGCGCAGTGGTTAGCACTGCAGCCTCACAGCTCCAGCGACCCGGGTTCGATTCTGGGTACTGCCTGTGCGGAGTTTGCAAGTTCTCCCTGTGTCTGCGTGGGTTTCCTCCGGGTGCTCCGGTTTCCTCCCACATCCCAAAGACTTGCAGGTTGGTAGGTTAATTGGCCATTATAAATTGCCCCTAGTATAGGTAGGTGGTAGGGAAATATATAGGGGCCGGTGGGGATGTTATTGGAATATGGGATTCGTGTAGGATTAGTATAAATGTTTGGTTGATGGTCGGCACAGACTCGGTGGGCCGGAGGGCCTGTTTCAGTGCTGTATCTCTAAACTAAACTAAACTAAACAAATGCCAGTCAGGTACTGGTCAAATGCAGGTCAGCAACTGATGAGGTTGCTCAAATGCCAGGTTCCCAGGTTGTTTTACCAGTTGTCTTGGGGATGCTATTTTGTCTTACTTGAGTAAGTATTCATTTGCAGGCAGCAAATTAATAAGCCACATCAGGATTCCTTTCAAAAGCACACCAACAATCAGACCAAAACCATATCATCAGGTTCATCCAAATGCTAGCAAACATAACTACATCATACTTGCAAAATGTACCCAAATCGGTCCAGAAAAGTCATCAAAACCACATCAACACTGAAGCCATGGGCTCGGCAAATTTTTATTTGGTTCACTTTAAACTAGTGTTATTGTTTAAGTAATGTGTACAGTTTTGTACGAGCAGACCTTTTGTGACATTTCTCATTGTGACTTGAAGGATATGTCTAGCTTGAGGGCTAAAGGAAGTAAGATTGGCAGGTACAGAAAGTGCATGCTATATGCATGACTTTTAATGTATACAAAAATTAAAACATCTGAAATATTTTTTATTTAGCTTATTTTTTGCTCAGTTTTGTCTGCTGCCCCACAGTCCCTAGGAGGGCAGGTGAAATGGCCCCAGGTCTCTACTGGAAGCACTTTATCTACAACATGCTGCCAGAAAATGTAACTCTCCTTTCAACCTTTCTTTCCTTTCCACTGAATAAGTGTCTTGCCGCCAACCGCCCGCCACCTCCTTTACATATCCAAGACTTGAGATTAGGAGTTTGGAACATGGGAAATGATAGATGCAAACCATATCCTGAGAATACCAATGCATACAACCAGCATGCCTCTCTACTCTAATGTGTTTCACATAGTAATCCAAAAACCTTTCTGAAATAACTGCAACAAATCTTAAATATTCAAGAAGGGAAAATATGGCAGTAATTTACCTTTCAGATTGGATGTCTGGACTGACATTCCCTTCTAGAATGATACTACAGAATTCATGTCACTAAGCTTTCTGTCCAAGGGATTCAAGTCCATTGGGAGCTGCTGAACTATTCATTACATATGTGAGTTGTGATCCTTAACAGCCTTCAGAGAGAGAACATTATTATTCCCCTGTCTGTGCTTATTCATTCTCAAAAGAAAAGCCTTCAGAATTGCAATTTTTGTGCATTGATCTCCTGTTCTCTCTGTCCTTGAACTATACATCTCCACATAAAAGTTTAACCAGAGAGTAGCATTGGGAATGGGTGCCTTTAACCCAGCATTGAGAGTTAAAGCATATCCTCTGATCCCATCAGTATCGTTGCCAAGTGAAAAGCTTTTAAATAATGTTGTGCTTCCAGCTTTTGTAAAGTGTAGTCATTATACTGAAGTTCCAATTGTTCTGTGTCTTTTGTAAACCGAGGAAGCTTGCCAGATATAGAAATAGAATTATTGCGCAGTATTGATCTGTGTGTCTGGCCCATAGTTATGTTTGTATTCCAATAAGTCAGGAGCTTCATCATTTAATCGCAAAATCATCGAACGTTACCAGTGATTACCTTTAATATAATTCAGCAACTCCACCACAGTTCCATAGACAAATAAAAAGTAATGTCATTCTGCTATGTATTTATTAAATTGTTTTACAGGAGTTCCTATACCGACACATCCTATGAAACTACTGCACATTTATTGTACAACTATATTTGTCATCAACAACAATTGCTTTCATTATATAGTGTCTTTAATTCAGCGTAACATTACAAGGCTGATATTTTTAATGAAGCAGCGAAAGTGTGAAAATGGCCCAGGGGGGGAGAGGTCATGATCAGCGGGGAAGAGGCCGAAGGCCTACTGGAGCCGACATCTCCTGTGCCCCTTTCACTGCCGGGTTGCCCAACCCCTGGGAAACCTATACACCAGCAGCGAATTTTAAATTGGGCTCCCAATTTTACTGTAGGATCCCAATTTAAATATGTTAAACACTTGGAAGCCCAGATTTCTACCACCATAAAAATGGCAGCTGATGTGCGCGCAGCATGGCGGGGACACCATCCACGTATTTAAGTCTTTAACCCTCCTGCCCAGCTTCAGTGAGTTAATATTGGGGCCACTGAGTTTGCTGAATGCACATGCATTAGGAACAATGGAGGGGAGTTTTTTTATATTCAGCTGTATTGAGCAGGTGGACTGTATTAGTGTCTAAGGTCATGTAAGGAGTGTCATTGCTGCAGAATTTCTTGAAGAAGAAAATCGCATGTATCGAATAACTGGTCCCGATCCACCATGAGCTACACTTCTATGCTGCGTTCTTTGAATACCATCTATTGCCTTCACTGGCTGGACTTTGATTGTATCTTAACCCATGACAATATTCAGTACAATGTTCAAGTAAATGCAAGCCATTTATTTCTACACATATGTTATGTCTTAAAGTTGACAGATTGCATTGGCACTGCGCTTATGCTTTGTTTCAGACATGTCATACCTAACCTACTAATCGTTATAAGTGGTTTGCTCCAGAACAGAGTGTGTGTTGGCTGCTTGCAGAGATTCACAGACAGTCTATTGGGATTGCAGTAGCTCTGCACATCTTTGCACTATAGGTGAATTTGCTATGCCTGGAACTGCCATGGCTGACTAGCATCTGTCTGCTTTAAGTCACCTCTTCCCATGCTCGTGCTTCTTGTGGAGAGGGTTGTAGACACTTATTTTAAAAATTGTGTGCCTCCTCGCCCTGACCGCTTGCAGAAGGGTTTTCAGTCCATGGTTGATAGAACTAGCTTTCCTTAACCTCTCATTCCAAACTCAGCAGCGGTTTTGCTCAATAAACATTTACCTTTTCAGTGCTATTTCAAGGCTCCTTAATTGCAGTGCATGGCTGACTTAAGACAATCCCTTTACATTGGCTAGCTCCCATGTGGCAAATGTACCTTATATTTTAGCACATTGCCTGAAAGCAGCAAAATTGTGTGTAAACCAGCAGGCTTTGTTACTCCCCAAAACGTCTGGTAATTAACAATTAATTCCTGCCAACAGCAATTTCTAGATTAATGGCCTGTAAATGATGGAATTATGCCATCATTGGATTGCTTAATGTGCTTTGATCAGATTCCTCCTTCCATTATTATTTTAATGGGGGTGTTAACCTGTTCATTTTGAATAGGTTAAAGTGACTATTTAAATAGCAAAAGTGAGGAATTTGTTACAAATATTTCAATTGATCATACAGTAACATTGCTTATAGTTAATTTATGGCTTCTTTTTTGTATAAATGGTCCTTGCTTATGTCATCATCAGTGGAAAGTAGTTGGGAGGAGTGACTCTGTCCATCATGCTGAAGCTGGTGATTTAGATCAGTCGAGATCACCATACCCTAGTGCTCCAACAACTTTGGCTTATGTTGGTTTACTTTTTTTCGGGCAGTTGGGTTCTGTTGCTCACTCTTCTGACACAATTCACTCACTGGTCTAAATAGCATTTAATGGTTAAATGAAATATATTAAAATGAACTGTTTAAATTGTTAAATTGGGCCAGAGAGGTTGCTTGGTACTGCCTTAAAAATTATCGCATCATTAAAAAGGTAGTCACACTATTAAATTCCAGCCCTAACTTTCTGCAGTGAGTTTAATGGGAAATTAATATGCAAATTCAGCAAGTTCTGAAAAATAACTCATGCTGTATCTTATAATCTCCAGCACTTGCTAGCCAATTTGCATATTAATAATGCTGTTATTTCTCCCACAAAATCTAGGGAGGCCCTTTAGTTGAAAAAAAACAATGCCATACTTGCTGTAGATGCTGGCAAATCCTCGATATTACAATTCTACTGCCTGCCAGGGCATTTCAAAAATAACATTTAATGAAGAAGCATTTTGAATGTAAGCAGACTGTAACCTGGTTCTGCTCTCGCCACAGGGTGTTATACAGTAACAAATAAGCTCAATGTCGTGTCTCCGACCTCAGGAGCTAAGGAGGAAATTTGGATCAGGAGTGTTAGATACACCATTTAGAAGAAGCAAAACGTAACACAACAAAAAAGCAACTTAATGAAAGCAGCATTCTCATTTAAACTGAATAATGCATTTTAAAAGCTATGTACACAGAGCAAACCTTTAAAGGATTTATTTGTTATGCATTCACAGCAGTGAGTGCTAATCATTAGCCCAGATTTCCTGCTTGACCTGGGGGAACAAGCAGGTTATGTTAAAAAAAAACATTTCAGGAGAGTACACAGCATAAAAAAAATCTGGTACCTGCCCATCAATCCCAGAGAGAGTAAACAATCTGTTCTACAAATCATTGGTCTTATTCACAATCCAATTGACCTTTTTCTTTCAGTTTTACAGCCTTGGCAGAGTTATCAAATGCAGTCACATGCATTTAAGTTGAAGCAATATGACTTTAAAAAAAATACCAGATAAACTATCTAAATGTCTTCAATTTCTGCCTGCAGCAAGGTCATTGTAACCTTCATCTCAAGGCAAGAGATGAAGATTGAAATTGATGGACAAAATTTCAGTAGGCTCCCAGGAGAAGGAGGAGGCAGAAGGAAGGGAAGCAAGGAGGTAATGAGGAGTCTATATTCAGCCTGCTCTCTTAATGATGGAATGATTAGTGTTGATTAATGTTGTTGGAGATTGAAAACCTAGACTGAAGTAGGGAAAGGAAGGAAAGAGAAAATGTTCAGAAGAGGAGACAAACAACACATGGGAAGAACCGCTTTTTCTCTTTCGTACACATGTTTACAGTAAAAATCTCGCACCGTTGCTAAAATTGTGAAGTGTAATTCTGGAGTCGGGACCCCACCTAACTTCACAGTGAATCAAATTAAGACTGTCGCCTTCAGCGAGTCACTTGGATTTAGGCTGCATTGACAATATAACCGTAGTGGTGATGCATAATATAAGTTCCTTCTGATTCTAATGTAAAAATAATAGTTAAGTGCAATTTAAAGACAGAGGGGGTGAAATTTGTTGTGCCGCTACGCAGACTTACATTGATTCCCCGGGGGCAGACAATGTCTACCTACCCAGCTCATGTGTGTTTCTTCCTTGATATTGAAGAATGTCATGGGAGCTGCTCAGGTAGCAGCTCACAGGGCTGCCTGTCCCCAGGGAATTGACTTAAGTGTGCGTGGTGCTACGCGAACAAATTTCTCCCCCAGACATTTTTGGACCGTTTCTGTGCTTTGGGTGTGTGGACGTGACTGGAATATAATGGAGATCTCAGGAAGAGATACTTGTTTTTATTTTTGGCATACCTGTGTATTTGATATACGAAACAAGTGACCATGTTTTTCTTTTACAACCTTGATTTTTTTATTTGAGCACTGGGTAGCTTAGTTGATTGAGGACTGGACTGGGAACCAGAAGGCACGGAGTTTGATCCCAGCAACATTAAACCTGCCTTTCATCCTTCAGAAGTGACTGGAGTAGACTTTGACTTTGTGGGATAGTTTAAAATGGAAATAATAAAAAAAAGATGTAAAATGGGCTTCAAATTCACCATCACTTGTTAAAAATCTAAGTTTTAGGACATGGGGTTAGAGCAGGAAGCTGCAGGGATTGCATGTGCAATGCTGATCTATCTGCTGTCTTTGGACCCCTGACTTTTGGCAATAGAAACAGAGATTAGATTGCCTTATGCTACCATCTTGTGGTGACAAGTCTCTATTTTAAGGTTTTATTTTAAAGTTACTTGTAATTTGGCAGTTTAGCCTTCCTATTGCTCTATGGTTTGTGCAGTATAAAAGAGGACACTTAACATTCATAATATTAACCAATGTGACAGTGGCAGATTATCTCCTGCACTCCACTTGTACAGCTCTTGACTCCTGGCCATTTAGTTGCAGGTTCAAGTATGGAGATCATTCCCAATTCTACCTCCCACAGTTGGAACGACCATCATTTCTTGGCCTAGCTGATAGATGAACTTTGCAATATTGAGATGGTCCCTAAGCAGCAACGGCAGATCAAAATTTAATTTAGTGCCTTCATGCCCTCAGGGCATCCTAAAGCACTTCACACAAATTAATTACGTTTGAAGTGCAATCATCTTTTGTTACGTAGGCAAACATGACGAGCCAATTTGGACAAACCTTAAATGAGGTAATGATCATGTGTTGATGGTGTGGACCAGGAGGACACCAGGCTTCTTGCTGTCCTTCTCTGAATTGTGCTTTGGGATATTTTGCGTCCAACTGAACAGGCCCCAGTTTAACATCTCATCTGAAAGATGGCACTTCCAATAGCGTGCACTCCTTCAGTCCTGCACTGAAGCGCCAGCCTAGATGCTGTGCCCAAATCCTCCAGTGGAGCTTGAACCCAGAGCCTTTGGCTCAGATATGTGCCACCACTAAGCCAAGTTTGTAAGATAGACCAGCTCCCCTCCTCACTTTATACGAGGATGAGGATCATCAAGTATAATATTACATCCACGTAGTTAAGAAGTATCTAAATTAGACAGAATGGACCTATATTCTGGTAATTTGGTATTTGCTAAACCCCATTGGTCTAACTGGAAGGTGAGGCAGTGCTTGGAATTTGGGACTTAGAGAGAATACACTGCTTTTATGCCACCTTTAAGTTCCATCCTAAATTCCACAGGAAATGAGGGTGACGAGAAGATGCACCTATCTTAGCTAAGGTGCAATATGCAATCATGGATTTAGACCAGAATGACACAGTCTGAGCTGAATTTTCCTCTGAATTTTTGTCAATTTTGGGGCAAGCTTGAGGCTGAATTTTGTCCAGGCGGCAGAGGTAGGCTTAAAGGCGGGTGGGCCAGCAAATTCGTGCTGCAGCACGGCGTGCCAGTTGCCCAACGTGAAGCCATCTCTGTACCATTTAACCGGAGGCAACTTTTCTGGGAGTGTGGCCTCCTGTCCAATAATAGCAGGCAGGCACTTAAGATAGTTAAGGAAGCACTTGACAGGCAATTATGTGAGGCATTGAAACTTTACCAGAAGTGCACGGGCCCCGTGCTGTGTTGGCAACTCATCCAAGCAGATTAGGCGGATGCACAGCGGGAAGCCCTTGATTGAAGTGGCAGACATTGAGAATTTTGTAGAAAACGATTAAACAGTGAGTAGAAACTCTTGCACATCCACTAACCTGCCATTCTTGAAGCAGAGCTGAACCATTGTGATTGGTGACAGAGAGGGAGGGTCTTGAAGTAAGTTTTCATCACAAAGGTGCAAAGGAAGTTTGGCAGCTGAGGTCCTAGTGCCTGACACTGTCTCTGATAATGGAGGCCACCTACTCAGAGGTGGGCTGCAACAGTGGGGAGGAGCAGCAACCCCAGCAACAAAGGCAGTCACATGTTGCACATGGAAGCAGAGGCAGGAGGGGCCAGAAGGCAATACCCGTGGAATCAAGTGTAGCACCAGAGGATCAGCTTCCTGAGCATGTTGGAGCAGCAGTACCACTGACAGCTTCGCCTGTCTATGAGATGGTGGATGAGTTGTGTGTACTCCTGGAGGATGATCTAATACCTCAAAACTCAGGGGACACCCTATGCCAGTAGCTGTCAAGCTGACAGTGACCTTGAACTTTCTAGCCCTGAGCTCATTTCAGGGGAATGGCAGCTGACCTATGTGGAACCTCACAATCTCTTTCCTAGTCCTACCTATGTTGTTGGTACCTATGTGGACCACGACAACTGGATCCTTTCCCTCCCACTCCAAAGTTCCTCTCTAGCCCAGAAGAGATGTTCTTAACCTTGGCACCAGGTAGGCAACACAGCCTTTGGGACTCCCTGTCTTTGCTGCAGAGAACAGTATCTATTCCCCTAACTATGCTATCCCCTATTACAACTACATTTCTCTTTCCTCCCCTCACTTGAATGGCGCTCTGAACCACGGTGCTGTGGTCAGTTGGCTCATTCTCCCTGCAATCTGTGCCCTTGTCCACACTGGGAGCAAGAACCTCGTACCTATTGGATAAGGGCACTGGCTGAGGCGCCTCCAAAGCTAAATTCTGGATCCCCATACCTGCCTCACTCGCAGTCACACCCTCCTGTCCCTGACCACGGCCCAGATTGGATGTAATTAATCTAAGGGGTGTGACCGTCTCCTGAAACATTGTGTCCATGTAACTCTCCCCTCCCTGATGTATCGCAGTGTCCGCAGCTTGGACTCCAGTTCATCAACTCTGAGCCAAAGTTCCTCGAGCACCCAACACTTGCTGCAGATGTGGTCACTGTGAATCGCACTGGCATCCACCAGCTCCCACATACTACAGCTGCAACACATTGCCTGCCCAGCCATCACTGTTCTATTTAATTAATTAATTTGGATCTCAGTATTTAAGAAAAAAGAATTATTTAAGTGTAGTCTTAACCTGTAATGCCGTCTCCTGATTTAAATCACTTGGTCGAAACAAAAAGAGACACGGAAGAAATACCCACCAATCACTTACCAGCTCTCCTGTGACGTCACACTTTGATTTTTGTTGGTCAAGCAGGTCCACGGAACAGAGCGCGCTCACCGCCACTGCTTCTGATCTCGGGCCTCGGGTCTCAGCTCTTTTATCTCCCGGCTCCTCTCACCTGTTCCCACTCTCACTGCCACCATCTGGTTTGTACATGGTCCCCAAGGCTCTGTACCTCTGGTGGGTAAGCATGGCTGGAGCTGCCCTCCGTCCTCCGATGAGGGCTGCCCACAGTGGCCTCTGCCTCCATCACCTGCTCCTGGTCACATGTGTCATGCTGTTCACCTTGTGCCACCCAATCTAAAGTCGCCTGAGCCCCACCAAGGTGCATGTATCTGCACTAGTGGACCGTGTGATTGACGCCTGTGGCGGTGGTTCGTCAGCATGCAAGCCATCCTCTGAGGTTACCCTGGCCTCCACACTCGGCTGCTGCAATGCTCCAACATCAGCCCTGTGTAAGAGAGAAAACATCAGTTATTTGACCTCCTTTGTCTCAGCTGGTGCTTCAGCTGACATCTTTCAACACATCAAGTGCCATCCGCTGGAAAGTAGAAGCTACTCCATCAACATACACGGTTCATCCAATAAACTATCACCCGCCCTCGGCCACGCAGCACTCTTGTCATCTCTGACAGCCTGTAGTGCTGCTATCCTTGCAATGTCCATCAGCGTCAGTATTGCCAGGTTGACCACTCTATCCCCTGAACGACTCCTCTCTTGTGGGCATTATGTGCTCGTTTCTCCTGCAATGTAAGGATGGAGAGTCAGCTATGCTCAACCTTCCCATTTGCACATCCTGATCCACTATCTGAAGTGATGCTCGTCTCACTGTCTTTGCCCAGTGCTTATATTACCTTCATGCCAACGTTGCACCAATTTGATCACTTCACTTGTGTGAGGGTTGGCAATGTACAATAATCTTCTCAGTGTACCTATTCACTGTTGGCCTTGAGGCCCTCCTATTCTGAGGTGTGACCTCCAGCCATGCCTCCTTTGTTTGCCTGGCAGGCTGCCTACTGCCCTCAGGAAACAAAATGTGGCCCCTGGCTCATTCCAGCTCTATCATCACCTCCAGGGAGACATCGGAGAACCTTGGGGCCATCCTGCCACAGCTGGATGTACTGCCCGCTTAGTGCTGCTCCTCTCTGCCTGCAAAAACTTTTAAGACAGACAGACGCCCTTTAAATGGGGCCTGCCACTTCCAGGTCCTGCCTCCTACTCGCACCCGCCTTCCTCCATTGAACAGGTATCATGGAGGCGATCCACCAGTGGGTCATCTCCCACAAAATACTGCTGTTGCGCACTCCGACTTCCAGCAGGATCGGACCCGGAAATGGTCCCGACATCGGGATGCCACTGAGATCGGAAAAATCCAGCCCTTGGAGCATAAAACAGAATAAAATGGGTTCTCAATATTCTTAAAGGCTACCATCTCAAAGCTGATGCTAAGAACTGCACGAGGATTCCCCTCCCCGCAAATTGCCTGTGCTCTTCAAGGCCCACTGATAGCCTGATCCACCACATGTAAATGTGGTCAAGTAGGTGTTGCTAATCCCTCTGACATATTTCTCCCACTTCTACCCCAAATAATTATTTAGCTCTATCAATGGCAGTAGAAGCTGCAGGAATGTAGTCTGAAGGTGATGCCACAGTGAAGAGGCCATTTTCTGGGTTGCTACTCAAGATTGTTGTAACTTTGCCTGCATATTGATCTCCTCATTGCTTTGAAGAGCCAGTCAGGAGTTTTGTTATGAATTCTATTTGTCTCTGCTCAAAATAATGTTTTGGATTGTGAACATGGATTTCCCAAATGGAATCCCTCGATTATTATTCTATGAAGATGAAGATGAGGACATGGAAGAGGCTAGAGGAAAGGCTCTTAGAATATAACAGCAGAGAAGGGTATTGCTTGTGCGGAGTTTGCAAGTTCTCCCTGTTTCTGCGTGGGTTTTCGCTGGGTGCTCCGGTTTCCTCCCACATCCAAAGACTTGCAGGTGATAGGTAAATTGGCCATTGTAAATTGCCCCTAGTGTAGGGAGGTGATAGGAAATATGGGATTACTGTAGGGTTAGTATAAAATGGGTGGTTGTTGGTCGGCACAGACTCGGTGGGCCGAAGGGCCTGTTTCAGTGCCGTATCTCCAAATAAAAAAAAAGGTGCCTGTTTCCTGTGTGTTTATGCCCACTCAACACGGTGTACAGTCTAAGGTGTTCCCTTAACTTTTCTGACCATCAGCGACTTAAGAGGCTGTGTTTCACTTTGAAAACTATTGGGGTAATATGTCATCTGCTGGTTGAAGACCTGCTGCCCAACTCCACCAGGAAAACAACATGCCAGTAGCAGTCAAGGTATCACAGTCTTAAATTTTTTGGAACTGGATCTTTCCAGGCAGCATCAGATGATCACTGTTACACTAGTCAGGCTACTGCATCGACAAGGTCATGGTGCTCTATCTAGGAGAGCTGCACAATTCATATCCTTCCCATTAGAACCATACAAACAAAGAGGGAAAGTTATTTAGTTGACAAACTAGCAGGGTCCCCACAGGTGGCCCCATAGAGAGGAAACTGGAATCTTGTACATTGCCTTCAATGGGGCCCAGCCACATACGCTGAATTGCATTGCCAATGAGTTCCAGTTCAAAATCTTTTTTTTTATTTGTTCCTGGGATATGGTGTCACTGGCTAGGCCAGCATTGATTGCCAATCCCTAATTACCCTTGAGAAGGTGGTGGCGAGCTGCCTTCTAAAACCACTGCAGTCCATGGTGGGTAGGTACACCTGCAGTGCTGTTGGGAAGGGAGTTCCAGGTTTTTGACCCAGCGACAGTGATGTAGTTCCAAGTCAGGATGCTGCATGGCTTGGAGGAGAACTTTCAGGTAATGGTGTTCCCATGCATCTGCTACCCTTGTCCTCCAGGTGGTAAGGTCATGGGTTTTGAGAATGTGCCTAAGGATCCTTGGTGTGTTGCTGCAGTGCATCTTGTAGATGGTACACAATGCTGCCACTGTGCGTCAGTGGTGGAGTGAGTGTATGTTGTGGATGGGATACCAATCAAGGGGGCTGCTTTGCCCTGGATGATGTTGAGCTTCTTGAGTGTTGTTGGAGCCGCACCCATCCAGACAAGTGGAGAATATTTCATCACACTCCTGACTTGTGCCTTGTAGATGGTGGACAGGCTTTGGGGAGTCAGGAGGTGAGTTACTCGCTGCAGGGTTCCTAGCCTCTGACCTGCTCTTGTAGCCATGGTATTTATATGGCTATTCCAGTTCAGTTTCTGGTCAATGGTAACCCCCCAGCTTGTTGATAGTGGGGGATTCAGTGATTGTAATGCCATTGAATGTCAAGGGGAGATGGTTAAATTCCCTCTTGTTTGAGATTGTCATTGCCTGGCACTTGTGTGGCACGAATGTTAGTTACCATATATCAGCCCAGTATCTGAGGAGTTGCGAATGATGCTGAACATTGTGCAATCATCAGCAGACATCCCTACCTCTGACCTTATGATTGAAGGAAGGTCATTGATGAAGCAGCTGAAGATGGTTGGGCTTAGGACACTACCCTGAGGAATTCCTGCAGTGATGTCCTGGAGCCGAGATGTTTGACCTCCAACAACCACAGCCATCTTCGTTTGCGCTAGGTACGACTCCAACCAGCGGTGAGTTTTCCCCCAATTCCCATTGACTCCTGTTTTGCTAGGGCTTCTTGATGCCATACTCGGTCAAATGCTGCCTTGATGTCAAGGGCAGTCACTCACCTCTTTTGTCCATGTTTGAACCAAGGCTGTAATGAGGTCAGGAGCTGAGTGGCCCTGGCAGAACCCAAACTGAGTGTCACTGGGCAGGTTATTGCTAAGCAAGTGCCGCTTGATGGCACTGTCAACGACACCTTCCATCACTTTACTGATGATTGAGAGTAGACTGATGGGGCAATAATTGGCCTGGTTGGACTTGTCCTGCTTTTTGTGTACAGGACATACCTGGGCAATTTTCCACATTGCCGGGTAAATGTTGTAGCTGTACTGGAACAGCTTAGCAAGGGGGCGTCTAGTTCAGGAGCACAAGTCTTCAGTACTATTGCCGGAATTTTGTCAGGGCCCATACATTATAGTCAAATGACATTTAGAAAACAAGTCTTTGTAATTTTCATCAATTAATGAATTGATGCTAGACTTTTTGAAGTTTATTGAACAGATGGAATCATGAGGTAGTTTAATTAACCCTACATAAAATAAACACAATAAAAACAGAAAGTGCTGGAAATACTCAGCAGGTCACGCAGCATCAGATGATGAAAGGTCACAGACCTGAAACATTAACTCTGTTTCTCTCTCCACAGATGCTGCCTGACCTCCTGAGTATTTCCAGCACGTTCTGTTTTTATTTCAGATTTCCAGCATCTGCAGTAATTTGCTTTTATTAAATATACATAACTTTGATTTCCATAACAGTTATCTTCTTTACATTGTATTAAAAAGTAACAAATTTATTAAAAACAAACTAACCAATTAGACTTTATGGAACATTCTCGCCCTTTGTTTCTCCTCTAGTGAGCTATTACTGGTAAAAGCAGAAAAATAGAAATCTGAAGAGTCTCCAGCAGTACTCAGTTAATATAATAAACAGTCAAAACTAAAACATGTATACAGGTCACTAAAAAGAAGGGAAAAGCAGAGCAAAACAGCAGAGCAAGAAACAGAGAAAAGAACTTTAGAAACTTTTGGATGGTAACCAATTCAATGCAGTGGAAAATCAGTTACCAGAGATGACAAAAGGTTCAAGGCAGAGATCGGTAGCTTGTGGCTTCTTCTAGCTGCCTCAGACCCCTACTCCCACCACCAAGTGCCCCCAGCACAGAAAGTTTCCGTGACTCCTGACATAACTAGGTAGTTACTGGTGGTTATTGTCCCATTGAGCAAAATTTTATTTTATCAAATCCCGTTCGAGAATCATAATACAATAAATCACTTGTCTTCCTGTGACAAAGAACCACAGCCAATTCCAAATGATTTGCTGTTGTTGTACTCACCATCAAATGGGATTCTCCTCAACACTCTGCTGACCATGTAATAAACTGCTCATTTTGCACTTGTGCTTTCTGATGTCATTTGAAGGCCACTATTAGGTGACTGCCTCATAATTCACTGCATTGCACATTTATGGATATTGCACCTAGTCTCTTGGTGATAGAAATGGCTAATTGCCACATTAATGAAAGACTGAAGTTAACTACAAAAATACACACAGTATTTGTTGAAATAAACATTGCAATACAAAAGAACATCTGCATGAAAGATGTAAGTAAACACAGCAAAAATATACTGTGACAGAAACCACACCTGCCAGATGGAAAAATGTTAATTTTGTCATAGGGAACATTATTTTCGAACTGTTACTGGACATTGAACAAACTTGTTTAAAACGACCACAGAACAGTTGCTGAAAACATGGCTACACATTTGCATGTCTGGTAAGTTGTGAGGAATCCACAAACCTCGCAGGCAAAGCTGTTCCAAACAAGGATCTAGTCACATGACTAACCTGCTGGCCAAGCTGGAGGTAATTGAATTATGCTCATAGAACAGTTTTTGAAAGAGACTGCAATTGAACTTCAAGGAGGAAGATCTCCCTCTTTGTGTGTGTCTCTCTCTCACGCAAAGTTCCAGGGACCCACGGAAGTAACTTAAGCCTCAAGACAGAAGACCAGCGAAACAAGTGCACTAGACCCCAACGAGAACTGCAAGACTTAACTTCAAAGACTTTACATCCAACCTAAAACCAGTAACTGAACTCCATCTATTACTTCAAACCTTTCCCCTTTAATTCTTTCTCCTCCTCTGTCTCTATTTGCATGCGTGTTTATCATGTATGCATGCTGGCAAGGTCGCATCACGTTTTTTTTTGTAATTTTAACTGAATTAAAGTTTTGAGGTTAATAAACTTACACCTTTCTTGTTTAAATCTGAGAAAACCTTTGCAATTACAATTAGAGAGCAGTGAGCAAGGACTGACTGAGGGGAAGCTAAAAACACTGTGTGTTAAAAGGCTAAACCAGGAAAAGGCTGAGAGCGGAGCCCTAGACCCCTTCCTCACCTGGTCGTAACAATACATAAACAGAAATAGAACCAAATTAGGCTATATAGCTTATGTAGATAACTTCAAGCTTAGTCAAACAACTGTTAATAAGAAAAAAAAGCCACAAAATTCAGCACCATGATCAGTTTTTATTGCTGAAATATATGGTGCAGGCATATTTACTGCCAATATGCAATTGTTTCTGTAATAGTATCTGCAATACCAACCATCATCTCTGCTGAGATGTTGAATTACCAACTTGACCCCAATGTGGGCGAATTAACTTCAATTGGCTCCATATTAAACAAGGTGAAAAATATGGTTTGAAAAATGGCTTTGTATTTATGATTTAAATCTTCTCCTTCTCCATGGAGACCCCTTGTTTGAGACCTCCCCTCTCTGCAGGAAACCATTGAGTAGCTATCAACTGCAGGAACTTTAGTGAATGGCTCCATGAGATTGTTGGTGTCTGCATTCTTTCCCATTCTGGGTATTGACTTGGATGAATCCAAGCCGAGAAACTGCATGACATGGCAGTACCCAGGAGGCAGGAAAGTCTCCCTGTGTGAAGACCTTCCGGGTTTGAAAACTAATGTGCAGTGGCATGATGAATGATTTAAGTGTTTTTGTACATCTTGTACATTTTATATATGTACATAATATGCAAGTAAAGCTTTAGAGCCATTAAAAAAAGAACAAAAGACCACAGATCAGACATGGTAACCCACTGAATTTAAGCATATTACTAAGCGGAAGAAAAGAAACTAACAAGGATTCCCCTTCTGGTCCTTGCTATCAATTTAATTATGGTTTATTTTTCTTCAAAAATGAGCATCATTAAAAATTTAAACCATTTCCGGTGAAAAGTACGCTGGAATAGTTCACAATTAAGCCAATATAACACAAACATTGCTGGCAGGCAACACAGAAAATTAAAAATGAGATTTCAAAGCAGGGGTATAGTGACAACTCTAAGACCTCATCCTGCCTACAAGCTCCCCAAATGCATAATGGTGTGTACCCATTGCCCTAGTTCTCATCCAATAGCTGACTTGATGCTTCCTGTGACAGCATCAGTAATACGTTATTCATTTTTAAATGAACTATTATTATTCATGGCCCATGTGATGATCATATTCACAATATCAGATTGTTACCATGGTGACATGAAGTTTATTCCAAGGAGGGCAGACTTTTCTCCAAAACAGGAACAGAGTTAAAGCTCTCCGTCAGATTCAATTATTTCTGTTTCTGTTGGTCCTGTTTAATGAAAAGCTTGCTTTGTTTTAATGACTGGTGCAATAAGCTGCTCCCATGTTTACAGGCTCTGGTTTTCCATTAAAATAATAGAGGAGATAATTTGAACAGCTTGTGGCATCACATTACACTGTTTATCTCGATGATTAACAAAATGTCATTTTATGCTATCAAAATGATTCTGCTGTGGTACTTAAAGGAGTCCTGTCATTTGGCAACGTGCCTTGTAAAAAGCTTTACCGAGTCTTAGCCATCATCATTCCTCTCCACAAAAAAAACAATCCTTGACCCCACTGTCCTTGCAAACTGCAACCCCATCTCCAACCTCTCTTTCCTCTTTAAAGTACTTGAACATGCTGTTGCTTCCCAAATTCCTGGAACTCCATGTCTGAATCCCTTCAATCAAGTTTCTGCCCATGCCACAGTACCAAAGCAGCTTTTATCAAAGTCACAAATGACATCCAATGTGACTGTTACCATGGTAAACTATCACTCCTCATCCTTTTCGACCTGTCTGCAGCCCTTGATGTGGTCGACCACGTCATTCTCCTCCAACGCCTCCCCATCACCATCCAGCTGGTTGGGACTGTACTCACCTGGTTCCATTCTTATCTATCCAGTCACAATCATAGAATCACCAGCGATGGCATCTGTTTCCACAACTACACCAATATCTCTAGTGTTCTTGGTCCCTCCTATTTCTCACCTATATGCTGCCCCTTGCCGACATCATCAAAAAAGGTAACATCTGATTGCACATGTACACTGACAATATCCAGCTCTACCTCACCTCCACCTCTCTTGACTACTCCACTGAATTAAATTGTCAAGCTGCTCCTGTGCTGGATGAGCAGACATTTCCTCCAAGTAAATATTGGAAAGACTGAAACCATTGTCTTTGGTCCATGCCTCAAACTCCATTCCCTATCCACCTCACCCTGGTAACTGTCTGAGGCCGAACCAAAAGATTCGCAACCTTGGTGTTGTATTTTAACTCAAGATGAGCTTCCAACCACATATCCATGCCTTCACTAAGACCACTTATTTCCACTTGTGTAACATCACCTGACTCTGCCCCTGATTCAGCTTATCTGCTGCTGAAGCCCTCATCCATGTATCTGTTCCCTCTTGACTGTACTCTGACACACTCCTAACCAGCCTCCCATCTTCCACCCTCCGTAAACTTAAGCTCATCCAAAAGTCTGCTGCCTTTCTCCGAACTTGCGTCAAGTCCCATTCAGCTCTGTGCTGGCTGATTTGCATAGGCTCCCAGTTAAGCAACACCTCAATTTTAAATTTTCATCCTTGTTTTCAAATCCCTCTATGGCCTTGTCCCCTCCCTATCTCTGTAACCTCCTACAAGATATCTGTGCTCCTCCAATTCTGGCCTCTTACGTATCCCCAGTTTTAATCACTTCAGCATTGGTTACCATGTCTTCATCTGTCAAGACAGATGGGGTGGCACAGTGTCACAGTGGTTAGCACCACAGCCTCACAGCTCCAGGGACCAGGGTTCGATTCTGGGTACTGCCTGTGCGGAGTTTGCAAGTTCTCCCTGTGACCGCGTAGGTTTTCGCCGGGTGCTCCGGTTTCCTCCCACAGCCAAAGACTTGCAGGTTGATAGGTAAATTGGCCATTATAAATTCCCCTAGTGTCGGTAGGTGGTAGGGAATATGGGATTACTGCAGGGTTAGTATAAATGGGTGGTTGTTGGTCAGCACAGACTTGGTGGGCCAGAGGGCCTGTTTCAGTGCTGGATCTCTAAATAAAAATAAGACCCTAAGCTGTGGAATTCCTTCCCTAAACCTCTCTGCCTCACTACCCCTCTCTCCTGCTGTAAGATGCTCATCAAAAGATTACCTCTTTGACCAAGCTTTTGATCATCTGCCCTGTTATCTTTTTAAGTGGCTTGGTGTGCCTTGGGTTGTTTTGCTATGTTAAATGGCTATGTAAATGCAAGTTGTTGTCATTGAAATGGACAATGACACCACTGATAACACCACAGTCTGACAATCATTCAGAGCAGGAGTTCAAAACAGCTATTATTTAAAGAGTGTGTCCTGGCTCAATCACTGCTCCTGGCTCTCAGAATGGCAAATTCAACAAAATTGTGCTCAAGGAGCAGGATGGCAGTTCAGTGAATTGAGGTGATGGTGTTATAGTCCTATCTCCTTCATGAGCTTCTGTCTCATTGAATTTGCCCTGCACTGTAAATACAAAGATACATGGAATTATTCATCCTGTTTACTAGATGGCTGCACAGTTTGAGACATTAGGCATAAATATATGAGGCTCCACTGCCAGTTAGCGGCCTTTCTAGTTCAGAGCTCAGATCAGAAAATCACGGCTATAAAATCACTATATGTCCAACCTGTGCTTGCACCTAATGACACTCTAAGCTGGCTGCAAAGCCTCACAAAATAACCATGAGTATGTACACTAGCTGCAGTTGTTTTTAGCAAATAAGTCACCAGGCTTCATTGGTGATGTAAAATCTATCTTTAGGGATTCAGGAGTTTTTATGCATAACTTTTCCTCAGAGGATGACCTGGTATAACGTTCGCATTGTTTGTTATGCCCTGAATGGCCTACTTTTATATGTGCTTTTGTACGTGCTATAAAGAAAGAAAACAAGTCTTGCATTTCTTGAACTTAGGACATCCCGAAGCGCTTTGCAGCCAATGAATTACTTTTGAAATGTCGTCACTGTTGTAATGTAGGAAACATGACAGTCAATTTTCACACAGTAAGCCCCCACAAACAGCAATGAGGTAATGAACAGATAGTCAGTGTCAGCGATATTGGTTGGGTGAATAGTGGGGCATTTGCAATGATGCAAACATTTCCAACAATGCAGGATTTAAAATGAGTTTTTAGAACAAGCTGAGCCTGCCGGTTTCAGAAACTGGACTTGCTCAAAATCTCACCAGTCCTTTGAAGACCTTCTGGGAAACTAGTTGCAACTGTGGTGACACGCTGGCACAGGGCACTGGTTTTCTGTCGTGCTGTGACAGAGTGTGATAAGATGCAGATCCAAAGAGCCAACATTCTATCATCACTTTCACAAATGACCTTGAAAGCAAGAGTTAGTGGAAACATAAAAGCAGTGTTCTGCTGCTTCTCAGTTGTGAATAGAACATTTTTGGATTGTGGGGAACAGGAGTGCTTAGGTTGTGGGGATCTGAACAAAACAGGGAGAAACTAACTTAAAAATTAGAAGTACACTATTGGTACCCCTTTTCATCATAAAAAAATTACCATGAATTGTCCTCTGCTTTCCTGTGTATTTCCATTTAAATGATCTGATGGCACTATCAAGGAAAGTATTTATTGAATATCACCATGTGTCAGAGCTGCATTAGCTGCACAGTTGAAGCTCAAGCATCCCTGATTTATTGTTTTGATTTATACCAAAGATGATGGGAGGAATTTTATGCTCTCCCCCGCATTGGGTTTGGAGGCAGGGAGAGCATAAAATCGGGCGGGATGGTGGCGCGGGGGCAGGGGGGGGTCCCCGCCACCACCCAAATTAAGACCAGGGAAGGAAGGCCTGTGAAGGGCCTTCCTGCCACACCGCCAATTGCAGCCCATAAGTGGGCAGTTAATGCTCACCGCTGCCACAATTAGCCCTGCAGTGGGCAGGCCTGTCACCACACAGGGAGCATGCCAAGCAAACCAGTGTGGGTTGCTTTCTGGCTCGGGGGTGCGTGGTTGGGGGGGGGGGTCCCTTGTTAATAGGCACCTAGTGTCTGAATGAGGGACCTGGCATTTGGAAGGGGGGGCCCATTGAGAGCCATCCCCCTGCCTTTGCTGCCAACCCCCCCCCAACAACCCCCTCCCCCGCAATCCCCGCCCCACAAAACCCCTACCACCATGACTTACCTGTGGCCTGGTTCCAGGGCTTCGGGTGAGTCCAGTACCTGCTGCAGTCACTGCCTCCACGGTGGTGCTGCTAAGTTAAACAGCTGCTGGTCTCTGATTGGCCGGCAGCTCTCAGCAGGTGGGACTTCTGTTGCCAGGGTCCTTGATCCTGATAAAGGCTTGCTGCTGTCCACTTAAATGCCTAATTGGCGCTTGATCTGGCAGGCCTTCTCCAGCAGAGGCGATGAGGAGCTCTCGTTGGGGCTTTTGCTGGTGGTCGGGATCCCCTTTGCCAAGACAAAATCCAGGCCAATGTATCTGCTTCACTTGGTCAACCTCATTCACATCTTCCAGCAGTGAAGGCCTCAAGCCTGAGCACCCAAAAATAATATTAGGCACCTTAAATTGCATTTATTAGCCCCAGTAACTTCTTCATAATTTTCAGCAATTCTATTTTACAATGTGATATTTCATTGGACATTCCATTAATTGTATTTGACAGGAATTTAATAGTTTTTATTTCCTTAATAACTGATGGAACATTTTATTACATGAAGTAGGAAAACAGTTTCAATGAATAAGGCTGTTGAATATTATGGTAACAAAAGGCATGAAAATTGGTTTAGATGTCACAATTTATTCATGCAAGCCAATGACAATTACAAAATAGATACAGATGATTTACTTCAAACCACTGATACATATAGTGAGTTTAATTTTAATTTTATTTCGCTTTTGGTCAGCTGGATGTCTGACACATAGTTATGAGTCATCAAACCAATGTAGCAAGTCATCCAGGTGAAGTTTCTGTTTGCTTGACATAAGGGTAATCACAATTTTTGGGTTTTTATTTAGAAAATCTCTTGAGTTGAGTGTTATTTGTCACTCCCTTAAGCAATCTCACATCCCATATGATCCAAATACACCTTTTTTCTGCTCAGTAGCTAATTGAAATGATAGCATGACCCTGGGATTATGACAGAGATACTGGCTACTGGAATATATCATGTCTGGCCATATAAATTCTCTCTTTATGGCTAGATAACCACTCTTACTGAATTGAGACATGGGCTTCAAACCATCAAGTAGTTTTATTTATATAAGATAGATGAACGACCAGTACACAGTTTCATATTGTAAGGTGTAGTGTTCCCTATACTCCTTTATATATAGAATAACAAAATGCAACTTGCTTTCCTTCTAAACATGGAAACTTAATCTTATATTTAGTTAATAAAACCTTAAACTACCCCGACTTTGTTTGCCAGGCTGGCATGAAAAGGCTTGTAGATCCTGCTTGGGTGTTGCACCCACAGTCTGATTGCTCTGTCTTTTTTATAAGAAATGCTAATGTCAATCTTTGAGATGAAGTGACTGCCCATCCAGCTGTTGATCACAGAAGGCTCCAGTTAATCAATGACTGTCTTTTCGAAGGACTCAAATAGCTGTCAATCAAAATTCAGATTGGAGCCTATCTTTTGCAACATGAATAGGGGACTTTGAACATTCCTCACCTCCACAAATCCTGAAACAAAGGCAGTAGAGAATACACCTCTCATGTTTCAATTAAACTAAAATTGCGAATTATCAATATTCAAAGACAGCAATCTGTACTAATGACTAAAGGTGTTTCTCAGTGAATGCTATCAATCCTACTAATTGACACATGGAACTTTTCATTGTCTTCAGTTTTATCAGTTTACAGATATGAAGCACACCATTGCCAGTATATCTGGAACTGAACTGATGTATCTGCCTTTCAGAAGTACCTTGGTTGATACTGATTTAACCCTTTACATGCTGGTTTTTAACACAGGATGAAAGCCATTTTATTGCAAGGATCAAAATTTCAGCATGCAGGAACAATTCAACCTGCTTAATTTATGAGAGGCAACTGGTAGATTGTTCCATCATGAAGTTGCAGCATTTCCACTTCAATTGCGCACTGGACCATTCCCCAGCCTAGGTTTCCTGCCAGTTGCTATAACTCTTGCACAAATTGCCTTATTATGTCTGCTTACTGAATTTAAATAAGGGCATTGATAGTCAACTGTACAACTTCCAAGTTTCTGGTGGAAAATCAGCCCAATGTTGGGTCCGGTCAAAGTGGGCCTGAAAGACAAAGACAAATAGCAATCCTTTATGTGAAGAAGGGAGTTCTTAAAGGGGCACATTCTTTTTGTGAACAATGGCAATTTTTACTTTTACTACTGGGGTTCACATTCAAACTCCTGCTACCACTGTGTCCGAATGCACAAACTGGTTGCTAGATTTGACCATGTAACAGCAGAAACTGCACTTCCAAAATAAATTCATGTCTGTGAAGCATTTTGGGATGTCCTGATGATGTCAGGGGTGCCATACAAATGCATGTTTGTTCTTTTCCTTTATTTTCTGCTGTATTCCTGACCACTTAATTGTGCGTTTATTGTGTGGTGAGGGAGACTGGATGACTGGATGTGTCACTGTCTCTCAAGACAATAAGTGCAAAGCTCCTACTGCTGGACACATCCTCAACATTTGTATCCCTCTGTGTGGGAGCATACCTGCGTGTAATGATGATGTCAGTAAAGTCCTCCATCACAACTTCCTCCATGTAAATCCCGAGCATTTTGCAGCACGAGGCCACTGTAGCATAATTTTACACACTCAGCAGGGAAGTGCATCTTTGGGGGCTACACTGCAGATGCCTCTGGACTTCCTATGTGGTCTGCAGTGTTGTAGTGTTTTGAAATTGAAATTGCATTGTACATTGTGTACTCTAGAGGCTGCGTAAAACATACATGCTCGCAAAGATAAAGTGAAACTAAGACAGAATAAGTGGGGGAGCCTTTATGTTAGATTAGATTAGATTAGATTAGATTAGATTATGAATACCAAAATTTTGAATACCTCTATCAAACCTCCTCTTAATCTTCTTTGTTCTTAGGAGAACAAACCATTTCTCCAATCTCTCCACATAGCTGAAGTCCTGCATTCCTGGTACCATTCTAGTAAATCTCTTTTTTCACACTTTCCAAGGCTTTGACATCTTTTCTAAAATGTGATACTCAGAATTGAACACAGTACTTCAGCTGTGACCTAACCAGCATTTTATAAACGTTCAGCACAACTTAATTGTGTGGGAATGAATGAATAGGAGGAGAAAACATAGTAGGGAAGGACAGTAACCTTGAGCTCAGCTTTCATCCTCCCTCACTCTCCCTGGGTTTTCCTAGAATAGGATCATAGAATCATACAGCACTGGAGACCCTTTGCCAATCTTAACATAAAACTTCTTGTTCTTTGCTCCATCATTAGTGGTTCCTTATTCCTGGTACTCCCTGTCAAGTTCAATCCATTTTGTTAGCTCGCTTCCTGCTCCGCAAAACCATATTTTTTACAGCTATGCATTTGTTTGCCCTTCCCATATCCTTTCCATTTTTCCTTTCCACTCCTGCTCAGCATTCACTGTTCTCTCCTCCTAACGTTTAATAGCTCGAGACATTCTCCTGCACTTGATGAGCACTGCCTAAAAGCATGCTCTTGTTTGTTAATGGTCTTTTCTTGCTGGCAAAACTGCATCACAGTCCCCAATTTATTCCCAACACCGGAATGAATCCCAAAACCATTGAAAGCAAGGCAAAGCTGAAAATGATCCATGTAGGTCCTGAGGTTGGGTCTAAATGATGGAGTGAGTTCAAAGAACTAAATGGACTTTTCTCAATCAGACCATCTTATGATCTTTTGGTCTTCTGCACTGAACCAAAATAGGGAAGTTTTGTAGAAGAAATTGCTCTAGAAAAGAGTTAAATTGAAGTAAGATGGAAGATACTAGCGACAATCTTAGTTGAAGCAAATGTGCCCCTTTTTGTATTTTAATGGACTTTCCAATTTTGTTTGATATTAGTGTTATTTACTCTGTTTAGTTATAAACTGGCATTAGTGGCTGACAGGCACTAATTTGTAGCTTCACAATAATACCAGTGCAGTGAATGCAGTAATTAATGTTTCCGATAAAAGTGCCCTGGTATAGCTGTGCAATTACTGCCTGCAACCAAGTGTTAAATGACTTCCTGTAACCAAAACCTTGGAGGAAGGTTGGAGAGCAGCTGTTGCTTCATCTTTCATTTCATCACTCCTGTCCTAAAGGCAATGGCCCCGATTTTAACACCCTGCCCACCTCCACACCGTTCTGGGCCCGGCAAAAAGCCAGCAGTTTAAATGGACAGGTGATCCTTTCCCGCCTGATCGGACAGACTACAATTTTAACTTGCAAACAGCTATAACACACACCCCAAATCAGTGGAGTCCTCTTTAAATATGTTACCATCAATATTCTGGGGGTTACCATTGACCAGAAACTTAACTGGACCAGTCACATAAATGCTGTGGCTACAAGAGCAGGTTAAAGGCTGGGAATTCTTGTGCAATTAACTCCCCCCCTGATTCCCCAAAGCATGTTCACCATCTACAAGGCACAGGTCAGGGGTATGGTAGAATACTCTTCACTTGCCTGGATGAGTGCAACTCCAACAATACTCAAGACGCTCAACACCATCCAGGACAGAATAGCCTTCATGATCAGCACGCCATTTTAAATCCACTCCCTCCACCACCGGCGCACAGTGGCAGCAGTGTGTACCATTGACAAGACGCACTACAGCAACTCGCCAAGGCTGCTTCGCCAGCACCTTCCAAACCAGTGACCTCTACCACCTGGAAGGACAAAGGCAGCAGATGCATGGGAACACCACAACCTGCAAGTTCGCCTCCAAGTCACACACCATCCTGACAGTATTTTATCACTACTTCTACACTGTCACTGAGTCAAAATCCTGTAACTCCCTTCCTAACAGCACTGTGCGTGTACCTACACCACATGGACTGCAATGGTTCAGGAAGGCAGCTCACCACCACCTTCTCAAGGGCAATTAGGGATGGCAATTAATGCTGGCCTTGCCAGCGATGTTCACATCCCGTGAACGAATAAGAAAAAAATGCACATCAGGTTTTGATGTCAATACCCGATCTACTGTTTTATCGCAAGGCCTGAGCACGGGAGCAGTGCTGGATTCCCTGCCAGGCGCTGCATTGAGAGTCAGAAAAGGTGTCAAACCCTCCTGACCTCAGCAGGAGGCTGCCATCCAGCAGCTAAGCATTGGTTGCCAACAGCAAGTTGTGCGAGTGGGATTTGGAAATTGGAGAGCTTGGAACTTTCCTTGTTTGGGTCTCTTCTGACCCTGAATACTCTTCATCTGCTTAGGCCACTGTTAAAATTACAGTTATGGCCTGATGACATCCTTGAACCCTGTTCTGCATATTTAAAGAAGGACCCTGCCGGTTTCAGATTGGTGTCCTTGCTGCCTACCTGAAGTGCAGGTTAAAGTAGAAGATATTAGTATCTATGTGGCCAGTAAGTCACACTGTCAATTTTAAGTGCCCAGTTTCCAGTTAAAATCACAAAAACATTGTCCTGCATGGATCAAGAACCCAAACTGATTTTCATTCCCTAGTCCAAGGTCAGTAAGGCCTATTGTACTGTGTCATGTCTCCATGAGATGATATGAACTTGCTCAGTACCAACTAAGGATTGAACCTAGGACCTTCTTAGTCTGGATAATGCCACACCAAACCAAACAGTGCTTTTACCCAATGAGCTATCAGGTCAGTCTTGAGTTATTATTTTTATTATGGTAAATTTAGTCAAAGAGTTTTATGCTCCTCTCATTTCTCTCTCTTCACCCAAATGTAGTAAGTTCCTGCACTACTGTAGCTTCTCCCCTCCTAACTGATGCTCTGAACAATTTTCAGATTGAGAATCTGGAGGTTTCAGGAGCAGATAAGCTGAGACGGGGCAGAGTCAGGCAATGTTCTGGCATAAAAATAGGCATTCTTAGTGATGGCTCAGATATGTGGTCAGAAGCTCATCTCAGGGTCAGATATGACACCGAAGTTGCAAACAGTCTAGTTCAGTCTGAGGCAGTTGCCAGGGAGAGTGATGGAGTCAGTGGCCAGGGAACTGAGTTTGTGGTGGGACCAAAGACAATGGCATACAGAGTTGGAGGAAATTTCTGTTCATGCAGTACCGGATGTTGGGCAGGCAGTCTGATAATTTAGAGACAGTGTAGAGGTCAAAAGAGGGTGGTGGTGAGATAGAGCTGGGTACATGTGAACATTAACAATGTATTTTTGGTTGACGCTGAGGGGCAGCATGTAGATGAGAAATGTGAGGGAGAGGAGTGATCCTTGGGGGACATCTGAAGTAACGGTGTTGGAGTGGGAAGAGAAGCCATTACAGGTGCTTCACTAGCTATGACTGGATAGATAAGAATGGAACCAGACAAATGCAGACCGCCCACCTGGGCAATAGTGGAAAGGCATCGGAGGCAAATAGTGCAGTCAACCATACCAAAGGCTGCAGATGAGATGGGATAGTTTACCTTTGTCACAGTCACATAGGATGTAATTTGTGACTTTGATAATATTTGTGTCTTTCGGTGAGAATGAATATAGAATCTTGCTTTAAAAACTAAAAAGAATATTTATGTTCTATAGTCCCCAGTGTCTCTCTTGTTAGTTTTTTTCCCCTGAAAGTGCTAGTTACTATCCAGTATCTTGTAAGAATGGTCATTTCCCAGCTGTGAATCTTGATAATTTGTGTTGGCAGCAATTTAACCGTGAGAGCCATGACAGCCAGGTCCAATTCTCTTCTCATTCAATGTCCACACATGCACACTTCCACGGTAGCATAGTGATTATGTTACTAGGCTAATAAATCAGAGGCCAAGGCTGCTTATCTGAAGGCTTGAGTTTAAATCCCACCATGTCAGTTGGGGAATTTAAATTCAGTTAATTAAATAAATGTGGAATAAAAAGTTAGTATCAGTAATGGTGACAACGAAATTACTGCATTGTTGCTCTTTAGGGAAGAAAGTCTGCCATCTTTACAGAGTCTGGCCTACATGTGATCTCAGACCCAGTGATGTGATTGATTCTTAATTGCCCTCTGAAATTGCTTGACAAGCCACTCTGTTGTAGCAAAACTGCTGTGACAGACTCCAGTGGTTCACAAGAACACAAGAAATAGGAGCAGAAGTAGACCATATGACCCATTGAGCCTGATCCACCATTCAATACAATCATGGTTTCAACTCCACTTTACTGCCCGCTCCCCATATCCCTTGATTCCCTGCAAGACCAAAAATCTATCTAACCCAGCCTTAAATGTTTTCAATGATGGAGCATCCACAACCCTCTGGGGTAGAGAATTCCAAAGATTCACAACCCATTGACTGAAGTAATTTCTCCTCATCTCAGTCCTGAATGATCAGCCCTTATCTTGAGATTGTGCCCCCGGGTTCTAGATTCCCCGACCAGTGGAAACAATCTCTCATCTTCTACCCTATCAAGCCCTTTCAGAATCTTGTATGTCTCAATTAGATCACCTCTCATTCTTCTAAACTCCAGAGAATATAGGCCCAATTTACAGTCTTTCATCGTAGGACAACCCTTTCATCCCAGGGACCAATTTAGTAAATCTTCGCTGTACCGTCTCCAGTGCAAGTATATCCTTTCTTAAATGTGGAGATTGAAACTGCACACAGTATTCCAGGTACAATTCTCACCAAAGCCCTGTACAATTCTAGTAAGACTTCTTTATTCCTGTACTCCAATCCCCTTGTAATAAAGGCCAACATGCCATTTGCCTGCTGAACCTGCATGTTAACTTTGTGTGTTTCTTATACGAGAAACCCCAAGTCTCTCTGAACACCGACCAGTTTCACACCTTTACAAAAAATTCTGCTTTTCTATTTTTACGACCAAAGTGAACAACTTAATGCTTCCCTACATTATACTCCATTTGCCATCTTGTTGCCCACTCACTTAGCCTGTCTATATCTCTTTGCAGCCTCTCTATGTCCTCTCCACAGCTTACCTTCCCACCGAGCTTTGTATCATAAGATCATAAGATCATAAGAACTAGGAGCAGGAGTAGGCCTTCCGGCCCCTCGAGCCTGCTCCGCCATTCAATAAGATCATGGCTGATCTTTTCGTGGACTCAGATCCACTTACCCGCGCTCCCACCATATCCCTTAATTCCTTTATTGTTCAAAAAGATATCTACCTTAGCTTTAAAGACGTTTACTGAAGAAGCGTCAACTACTTCACTGGGCAAGGAATTCCATAGATTAACAACCCTCTGGGTGAAGAAGTTCCTTCTTAATTCAGTCCTAAATCTGCTCCCTCTAATCTTTAGGCTTTGCCCTCTTGTCCTAGCTTCACCTGCCAGTGGAAACATCCTCTCTACTTGTATCTTATCTATTCCCTTCATGATTTTATATGTTTCTATAAGATCCCCCCTCATTCTTCTGAACTCCAATGAATATAATCCCAATCTACTCAGTCTCTCCTCATAAGCTAACCCCCTCAACTCCGGAATCAACCTAGTGAACCTCCTCTGCACCCTCTCCAGTGCCAGTATATCCTTTCTCAAGTAAGGAGACCAAAACTGCACACAATACTCCAGGTGCGGCCTCACCAGTACCTTATACAGCTGCAACATAACCACTCTGCTTTTAAACTCAATCCCTTTAGCAATGAAGGACAAAATTCCATTTGCCTTCCTAATTACTTGCTGTACCTGCAGACCAACCTTCTGCGATTCATGCACAAGGACACCTAGGTCCCTCTGCATAGCAGCATGCTGCAACTTTTTACCATTCAAGTAATAATCCTTTTTCCTGTTACTCCTACAGAAATGAATGACTTCACATTTATTAACATTGTATTCCATCTGCCAGACCTTTGCCCACTCACTCAATGTATCTATGTTCCTCTGCAAAGTTTCACAGTCATCTGCACACTTTGCTCTGCCACTCATCTTAGTGTCATCTGCAAACTTTGACACCCTACACGTGGTCCCCAACTCCAAATCATCTATATAAATTGTAAATAATTGCGGTCCCAACACCGATCCCTGAGGCACACCACTAGTGACTGATTGCCAACCAGAATAGCACTCATTTATCCCCACTCTCTGCTTCCTGTTAGTCAACCAATCCTCTATCCATGCTAATACTTTACCCCTGATGCCATGCATCCTTATCTTATGCAGCAGCCTCTTGTGCGGCACCTTGTCGAAGGCCTTTTGGAAATCTAGGTATACCACATCCACTGGGTCCCCATTGTCCACCTTGCTCGTAATGTCATCATAGAATTCCAAAAGATTTGTCAAGCATGACCTGCCCTTCATGAACCCATGCTGCGTCTGCCCAACGGGACAATTTCTATCGAGATGCCCTGCTATTTCTTCCTTGATAATAGACTCAAGCATCTTCCCCACTACAGAGGTTAAGCTAATCAGTCTATAACTCCCCATCTTTTGTCTACCTCCCTTTTTAAACAGTGGCGTCACATCTGCTGTTTTCCAATCAACTGGGACTACCCCAGAGTCCAGCGAATTTTGGAAAATTACCGTCAGTGCACCTGCTATTTCTCCCGCCATCTCTTTTAGTACCCTGGGATGCATTCCATCAGGGCCAGGAGACTTATCAATCCTTAGCTCCATTAGCTTGCCCAACACTACCTCTTCCGTAATAATGATTGTTCCCAGGTCCTCACCTACGTTCGTCTCTTTGTCAATTACTGGCATGTTATTAATGTCCTCCACTGAGAAGACCGATACAAAATACCTGTTCAGTGCCTCGGCCATTTCATCATATCCCATAACTAAATTTCCCTTTTCATCCTCTAAAGGACCAACGCTTACTTTAGCCACTCTTTTTCGTTTTATATATTTATAGAAACTTTTGCTATCTGTCTTTATATTCTGTGCTAGTTTTTTCTCATGTTCCATCTTACTTTTCTTTATAGCTCTTTTTGTAGCTTTCTGTTGACCTTTAAAGTTTTCCCAATCTTCTAGTTTCATGCTGCTTTTGGCCACTTTGTATGCCTTCTTTTTCAATTTGATAGCCTCCCTTATTTCCTTAGACACCCATGGCAGATTACCCCTTTTCTTCCAGTCCTTCCTTTTCACTGGAATATACTTTTGCTGAGCACTTTGAAAAATTGCTTTGAAAGTCCTCCACTGCTTGTCAACTGTCCCACCGTAAAATCTTTGTTTCCAGTCCACTTTAGCCAAGTCCTCCCTCATTCTATTGTAGTCCCCCTTGTTCAAGCACAGGACACTGGTATTGGATTTTATCTTCACACTCTCCATCTGTATTCTAAATTCAACCATACTGTGATCACTCCTTCCAAGAGGATCCCTAACCATGAGGTCATTAATTATTCCTGCCTCATTACACAGTACTAGATCTAGGATAGCTTGCTCCCTCGTCGGTTCCATTACATACTGTTCAAGAAAACTATCACGGATACACTCAACGAATTCCTCCTCAAGGCTACCCTGACTGAGCTGGTTCGACCAATCTACATGTAGATTAAAATCCCCCATGTAAATTGCCGTACCATTTTTACAGGCATTAGTTATTTCTTTGTTTATTGCCCGCCCCAATGTGATGTTATTATTTGGTGGCCTATAGACTACGCCTATCAATGACTTTTTCTTCTTAGAGCAAACTTAGATACATTACTCTCTGTCGCTTCATCCAAGTCATTAATATAGATCGTAAATAGCTGAGGCTCCGAGAAGGCAGCTCACCGCCACCTTCTCAAGAATAATTAGGGATGGGGAATAAATGCTGCCTTTCTCAGTGGCATTCATATCCAATAAATTTAAAAAAACAAGGCGACCACTGCATAGTTCTTAGCTGCAGGAAATCTAATCAGTTTTCAGATCCCTGTCCAAAATACAACACCCCTACTACCAGATTTGTATTGCATTGAAGTGACAACCTAAATTATATGCTTAATTCTGAACTGGGGCTTGATCCCACAATTTTCTGATTCAGAAGCAATTCAGAGTTGAGCCAAGCTGACAGGCTGGAAATTATTAACAACAGTGCAGTTACAGTTAACAGCATAACATTCAGTGTAAAATTTACAGTACTGTTCAGTCATGGAACTAAAGGTTTATATTTGCTCCACGACTGATATTGAAACATTTGTCTTTCAGGTTGCAGCACAAAGATATGCTAAACACCTCTAAGGAGAGTTAAAAGCCACATCATGAGCCTATTGGGAATGTCAAATTGCCTAATGTCTCCAATAAAATTAGATCACATGCTTTTTTAAAACCTTTTATTGGTTTGTTTATCATTTAAGAATGTTTATTGGGCAGCGTAGATGTCGAATGCAAGTGCAAAAGGTGATGAATCTACAGAAGTGCTGAAGTATCGGGTATGGCAATGTGTTGGCTTCAATCCAGTGTTAAAAGAGAGCGAACAAGACAAGAGAAAGATACCAATAGCATAATGTTGAGAAGAACCCAGGCTGGAATTTTACACAGCCCCCCTCTCCCGGCCAGGGCTGGGGGGGCGGTCGGGGGTGTAAAATCAAGTGGGAGGCCCAGTCGCCTACATGCCTTAACTACTATTTTACCAGTGGTGGGGAAGGTGGCAAGCAGCCTGCCTGCCCCAGGACAGTTGTGACCCTTAAGTTGTCAATTAATTGCCACTTAAGGGCCTCCTCCCACCACTGCTGCACTTCGCCACCTGAAGAGGCTGCCCAGTAACACCTGGCAGCCTCCTTGTGAGCTGGGGAGGACCCTCCTGATTGGACACCCTATGCCCCACGGAGCACAGGCTACCCCCGCTAAAAGTAACCCTCCCCCGCTAAAGTCCGGCCCTCAACCCGCTCACCGGGGGCAATCGGCTGGGCCCCGGCTAGGCCTGATCCCCACTTACCTTCCTTAAAGGGCGACATCCATCATCATCTTCTTGCTGGGTGCAGTCCCAGCAGTGGCCACCACTCCCAGTGGCATTGTTGGGACTGAGGAGCTTTCAGCCCTCTGATTGGCCAGCAGCTCTTGGAGGCGGGACTTCCGGCCTCAGACGGGTGGAAGTCTGCCCAAGGTCACTTAAGGGCCGGGTCTAAGAAAAGTTGCTGCATGGCTTCCAGGCCCGGCAGAGGTGGACTGTCCCCTGACATTTCAGCTGGTGGGCGGGGCCACCACCTCAGTGTAAAATCCTGGCCCCTGTGCCATTTAAATGGTAGGAGGTGAGATGTCTCAATTACAGGAAACAGCATCAGTTTAGTATTGTAACAAGGGGTTCAGAATCCACACTGGAGGCCTGAAAAATAAACATTTCAACAGCAAGTCTTAATTCTCAGCTCATGGGCTAACTGAGGGGGACATGCCGTACAGATATTTTTGGCAATAATTTAGATAAAAGGATTGAGATTAAAACATTTCTTAGTTCAATCAGTTATAATATGATATCCTTACTGAATGGTGCATGATCTTTAGTTGATGGATTAAACTGGGCACACCAGCAGATCTGCTGATCACTGTCGAGCAGAAATATATATTCATGAGGTAATAATGAACGAATCCAACTAAGCGTCTGATTCAGTTGGGAAATTGCACTCAAAATGCATGAAATTGCACTGGTTAGATTACACTTCAGTTTTCCACTAAAAATCACTTACACAATCACCAATGTAAAATCTTGCATGTGCCAGCACAATCGGGTAGCGTAATAGAACGTAATTGTTTTTTTCCCATTAAACAGTATTCCTCGATATATTTAAGTGATAAAGTGGTGCAGTTCTATTAATATAGCTGAAAATGGGTTTATCATTTAAAAATAAGCGTTTTTAATAAGGGTGACCCATCCTCCACCTGTGAGTAACCTGATTTAAAATCTCTGAAAATGATTAAGAAGCTATGCTGAGCCATTTAATAGTTTAATTGGTGTACGCTTATCGTTTTCTTATGGCTGGATTTTATTCTGCAGGACTGCATGTGTTTGGGATCAGGTGGGGAGTTGGGTTAAAAGTAGCAGAATTGACAGTGTGTCAGGAAGCTAACTTCAATCTGCTGACTTCCGGGTTTCATTGCACCATGCTAGGCTGCATCTGTGCAGCCCTCCTTGGGAGAAGCGGGTTGCCAGTGAGCATGTTAGTCACTCAATTAGAGCAATGTTGACACAGATTTGTCACTTTAACTGAGGGTCCATGGATTTCCTGGGCTTCCAGGAACTAAGATCAAGGTGAGAAGACAGCAGCAATTGAGGGGGCTGAAGCAATCTCAGGGAAATTTGCCAATAAGTACTCAGTGTTCACTGCTGCTTTCTTTCCTGCATGTGGGAAAAGATTTGTTCATAGTACTGTTGCTGACAGATTACGTGCTCTGGAGGTTTGTTCAACACTTTGGAGGACCTATCTCCACTTTGGAGCTCTGATCTATCACATCAGGATGAGTGCCACCTATGCTGTCTTAGATGGGACCAGGAAGACCAGCCATGAACATTCTGCTAGTCACAAACCTGTAGCTTCACAGGAGAGAGGGTAGCAGCAGAGAGCTGCAGCTTGCAGGAGGCCAGATCCAGCACACCAAGGTTTACAGACAAAGGACAATCTTCCTCAACATGTCTGAACATTAGTGCCTCAGCAGGCTTAGGGTATTGGGTCAGGTAGTGGCAAACCTTGGCAGCCTGCTAAACTGAGACCTGCTGCCAGCTGATCTCACTGCCCTCAACATTTTTGCCACTGAATCCTGCTTTAGATATTTGCAGGATCTCACAGTTGGCGACACAGAGCTGCATAAGACAGACGACTGATGGCTTATTTGCCGGGGCCAGTAATTATGTCAACTTTGCCTGCGATCAACCAGTCAGAATGATTGGGCACTCAGGTTTGCAGCTCTGGCTGGCTTCCCACACATGCAGGGTGTCATTGACTGCACTCTCTTGGCAATTAAGGCACCCATAGATCACCCAGGAGTGTTTGCCAACCGCAAGTGCTAAAAAAAGGGTTTGCAGCTGGTGTAAAAACGCAGAAAGATTTTTATGCAGCTGTGCACAAGATTCCTGGGCAGCTGACATGATACTTTTGTCCTGCAGCAGTCCACCCTCCCAAAAGTCTTCACACCTGGCTGCTCGGACACAAAGGATAACTACTTAAAATGTGGCTGATGACATGTCTCCAACAGCCAAGGAATGAGGCCCAGGAGTGATACAATGAATGCCATATGCCGACCAAATGTGTCATCGAATAAACCATTGGCATGCTAAAGATGCACATCGAGTGCCTGGGCAGAGCTGTACATGTCCTTCAGTATGCAGCAGGCAGGGTCTCCAGAATGGCCATTGCTTCAGTTATACAGGGCATTGATGAGACCACATCTCGAATACTGTGTGAAATTTTAGTCTGCTTGCTTAAGGAAGGATGTAAATGTATTGGAGGCGGTTCAGAGGAGGTTTACTAGATTGATACCTGGAATGAGCGGGTTGTCTTCAGACGAAAAGTTGGGCAGACTAGGCTTGTTTTCACTGGAGTTTAGAAGAATGAGGGGAGAGTTGATTGAGGTATCTAAGATCCTGAACGGTCTTGACAAGGTGGATGTAGAAAGGATGTTTTCTCTTGTGGATGAGTCCAGAACTAGGGGACACTGTTTTAAAATTAGGGAGCGCCCTTTTAAGACAGAGATGAGGAGAATTTTTTTCTCTGAGGGTCGTTAGGCTGTGGAATTCTCTGCCCCAGAGAGTGAAGGAGGCAGGGTCATTGAACATTTTGAAGGCTAAGTTAAATAGATTCTTGATTGAAAAGAGGGTCAAAGGATATAGTGGGTCGACAGGAAAGTAGAGTTGAGGCCACAATCAGATCAGCCATGATTTTAGCAAATGGCAAAGCAGGCTTGAGGGGCCGAATAGCCTACTCTTGCTCCTTATTTGTATGTTCATACAAATGGTCAGAGGGAGGTATGCATGGGCAAAGACTTTCCCCTATTTTTTTCCCTGTATCAATGAAATGTGTCTTCTATTACACAGCACTGGTCCACTGATGTAATGGCTAAATTTGGAAATTCATCAGATTAGTGGGTGACATTTTGATTTTGGACAATAGTGGGCTGAATTTTATGCAGCCGGCGGGGGTCCCAGCGCAGGGCCAGAACAGCGAGGGACGCCTTGCCTTGGCTGTTCTGGCGACCCCAGCTGCATTTAATTGTGCTCGGGCAATTAACTGCCTGGCATCCCTTTAAGGACAGCAATCCCGCCTCCAAGAGTTGCCGTCCAATCAAAGGGCTGGCAGCTCAGCAGTCCCAGCAGCGCCACTGGTAGTGGTGGCCATTGCTGGTACTGCAATAGGCCCAGGACCAAGAGCAGCCATGGATCCCCAGAGAGGAGGTAAGTGGGGACGGGCTTGCCAGGCCAGTCAAGCAGGTCCTGGTGTGGAGGGTGGGTTGTTGAGGGTGGGGTGGGGTGGGGGGTTGTTGGCTCAGGGGCAGCCTTTGCCGCCAGGGGTCCTCCGTGGGCCACAGATTGCCCAAACAGGAGGGATGCTCCCCTCCCCACCCCCATCACCATGCAGCCAACAGGGAGGCCGCCTAGTGGTATTGGGCGACGTCCCCACGTGGTGGAGGGCTCTCCCAGCAACACTGCGCCGCACCCCCCCCCCCCCCCCCCGACCAGCCACTGGTAAAATGGCAGTAGCAGCAGAATGAGATCCTTAAGTGGCCATCAGTAGGCCCCTCAAGGACCTCAGTTGGCCTCTGGGTGGGTAGGCTGTCCACAGCCTTCCCCACCCGTGATTAAATGGAATGGTGTCAGGAAGGTGACAGGCACTTCACCCGACACCGTCCCTCACAATTTTCTGGGGCACCCCCCGTGCCCCCCCCCACCCCCGCCATCCTGCCCACCGCTAGAGGGCTGATAAAATTAAGCACTGTGCATTATGGCAGATATTTGATCAGCTACGTGTTAGACATCTCTCCTGATTTTCATTGACGTGTTTGGAAATAGAAATCAAGACTGATGTAAAAAAGATTGCTGATTTGCTATCACCCATTTTCCACTATGGCCAACAGTCAAAGACATTCCTACCACATCCCCAACCCAACACCACCTCTCCCCAGGAGTTATGGGCTGTCACTAATGGATTACAATCTCTGGAACAATGCTTTTCTTCCAGAATGTGCTGCCATTTTCTTTTACTTGCACTATAAATAGCTGACTCAATGAGTAGTTGTGGAACAGATATTTCACCACTCATTAGTCATTTAATCTTCATTCTGTGATAACCCCTTGAGTATCCTCTATTTTTTACAGTTGCAAGAAAGATGAAAATATGAATAGATAGCTTTAGGGTCTGTATTATGTCCTGTCATTGCCTTGCAATATGTTCCATATTACAGCCAGCCAGTTTGTATCATGTCCCAGTTTCTTTTTAAGTTACGGCTGCTTATTTCAAGCTGACATATTTGGCTGGAGGCTGCTTCTCTGCATTTGCCCTGAACACTCTGTTAGTTCCTTCTCTGGCAGCCTTAGCAAAGAAACGATTTTAACTCCAAGATCAAATTAAAACATGTTTCAATAGTTGAGCAAATAAATATATAAATGAGCTATAGGGCACAGGATGGAATATGCTACATATATTGTGTCATGCTAAGCACATCAATTTTGTCATGAACATTAATTTTTAACTGTTGTTGGAGCGAGGAAATGACTTGTTAAACAGATCAGCCGTGGCTGGAAAAGAACATTTACATCCTAACAGACATCGAAGGTGTGGAAGCGCATTCCATGGCCTGCTAAGGAAGATACAACCCACAAGTGACCAGCTGGTCACATGATTAACTGGCTGTTCCAGGGTTTTCTTTTGAACTGGCCACAGAGAGTTTGAACTGAGAAAGACTGTTTGCTCCTGGACTGAGAAGATCTCTTCTGTCTGCTCCCATCTCTTTCTCACAAGCCTCTGAATCCACTGAAGACACATGAACCCCATGAGAGAAAAGTCTCCCAGAGCGAACAAGGTTTAAGAAGAATACTGGGCCCCAACGAAAAGCAAGATCTACTCACAATCAAGGACTCGAAGAACTGTAACAACAACTCTTCAGATATTGCCTCAAACTTTTCCACTTGATTTCCTCTGCTCTTTTCTTTCTCTATTTGCATGTGTGTAAGGCATATGCATTCTAGCGTGGGCAGGTCGTGTATCCGTAGGCATCAGCCGAATTAGAGTTGAAGTTCAAGTTTAATAAATTTCAACTTGTCTTCTTTAATCCTAAGAAAACCTGTTTGTGCTGGTTTCTTTGCCTTATAATTGGAAAGCGGTGGACAAGGATTCACCAAGGGGGAGCTAAAAACATGGTAAGACCAGGTGAAGGCTGAAAGGGAACCCTAGACATCTTTCTCACCGGGTTGTAACAATTGTAACATCCAAGGTGGAATGTATTACTCATAAAATAATACATGAGCTGGACTGTGATATGTGCAGGCTAACATATAGTCTAGCATGTGTTATCTGCAGCAATCACACAAGCTCTGGTATGTTTCAAGAAAGATAAAAAGATTAGTTGGAATCTGTTCTGTATAGATCAAAATCTGGGCTAGAGTGTCCTACATACAAAATAACACACAAGCAACATCACACAGAACTGGCAATGTGTAGATCAATATCATCGAGTTCAAGGTGTGTGACATCCTTGAAACATATTGCAGTTTCTCATAGAGTAGCAGTATCATAATGTCATTGCTATTGGTGATTTACAATAAAAATACCAACTTCTGCTCTTCTTATAGGATCCCCGTACATGTGAACCTAGAAACTAGCAAAAGCTGAACAATATATATGTCAGGCAGGCGACTGCTCATTGTTCACCAGGCCATGAGCTGTACAATTGCCTCTTCACCCTCATAAACCGAAAAGGTTTCCACTTCATCTGCGTGTAAGCATAATGTCACTTGCACATTATTAGGCTAGTGACATTACACTATATAAAGTAAATGAGCAAAGAATGCAAGCCACTAAACAGCCCCCTTTCACCCTGTTACACCCTACCTGAGGTCGCATGCTCAAGCTAACCCTCATACCTATTCCATATTGTACTGCGCTCGCTTTATCCACTTCAAATTGCTTGATCATTTGAAACAGTAGTCCACAAAACAAGCTTATCACACAGCTAACCTGCATCATGCATGCTCATTTGCTCATAAGCAGGGTGGCCACTTGCTGTCATTTATCTATATGCTCTTCAACCTTTCAACATCTCAGTACTACCTCCATGCTTACAAGCCAATGCTACTTCATAACATAACTCACATAAATTGAACATTCACAGTTGTTAGGCTGTGCCTTTACATTTATTTAAAGTGACATTGAGCAGGTTGCTTCTTCTTTAAATTGTGTTTTTGAACTGTGGTTGAATTGTTTTTGAAGCACCCATACTCTAAAGCTTCATGCATATTTGAGGAGTCAACAAGGATAGCCAGACCAGGAAGGCAATTAATATCACTACAGATAAATCTTCCACGAGCCTAAGGAACTTGAACATTTAGCTGCAAAAGTACCTTTGCTGTGAGAGCCATTTGGCAATTTCTCATCAATCCTTTGGCCTCCTTATCTCGAGAGACAATGGATAAGTGCCTGGAGGTGGTCAGTGGTGTGTGGAGCAGCGCTTGGAGTGGCCATAAAGGCCAATTCTGGAGTGACAGGCTCTTCCACAGGTGCTGCAGAAAAATTTGTTTGTCGAGGCTGTTACACAGTTGGCTCTCCCCTTGCGCTTTTGTCTTTTTTCCTGCCAACTGCTAAGTCTCTTCGACTCGCCACACTTTAGCCCCGCCTTTATGACTGCCCGCCAGCTCTGGCGAACGCTGGCAACTGACTCCCACGACTTGTGATCAATGTCACAGGACTTCATGTCGCGTTTGCAGACGTCTTTGAAGCGGAGACATGGACAGCCGGTGGGTCTGATACCAGTGGCGAGCTTGCTGTACAATATGTCTTTGGGATTCTGCCATCTTCCATGCAGCTCACATGGCCAAGCCATCTCAAGCGCCGCTGACTCAGTACTGTGTATAAGCTGGGGATGTTGGCCGCCTTGAGGACTTCTGTGTTGGAGATACGGTCCTGCCACCTGATGCCAAGTATTCTCCGGAGGCAGCGAAGATGGAATGAATTGAGACGTCGCTCTTGGCTGACATACGTTGTCCAGGCCTCGCTGCCATAGGGCAAGGTACTGAGGACACAGGCTTGATACACTTGGACTTTTGTGTTCCGTGTCAGTGCACCATTTTCCCACACTCTCTTGGCCAGTCTCATCAATAATAGCTTCTTAAATATCCCATTCATCCAACAGCAACCACATTTTCCTGAAAACATTCTATTTTTGTATTCTGGGAGAGCAGTGTCCATGAGTCGGCTCCCATTTAACTGCTAACTCCAGCTCCCCTGTCCCGGCAGCATGCTTGCAGACTATTGAAAACTGGATCCCTCCAAACACAAAACAAAATGGCACCAGTATAAACACAGCTCTACAGTAGGAGAAAATGCATATTAGATCATGGATTGTGTCAGGGGAATACCATTGCCCAGGTGTGAACATCACTGGTCATAAGAATAGGTCACATTGCGCAAGAAATGGAGTGATCCACTGATGGGTTAACAGGTGACTGCCAGTCCACTATAGTCAGTGTTGTTTGTCGATTAGCATGAAGTGATTTGAAGAAACATGCCAGCTGCAATTTAACTGGGAAGAATAAATTAAATTAAAATGTCTGGTCCAATAATATGTGCTCTCACTTTCCTGAATAGCTTGGAGACAATACAAACAGAGAGTACAAAACCTCTATACTGATGCAGCATAGACTGATGACGAAGTGATAATTATTTCTAACACAGTTATCATTAAATTAAGTACTTTGTTTATGAAATGCAAATTTGCACTTTTGTACTATTCAATTATTTAAATTACAATAGTCACATGCTGCCTCTATTAAATTAAGGAATGTAATATTTCAGTTATATTTCATTCTTTAAGTATACTGGTGTCAAGAATTATAGTACCAAATGCAATAGCGTTAATGAACTAAGTCTAAGTCATTTTACCCCCTTATAGTCACAGGTTTGGTTTTCTGCTGGCAGTCACAGAATGACTTACAGCACATGAGATTCATACTTTGGTATGCATCAGGTAACAGCTGACAGTTCATTTGGTATTTTATGTCGGTTTCTGTGTGTTCTCTGTCAACCGTTGTACAATGCACACGCTTAGGAAAAGATAAATACACTGTTAATCTGGGATTGTACAGTTTATATAAGTCTCAGTGTCAGTTCCCATATGTGTAGATTGTAGATTGAATAAGCATTAAGCTTCCCATAACAGGTAGTTAGGATGGGCCGGTGGAACAAAATGTGCCAATGATGGATAAGGTAATTTTTTCCAGTGTAGTGATGTAGATGGGGTATGCAAAAGATATGTGCATATATATCTTTTATACAAATAATGCCCAATTACCATGTGATAAACCTGTGATAAAGAGATGCACGTACGTTTGTAATCTTAAATGCAATATGCACTGAACCTGATAGGTGGCACAATCAGTATTGCTCTATTACAGCATCCTCAGTTTATACCTGCAACCACTCGGGTTATACCTACAGCTACCTCATACAAGTATAAGAAATAGGAGCAGGAGTAGGCCATTCGGCCCTTTGATCATGATCACAATTGATCTTCTACCCCAACTCACCTTCCTGCACTATCCCCATATCCCTTAATTCAATAAGTATCCAAAAATGTATTGATCTCTGTCTTGATTATACCCACTGACTGAGCATCCAAAGCTCTCTGGGGTAGAGAATTCCAAATCCTTTGAGTGAAGAAATGTCTCTCATCTCAGTCCTAAGCAGCTGACCCCTTATTCTGAGACTGTGACCCCTAGTTCTAGACTCCCCAACCTACCCTGTCAAGCCCCTTAAGAATGTTTTATGTTTCAATGAGATCACCTCTTATTCTTCTAAACTCTAGGGAAAACAGGCCTAGTCTCACTTCATAGGACAATCCCCTCATCCCAGGAACTAGTATACTGAACCTTCGGTGCACTCCCTCTAAGGTAAGTTTATCCTTCTTTAGATAAGGAGACTAATATCGTATATGGTACTCCAGGTGTGGTCTCACCAAGGCCCTATGTAATTGCAGTAAAACTTCTTTACTGTTATACTTCAATCCCTTTGTACTAAAGGCCAACATCCCATTTGCTTTCTTAATTGCTTGCTGAACCTGCATGTTGACTTTCTGTGATTCATGTATAAGGACATACAGGTCCTTCTAAATACCAATATTTCCCAGTCTCTCACCATTTAAGAAATATTCCCCTTTTCTATTTTTCCTATCAATGTGGATATCTTCACACTTCCCCACATTATATTCCATCATACTCATGTAACCTGTCTATAATTCCTTCACAGCTTCTTTGCATCCTCCTCACAGCTTACTTTCCCAGCTAACTTTGTATCATCAGCAAACTCGAATGCATTACATTCAGTTCCCATCTAAGACATTAATATAGAATGTAAATAGCTGAGGCCCAAGTACTGATCTTTGTGGTACCCCACTAGTTTTTAAAGCCTGCCAACTCAAAATTGATCCATTTATTCCTACTCTCTGTTTTCTGTCCATTAACCAATCCTCAATATATTACTCCCAATTCCATGAGCTCTAATTTAGTGTAATAACCTCTTGTGTGGCACCTTAATGAATGCTCTTTGAAAATCCAAAAAATACACTACATTCACTGGTCCCCCCTATTCTACTCTGCTGGTTACAACCTCAAAAAACTCTAACAGATTTATCAAGCACAAATTCCCTTTCATAAATCTGTGTTGACTCTTCCTAATCATATTATGATTTTCCAAATGCCCTGTTATCCCATCCCTAATAGTAGATGCTAGCATTTTCCAATCTACTTTATCAGGCTGACTGGTCTATAGTTCCCTGTTTTTTTCTCTCTCTCCTTTCTTGAATAGTGGGGTTATGGTTGCTACCTTCTAATCTATCAGGACAATTCCAGAATGTGGGAATTCTGGAAGATCAAAACCAATGCATCCGCTATATCTGTGGTTACCTCTTTTAAAACCTTAGGTTGCCAGCCATTAATTCCAGGGATTAGTCGATTTTTAGTCCCAATAATGGCTTCAGTACTATTTCTTTACTAATACTAATTTCTTTAGATTTCTTATTCTTGCTAGACTCTTGGTTCTCCACTATTTCCAGAACTTTTTTCAGTCTTTTACCATGAAGACAGATACAAAGTATCTGTTTAATACCTCTGCTATTTCTTTATTCCCCTTTATAAGATATACCCACAGCTACCTTGGGTTAGACCTACAACCACAACACAAAAGCAAAATACTGCAGATGCTGGAAATCTGAAATAAAAGCAGAAAATACTGGAAATACTCAACAGGTCAGCCACCATCTGTGGAGAGAGAAACAGAGCTAATGCTTCAGTTGGATGACCTTTCATCATAAGTGGGAAAAGTTAGAGATACAATAGCTTTTGAACAAGTGGGAAAAAGAACAAAAAGGAAGGTCTGTGATAGGGTGGAAGACAGGAGAAATTAAATGACAAAAGAGTTGGTGGTGCAGAGCCAAAGGGAGTGGTTATGAGACAAAGAAATGAAAAGAAGTGTCAAGATGAGGTATGAATGGCAGAATGATGATCAGCTGTTGTCCGAAAGCAAAAAAAGAGAGAAATAAGAAAGTAAGACCAAAACCAGCAAAGAAAAAGGAAACAAAATGCAGGCAGAGGTTATGATCTGAAATAGTTGAATACTGTGTTGCATCCGCAAGGCTATAAAATGGCTAATTGAAAGTTCCTTGAGCTTGTGATAAGCTTCATTAGTGCACTGTAGGAGGCTGAGGACAGAGACATCAGAGTGTGAGAAAATTGGAGAATTAAAATAACAGGTGACTGGAAAATCAGGGTCATGCTTGCAGACTGAATGGAGGTTGTCCACAAAGCGTTCACCCAATCTGCATTTGCTCAATATTGGGTACTATATTTATTGCTCAGAATGTGCTCTACTCTATATTGGGATCTTCACGATACCCTCTGACCTTCCCCTCTCTGACCCTGAATAATCTGTCGTTATGAAAGGCCGCAGCTTCATCGCCTCATTGAATTTTGAGCTCAGCACATCGCTGATTTCTTCTTCTGTCACCTTTGCTTCCGCACCCACTTCTTTAGCCAGGATTCTTCCCCTGCACAGTGGATACTTTTACCTGGCTGCAGTATTCCCCTTTCACCTGGAACCCTGCCTTTGGCCTCTTACCCTCTCTGGATCTTTACGTTGAGAACTGCTGGTGCGACATTGACCGTCTTAATTTCTCTGCTCTCCTCACACTCTTACCTATCCCCCTTTGAACTTGCTGCACTCTGTTCTCTCAGGTCTAACCCTAACATTGTCATCAAACCTGCTGACAATGGTCGTGCTGTTGTTGTCTGGCGAGCCAACCTCTACCTAGCAGAGGCCGAAAGCCAACTATGACACTTCCTCCTGCCTCCTTCTGAACCATGACCCCACCACCGAACATCAAGCCATCATCTCCAGGATGGTCACTGACCTCATCTCTTCTGGAGATCTTCCCTCCACAGCCTCCAACTTCAGAGTCCCCGATTCTGAACAGCCTGTTTTTACCTCCTTTCCAAGAACAACAAACAGGACTGCCCTGGTAGACACATGATTTCAGCCTTTTCCTGCCCCACTGAACTGATTTCTTCCTATCTCGACTCAATTTTTTCTCCTGCTGTCCAGTCTTTTCCCACCTACATCTGTGACTCTTCCAATGCCCTCCAATACTTTAACAGTTTCCCGACGCTAACCATCTCCTTTTCACCATGGCCGTCCAATCTCTCTAAGCCTCCATCCCATACTGGCACAGTCTGACAACTCTCTGCTTCTCCCTTGAACAGAGGCCCAACCAGTCTTCATCAACCACCACCCTCCTCCGCCTGGCTGAACTTGTTCTCACTTTGAACAACTTCTCCTTTAACTCTACTCACTATCTCCAAATAAAAAGTGTTGCTATGGGTACCGGCACTTGCACAGCAATAACCTGCTCACTGACCCTCAGTTTGGGTTCTGACAGGGCCACTTGGTTCCTGACCTCATTACAGCCTTGGTCCAAACATTGTCAAAAGAGCTGAACTCAAGAGGTGAGGTGCGAGTGATTGCCCTGGATATCAAGGCAGCATTTGACCAAGTGTGGCATCAAGGATCCCAAGCAAAACTGAAGTCAGTGCGAATCAAGGGGAAAACTCTCCACTGGTAGAGTCACACCTAGCATAAAGGAAAATAGTTTTGGTTGTTGGAGGCCAATCATCTCAGCCCCAGGCCATTGCTGCAGGTGTTCCTAGGTACAACCATCTTCAGCTGCTTCATCAATAACCTTCCCTCCATCATAATGTCAGAAGTGGGAATGTTCGCTGATGATTGCACAATGTTCAGTACCATTCGCAACTCCTCAGATGCTGGAACAGTCCGTGTCCATATGCAGCAAGACCTGGACAACATCCAGACAAGGGCTGGTAAGTGGCAAGTAACATTCGCACCACACAAGTGCCAGGCAATGACCATCTCCAATAAGAGAGAATCTAACCACTTCCCCTTGATATTCAATGGCATTTCCATTGCTCAATCCCCCACTATCAACATCCTTGGGTTTACCATTGACTAGAAACTGAATTGGAGCAGCTACATAAATACTGTGGCTACAAGAGCAAGTCAGAGACTGGGAATTCTGCGGCGAGTAACCTACCTCCTGACTCACACGCTGTCCACCATCTGCAAGGCACAAGTCAGGAGTGTGATGGAATACTCCCCACTTGCCTGGATGGGTGCGGCTCCAACAACACACCGGAAACTCAACACCATCCAGGACAAAGCAGCCCACTTTATCGGCACCCCGTCCACCACCTTAAACATTCACTCCCTCCACCATTGACATTCCTTCACTGTCATTGAGTCAGTATCCTGGAACTCCCTCCCTCACAGCATTGTGGGTATACCTGCACCAGCTGGACTGCAGTAGTTCAAGAAGGCAGTTCACCACCCCCTCCTCAAGGGCAGTTAGGGATGGAAAAGAAATGCTGGCCTAGCCAGCAACAGTCACAACCCTTGAAAGAACTGAACAGAAAATTTCCAGTGCAGTGATGACTATATCAGTGCTGTTTCCTGCTCTCGCCATGAACTGGAAAATTTCATCAATTGTGCTTCCAATTTCCAACCATCTCTCACCTTCACATGGTCCATCTCCGATTCTTTCCTTCCCTTCCTTGACTTCTCTGTCTTCATTTCTGGGGACGGACTATCAAAGAATATTCACTATAAGCCCACTGATTCCCACAGCTGCCTCGACTATACTTCTTCAAAACTCACTTCCTGTAAGGACTCCATTCCATTCTCCCAGTTTCTCCGTCTCTGATGTATCTGTTTTGATGCTGCAATGTTCTGTACCAGCACTTTTGATGTTTCTTCCTTTTCCTCAATGGAGGATCCCCCCACCATGGTGGACAGGACCGTGTCCATCCCATTTCCTGCACTTCTGCTGACATGCCTTACCCTCCCTCCCAGAACCATGATAGGGTTTCCCTTTCCTCACCTTCCAATCCATCAGCCTTCGTATTCAACGGATCATCCTCTGTCATTTCTGCCATCTCCAGCGTCATGCAGCCACCAAACACATCTTCCCGCCCCCTGCCCTTTCAGCATTCCAAAGGGACCATTCGCTCTGTGACACCCTGGTCCACTCCTCAATCACCCCCAACAACCCTCCCCTTCCCGCAGCACCTTTCTATGTAAGCACAGGAGATGCAACACCTGCCCTTTTACCTCCTCCTGTTTCACCCAAACACTCCTTCCAGGCGAAACAGCAGTTTTCTTGTACTTCTTTCAACTTAGTATACTGTATTCGCTGCTCATAATGCGGTCTCTTCTACATTGGGGAGACCAAATGCAAATTGGGCGGCCACTTTTCGGAACACCTCCATTCAGTCCGCAAGTGTGACCTCGAGCTTCTAGTTGCCTGTCATTTTCATTTTCTACCTTGCTGACACTCTAACCCCTCTGGCCTCGGTCACCTGCAGTGCTCCAATGCATGCTTGAGGAGCAGCACTTCATCTTTCTATTAGGCACTTTACAGTCTCCAGACTCAAGATTGAGTTCAATAATTTCAGATCATAACTTCTGCCCCATTTTGTTTCCTTTTTCTTTGGTGGTTTTGGTTTTACTCTCTTGGTTTTCCCTTGCTGTTTGCTTTTGGACGAAAGCTCCTCATCATTCTGCCATTCATGCCTCCTCTCAACACATCTTTTGTTTATTTACTGGTCCCATTATCATTCCCTTTGGCCTTGCACCACCATTCCTTTTGTCATGTAATTACTCCTGCCTTCCACCCGATCACATTTTCCACTCTCTTCTCTTTCACTTGCTTAAAATCTATTACATCTCTCACATTTTCCAGTTCTGATGAAAGATCATCGACCCAAAACGTTCACTCTATTTCTCTCCCACAGATTCTGCCTGATCTGCTGTGTATTTCTAAGATTTTCTGTATTTATTTCAGTATACCTACATCTACCTCAGCTTATACTTACAGCCACCTTGACTTATACTTGCAGCCAGCTCAGGTTATACCTACAGCCAACTTTGTGTCTGGAAAAAAAAACCCGACCCGAACCCGACAGAACCACATTGGAACCGAGCCAGACCTGGCCTGGGTCCTTCCATTTTTTCTCGAGCCCAACCCGACTCGAGCCCAGCCCGACCCGACCCAAGCCTGACCCGACCCAAGCCTGACCCGACCCGAACCCGACCACCGGAATGTTCACTTTACCTACCTTCCATTTCCAAATCCATTTTTCACTTTTTCAGGACCTTCCTGGTCTCTGCATCTCAGCTGCTCACTGGATAAACTTGCAGCAAATATTTCAACCTGTAAAGCAGGAGTCTAGGTGATGTATAATGATATTTTCTGAGCCTTTGGGCAGTTGCTGTGTTTATTTTAAGCAATGCAGATACTGGTACAGTGTGGCACAACCTGTCTGGGCAGAACTCCATGGGTTTCTGTTTAACTCATGACCAAACAATCACTGGCTTTGTAGCTCCAATCGTCATTTTTTTAAACAACCTTTCAATTTCAATTAATACTATGTGTGTCCGACCCAGCCCGACCCAGACCTGGCCCGACCCAACCCGAGCCCGAAAGCCGGACCCGGAAGAGCGACCCGGCCCAACCCAAGCCCGACACATGTCGGCGGGTCCCATCGGGTTCAGGTCAGGTAGCAGGCCTTTAGCCAACTCACCTTAAACCTCCAGTCTGCTTGGGTTATATCTGTCCTTACTGATGCTGCTTCGATTTACTTCGAAACACAGAGCACCAATGTGCAGAAGTTTGTAGCTACCATGCCTGTCTACACAAAGCACTTTTCTCGATCGCAGCTACACAAACTGAGATCTATTTTCTGCACAAGTCAATTCTACAAGCCTAGGAAGAAGGTCAGATGTATACTGGTAAATTACATGTCCCATAACAGCTTGACAGGTGTTCAATTCAGTGACATTGCCTTAACATTCTGTAATATATTGGTACCCACACAACAGGAATTCAAAGTCAGATTATTCAGTGCATTGCAACAACAGCAACCACATCAACAGCTTGCATTTATATAGCACCGTTAACGTAATAACATGACCCAAAGCACTTTACAGGATCATTATCAAACAACATTTGACACTGAGCCACATAAGAGGATATTTTCTATATAAAAAAAACCTCTCTCTAAAGCATTTGACACTGAGCCACTTAAGAGGATATTGCAGCAGATGATCAAAAGCAAGGTCAAAGCAGTAGGTTTTAAGGAGTGTCTTACAGGATGAAAGAGGGCTAGAGAGGTTTAGGCAAGGAATTTCAGAGCTTCTGACCTTGGCTACTGAAGACTTTGTCACCAGTGGTGAAGCGAATAGTAATGGCGATGCACAAGTGTCCAGAATTGGAGGAGCTCAGATATCTCAGAGGGTTATAAGACCGGGAAAGTGAAGCCATGGAGGAGTTTGAAAACAAGGCTGATAATTTTTTAATTGAGGCATTGCTTAACCAGGAGCCAATGTAAGTCAATGAGCACAGGGAGGATGAGTGAACGGACTTGGTACGCGTTAGGATATGGGCAGCAGAGTTTTGGAAGACCTCAGGTTTACAGAGGGTAAAACTTGTGAGACCTGCCAGGAGGTCATTGGAAGTGTAGAGGTAACAAAGGCATGGAGGAGGGTTTCAGCAAAGGATAAGCTGAGACAGGGATGGAGTCAGGCAGTGTAACAGAGGTGGAAATAGTTGGTCTTAGTGCTGGTGCTTATATGTTTTCAAAGCTTATCTCGAGGTCAAAAACGACACCAAGGTTGTGAACAGTCTGGTTCATCCTGAGATAGTTGCCAGAGAACAGGATGTAGTCGGTGGATAGGAACAGAGTTTGTGGTAGGAATCAAAGACAATGGGCAGAGTTTTCTCAACTTAGCCCCTGACAAAACAGCGGGCCCATTAGCAGGTCGGGAACCGTCTGGACTCTGCAGCGTGATTTGCTAAAGCTCTTTAACAGAGCCACAGCATTAACATCCTGGCTCCAGGTCTCCCAACCAATCAGGGAGGGCGAGTGAGATGATGTGGTGGATCTGTCAAAGGAAGGATTTCTAACTAATGGGGCCATGGTATGGGTTACAATGACTCACATGCACATGGATTTTTGAGGCTGCAGCAACCACAGGAATGGGAAGCAGACCTGGGAAGGCTGCTCCCTGGGTCTCTTACTCCTACCTGGAGGTCGTCCTGAAGGACCTGAGGTGATATTTCCTAAGGACTTGAGGAAGAGGACAACCTCTCCAACTGAGTAGGCACTGATGGAGGTGACTGAGGAGGTCAGCAGCAGAATTATGGTCCCTCCAGCCTGGAGACAATACACCAGGAGGATCCAGGACCTCAGGAGGGTGGGATAGGTGAGTGACATAACACTTTCAGGTACCAGGCCCCACACTTTGACTGTCCCAGCATTCTCCTGCACTGTACTCAGAACAACACACCTTGCAGCTGCACTCATTCCGCTCTCTCCAGTCATCTCACATCCCCATCTGAATAGCCAACACTCACACTCACCCTCATCCTATTGGTCTCTGGCACCCATGCCTCAAAGTCACCCTCCGCAAATGTTATCCTTCCTTCCTACCCATACAAGCCATTTCTAACACTCAAAACTCTCTGCTTTCTCTCCTTGCGGGAAAGGAGGGCACACAACCTCCGGGAGAGGCAGAGACCTGGTGGGTGTTTGGGAGGGGTGGGGGCGGGTGCTGTGGAGGGGGTGACGGGTGGCCGTCCAGTGACACGCACCTTGACAGCCATTGGCAATGCATGCCCACCTGGTTCACTGGGAAGGAGGTCTTGTTCCAGGAGGCTGCAGACATCAGTAGTGACCTACCATGAAATCATGAGTCTCCTGAGGAACTGGTGCTCACACATGCTGAGAGAGCTGATCCTCTGCCTGTAGATCCTGTGTTGGGAGTCTCACTTCCTTGGAACTAGATCTCTGTGTCCATCTCTTCTGCCCTGTGTGGTGGTATGTTGATGAGGAGAAGGCAGCTGGTGCTAGTGCCGGTGCTGGTATTGATCCTGCTCCCGCTGGTGCTGTTAGTATTGGTGTTGCTGCTCTCTTGCTCTTCAGTAGAGCCTTAAAAGCTGCTCCCATGCTGTGGTGAAGGCTGGGAGCAGGGAAGTGCAACTGCTGGTGTGTGAAATGCAAGACTGGTGAAGTGATTTCTAAGACGTTGGCAATCACCTGTCAAGTACTGAAAGCACTCTGTGAGAAGGAGTGCTGTGAACAGCAGCCGTTCACCTGGCCATGGCTGCAGCACTTCAGTTTCACTGATCAAAGGCTTCCCAGCCTATCAGTTTCACTGCAGTAGCACTCCCCACTGTGCATTTTCCTCGGTGACTCTGGCGAGATGCACAAAACTCGGGAAATAGGTCCACTGCCTGTTAAATCCAGTGTCCTTGGTGAAAACAGAACTTAATGACCTATTAAAATATTTAACTTCTTACCCAACAGCTACACTTTTAGGGAATTTAACTCCCCACATGCAGCCAAACCTGCCTCACCTTGCCTGCGAAAATTCCTCCCAATGGCTTCAGTATTCCCAATACTGCTCATCCAGTACTGGATATCAGACAAGCAGTCTGACAATTTAGAGACAGTAGAGGGATTGAGAATGATGATGAGGTAAAGCTGGGTGTCATCAGTGAAACCTGATGTGTTTCAGATGTCGTCACCGAGGGACACCATGTAGCTGAGAAATAGGTGGGGGTCAAGGCCAAAGATAGATCCTTGGAGGACATCAGAAGTAACTGTGTGGGAGTGGGAAGAGAAGCCGCTGCAGGTGATTCTCTAGATACGACTGGTTAGATAAGAATGGAACCAAGTGAGTGCAGTCCCACCCATCTGGATGATAGAGGAGAGGTATTGGAGAAGAATGTTCATATGTTTATATAATTATGTGGTCAACTGTGTTAAAGCCTACAGACAAGTTGAGAAGGATGAGGAGGGATAGTTTACCAGGGTCACAATTACACAGGATGTCATTTGTGACTTTCTGTGACTAACACGGGAGGCCGTGGCGTAGTGGTATTATCACTGGACTAGTAGCCCAGAGACCCAGGGTATTGATCTGGAGACATGGGTTCAAATTCCACCACAGCAGAAGGTGGCATTTGAATTTAATTAATAACTCTGGAATTAAAAGCTAGTCGAATGATGACCATGAAACCATTGTCGATTGTTGTAAAAACCCATCTGGTTCACTAATGTCCTTTAGGGAAGGAAATCTGCTGTCCTTACCTGGTCTGGCCTACATGTGACTCCAGAACCACAGCAATGTGGTTAACTCTTACATGCCCTCTGAAATGGCCGAGCAAGCTACTCAGTTGTAACTAACCGCTACGAAGTCAATGAAAAGGAATGAAACCAGACGGACCACCCGGCATCGACCTAGGCACTGGAAACGACGACGGCAAACCCAGCCCTGTCGACCCTGCAAAGTCCTCCTTACTAACATCTGCCAAAGCTGGGAGAGCTGTCCCACAGACTAGTCAAGCAACAGCCTGACATAGTCATACTCACGGAATCATACCTTACAGACAATGTCCCAGACACTGCATTCACTATCTCTGGGTATGTCCTCTCCCACCGGCAGGGCAGACCCAGCAGAGGTGGCGGGACAGTGGTATACAGTAGGGAGGGAGTTGCCCTGGGAGTCCTCAACATCGACTCCGGTCCCCATGAAGTCTCTTGGCATCAGGTCAAACATGGGCAAGGTAACCTCCTACTGATTACCACCTACCGCCCTCCCTCAGCAGATGACTCAGTACTCCCCCATGTTGAATACCACTTGGAGGAAACACTGAGGGTGGCAAGGGCACAAAATGTACTCTGGATGGGGGACTTCAATGTCCATCACCAAGAGTGGCTCAGTAGCACCACTACTGACCGAGCTGGCCGAGTACCAAAGGACATAGCTGCTAGACTGGGTCTGAGGCAGGTGGTGGGGGAATCAACACGAGGGGAAAACATACTTGACCTTGTCCTCACCAATCTGCCTGCCGCAGATGCATCTGTCCATGACTGTATTGGTAGGAGTGACCACCGCACAGTCCTTGTGGAGACGAAGTCCCGCCTTCACATTGAGGATACCGTCCATCGTGTTGTGTGGCACTATTACCGTGTTAAATGGGATAGATTTCGAACAGATCTAGCAATGCAAAACTGGGCATCCATGAGGCGCTGTGGGCCATCAGCAGCAGCAGAATTGTACTCAACCACAATCTGTAACCTCATGGCCCGGCATATTCCCCACTCTACCATTACCATCAAGCCAGGAGACCAACCCTGATTCAATGAAGAGTGCAGGAGGGCAGCACCAGACATACTTCAAAATGAGGTGTCAACCTGGTGAAGCTACAACCCAGGACTACTTGCATGCCAAACTGCATAAGCAGCATGCAATAGACAGAACTAAGTGATCCCATAACCAACGGATCAGATCTAAGCTCTGCAGTCCTGCCACATCCAGTTGTGAATGGTGGTGGACAATTAAACAACTAACTGGAGGAGGTGGCTCCACAAATATCCCCATCCTCAGTGATGGGGGAGCCCAGCACATCAGTGCGAAAGATAAAGCAGAGGCATTTGCAACCATCTTCAGCCAGAAGTGCCGAGTTGATGATCCATCTCGGCCTCCTCCTGAAGTCCCCAGCATTACAGATGCCAGACTTCAGCCAATTCAATTAACTCCGCGTGATATCAAGAAACAACTGAAGGCACTGGATACTGCAAAGGCTATGGGTCCTGACAATATTCCGGCAATAGTACTGAAGACCTGTGCTCCAGAACTTGCCGCACCCCTAGCCAAGCTGTTCCAGTACAGCTACAACACTGGCATCTACCCTGCAATGTGGGAAATTGCCCAGGTATGTCCTGTAGACAAAAAGCAGGACAAGTCCAACCTGGCCAATTACTGCCCCATCAGCCTACTCTCAATCATCAGTAAAGTGATGGAAGGTGTCATCAACAGTGCCATCAAGCGGCACTTGCTTAGCAATAACCTTCTCAGTGATGCTCAGTTTGGGTTCCGCCAGGGCCACTCAGCTCCTGACCTCATTACAGCCTTGGTTCAAACATGGACAAAAGAGCTGAACTCAAGAGGTGAGGTGAGAGTGACTGCCCTTGACATCAAGGCAGCATTTGACCGAGTATGGCATCAAGGAGCCCTAGCAAAACTGGAGTCAATGGGAATCAGGGGGAAAACACTCCGCTGGTTGGAGTCATACCTAGCACAAAGGAAGATGGTTGTGGTTGTTGCAGGTCAATCATCTGAGCTCCAGGACATCACTGCAGGAGTTCCTCAGGGTAGTGTCCTAGGCCCAACCATCTTCAGCTGTTTCATCAATGACCTTCCTTCAATCATAAGGTCAGAAGTGGGGATGTTTGCTGATGATTGCACAATGTTCCACACCATTCGCAACTCCTCAAATACTGAAACAATCCATGTAGAAATGCAGTAAGACCTGGACAATATCCAGGCTTGGGCTGATAAGTGGCAAGTAACATTTGCACCACACAAGTGCCAGGCAATGACCATCTCCAACAAGAGAGAATCTAACCATCTCCCTTGACATTCAATGGCATTACCATCGTGGAATCCCCCACTATCAACATCCTAGGGGCTACCATTGACCAGAAACTGAACTGGAATAGTCATTTAAATACCATGGCTATAAGAGCAGATCAAAGGCTAGGAATCCTGTGGCGAGTAACTCACCTCCTGACTCCCCAAAGCCTGTCCACCATCTACAAGGCACAAGTCAGGAGTGTGATGGAATACTCTCCACTTGCCTGGATGGGTGCAGATCCAGCAACACTCAAGAAGCTCAACACCATCCAGAACAAAGCAGCCTGCTTGATTGGCACACCATCCACAAACATTCACTCCCTCCACCACCGACCCACAGTGGCAGCAGTGTGTACCATCTGCAAGATGCACTGCAGTAACGCACCAAGGATCCTTTGACAGCACCTTCCAAACCCGCGACCTCTACCATCTCAAAGGACAAGAGCAGCAGATGCATGGGAACGCCACCACCTGCAAGTTCCCGTCCAAGTCACACACCATCCTGACTTGGAACTACATCGCCGTTCCTTCACTGTCGCTGGGTCAAAATCCTGAAACTCCCTTCCTAACAGCGCTGTGGGTGCAGCTACCTCACATGGACTGCAGCGGTTCAAGAAGGCAGCTTACCACCACCTTCTCAAGGGCAATTAGGGATGGGCAATAAATGCTGGCCTAGCCAGTGACACCCACATCCCGTGAATGAATTAAAAAAAAAACTTCTGTGTTGCAGTGGTGCCAGTTTATAATTCTATGTTCAATGAATTTGGCATTTTATTTATCACTAGTACTGGCTCTGAATTGGAGTACAACAGCATAGTGGTTATATTACTGGGCTAGTAATCCAGAGGCCTGGATTAATTATCAGGTGTTCAAATCCCAGCACAGCAGCTGGGGAATTTAAATTCGATTAATTAAATATAACCTGTAGTAAAAACCAATGGTAAGCATGAAACTACTGGATTTGTTGTCAAACTCATCTGGTTCTCTGATGTCCTTCAGGGAAGGAAATCTATCATTCTCACCTGGTCTGGCCTGTACATGTCTGGCAATGTGGTTGACTCTTACTTTAATGCTCTCTGAACACAAGAAATAGGAGCAGGAGTAGGCCATTTGGCCCTGAGCCTGCTCCACCATTTAATAAGATCATGGTTGATCTGATTATGGCCTCAACTCCATGTTCCTGTCTTCCCAGTCAAAACCCTTGACTCTCTTGTAGATCAAAAATCTATCTAACCCAGCCTTGAAAATATTCAATGACCCAGCCTCCACTGCTTCCTGGGAAGAGTCCACAGACTAATGACACTCAGAGAAAAAAGTTCAGTTCCTGTCAGTCTTAAATGGAAAATACCTAATTTTTAAACTGTATTCCCTACTTTTAGACTCCCCACAAGGGGAAACATCCTCTCAGCATCCACCCTGTCAAGTTCCTTCAGGATCTTATATGTTTCAATTCTGAAATGGCCTAGCAAGCTGCTCAGTTGCATTCAAGAAGGCAGCTCACCAGCAACTACTCAGGGGCAATTCAGAATGGGCAATAGATGCTGGCCTTATCAGTGACACATCCTATAAAGACATTTTTTAAAATGATCAATAAATCACTGCATAACATCGGAAAGTTTAACCCTAAATGCAGCAATTTTGGGGGGTTTCGCATCCAAATCATGCTTGCAAAATAGGCACTAATCACAGGAAAAGTGGATGCTGTGCATTCTGCACTTCAGTCGTACTGGAACAGTATTGCTCTTTTTTTGAAGAGGATGAAACCTGACTGCTTCTGGAGAGGGTGCAGAAATGTAAATTGCATGCAAATGAAGTCAGTGACCTTTTCCTTCAAACTTCTAATGAAGTTCAGGAGCAAACTGCTTCCAGGAAACCTGATTCCGCAAGGTCCCCAGTTGACAATTTTGGTGCTCACTTTGACTGTATAGCCGTATAGTTGGGCTTTTGCCAGCCCCTTTATTTGCGCTGTTACCTTCAAGATCTGAATTATTCACAGTCTCCCTGTCCTCCCTGGCCTACTGCCCAATAGAATGCCTCCAGCAGTGCCCAAAGCATGCCCTCTTCGTTATAATGAAGGCCAGAAGGAAATTTTGGTGTTCCAGCATTTCCCTAGGTATAGTGCACTGCTGGTATGCTGTGCTTTCTTTTCCCCATGACATTGCCGTATAGCCAAAAGAGGTCTGTGGTTTTGGCTTTTTAAGTAAGAAATGATTTCACTGCTCTCTATTTGTTGCGGAGTGCTGTTAGCCTTTTACGTTTAGAGGTTGTTTCCAAACAGTGCTATTTTCCCCTCCAGCCTTTTGCAATATGGCTTATTTATATGCAGATAATGGAAGGCAATCACAAACCCCCTTGGCGATTGGGGAAGCCATCCACCTGGGCCTCTCCTGAGCTTCTAAGATTATAGAATGGGCATTTCCATCTTCTCCTGACCATACACCTTCTCTATACCACCTGGAATAAAACGAGAAGCTTCACCAGTCAAACCAGCACCCTCTTGCTATTCCCATGTCATAATTTTTCACAACCCCACAATTATTTCCCCTGTTCCTTCACCTACTGCTTGGTGCAATGATTCTTTCCTCTTACCAGCTCTCTTCAGGGTAGACTGCAGAAGTGCACAACCTGATACTTGAGGTGCCCCTGCCACCCCAGAGCAGAATTTTAAATAGACATGAAGACTGCCACAATGCAAATTAAACTTCTAGAACACATGTGCTCAATTACAAACTTTCCTTAAATCATCAAAAATAGGCACCATGAAAATTCTGCCCATTACTTTTAAAAGACCAAGATTTTCTGAGTCTCTCCTGCCTGTTACCTGCCCCTTTAATAGTGTTGCTGCCTTTAAGACCTGAATTGTTCACAGTCTTTCTGCCCTCCTGGCCCTGTGCCCAATGGAATTCATCTAGCAGTGCCCAAAGTGTGCCCTCTTCATTATAATGAGGCCCAGCAGGAAATTCTGGTGCTCCAGTATTTCCTTAGGCATGGTGTACTTCTGGTATGTCACCCATGCATTCCCCCCAGACATTGCTCGCTGAGGAAAATCGACCTCTGTTTGACAAACCAAATGAGGCCTTATTTGTGCTTACCACAGCACTGCTGTTACCTCTTTCTTTCCTGTATTTTTTGGGGAGTTGCAAGGATAGCCCAGAAGTGAACAGATAAGCTGGTGTGGAGAGCTACAGAGGTATATCTTTGAAAAGGATGGTGCCAGACAAGGCAGTGATTGATTGAGAATAAACTGTTGAATGAATAAATGACTGTGCACTAGATGGAAGTAAGACTTTCAGAAAGGGAACTTTCTGTTATGTGCAAATTTAATCTGAATCCTGTTGTCTTGAATTGTTGCCTTCTTTCGTGATGGATTTGAAATTGATTCAGAGATGGTTGCTTGCTAGGTACATGCTATTCCTTATATACATCAGTGAATCAGTCTGGACTGCTGAGGACAGATATTTGTGGGAGTTTGATCATTCTTTTTCTGTTTATCTGTCACACATAAATAAATGTTTTCTTCTATGTAAGTCAAAACTGAATATTCTTTTGACATATTTTTCTGGAATCCTTAACAATTATCGATTGAATGCATTAAGCATCATTTAATAAAGCAGGAGAGAAAGGGTACTCAAAGTGTTTCCTGAATAGTTATGTGCCAGCTGGAGTTTCAAATAGTCAGTGGCCGTAACCTAGTGAAAAATAAAATCAAGCATGTTTGGATGGAGGATTATAGAGAAGATTGAATTTTGGAATCACTAGCCTTTCATTCTGAAGAAATCTGTGAGGGGAAGTAAGGAAGTGGGAATAGGAATAAACTTTGAAATAATAGAATTATCCCCTCCGTGAGATGTATGTTTTAAATTCAGTCAGCAAATGGATCCCTTCTTAAAAACTACTATGCGAAAGTTCAAAATCCTGGGACCTTAAATAGTATGCCAAAATCACATGATTTCTCATTTCACTGACTGATATTTTAACCTGTAAAGGTAATATGAGGAGCAGGACTGAAAACTTAATGATCTCATCAATGGAATAGCCCATTGAGAACTGGAAACATATGATATGAGATACATATATAAGTTATTACTGCTGCATTCTTATCATGATACTAATAGAAAATAAAGCAAATACTCAAAATATTTGGCATTGTGACAGCAGAGATCCTCAGAAACTTGAATAAGCATGTTTTCCTGTTCCTTATATGCTGCCCCTCAGTGGCATTTGAAAATGTGGGTCAGCTTCCATAAGTACAATAATATCCCCCAACTTTTCTCTTTGATTCCATTACTGCCTCACTGCTTTTGTATTGCTTGCTTAGTATCAAGTCCTGAGCTAGAACTTTCTTTATCTCCACATTGGCAAAACTAGAGGCATTCCCTTCAGCCCCTGTCACACTGAACCCGCACTTGTACAGGACACTGAGCACGGTTTCAAATTATACATCCAATATATCACCAAGACTACTAATTTCCAACTCCAGAACATCACTCATCTTTGCTCCTACCTCATCTCTTTTACCCTTATCCACACCTTTGTTACCTAAAGGATTGATTTCTTCAGTTCTTTCTTCATCTGTCTCCTCAACTCCATTCTGGACAAGCTCTTAATTCATCCAAGTTTCCATGGACCATCTCCAATGCCACATCAAGCCCCAGACACATGAATTGTGGTTTTACTGACTTCCGCTGGTTTTCTTTCTTCCAGTGCATCAATTTGGAAACCCTAATCCTCATCTTCAATCCCTCCATGAGCCTCACTCCATTCTACCTCTGCAGCCTCTTCAGTCCTACATCTCAGTCCACAGCCTGTCCTTTTCCAATCGGTTAATCCTTGTATTTCCCCTCTCTCTGCTCCATTATTAATGTAAACAGAGTTTCCGCCAACATTTCAGCAAAGTTATATGGCGAAGCGGGACCAGCTGTGAGGAGATTCTCAGCCTATGTTATATTCTATGTGTTTTAATCCTCAGTGAACTGGATTCTCATCTCACACTTTTTTACTCATCTTTTTCAATCCCAGTAATAAAGATGTCAGCATATTTGGATCAACTTGTAACCCACTGTTTTACGTCCAAAATCAAGATAATAAAACATTTTATATATATGTGGGCCATAAATTTCCCATGTATATTTTTTTCTGAAGCAGGAGCGCAGCCAGGTTATGGACAATATATTTTAAGTAACTGAATTCATTAGAATGAAAGTTCTTAATGTTGTAATTTGTGTTTTGTCAAATCAAATACAGAATATCAGAGGAAACTTTGACCCTTCCCCTCTCCTTTTCTCCCCATCGTGTTTAAAAGCAGAGGGAGGAGCATTTGTTCCAGTACAAATGTTTAAAAAGACCTGCTTCTTATTATAATGTGAGAGAAAGCTATATTAGTCACATATTTAAATGACACTACTTACTGATGTAGGGATAAAATAGATTACTTAATAAATTTGTCATTGCAGTACAAATAGAGATTATGGGACTGCTGTAACCCAGTAAGGTGTCAGCACATTCAGGACAGAAGGGAGGCAACAAAATTAGTGAGGTCAAAAAAGTGAAAAACCTGAAGCAGGCTCCTGATGAAGTTATGACATCACTGATAAAATCAACAGAAAGAACAACACAGTTGGCCATTGTTACGATGAGATGCTCTTTTTACAGTAAAAATAAGAAAGAAAGGAGTGCATTTATATTACACCTTTCAGGTCTTAAAGTACTTCACAGCCAATGAAGTGCTTTTAAAGTATAGTTAATGTGGTAATATGTGGTAATGTAGGCAAATGTGGCAGCCAATCTGTGCACAACCAGGTCTGACATATAACAATTAGATAAATGACCAGTTAATCTGTTTTTTAAAAAATTATCATGATTGAGGGATAAATGTTGGTCAGGACACTGAGAGAAATCCCCCTGCTTTTCTTCGAAAAGCGCAATAGAATCTTTTACATCCATTTAACAAGGCTGTTGTTTTAATGTCTGATCTGAAAGATGGCGCCTCTGGAAGTGCAGCATGCTCTCAGTAATGCAATAGAGTATCAGCCTAGATTAAATGCTCAAGGCTCTGGAGTGGGACATAAACCCACAACCTTCTAACTGAGAGGTGAGAGTGCTACCACTGAACCAAGGCTGATATTTTAAAATCCTTTTAATCATCAGCTGACCATGTCTCATTCTTTGGCCTCCTTGTCTCAAGAGACAATGGGTAAGCGCCTGGAGGTGGTCAGTGGTGTGTGGAGCAGCGCCTGGAGTGACTATAAAGGCCATGTCTATACTATAAATAACATTGTATTTCACAATCATCACAAACTTGCAAAACAGAACTTCTGCTCTGACTTCGCCTGTCTCTGATCATGCTACTGGTTATTTTTGATGGCCATCTATATTTGATGTATTAACAGACAAGGTAATTCAGGCCCACTTCAGTTGCACACACATTCAATAATTTTCCACCAGGCTCCATGTTGTCTGCTCTCCTCCTTCACAACAAATTTCTTTCAACAAAACATTCAGTAATTTTATTTGACAATGTCTGCACCATGGGGAATGAATCTTAGGTAAGAGAGTATGGCAATAACGTCTCAGTGTTCTGATATATTCGTAAGCAGAATTTCATTCGTGATGAATGAGATCTGAACTTGTTGCCTTGTAATACAATATATGCTAACAATTATCCTCAATTTAATACATTGCCAGCTATCTGTCATCTTCTGTACAAACCATATGTAACACACCTTTACCTCTATGTTACTACATGAATATTACTTTCTTCATATCATACTCCTAATGTATAACTTTATTACTAGGGCTGCTTTTACACTGTCCCTTTAAGTTTGATTCTAGGACCCAAGTGTCTACCAGCCAGTTCCCAATGTGCATATGGTTAAATCTATTTTCTATCATTCAGTTTGGGGAGATGGTGGCATAGTGGTAATGTCACTGAACTAGTAATCTAGATGCCTAGGCTAATGCCCTGGGGACATGGATTCAAACCCACCAAGGCAGCTGGTGGAATTTAATTTCAATTAATTAATAAACTCAATTAATTAATAAAAATCTGGAATTAAAGCTCATCTCAGTGACGGTCATTAATTGTTATAAAAACCCATCTGGTTCACTCATGTTATTTAGGCAAGGGATTCTGCCATTCTGACCTGGTCTGATCTACATGTGACTCCAGACTCTTAACTGTCCTTTGAAATGGCCAAGCAAGCCATTCAGTTCAAGGGCAATTAGGGATGGGCAACAAATACTGGCCTTGCCAGTGACACCCACATCCCATGGAAGAATAAAAAAAAGTGGCATACTTATGGACCCATGTAAAGAGCCAACTCACAGCCACTAGGCCCCTTCAATCCAAATGAAAGGAAGAACAGTTTAAAATATTCCTAAAAGATTGAGAAAAGTGATTTTATTTGTGTTTCTCGAGACACTGTATGATGGACGATGTCTGATTTGAAAGCTATCTTCTGCAGTATCAATTGTGGTAAACACATTCTGGTAAATGCAATTGCTGTCAATCATCTGTAAATGTTTGTTGTCGATCATGATGTCACTCAAGGATAATGTTACATTAGCCATCTTCGGGATGATACCGTCCCCTTTATTCGGGAAGCCTAAGTTCAAATTCATCAAATTTACCTAAATTACAAAGGGTTATACCCCAAAAGTAATTTTAAAGTCCAAAATTTAACAATGCAAGTAACACACTGAATTTGAATGATATACACGAGTTCAACTTATAGCCTATCTGATATATAGAAAGGTAAATTCACTGCCTGTGAGACCTCCATTTAAAGGGAGGCCAGGTCAGGCAGTATGTTGTAGTCTAATTATATGTATGTATTTTATAAAATACATAATATGCAGATTAAATATGTTTTTTTAACTGTATAATGTATAGTTTAAAACATAGTTTATTAATATATATTCTGGCCAGTCTGAGGGTTCACACAGGAGTGAAGACCAAGTGTAGTCTTCAAGAGAACAGTTAGAGGACCAAAGCGTGCAAACATATTGCAGTCCTGATTAAAGTGCTCTTATTTATTTTTTGGATAACATTTTGACAAAAAGTGAAGCAATTAGTGAATCAGAATTAGTCTGAGGAGATGGGAGATGCAAAACTGAGGTATAGAGTGTCACCGTGAATGGGAAGATATAATTTCCCGGTGAAATGTTTATCTCGGCAAATCCGTTTATAAATGTGGACATATGAATTTATAATAAAACTTGACACGGGAACTTAAATTTTTAGTGTATCATCAATAGCATAATATATTTAATAGATATTTCATATGTTATGTAGTTTGTTTAATCTATTGATCACATAACATGAATTGGATAATGTATTAATATATAGTTTGTAGCATATAAAGTAGAATAAATTGTGTCTAGTTCTTTAGTATTATATGACATGTACTCTAATGTACAGTTTATATTAGATACTTTGTGCTAAGTATTATAATGTAACAGGTGAAGGTATATAATAATGTATTACACCTCCAAGTTTTACATCTCTACATCTCTTTATTGCCCTTCATTCTCAGTTATGCTGACTCTGAACTGTACAGTGTGCTTCTGAATAATGATGATGCCAATCCAAAACAAATGTTTATTTCTAATAAATACTTGATGAAATATTATAGAAAATAATAAAAGCTGCTGATATGTTTACGGCAATAATTTTTTCTTGAGACCCTGCACAGTTCATGAACTGTCCTTGCCGTTTATGATGTCAGAACCATGGAATTGAATTATTTTCTTGTAACTCAGCGCCAGCCATCTGTGTTCCTCTGTGTATTGTCATACATCACAGTGAAACACATTCGTGTCAATCCTCTAGCCAGCCAGAAAAAGAGAAAAGAAAGGGGGGAAAAAATTAAATGATCTTTACAAAAGTAGAGATGTGAGATACATCCGTTACCACTCTATAAATTCCATAAGACATATAGCAACATTAATACAGTTTCAAAGCTTTAATGCATTTGAGATTACATTTCACCTCTTGTGTAAGCAATCCACTTGAATATGTTAAAGCTAAGTAGCAGATCTTTTAAGCAGAAAGTACGAGAGAGGCTGTAACTGAAGCAATCAGCAGTGCTCGTAAAGATAGAAAGGTGTCATAATTTAAGAAAGTAACTGAATCAAAACACCCAAGATGTAATGGAATAGAAAATCCACATATTGAAACATCACTGTAAATAGAAGGTCTTTACCAGCTCCTAATATTTGGTGTAGATAAAGTGAGGAAAAGTGGCACAGAAGTGTTCACGGTAAACATTTCATGAGAAGTAAAATTAGTGTGCACCAAAACTCATTATGTGACACTTTTCATTATTGCACCAGTATTAAGAAGAGGGTAGAATTGTCATTTAAGTAGGGAATAAAAGAGATTAGCTAGTAAAGGGCGCACAATGCAGGATGGGTTTGTGACTTGTCAGTATGGAAGACCCAGTGAGAGACAAACCAGTAGTTAACAGGAAGAGAATCAGGAAAATACCGCTGTCTTGTATATAAGGGGGAGACGGTGGCGTAGTGGTAATGCCACTGAATTAGTAATCCAGAGGCCCAGACCAATGTTCTGGGGACACAGGTTCAAATCTCACCGTGGCAGCTGATGGAACTTAAATTCAATTAATTAAAAGGTTCAATTAATTAATAATTTCTGGAATTGAAAGCTTATTTCAGTAATAGTGCCATGAAACTATCATTGATTGTTGTAAAAACCCATCTGGTTCACTAATGTCCTTTAGGGAAGGAAATCTGCTGTCCTTACCTGGTCTGGCCTACTTGTGACTCCAGACCCACAGCAATGTGGTTGACTCTTAACTGCCATCTGAAATTACCTAGCAAGCTACTCAGTCATCAAGGACAATTAGGGATGGGCAACAAATGCTGGCCTTGCCAGTGACTCCCAAATCCCATGAAAGAATTTAAAAAAATTCTCATCAATCTACAGTAATGCTTTGTATACTGCTTGAGAGTCTGGAAGCATTCATTTTTTTTTTGAAATAAGCCAGCATCAATGCTTTTCAACCTATCACAACAGGAGGTTGTTAGATATTTCAGAATTTTATATATAAATTGGTTCCATATTTGTTTGTGTAGTTCCATACTCTGTATGGAAGTACTATAGACACACTGCTCGTAACTACCAACAAAAATTTGTTTTGATACTTGGACTCATATTTCTACTGTAATACAGATAGGTTTTTTATAGACTGTTCTCTTTTAATGGTTTTACTGTAGTTTCCTTGAGCAAAATTCCTACCTGTGTCCTGTAAACTACACCTGGAAACTGAAGCTGAATCATCAATCTGTTCTTGCAGACTTTCAAAAACTGTAGCATTAGCAATTACCCTATTTGCCATAATCTGAGTACTGAACAAAATGTAACCTATTCCTTCAAGCCCCACTTCAGCGACTCCAAACACTAATCTAGGCTGAGGCTTGAGCACAGTACCGCGGGAGTGCTGCACTGTTGGAGGTGCCATCTTTCAAATGAAATGCTAAATCAAGGCCCAATCTGCCCTCTCGGGTGCGCATAAAAGATCCCATGGCATATTTCGATGAAGTTCTCCTGGTTTCTTGACCAAAATTTATCTCTCAATCAATACCTAAAGCAGATAACTTGGTCATTTATGTCATTGCTGCTTCTGCGACCTAGTTGTGCACAAAATGGCTGCCACATTTCTGCATTACAACAGTACTTTATTGGCTGTAAAGGACTTTTGGACATCCTGAGGTAGTGAAAAGCACCATATAAATGCAAGTTCTTTTTAATCTGTAAGTTTTTGAAATGCTTTCAGTTTCTCAGTACATTGGTCAAATAAAAGACTTGATAATTGAATGCACACAAATTTGCTCTCTTTCTACAGCACACACTTATGTTGTTGAGATTTGTGATGTACTGGCTTTTTTCAGTATCCACTCTCCCTGCTGAACACCTTCAGTCTCATGTTTTTCCATGATATGCAGCTGCTGACCATTCAAGTCCGTTGTGAGGACACTAACCAAATGCAGCATGCAGTATGTAATGTATTGGCTCACAGGAAAGTGATGGCTCTTGAGATGTCTCATTGATGCGGCATAGAAGTTGAGTACATTGGCGGTGGCTTTCATTGCTGTTGGTAATGCAATGGAGTTGGCTGATTGTGCTGGCAAAGATTTATAGACCACAGATTGCACAGACCACACTGCTCCTCAGACCTACCCTGTCAATTGGTTCTATTGTGATTGATCTACTGCCTGGTGTACCTACTGCAAGCCCTGCACTTCCTATGCTGCTGCATCCCAAGGCTGTCTTCTGCTTATCTTGCTGCTGCACTGGGAAATACCTGATAATTGCCAAAGAATCTATGTTGTCAGGTAGAAAATTCTCTCAACAAATCTTGTTTGCAAATGTATTTGCTCCCAATAATACCAAATTTTATTTGCATTTTTTTTTTCTCAGCTGCAAATTATTCTGTATTGTTTTAAAAATTCAGAATGTACAGTCTAGGGGAAAAGGAAGAACTTATATTTATACAGTGCTTTTCACAATCTCAGGATGTCCCAAAGAACGTCATTGCCAATGAAGTACTTTTGAAGTGTGCTCACTGCTGTAAAGTAGGAAAATGTAAGTGATGTATCAGTCTAGTTAGTCATTTTTATGAATAGGGTGTGCTTGGGTTCACTGTCAGCGATGTAGTAGTACCAAAACACTGCTCTGACACTGCTAATATACATGCATTGTCCTTTTGACTTTCCCGTGTCATTTCCCTCAGCTTTATTAAGGCTATTAACATAACAGCGAGGCCTGGACAATGTATGTCAGCCAAGAGCGACGTCTCAATTCATTCCATCTTCGCTGCCTCCGGAGAATACTTGGCATCAGGTGGCAGGACCGTATCTCCAACACAGAAGTCCTCGAGGCGGCCAACATCCCCAGCTTGTACACACTACTGAGTCAGCGGCGCTTGAGATGGCTTGGCCATGTGAGCCGCATGGAAGATGGCAGGATCCCAAAGATACATTGTACAGCGAGCTCGCCACTGGTATCAGACCCATCGGCCGTCCATGTCTCCGCTTTAAAGACGTCTGCAAACGTGACATGAAATCCTGTGACATTGATCACAAGTCGTGGGAGTCAGTTGCCAGCGGTCGCCAGAGCTGGCGGGCAGCCATAAAGATGGGGCTAAAATGTGGCGAGTCGAAGAGACTTAGTAGTTGGCAGGAAAAAAGACAGAGGCGCAGGGGGAGAGCCAACTGTGCAACAGCCTCGACAAACAAATTTCTCTGCAGCACCTGTGGAAGAGCCTGTCACTCTAGAATTGGCCTTTATAACCACTCCAGGCGCTGCTTCACAAACCACTGACCACCTCCAGGCGCGTATCCATTGTCTCTCGAGATAAGGAGGCCCAAAAGAAACGTTCATCATGCTTATAAATGTGATTCAGGGCCATCTGACTCACTCTATTATTTTTATTTTAAATGGTAGCTCCAAGTAGGTCTTTGTGTGTTGGGCTGTAAACTATATGACTGTTTTCTGCTGCATTTGTGTGACAACATTGCCACACATAGTGTACCAATGGAGCCAATACTACTAAATCAGCCAGATAAAGTGGGACAGAAAAGAAAGCTGAAAACTTTGTTTAATTTCAGTTATTGGGGAATGTAGCCACTGCTGCTGAAGATGTGGAACGTAGTGAGGATTGGCCCAGGTCTATCGACTGCTGAGTTGTGGAGATGAAGCAGAGATACTCATCTATAAATAAATTGTCATGCCAAGAAAATAGGGTGTGAGGCCTGTTGTAATGTATAATTCAGCTCATTTAAAACTGAAGGAATATCACTGTCAAGCGAATTTTGCGCAAGTTGAAATAAAAGCAGAATACTGCAGATGCTGGAAATCTGAAATAAAAACAGAAAGAGCTGGAAATACTCAGCAGGTTTGACAGCATCTGCAGAGTGAATCAGAGTTCACGTTTCAGGTTGATGACCTTTCATTAGAACTGAGAAAATTAGAAAATCTGATCTACTGGTTTACAACTTTGAGGAAGATGATGTCCAAACTCAAAAGGGATTTGGCCTGCAAAGCAGCCAACAAGATTCTGTTGTAAAGAAGAATTTATGGACCAAAACTCTGGATGGAATATCTGTGGCTGAACTGGACTCCATGATATAGAGTTTCTACCGTGTCTATCACTTAGCTAGGAATGATCACCCATATATGGCCATTCAGGACTAGTTGAGTTACAGGAGGTAAATAAACTTAATCTTGGACTACACACATCTTCAATTGTTGATGCACTGAAGCGAGATGTGAGAGACAGTTGCATTGCTGTCTCCCAGAGAACCACTGAGTCAGTGTCCACATCTTCAAACTGGAAGCCTCAGGACCACCAAAGGAAAGTCGCGTGACCACCGAATTCAGCCGGAAGCCAGCCTCGTCACCAACCTCCACAAACTGTATACCCCTTTTATTTCTCTGGACTCTAATTCAACCAATCTGTGCCTCTCCACTCTGTAACCTGTTTGTCTTTGTGTGTGTGTGTGCGTGTGTGAGAGAGAGAGAGAAAGTTGGAGCATTTTTATTGTTTTTACTTAAATTGGATTAAGTACAATAAAGTTAACCTCTTAAATAAAATAAAAACAGAAAGTGCTGGAAATACTCAGCAGGTCTGGCAGCATCTGTGGAGAGAGAAGCAGAGTTAACATTTCATCAGAACTAGGTTAACCTCTTTCTGTTAAACTCGAGAAAACTCGATATTTTTATGATCACGGCACGTAAGCAGTTAAACACTCACCGAATTGGCAAGTATATCCACTTCAAACAGAAATAAACCTCTTGTGGTCAAACAAGGAGAGGGAGAAGAAGGGAGGCCTTCGAGCCCACCTCACCTGATTGTAACAGTAAGGTATCAATTTAATTGTTGAATCTACCACCTTCTGCCAACAAAATTGATTTCTTGGCACATCTTAGATATAACACTGACAAAAGGGATGACCCTCATCATATTCTTGAACTGATTGAATATCTCTGATCAGATTATGAAGAGCTTGCTTGAAAGACTTAAGAGTCATGGATTTGAGGGCATATATTTGCAGAATCAATTTATTGCATTTTTAATGGTGATACTAGTGCATTGTTCAGTCGCAAGGTAGCATTTGTTAGTGTCTTACAGGTAACTAGATGGACGTCAAAATATGGAATTGTCTCAATCACGGGATTAAACTAGCAGGTAAAGATGCCATTGATGAAGTGAACAGTTTTAGCCATTGTTATGAAATCATACAAGATGTACAACTATTCAGCACTCAACCAAAAGAACATGCTGGAGCCCTGGATTTGGAACTGAATAAAGTTGCTGTCTATTAGGAGCCGGATGTGTTCATGTATTAGTGTGTGCTGAATGGAATAACTGGGACACTTCAGGCTCATGTCTTTGCAGCTTCAGAAGACAAGAGACAAAGGGGAGAGAGCTAAATTTTCTATGTTCTTAGAGTTATTGCAGAAGCAGTATACCACACTTATGTATGCAGAAAGGGTACTGAAATGCACTGTATGAATCAGAGAAACTACAAAGGTGAAACCAGTTTCAAGGGCACTGGAAGTAAAAGTGCAGCTCATGAAGGTCAGCTGAAAAATGTTCTTTTCGTCTTTAATTAAAAGCATGTTAGCTTCAACTAGCAGCAGTTTCTTTCAAGTTTGATAAACCATATGAAAGTCTGATTATTTGCTACCATTGCAGCATATGACAGGAACACCAGAGGGAACAGGGAACACAGAGTACAATCTTGATTTGTTACCAAATATGCATACTGGTTTGTGAGGAAAAAGTGCAATTACAGTGTAAAACTTGCTCCATGAATCACATAAAAGTGTTTTGTTGCGACTTCAGACTTATTGTTGGATGTAACTGTCTCTCACTGAGAGTGGCAGAGGCTTTCAGTGGGACAGGTATCATTGAAGGTGGCAGAAGGAGTATGAAGTAGGGTAGGCATTGCTGTGAGTGACAGAATTATAGTGGGCAGACATTACTGAATGTCAGAAGCGAATGATATGGGGATCTGAGTGACAGAGGGAGGCAGTGGCGTAGTAGTATTATCACTGTACTAGTAATTGAGAGACCCAGGGTATTACTCTGGGATTGAATCCCAACATGGCAGAAGGTGGAATTTGAATTCAATTAATAAATCTGGAATTAAAAGCTAGTCTAATGATGGCCATGAAACCATTGTCAATTGTTGTAAAAACCCATCTGGTTCACTAATGTTCTTTAGGGAAGGAAATCTGCTGTCCTTACCTGGTCTGGCCTACATGTGACTGCAGACTCACAGCAATGTGGTTGACTCTGAAATGGCCTAGCAAGCCACTGAGTTGTATCAAAGTGCTACAAAGTCGATAAGGATTGAAACTGGATGGACCACCTGGCATCGACCTCGGCACTGGCAATGACAAGACAAACTCAGCTTTGTTGACCTACTCCTCCTTATTAATGTCAGGGGGCTTATTGCCAAAGTTGGGAGAGTTGTCCCACAGACTTGTCATGCAGCAGCCTGACATAGTCATACTCACGAATTATACCTTACAATGTCCCAGACACCGCCATCAACATCCCTGGGTGGTATACAGTTGGGAGGGAGTCCTCAACAACAACTCTGGGCCTCATGAAGTCTCATAGGATCAGGTCAAACATGGGCAAGGAAACCTCCTGCTGATTACCACCTACCCCACCCCCTCAGCAGATGAATCAGTACTCCTCCATGTTGAACACCACTTAAAGGAAGCACTGAGGGTGGCAAGGGCACAGAATATACTCTGGTTGGAGGACTTCAATGTCCATCACCAAGCGTGGCTCAGTAGCACCACTACTGACTGAGTCCTAAAGGACAGAGCTGCTAGACTGGGCCTGTGGCAAATGGTGAGGGAAAAACATATTTGACCTCGTTCTCACCAATCTGCCTCCGGCCGATGCATCTGTCCATGACAGTATTGGTAGAAGTGACCACCGCACAGTCCTTGCGGAGACAAAGTCCCGTCTTCACATTGTGTTGTGTGGCACTACCACCGTGCTAAATGGGATGGATTTTGAACAGATCTAGCAACTCAAAACTGGGCATCCATGAGGCAATGTGGGGCAGCAGCAGAATTGTATTCAACCACAATCTGTAATCTCATGGCTCGGCATATCCCCCACTCTACCATTACCATCAATCCGAGGGATCAACCCTGGTCCAGTGAAGAGTGCAGGAGGGCATGCATTAAAATGAGGTGTCAACCTGATGAACTACAACACAGAACTACTTATGCGCTAAACAGCAGAAGCAGCATGTGATAGACAGAGCTTCGCAATCCCACAACCAAGGGATCAAATCTAAGCCCTGCAACATCCAGTTGTGAATGATGGTGGACAATTAAACAACTAACTGGAGGAGGTTGCTCCACAAATATCCCCGTCCTCAATGATGGGGGGAGCCCAGCACATCAGTACAAAAGATAAGGCTGAAGCATTTGCAACAATCTTCAACCAGAAGTGCCGAATAGATGATCCATCTCGGCCTCCTCCTGAAGTCCCCAGCATCACAGATGCCAGTCTTCAGCCAATTTGATTCACTCCGCGTGATATCAAGAAACGACTGAAGGCACTGGATACTGCAAAGACTATGGGCCCTGACAACATTCTGGCAATAGGACTAAAGACCTGTGCTCCAGAACATGCCGCGCCCCTAGTCAAGCTGTTCCAGTACAGCTACAACACTGGCATCTACCCAGCAATGTGCAAAAAGCAGGACAAGTCCAACCCAGCCAATTACCGCCCCATCAGTCTACTCTCGATCATCAGTAAAGTGACGGAAGGTATCATCGACAGTGCTATCAAGCGGCACTTGCTTAGCAATAACCTGCTCAATTTGGGTTCAAACTATCAATGTCCTGGGGGTTTCCATTGACCAGAAACTGAACTGGACCAGCCACGTAAATACCGTGGCTATAAGAGCAGGTCAGAGGCTAGGAATCCTGCGGCGAGTAACTCACCTCCTAACTCCCCACAGCCTGTCGACAAGGTACGTCAGGAATGTGATGGAATACACTTGTCTGGATGGGTGCAGCTCCAACAACACTCAAGGAGCTCGACACCATCCAGGACAAAGCAGCTCACTTAATTGTCACCCCATCCACAAACATTCACTCCCTCCACCACCGACGCACAGTGGCAGCCGTGTGTACCATATACAAGATACAGTGCAGCAACGCACCAAGGTTCCTTAGACAGCACCTTCCAAACCCGTGACCTCTGCCAACTAGAAGAACAAGGGCAGCAGATGCGTGGGAACACCACCACCTGCAAGATCCCCTCCAAGCCACACACCATCCTGACTTGGAACTATATCACCATTCCTTCAATGTTGCTGGGCCAAAATCCTGGAACTCCCTTCCTAACAGCATTGTGTGTGTACCTACACGCCAAGAACTGCAGCGGTTCAAAAAGGCAGCTCACCAGCACCTTCTCAAGGGCAATTAGGGATGGGCACTAAATACTAGCCTAGCCAGCGACGCCCACACCCCATGAATGAATAGAAAGAAAACAAAAGATAGATATAGGGTACACATCACTGAGTGACGGTGAGCAATAGTGGCTAAGCATTTCTGTGAGTGACAGTGAGTGATGTGAATAAGAAAGTAAATGGGGCAGACATCACTCTGAGTGATTGAGAGAGTGATCTGGGGGAGGTATCACTGTGATTCAATGGGATTAAGGGATGGAATGAGTATTTGTCATGGGGCAGAGATCACAATGGTTATCACAGTGAGTGTTATGGGACAAACATCAATATGGTTGACAGAAAACTGGTGAGTTATCCTAATTGAGCAGATTTCACTGTGATTGACAAGTTTGTCAATGTGTGATAGATTTCGCAGTGATTAATAGATTCAGTCCTGTGTGATTGATTCATGCTGACTGACAGCAGGGGTATTATGGAACAGATATCACTGCAATTGATAGATTCGGCATTGTGTGACAGATATCACTGTAATTGACAGTGAATGTTATGGGGCAGATATCACAGTCACCGATAGATTCAACATTGCATAACAGACATCACTGTAATTGACAGTCAGTGTCATGAGGCTGATATCACGGTGATTGATAGATTCACCATTGTTTGGCAGTATCACAAAACTGACAGCAAGTGGTACGAGACAGACATCACTGTGATTTACAAAGTGAGCAAAACTCAGATTTCATAAGTGGAATATTTGCAATTCAAATCTAAAATCTTGGAAAGAAAATAAATATTATGAAAGGAGTCATGATTCCTCCAGTGTTCCCTGACAATCCCAATGTTGATGTAACTGTGGAGTTATATTGCCATTAACAATTGTAGCATAAAAGAGTTAGTACTAGAAATAGAATTGTTTTCCATTTTTTTACAGCAGGCGGCTTCAAAGAAATCATGAGGAAATTGCTTTTGTGCTGAGGTCATATCCCAGAAACAGTTAAAAAAAAGCATGTTGCCTTTTCTTTAGTTGGAGATGCAGATTCACTGATATTGCTACTGCCACTTCTTGGCTGTTTGAGACTTTGCCTTCCTGTTTCATATTACTGAAAGGCTATTATTTTCCTTGTGAGGTATAGATATATATATATAAAAAAGAATCTTTTCAGTCTACTTCTCTTAAAATGGAGTAAACAGTCCTGCTGTTGTTTGCCGTAAGGTTGATTCGTGGTTCTATTTATTGCACTGAAATTGTTTCCACTCTCTGAGATTTTTATCTGTTGTTGTTGCATGAAAGGAAGCTGTCATGACGTTAAATAGCAAACTGTTCTGTGAAAAAGTGTGCAAGCTAGGTGAAAAACCTGGAATACTATGCCAGACCTGAAGCTGGAGCATGTAATATCCAACATTGGGCACTATGGTGCAGTATTATATGGCTGTAGATCCCACACAGTGAGAACCTGATTTTAGATAGGCCTTTCGAGATGGCATTAAGCAGAGAAGAGGCATATCCCCAGTCAGAATGCCAAACCAATTCATGTAACATTGCATACCACCCAGCTGTTGTTTATTGGGCAACTTTGGTTAATTATCTTCTTCCTAGCTTACAGGTAGGGTTGCTGAGACCAATTGTATTTGCTTTGTTCCTGCCCTGCCTGCAGTCAGTTAATTCAGCATAGTCCAGGGAAGGAAAATGTGATCCTCTGGATCTAAGTGATGTGGTAAGATCATGGGAAGTGCACTTAGCTATTAAACCATTGCAAGAGCTCCTTTATTTAGTTTTATTTTTATCTGAACAAACCATGCATCACAGCATCCTTTGAAAAAAAGCCCAAACAACCAATATATTGCTTTGTGCAGAATTCTGTGCACTTTAGTGCAATAAGGCACACAGTCAGATTCAGACGTGTCTGCTTTCATAAGATTGAAGACAGGTAAAGCATCTGCGTCTCTTGGCTTGTCCCATGATCTGTTCCTTGCTGACCTCGTGTAAAAATTAATCATAGGCAGAAATATGAAAAATGGACCTAGAGTTTAACACAGAGTCTTGAAAAGCAAGGACTTCTCTCACATGTAGCAGATATTATTCTGTAACATTTATATGCTGTCATCATGGGAGATTACCAATTCCAACACAACATTTTAAGCTGTTACTTTTCAGAGCAATATAAATTCAGAAAAAGTAATTTGCTAGCATTACTGTGTCAATATTTCTATAAATTCAGCAGAAGAAGTCATTTGGAAAGACAGAATTGTCCTTGAGACACACACCTTAAAAAAACTGCTTGTTTGTTACATAGAGTGAGACAGGAGATCTGAGAAAAGTAACAGGAAATAGAACATGGCATGTCACAGGAGGGGCTGCTGAAGATGTGAATATGACAGAACAGAATGAGAAAAATACCATTCAGCCTGCTTTTATTTTAAAAAGACTCTTAATAAATTAGCAAGCCTGACACACGTTTTTTGGGTAATGTGCATTTTTAAAAACTCATTCTCAGGATGTGGGTGTCACTGACAAGGTCAGCATTTATTGCCCATCCCTAATTGCCCTTGAGAAGGTGGAGGTGAGCCATCTTCTTGAACCACTGCAAGTGCAGTGGTTTGGTACTTACCTTCCAGGAGAGGAGCAGACCTGCAGGAAGAACACTGAGCAGGGAGCCAATAAATACAGCACGAGGATTGCGGCCTAGAGCACTTACCTTCCAGGAGAGCAGCGGGGAGGAGTCCAGGTGCACTGGAGTTTGAAAACACGGTGAACAGTGACATCACTGGAAAGCTGCAAGGTGATTGTTTGGTGAGTTACTGCTGTTAGGGAGTATCAATAAATTTATCAGTATCAGTATTTAGCTGGGTTAGTACATTACTGTTAAGGGGCGTGTGTAAATAGCTTAATAATAAGGAACAAGTGAGTAGCTGGTTATTTTTTTTGAGTAAGGTTTATTTTAGCTAGTGAACTGTATGGATTTTTGGTAGGATTTATCAGTACAAGTAAGGCTGTATTAATAATTCTAAGCTGTTGTAGTATTGGTAAGGTTTTTTCAGCAGTAGCAAAGGGTCAACAAATACATAAAGGAATAGCAGGGTTGCTTCAACCTCAAGAGTGCACCTCCTATGCTATGTGGGAGCTCCAGGATGCTTTCCGTATCCTGGAGAACCATTTGTGCAGGAAATGTCGTCAATTGAAGCAGCTTGAGCTCTGGGTTTTGGAACTTGAGTGGCAGCTGGCAACATTGTGATGCATTTGTGAGGATGAGAGCTACGTGGATAGCACGTTTATAGATGTGGTCACCCTACAGTTTAAGATTATGCAGGGAGAGAGGGAATGGGTGACGACCAGGCAGTCAAAAAGAATCGGGCAAGTAGTGCCGGGGACCCTTGAGTGCATCTCACTCTCCAACAGGTATTCAGTTCTGAATACTGAGGAAAGTGATGCTTCACCTGGGGAATGCAGCCAGAGCCAAGTCCAAGGCACTGCTGGTGGCTCAGCTGCACAGTGGGGTACAGGGAAGACTGGAAGAGCCATAGTGATGGGTGATACAATAGTCAGGGGAACAGACAGGTGTTTCTGTGGACACAGACGTGAATCCAGGATGGTGTGTTGCCTCCCAGGTGCCAGGGTCAAGGATGTCACTGAGCGGCTGCAGAGCATCCTGAACAGGGAGGGTGAACAGCCAGCAGTTGTGGTCCACATCGAAACCAGCAACATAGGTAGAAAGAGGGATGTGGTCTTGCAGTCAGAATTTAGGGAGATAGGTAAGAAATTAGCAAGCAGGATCTCAAAAGTAGTAATCTCTGGATTACTCCCAGTGCCACGTGCAAGTGAGTATAGAAATCGAAGGATAAGATGAATATGTGGGTGGAAAGATGGTGCAGGACGGAGGGTTTCTGATTCCTTGGACATTGGGACCGGCTCTAGGGGAGATGGGACCTGAACAGAGCCGGGACTGAGTTCCTTGCGGGACGTTTTGCTAGTGCTGTTGGGGAGGGTTTAAACTAGTTTGGCAGGGAGAACGGGGGCCTGAGGGTAGACTCAGTTGGGACAAAATCAGAAATGAAAATGGAAGGCAGACCATTAATGGATGAGTCAGGAAGACATAGGAAACGAGGGTTAGAAAATTAAAAAAAGAGTTTGACAGTGCTATTTCAATGGAAGGAGTATAGCAAATAAAGCAGATGATTTGAGGGCACAGATAAACACGTGGCAGTATGATATCATAGCTATTACAGAAACATGGCTTAAGGAGGGACAGGAATGGCAGCTCAGTGTTCCTGGTTTATAGGGCTTTCAGACGCGATAGGGAGGGGGATAAGAAAGGAGGGGGAGTGGCAATTTTGGTCAAGGAAACTATTACAGCTGTGAGAAGGGATAACATTTTGGAAGGTTCATCAAATGAGGCCATATGGATTGAGATAAGGAACAAAAAAGAGGCAATCACACTACTGGGCGTGTACTATAGACCCCCAAATAGTCAGAGGGAGACAGAAGAGCATATATGTAGCCAAATCTCTGAGAAGTGCAAGAACACTAGGGCAGCAATAGTGGGGGATTTTAACTACCCCAATATTAACTGGGATAGTTTTAATGTGAAAGGAATTGAGGGAGCAGAATTCTTGAGGTGCATTCAGGAGAACTTTTTTGCCCAGTATGTAGCAAGTCCAACAAGAGAAGGCGCAGTTTTAGACTTAGTTTTAGGAAATGAAGATGAGCAGGTGGAAGGAGTGCCAGTGGGAGAGCATTTTGGTGGTAGTGATCATAATTCAATCAGTTTTAACATAATTATGGAAAAGGACAGAGAGAGAACAAGAGTTAGAGTTCTCAATTGGGGCAAGGTCAATTTTGCTAAACTGGGGAGTGATTTAGCAAAAGTGGACTGGAAACAGCTACTTGAAGGTAAATCGGTGTCAGAACAATGGGAGGCATTCAAAGGGGAGATTCAAGGTGTTCAGAGTAAACATGTTCCCACAAAGAAAAGGAGTGAGATGGCCAAATCTAGAACCCCATGGATGTCAAGGAGCCCACAGGGTAAGATAAGGCAGAAAAGGAAAGCTTATGTCCAACACCGAGAACTCAATACTACAGAAAGCGAGAGGAGCATAGAAAGTGGAGGGGTGAAATCAAAAAGGAAATAAGGAAAGCAAAGAGAGAGCATGAAAGAATATTGGCAAGCAAAATCAAGGTAAACCCAAAGATTATTTATCAATACATTCAGAGTAAGAGGATAACTAAGGAGAGATTAGGGCCCAAAAAGATCAAAAAGGTAACCTATGTATCGGGGCAGAAGATATTGGTATGGTTCCGAATGAATACTTTGCGTCTGTCTTCACTAAAGAGGGGGACGATGCTGGCATTGTAGTTAAGGAGGAAAAGTGTAAAGTATTGGATGTGATAAACATAGGGAGAGAGGAAGTATTAATGGGATTAGCATCCTTGAAAGTTGAGAAATCACCAGGGCCAGATGAAATGTATTCTAGGCTGTTAAAAGAAGTAAGCGAGGAAATAGCAGAGGGTCTGACCATCATTTTCCAGTCCTCACTGGATACAGGTGTGGTGCCGGAGGATTAGAGCATTGCTAACATTGTACTTCTGTTTAAAAAGGGAGCAAGGGATAGACCGAATAATTACAGGCCAGTCAGTCTAACCTCAGTAGTGGGCAAATTATTGGAATATATTCTGAGAAACAGGATAAACTGTCACTTAGGCACAGGTTAATCAGGAATCATCAGCATGGATTTGCTAAGGGAAGATCTTGTTTGACCACTAAAATAAAACCAAAATACTGCAGATGCTGGAAATCTGAAATTAAAACAAGAAATGCTGGAAATATTCAGCAGGTCTGGCAGCATCTGTGAAGAGAGAAACAGAGTTAATGTTTCAGGTCAGTGACCTTTCATCAGAACTGGCAAAGGTTAGAAATGTAATAGGTTTTAAGCAAATAAAGTGGGGCTGGGGCAAGAGATAACAAAAGTAAAAGTGTTGATAGGACAGGGTCACAGAGAATACCTGACCAGAAGGTCGTGGAGAAAAGGCAAACAGTATGTTAATTATGTTACTATTAACATACCCTTTGCTTTTGCTCCATAACGTTCTGGTCCGTTATTCTCTGTGACCATGTCCTATCAACACCTTTGCTTTTGTTATCTCTTGCCCCAGCTCCACTTTATTTTCTTAAACCTATTACATTTCAAACCGTTACCAACTCTGATGAAGGGTCACTGACCTGAAACATTAACTCTGTTTCTCTCTTCACAGATGCTGCCAGACCTGCTGAATATTTCCAGCATTTCTTGTTTTTATCTTGTTTGACCAACTTGATTAAATTTTTTGAAGAAGTAACAAGGGAGATAGATGAGGGTAGTGTAGTTGATGTGGTCTACATGAATTTTAGCAAGGCTATTGACAAGATCCCACATGGCAGACTGGTTAAAAAAATAAAATCCCATGGGATCCAGGGAAATGCAGCAAGGTAGATACAAAATTGGCTCAGGGGCAGGAAACAAAGGGTAATTGTTGACGGCTGTTTTAGCAACTGGAGGGCTGTTTCCAGTGGTGTTCCACAGGGCTCAGTACAGGGTCCCCTGCTTTTTGTGGTATGTATTAATGATTTGGATGTAAATGTAGGGGGCATGATCAAGAAGTTTGCAGATGACAAAGATTGGTCGTGTGGCAAATAGTGAGGAGGATAGCTGTAGGCTGCAGGAAGATATTGATGGTCTGGTCAGATGGGCAGAAAAGTGGCAAATGGAATTCAACTTGGAGATGTGTGAGGTGATGCATTTGGGGAGGTGAAACAAGGCAAAGGGATACACGATTAATGGGAAAATACTGAGAAGTGTAGAGGAAGCGATGGACCTTGGAATGAATGTCCACAGATCCCTGAAGGTAGCAGGATGTGTCGATAAGGTGGTTAAAAAGGCATATGGAATCCTTTCTTTTATTAGCCGAGGTATAGAATACAAGAGCAGGGAGGTTATGCTGGAACTGTATAATTCATTGGTTAGGCCACAACTTGAGTACTGTGTGCAGTTCTGGTCACCTCATTGCAGAAAGGATGTAATTTGCACTGGAGAGGATACAAAGGAGATTTACAAGGATGTTGCCAGGACTGGAAAAATGCAGCTATGAGGAACGATTGGATAGGCTGGGGTTGTTCTCCTTGGAACAGAGAAGGCTGAGGGGAGATCTGATTGAAATGTACAAAATTTTGAGGGGTCTGGATAGAGTGGAGGTGAAGGGTCCATTTACCTTAGCAGAGAGGTCAGTGATGAGGGGGCATAGATTTAAAGTGATTGGTAGAAAAATTAGAGGGGAGATGAGGAATAATTTTTTCACCCAGAGGGTGGGTGGGGGTCTGGAACTCACTGCCTGAAAGGGTAGTTGAGGCAGAGACGCTCAACTCATTCAAAAGGAGTCTGGATATAAACCTCAAGTGCCGTAATCTGCAGGGCTACAGACCAAATGCTGGAAAGTGGGATTAGAATAGGTGGATTGTTTTTCGGCTGGCTGAGACACAATGGGCCAAGTGGCCTCTTTCTGTGCTTTAAACTTTCTATGATACAACTGAGCAGCTTGCTAGGCCATTTCAGAGGGCAGTTGAGAATCAACCACATTGTTGTGCTTCTAGAGTCACATATAGTTTTTTAATTCCAGATTTATTTAATTAATTGAATTTAAATTCCCCAGCTGCCATGGTGGAATTTGAACTCATGTCTCCAGATCATTAGTTCAGACCTCTGGATTCCTAACCCAGTAACATAACCACTATGCTACTGTAACCACAACATTGGATACCATGCACGCCGATACACTAAGTATGTACATTTGGGCAGTATGCACGGAGTACAGCTACTTATACATCTCTTTACTCCATATCAGCTTTTGTGACAACTGACAATTAAGAAAGCCTGTAAAGTTACTTGGAATAAGATCTAGGCCTCATTCTGAACAGAGAGGGCTGGGTGAAGGTGTTTGGCCTCCTCACTTTCTCGCAAAGCTTGTTATCATGGATTATCCTCTGGGCATTCAATGAAGCAAGTAGACCTTTTTAGAAAATATACTACATGCAAAACACTGGTTAGGCCTCAGCTGGAGTATTGTGTTCAGTTCTGGGCACCATATTTTAGAAAGAATGTCAAAGCCTTTGAGAGGGTACAGTAGAGATTTACCAGAATGGTACCAGGGATGAGGGACTTCAGTATGTGGAGAGACTGAAGAACCTGGGATTGTTCTCCTTAGAGCAGAGAAGATTAAGAACAGATTTGATAGAAGTGTTCAAAATCATGAACAGTTTTGGTAGAATAAACAAAGAGAAACTGTTTCCCACTCGGTAACCAGAGGACACAGATTTAAGGTAGTTGGGAAGAGAAGTAGAGGCAACATGAGGAAACATATTTTTACCCAAAGAGTAGTTGTGGCCTGGATTACACTGCCTGAAAGGGTGGTGGAAGCAGATTCAATAATAACTTTCAAAAAGGAATTGGATAAACATTTGAAGGAAAAACATTTCAGGACTATGGGATAAGAGTGGGGGTGGGGGGGGGCGGATGCGGGGGTGTGCTGGTAATGGATCTACCAAAGAACTGACACAGACACAATGGGTTGAATAGCCTCCTTCTGTGCTTATCACTCTATGTGTTTGCATGTGTGAATGAGTATGTATAATGCATGAGGTACAACTTTTTCTTCTTTTAAAGGTAAGAATTTTGTTTTCTTCAGCTTACAGATCCAACAAGGTGAGACAGAAATCTCTTGTGCCATTGGAGGGACAAAATGGCAGACAGAGGCAGTGGGTCTATATTTCAGCATGTGAAACCTGTGAGTTTGAAGTAGGTTGGCTGAGTCCACATCAACTTAGTTTAGTAATGGAGCAAATTAACACGAGTCTGTTGCCCTTTTGGAATACAAAATGCAACAGAGGAAATGTATGTCAAAAAATGAACAGACTACACTTTTCATAGATGTCAACCATCAGTGTTTTAAGCTGACAGTAAGCGTTTCAGTCCAACCCTTTTTACTAAGATTAGAAGTTGGCAGTGTCAACTAATCAGGCCAGTTGGAAGGTGGAACCAGAGACTGCCAGAACCAGTCAATGTTACCTTTCCCCACTGTCGGTTACACACTAATATGAGGCAGAAATCTTTGTGATAGTAACAGTTATTGTTGTGTTTCTTTCATACTTGACCCCAAAGAAGCTAAAATAAAATAATTACACTGTTATAACGCAGTTTCAAACTTTTCCTCAAAAGAATTTTCTGGAGCACGTCTGTTTAGTTTAGTTTAGAGATACAGCACTGAAACAGGCCCTTCAGCCCACCGAGTCTGTGCCGACCATCAACCACCCATTTATACTAATCCTACACTAATTCCATATTCCTACCACATCCCCACCTGTCCCTACCTATACTAGGGGCAATTTATAATGGCCAATTAACCTATCACCCTGCAAGTCTTTGGCATGTGGGAGGAAACCAGAGTACCAGGAGAAAACCCACGCAGACACAGGGAGAACTTGCAAACTCCACACAGGCAGTACCCAGAATTGAACCCGGGTCGCTGGAGCTGTGAGGCTGTGGTGCTAACCACTGCGCCACTGTGCCGCTAATGTTTAATGGCTAGTGCAGGTTTATTTTCTTGCAAATTAGTTACAATTCCTTTTTTGAGAAAAAGAAAATGGTCCCAATTTGACTGCTTTGCTGGATTTATTTGAGTGTTTGTTAGAATGCTGGGGCTTAGAAATTAAATAAGTGGTGGATGAAGGAGGAGTGGGGTTGGAGTGGTAATGAGTTTCACGCGATGGAAACCCCACCTGCCAAGAATGAGGCATATTAATTTCATCATATGGAACATTAATTTTTAAACCCTTACTTGACTGAAATATGGCAGTACCTGCATTTTAAAAGGATAGTGGCTGGAAGCATTTGCACTCTAAGAGATAGTTGCCTGGAGAAGACAATGGAACTGCTCCCTGATTCAGTGAACCCAAATCGATTTTGATCACCAGACATTGAATGTGTAAAAAGCCAGCATTCCATTCCCACCCACTGAAGGTGTCTGCTAAGGTGGACAATCCACAAACCGCAGGAGCAGTTGTTCCAAATAAGGGGTTAGTTACTAACCTGCTGGTCAACTTGGAGTTTAGAAGTGTGCTCACAGAACATTTTGAGGCAGACTGCAACTGAACTTAAAGGAAGACAACATCTCCCTATCTCGCTCTCTCTCCCTCTCACGCAAAGACAGGGACCCACGGAAGCCAAGACAGAAAACCATCGAAACAAGTTTGAAAAAATGTACTGGGCCCCAGCAAGACAGCAAGATTTAACTGCAATCAAAGATTTTACATTGAGCTCAAAAGACAGTAAATGAACTCCAGCTATTGCTTCAGACCTTTCCCCTTGATTCTTTCTCCTTTTCTGTCTCTATCTGCGTGTGTGTTTATTGCGTATGCATGCCAGCATGGTCACGTCACGTATTTTTAATAGTTTTAACTGAATTAGAGTTTTAAGGTTAATAAACTTACACCTTTCTTGTTTAAATCTAAGAAAACCAGTCTGGTTGATTTCTTTGCCATTACAGTTGGAGAGCAGTGAACAAGGATTCACTGAGGGGAAGCTAAAAACACGGTGTTTTAAAAATTATACCCTGATACGGTCAATCCAGGAAAAGGCTGAGAGGGAACCCCAAGATCTTTTTCTCACCTGGTCATAACACATTCCATTTAAAAACAATTGCTTTTAGACATTCTTATTTTAGATTTTTACTACAGTGGACGATTGTGATGTGGCCAGTCAGTCTGTTTATGGGTATTTTGTAGCTCCCAGTTATAATCTGTAATTTTGAAAGCTGGTTTCAGTTTGTTTATGCCCTCTTGATGGAGGTTCTACATTACTGCGCACAACCTGCACCATCTGTTTTAGGATGATCTGCATCCATAGGATATGAGGGGTGACATTAATAATCATTGAGTATAATTGACTGCAAACTCAGAGTGGAGGCAGTCAGTCAGGTTTACCTTGGAGCACAATCTTCAGCTGTCAAGCCTGTTCGTGCAAATCACACTTTACACACTTCAGGTTTTTTCCAACAATTGCGTTTGGAATGATTTTCATTTCCACTGTGCGATAAACTATTTTGGTCTAGTCAAAACATCACTATCGACTAGAAATGACTATTTGAGATATGATTGTAAGCCAGTTTTGTCTTGTGAACCTGAAATTGACTGCTGATTAGGATTATTGCGGGTGCAAGTTGCAAAAGGTTATAGTTCATAAATTACCATGCTGATTCTGGAGTTCGATTCTCAATAAAAGGGTTGTACTGAATTCCCTGCTATGACTTTACTTTTTATATTTCAAATACTTCTAAACCTATAAGGAAAAAATACTTTTTTGGTTTGGAAGGTAGAGGTAAAATAGATGTCAAAATACCAGAAAATGTATCAAGTCAGGTGTCAAATGAAATTTGCTGGGGAGAAATAACCCAGACTCCTGAGCACTCTCATCCCCTTTTGTAATATCTAAATCTACCATATTACAAACCGCACTTTTCTGTACTTTAAGTTACTCCCCCTACAATAATGTGATTAAATATTGGGTATACCAACAGCTTAAGTTATAACAAGCCTAGGTACAGCTGCACTCTCAGTCTGACTCTGCTTTCACGTGAGAAGGCTTATATTCTGAACTGGTTTTGAGCTGTCGGTTTTTTTGAGGCCAAGTCATCTTTTTTGAAGTTTTTATGCTTTTTGGCATCTATGATCTTTGGTGTAGAGAGTTAGGCAATTAGAGAAGAACTGTGACACATGTCAGAGAAATAAACGTGAGTAAGAAAAGAAGCAATGGTACATCAGTGATGGAAAGACAAATTCACCTGTCGTACTCACATGTTGGTGAACTTTGTGTCTCCGTCCCACCCTCGTTTGATTAATCAGATTTTTAGGCCATGTCTCTGATATCAGTAGAAGATGTTGAGTGTTCAGGCAGAAGTTATGACTGTATTTGTGCACTGATTGATAATAATTTGAAGGTAAATACTACAACTCAAAAATTTGATAGAGAATATTACCTGGAATTTCCATTGGGGTTCTTCCCGTTCGTTCACTGAAACAGCAGCAGCAAGATTAATGGAAATCCTGGGGAAACAGCAGAAACAGCTATTGCACTGGGAGATCTGGGTGAAGTCTCCTCTTTGTTGTCAGTATGATACATTTTGAGATAAAGCCTGGTAAGCTAAGTGGCCTTGTATTGAAAGCTTTTATAATCCTCTATACTTTATTCGATCTTCAAACTGAATTACATATTTCTTAGCTGATTATTAGTATTGTTAGGACATAGTAACATTCAGTTCTTAACATTTTATTGTGGTAAAACTAGAAGACAGATTAAAAACCTGCAACAATCAATGAGTAGGGGTGGGGGGCGGAGTTGGGAGGTGTAGAGCTTCCAAATACCTGTCAGAGGCTGGCAATTTAAAGGAAAATTTATAACCACTAGAAAATATCTTGACTGTATGGGCATTCTAGTGATTGCAGATGGCAAAATCTTCCAAATTCATACGAGTTTGTTCTGAAAAATAGCCATTTAGTTAGCGTCTGTACAATATTGGGAGAGGACCTGCATGGTTCCTCGGGAATTAGGGACGGGAGGGGCACAAAAGTCCCAGAAGTAAGCTGAAACAAATTTGCCTCCAACTGACCTGGTTGACTGAATACAAATACTTTGAAGCAGTGTTCAAATCAAATATCTGTTCTATTCTCTGCCACTGAACTTAGATTGGTGGAGGCTTATCAGTATTATACAGGAATTCCCTCAGGCGATTGCAGGTCATTCTTGACAGGGGAAACAAGCACATACAGCCACATGCACTCTGTCAGTTGCACAAAAGCTCATAACTATTTAACCAATTCTAATCCCAGACATCAACTGCCTCACCACACTCTTTTTTTTTCTGGCAATTCTCCTTTCCAGCAAGCATGCCAGAAGTACTCTCAATGTTATTCCCTATGTGCTTCCTTAAGCTCTCACTCACTATGATAGCTTTCTATATTGTACACCATTTATTAAGTATTACTTGCATGTCTCATATCACCTAATCTTACAACCCAAAATGTAATTGCTAATTTATAATCTGTAGAACTATGTCGGAGATGTTAGAAAGTTGCCTGCTGGAGGGCGGTGGTGGTCAGTAAAGTTCTGTTTATTTATTCATAGGATGTGGGCATCACTGGCAAGGCCAACATTTATTGGTCATCCATAATTGCCTTTGAGAAGGTGGCATGAGCTGCCTTCTTAAACTGTAGCAGTCCATATGGTGAAGGCACTACCACAGTGCTGTTCTAAGTTTTTAATCAAGTGACGATAAAGGAACTGCAATATATTTGAGTCAGGTTAGTATATAACTTGCAGTTGGTGGTGTTCCCTTATGTGTGCTGCCTTGTTCTTCCAGGTGGTAGAGATCGCAGGTTTGAAAGGTACCGTTGAAAGAGCTGAGTTGCTGCAGTAAATGGTAGATACTGCTACCACTGTGCACTGGTGGTGGAGAGATTGAATGGGGTGATGATCAAGCGGGCTGTTTTATCCTGGATAGTGTCCAGCTTTTTGAGTATTATTGAAGCTGCACACATCCAGGCAAGTGGAGAGTATTCCATTGCACTCCTGACTTGTGCCTCGTAGATGGTGGAGAGGCTTTGGGGAGTCAGGAAGTGAGGCACTCACTGCAGAATACCCAGCCTCTGACCTGCCTTCTAGCCACAGTATTTATATGGCTGGTCCAGTTAAGTTTCTCGTCAATAGTAACCCCCCAGGATGTTGATAGTGGGAGATTCAACATTGGTAATGCTGTGGAATGCCAAGAAGAGGTTGTAAAACTCTCTCTTGTTTGAGGTGGTCATTGCCTGGCACTTGTGTGGGGCAAATGGTACTTGTCAGCTATCAGCCCAAGCCTAAATGTTGTCCAGGTCTTGCTGTATGTGGGCAAGGACTATGTTATCTGAGGAGTTGTGAATGGAACTGAATGCTGTGCAATCGATAGCGAGCATCCCCACTTCTTACTTTATGATGACAGTTGGTCATTAATGAAGCAGCTGAAAGTGGCTACACCTCAGACACTGCCTTAAGGAACTCTTGCAGCAATGTCCTGGGGCTGACATAATTGGTCTCCAACAACCACAAGCACGACCATCTTCTTTTGTGCTAGGTATGACTCCAGCCAGTGAAGACTTTTTCCACTGATTCCCATTGACTTCGATTTTGCTTGGGCTCCTTGACGCCACATTCAGTCAAGTGGTGCCTTAGAGTCAAGTTCAGTCACTCTCACTTTACGTCTGGAATTCGGCATTTTCGTCCATGTTTAGACCAAGGCTCTAATGGGGTCTGGAGATGACAGGTCTAAACTGAGCATTGGTGAGCAGGTTATTGGTGAGTAATTGCCACTTGATGGTGCATTCGACGACCCCTTCCATCACTTTGCTAATGATCGAGAGTAGGCTGATGTGGTGGTAATTGACTGTAATGGATTTGCCTTACTTTTTGTGGTCAGGACAGACCTAGGCAGTTTTCCACTTTGTTGGGAAGATGCCAGTGTTGTAGCTGTACTGTTGTAGCTTGGCTAGACGTGCAGCTAGTGCAGGAGTACCAATCTTCAGCCCTACAGCCAGGATGTTTTCAAGGCCTTAGCTCTTAGCTGCTTCTTGATATCATGTAGAGTGAATCAAATTGCTGAAGACTAGTTTCTGTGATGGTGGGGATCCCAGGAGGAGGTCAAAATGGGTCATCTGCTCAGCACTTCTAACTGAAGATGGTTGCAAACACCTCAGTCTTACCTTTTGCACTGAGGTGCTGTGTTCCATCGTCATTGAGGACATAAATATTTTTGGAGCCTCCTCTTCCTGTTGGTTGATTAATTGTCCACCACCATTCATCATTGTATGTGGCAGGACTTAACAGCTTTGATCTGATCCTTTGGTTGTGGGATGGCTTAGCTTTGTCGATGGAATGCTGCTTCCACTGTTTAGCATGCATATAGTCCTATGCAGTTTCACCAGGTTGGTTCCTCATGTTTTTCAGGTATGCCTGGTGCTGCTTCTGGCATGCTCTTCTACACTCATCGAACCAGGGTTAATCTTCTGGTTTGATGGTAATGATAGAATGAGGAATATGCCAGGCCATGAGATTACAATTTGTGGTGGAATAGAATTCTGCTGCTGATGGTGGCCCACAGCACCTCATGGATGTCCAATTTTGAGCTACTAGATCTGTTCTGAATCTGTCCCTTTTAGCACAGTCGTAGTGCAACACAACACGATGGAGGGGGTCCTCATTGTGAAGGTGGGACTTTATCTCCACAAGGATTGTGTACTGGTCACTCCTACCAATACTGTCATGAATAGCTGCATCTGCAACATTTAGATTGCTGAGGATGAGGTCAAGTAGGTTCTCTCACCAACTGCCACAGACCAAGTCTGGCAGTTATGTCCTTCAGGACTTGGCCAGCTCAGTCCATAGTGGAGATACTGAGCACTCTGGGTGATGGACGTTCAAGTTCCCCACCTAGAGAACATTCTGTGCCCTTGCTACTATCAGTTCAACATGGAGGAGTACTGATTCATCAGCCGTTGGATGTCAGCAGGTGGTAATCAGCAGGAGGTTTCATTTCCCATGTTTGACCTGATATTGTGAAACTTCATGGGGTCCAGGGTTAATGTTGAGGACTCCCAGGGCCACTCCTTCCTGACTATATACCACTGTGCCACCATCTCTGGTGGGTCTATCCTGCCGGTGGGTCAGGACATACCCAGGGACGATAGTGGAGGAGTCTGGGAGGTTGGCTGAAAGGTATGATTCTGTGTGTATGGCTCTGTCAGGTTTTTGCTTGACTAGTCTGTGGGATAGCTCTCCTAATGTTGGCACAAGTCCCTGAGGAGGACTTTGCCGGGTGGACTGTGAATTCGAAGCCAAGTCGGCTGTCCATTTTTAAAATTCTTATTATACTTACTTATACTAGCTTGGTATAACTGAGTGGCTTGCTAACCATTTCAGAGCGCATTTAAGATTCAACCAAATTGTTGTGTGTCTGGAGTCAGCTTTAGACCATACTGGATAAAGACAGCAGGTTTACTTCACTAAAGGGCATTAATAAACCAGATGGGCTTTACAAAAAACTGGTAGTTTCATGGTCACTATTCCTGATGCTAGCTTTTTTTCTTATTATTCTAGATTTATTTAATTAACTGAATTTAAATTTCCCAGATGCCATGGTGAGATTTGAACTCTTGACTCCGGACTATTAATCTAGTCTTGTAGTCCAGTAACATAACCATCATACATCCAAAACTGTGCAATGGACTGACATCAAAAAACAGGTTGGCTGTAGTTTTCACACATGGAGCATTTGTAATCTTTGTAGTGTTGCTCTGGGGGAGCATTGAATAGACGCCAAGGTTAAAACAATTAGGAATTATCACTCTCTGGACTTGTCTCTTGGACCTGCAAGTGGTCAGGTGCTGAACGGCAGGTGCCTGGGAGCTGAAGGAATGACTGACTGTCTCTCAGCCAGCCATGATACACGGCTTGGGGTGTTTTACTTTGTTAAAGGTGTTCTATAAATCTAAGTTGTTGATGATGAATTAGTGAGTTAAAAACAATTCAAAAATAAGCATTTGATGAAAAAAAATTGCATTTATATAGTGCCTTTCACGACCACAGGATGTCCCAAAACACTTTGCAGCCAATGAAGTACTTTTTGAAGTGTAGTCATTGTTGTACTGTAGGAAACACAGCAGGCAATTTGTGCACAGCAAGATCCCACAAAAAAAGCAATGTGATAACGACCAGATAATCTGTCTTTGCAATGTTGATTGAGGGATAAATATTGGCCAGGACACCGGGGATAACTGCCCTGCTCTTTTTTGAAATAATTCCACAGAATCTTTACATCCACCCGAGGCAGACAGGGCCCGCATTTAATATCTCATCTGAAAGACAGCACCTCCAACAGTGCAGCACTCCTTCAGGACTGCAGTGGAATGTCAGATTTGATTTTTGTACTCAAATCCTGGGGCTGAATTTTACCAGCCCCTCGACGCCGTGTGTGATGGCAGGGAGGCCCGTAAAATGCTCGGGGGAGTGGCACGCCATGATGCCGAGAAGGCCTCACGGGATATTAGTGGCAGTGGCGAGGCATCAGTGCGGCCAGCGGGGGCCTTCATTACAATATTAAAATAAGGATATTAAAATTCAAATGAACTTACTTGCCGACGGCAGTCGTCCCATGCCAATTTTACGGCCAACTGGCTACAACTCGCGCAAGACACTGGTGGAGTGGGGGGAGGAATAAAATTATCAAGACGATGGGGGAAAGCGGGAAAAGCAATAATCATTGGCCGTTGGGAAGGTGGAATGAGGTGATGTTGTGGAGGAATGTCTGTGCTGGGACTAAAATATCAAACACATCATACAATAATAACACTATTGTGGGGGTTGGTAAAGGGCCTCCATGTTTTAATTTTTTATTTGAAATAAAAATTTTGTTACAGTACTTTAAATGCTTAAATTTACCTGAAGGGCTTGGAGCCTTTTCAAAATGGCACTGGCGCCAGACGCGGCTGCCCCGATGACGTCATCAGGGGCAGCCGCTCCACCCCCTCCATTTAAATTAGCCCCGTGCGTAATATTGTGGGGGCTCTGCAGCGGCACCTCCCTGTCAGAAGGCCGCCGACTTCACCGCAGAGCTCGGCACACTGATAAAATTCAGCTCCTGGAGTGGGACTTGAACCCACAACCTTCATGCAGCAGCAAGAGTGCTACTAACTGAGCCACAGTATACTTATAGGAGCTAGGAATGGACTCTGCTGTGTTTTCTCCTATATACCATGCCATGCCTGGTTAGATGATATCTATGTCGCTTTAAGGCCACATACCAACCACTGTGGAACTGGTCTTTTGTCCTCACTGGTTCTAGGAGGAGAAGGTTGCCTCTTTTTCAGCCGACAATGTATTACCTCCTACTATATCATTTGTATTCTCACTGACACTAGTTCCAGCCCTGTATCCAATCAAGTGACGGCATCTTTCGCAATGCTTTGTGTCCTCAGCATTTATCTTTTTTTTTCTCAGTTGGCTGTCTGCACTGTCCGTACCAAAAAGCAGCAGTCTACAATAAGGAAGGGTAACACTTACATATTGCTGCTATTAAGGATAAACAGATATATAATATGTGTATAGTCAATATTAAATAATAAAATATTTGTCATTCACACTTTTTCCTGTATTTCTGCACACAGCACAGCTACCACAATAACAACCAAGAACTTTTAACAAACAAGGGCTTTTAACTGGGAGAATGGGATCTATTTTGGGAGGATATGAAATCTCTTCAACTCCTTAGCCTTTTCACATCATTCAGTGCCTGTAACTTTGAGTCCTGAATCTTCTACCAAGCCTTTGTTAATTCCACTCTGAGCCAGGCTCCAGGAACTGCAGCCCTGGAATAACTGTATCCTCAGTCTGCCGTTCCTCTGTGAAATGGTACTTAGCCCTTGCTCAGAGACTATGGCTGAGATTGAAACTCAGTGATCAGAGCCAACTTCCAACAATGTGTGGGATTGCCTAACACTGCTACCTCTATATTAATATTTGAGTTTATTGTAATCAAGCACCAAGCACAGGGGAGAAATCAGAACTGGGCATTTTGTTATCAGCCTTCATATGTTATTATTTCTCAAACACTGTCATAGCACTCAGAAAGTCAGGTTGGGGAAACCCAGTGGGTTACCAGTTAAGGCATGTGACACAGTTTCTGGGGGGGCGGGAAGACTCATTTTAAGTGTGCTAATTTGTACCGGAAGCCTATCAATTGCTTGACCCATAAATGCTATCTATGAGCCTTGTCTAGAGTATTCCTATTTCTTCTCAATTATTTTCCCCTTTACCTCATCCTTTGCACAAAGCTTCTGACTCTAATGCAGTTCCATTGGTGCTGACACCAGTCCATTAGCTCAGTCCAGTGCCAGTTATTTATATGTGAAGCTAGACAATGGATATCAGCATGCTATTTGGCTGTAGAGAGCCTCACAGCCATGCTCAATCGTTTTCTTACGGACAGTCCACGCACGTGCATTTTACCGTTCCAGTCACTGGTTTATAATCAAGTGCGAGAGAGATTTTATTTTCCTTCCCTAATCCACAGAGACTCAGTCCAACTGTATCGCCTCGAATGCTGCCTCACTGGAGATGGCCTGACTCAACAAAACCAGAGATTAAACCCGGGACCTCTGGGTGTGTCTACTTCAGTGCCTTCAATTACTGATTATGGGGATGTTATCAAAAGGGAAAGCTCAGCATATCTTTTTTTCAGCCAGTTGATTTTGAAATGAATATTATACTTTAATAACATTAAAATCAGGCATGTGTTGCACTTGGATGAGTACCATGGCAACTACATACCTTAGCAGAGAAAGAGTCAGCATCTGGTCTGGATTTGCTTTTGGATAAGGCCTTGATTCACTCATTGGTCTCACTATCCTTACAGCCAGATTCTGACATTATGTATCACAGGACTTGCCTCTGCAATCTCTGCCTTTACTTGGACATCTGAATCAACTAAAATCAGACGGCAGCCTTGGGAAAATGAAAATAAGTCTGAATGGGTCCTATTAGAACAATCTTAATTTGGCAATGACCTTGGAGCTCATCCTGAGAAAATAGCTGCGTAGGAGGAGGGAGGGGAAAGACTTTGTTCATCATAGTTATTTATCACAGTTCTCTCTGTGTTCTGATAAAAAGCACCTGATCATGGGAAACAGTTTTGAGCATCATCAAGCTTTGTAACTGGAAGCCATGGTCACAGGACTGACGTAAGTCAGCTGTTTATTTTTTAATTTAAATTGAGTGTTTTGTTTTCTTTCCTTCCTTAGCCCCTTTCTCTCTTAAAGGAGCTAAATCTTCCTTGAATCCTGTTTCATGAGCCTCGGATATCCTCTGGCACTTCTTCCAAAAAAAAAACAATTTCCCAACATTTGCCAGGATAGTGAGTGCCAGAAAGTTGGTGAATCGTTGGGGGCACCAAACCTGTTTGTATTCTCACAGGGGCCATTAGATGGTGAACCTGGTTCTAGATCTATGGTCACTTGCTCTGGAGGTGCTGAGGTCAGTTACAGTGCCTCCTATAGACTCCCCTGGCATGGGCCAAGGTTCTTCCTTGATAACCTTTCTGGTGTGGATGGCTGAGTGCCCTTGCCATTTGAGCTCATTAGGCAAAGTTAATACCATTTTAATTTCATGTCCCAAACAACAGTTCCTGATGCACAGACTGCCCCTCTCTGCCCTGCTGCTGTGTGAAATCATCCAGTGACAGTGCACATGTAGGTTGTTAAATATTCCCCACATTTCCTGAAAATTATATAAAGCATCCTTATTATCATCAATGCGATGTAGGCGCGTTCCTAATTAGTGGGTGTCTGCTGATTTACCATCCATAGAGAATACACTCCTCATTCATTAATTCGTAATATCAGACCAAATTTGCAAAATTGCCTGGAGACCCAGGCAAGCACAGTTCCATACCTTTCTTTTGGCTTAAATTGTCAAGGAAGAGGTGACTGATTCCAGGTAACATATAGTAGGTTTTGCACAGAGCCTTTCTTCCCTTTAAATTATTATTTTTTACGATTCTCTTAAAAGCCTGAGCATCTAACTACAACATGGCCTTGTGGGCTGAGAGGAGCTCGAGACTAGAAGTTGGATTAATTACCCTTCTCCGGGATCTCCTGAGCAGCGTAATCTGCAGTAGCTGATTGCAAACTGCTCGCATTACCTCCATCCACACATCAGCTGTGTTCCTGGGAATGTGAGCTGCTCCAGCTTTCACATTTATTTAAATCGAGGGGAAATTTCTACCTTTTTGCATTAGTTGCTTTCTTTAAGCTACAGAGGATTTGCATTCGTGTTGCCAACACCGACGTTGAGAGCTCTGCCTAGTAAATGGTGAGATGCTGTCAGCATTGAAAAGGAAGGGTGAGTACAGAAGCAAAGCATTGGGCAAGATAAATGTCTCAGCCATTTTGTACATTGTAAACTTGTAATTTTGTTTATATGAATTGGCTTTGTCAGGCTGGAAAATGTGACACTTCTGAGCTTCGCACACACCAAAAGAAAAAGACATTTGAAATGGGATATCTCAAGGGCTTTGTAGCACAGGAATGTGTTTTGTGTTGCGGGGACAAACATCTGTAGTTATACTTTATTTCATATAGAAGCAATGTCTACACTTTTTAACTTAGAAAATGCTATAAGAATGTGGTTGTATGACTTTGATTGAGTGAATTTGTATTCACATAGTGTGCTTGTATCTCTGGACTATTTGTTGCCCAGTGCTTATGAGAGATGTAGTTGAGTAGCAAACTAGTTTCTATACTTTTAGTTTGTTTAGGTTCATATGGAGCTTAAACACCAGCACAGACCAGATGGGCTGAATGGCCTGCTTTGGTGCTGTACATTCTAAATTTTATATAATTTATGGAGGCTTGGATTGAAGTGTCCCCTGACAACTGAGGAGAGGTGAGGACAATGATGTATGTCCAAAATCATTTTAACTCTCTCACTTCAAGACAGTGGGGTAGATCTTGATGTTGTGCGATAGTGGAAAATGGGTGATAGTGAGTGACCTGCCAGTTTTACATCTCTCCTGATTTTTATATCCATTGATTTCAAGCTCTTGCTACTCTCCAGCACGTTGTGTTATTGTTTTAAAAACATCTCCAGTTTCTGCCATCTTATGTGAAGCCAGCTGAGAATACTTAGCAGATGTTGGCAACTGCTAGTAATAAGGAAAAATACAAGGCCAGATCTTAATATTTGAAAATGGAAGTGAACTTTTTTTAAAAAAAACTAAGATTGTTATAACATAAATAAAATGTTGCATTTATGTTCCTGGACTGTCATCAGCAATGGGTGCAACTTTGGAGATGATGTTGTGAAATACGGAAGTTGGCATTCATGTTCCTGGCAGCATGGTGTGCCATCTCAGCACTGGAGGTACTGGACTACCACTGGAGGCAGGTGTAAATCATTGCTATCAACAACTCCAGATGCCACACGCTATCAGGTATTGTGCCATAGATGCGCTAAGTGCTCGTCTGCCCACATCAACGGGCATTGCCACAGCCTGGTACGCCTTAACTAAAGTATCTTTAACACAAATGTTATGTGGGTCACAAAATTGTTGGGACATCAGTGTACATTCAAGGTAACCTTTGTAAGATGCAGTCAACAGTTTGCTAATTATGGGCCTGAACCACTGCCAGTCTCGATTGCGATGTGCTTTACTCCTCTCTACCTCACCTGAGCTTAATGTACTTTCTATGCTTTTTGTACGGAGGAACTTCAGTAAAATTTTCCGGAATTTATTCTTACCCAACATTATGAAAATTTCAATCACATTGCAGCTAAAACAGAAGTAAAAAACGACACCATTAAGTGCCACCCTGTCTTTGGGATTTTAGAGAAAGAATTTCATCATCTGCACTTCTTCTTTAAAAAGAAATCAAAGCTAACTAAATCCAGCAGTATGAATTGCATTCCTAGTGGCCAAGAAGCCACAGCACAAATCTGCCTCAGATACTGCATTAATTGACAATCTCACTCAAGAGAAACTACGGGATGGTTGGTGTGGGTGCAGTACATATTGCCGTTATGAGATTTGACGCTGAGCTACAATGTTGGATGCGAGTAGAGGAACCTCTTTCACAAGTGACCTTTAGCATTTCAGTTCATCAAGGTGGGGCAATAAAAAAATGTCTGATACTGTGCCTTTATCTTGGAAATTTGAAGGAGATTTTGATACGAAGCAATTTTGCTGCAGAAAATTTACTAATGAAGTAATTTTCTTTAAGAATTGTAATACACTCTTCATCACTTACCACCATGTGATTTATGACGCTTGTGGTGGGGGGGGGGGGGTTTATTTGTATTTTTTTTTAATTCTTTCACGGGATGTGGGCATCGCCAGCTAGGCCAGCATTTATTGCCCATCCCTAATTGCCCTTGAGAAGGTTGTGGTGAGCCGTCTTCTTGAACCGCTGCAATCCATGTGGTGCAGATGCACCCACAGTGCTGTTAGGAAGGGAGTTCCAGGATTTTGACCCAGCGACAGTGATGGAATGGCAATATAATTCCAAGCAAGAATGGTGTGTAGCTTGGAGGGGAACTTGCAGGTGGTGGTGTTCCCATCCAACTGCTGCCCTTGTCCTTCTAGGTGGTAGAGATCATGGGTTTGGAAGGTATCAGAGGAGCTTTGGTGAGTTACTGCAGTGAATCTTGTAGATCAGGGTTGTCCAATATACGGCCCACAGTTCGGGATCCGGCCCACCAAAGGTTTGCATCCGGCCCGCAGATGTATTTCACAGATGAGAAATTTTTCATTGTCTTCTTCTTTCAGACTGGCTATTTAAAAAAAACTCTCAAGTCAGTTTCATAGCTGACAGGTGCTGACATTGGGAGTTTCCCAACTTTGGACAGATTTGGGGTATGCCGGTGGGTTCTGACTTTTTTTAAAAATTGACTTACTAGTTTTTTTTTAAACAGGCCAACCACAAAGCTGCTGTGCTGAGCACTGCCACTCCCTGCAACTGTCAGAGAGAGAAAGAGAGAGGGAGAGAGTGACAGATGGGAAACAGAGAGAGAAAGAGAGAGAGATGGGGGAGATAGAGAAAGAGGGGGACAGAGAGAGAGAGAGGGGACATAGAGAGAGAGAGGAACAGAGAGAGAGAGTGAGAGGGACAAAGAGAGAGAGAGAGAGGGGGGACAGAGAGAGAGAGAGAGAGGGGATAGAGAGAGAGGAGGGACAGAAAGAAAGAGGGGGGTTGGAGGGAGATATGGAGACAGAGAGAGAGGAGGACAGAGAGAGAAGGGAGACAGAGAGAGAAAGAGGGGACAGAGACAGGAGGGAAACAGAGCGAGGATGGCACAGAGAGAGGGGGGAACAACACAGAGGGGAGGAAACAACACAGAAAGTGGGGGGGAACACGGAGAGAGAGACACAAATAGGGAGAGAGAGTGATCAAGATCATTCTTGACAAATGGACACCTATCTGGAATACTCCGCATTGCTACAACAAGTATGCGGGCAAATATTGACTAATTCTGCAAGCAAAAATATGCCAGGTACCTCACTATATCAGTGGCCAACATAGTGATGAGAAAGTAAGTCAATAAATTAATCTTCTCATTTCAAGCTTCTTCACAAAAATTCACATTTGTTGTTGTTTTGATTCATAGTAAGATAAATTTTTAATGCCTTTATCTTTCTGAAACTGTCTCACCGGTCCCCTTTGTAAGACAAAAATTTTAATGTGCCCTCCACCACACGAAAAGGCTGGACAACCCTGTTGTAGGTGGTACAAACTGTTGCCGCTGTGGGTCGATGGAGGGAGTGAATGTTTAAGATGGTGAATAGGTACCAATCAATGAATAGGTACCAATCAAGCAGGCTGCTTTGTCCTGGATGGTGTCAAGCTTCTTCAGTGTTGCTGGAGCTGCAATCATCCAGGCAAGTGGAGAGTATTCCAACACACTCCTGACTTGTGTCTTGTAGATGGTGGACAGGTATTTGGGAGTCAGAAGGTGACCTGCCCTTGTAGCCACTGTACTTATATGGCTGGTCCAGTTCAGTTTCTGGTCAATGATAACCCCCAGGATGTTGATTGTGGGGGACTCAGTGATGGTAATGCCATTGAATGCCAAGGGGAGATGGTTGGATTCTCTCTTATTGGAGATGGTCATTGCCTGACACTTGTGTGACACGAAATGTAACTTGCCACTTATCAGCCCAAGCCTGAATGTTGTTCAGGTCTTGCTGCTTATGGACATGGACTGCTTCAGTATCTGAGGAGTCGCGAATGTTCTGAACATTGTGCAATGATCAGCGAACATCCCCATTTCTGACCTTATAAAGGAGGGAAGGTTATTGATGAAGCAGCTGAAGATGGTTGGGCCTGGGACACTATCCTGATGAAATCCTGTATTGATGTCCTGGGACTGAGATGATTGACCTCCAATAACCACAACCATCTTCCTTTGTGCTCGGTATGACTCCAACCAGTGGAGAGTTTTCCCCCTGATTCCCATTGACTCCAGTTTTGCTAAGGCTCCTTGATGCCATACTCAGTCAAATACTGCCTTGATGTCAAGGGCAGTCACTCGCACCTCAACTCGAGTCCAGCTCTTTTGCCCATATTTGTACCAAGGCTGTAATGAGTTCAGGAGCTGAGAGACCTTGGCGGAACCCAAACTGAGGGTCAGTGAGCAAGTTATTGCTGAGTAAGTGCTGCTTGATAGCACTGTTGACGACATCTTCTATCACTTTGCTGATGATCAAGAGTAGATTGATGGAGCGGTAATTGGCCGGGTTGGATTTGTCCTGCTTTTTGTGGACAGGACATACATGGTCAATTTTCCACATTGCCGCGTAGATGCCAGTGTTGTAGCTGTACTGAAACAGCTTGGCCAGGGGCACGGCTAATTCTGGAGCACAAGTTTTCAATACTATTGCCGGAATGTTGTCAGGGCCCATAGCCTTTGCAGTATCCAGTGCCTTCAGCTGTTTCTTGATATCACGTGGAGTGAATCCAATTGGCTGAAGACTGGCATCTGTGATGCTGGGGACCTCAGGAGGAGGCAGAGATGGATCATCCACATCTGGCAGAAGATGGTCATTAGGCTCAAGCACATTGAATGATCCAGGTTTAAGATCTGCAAACAATATTTTTGCTGTCATAGATTCCTATAAAGCAGTTGGTTTCTTGGTAGCTTTGGATATTGAGGCTAGTTCTTTGATGTTATGTGCAGCAGTGCCAATCAGGTGAATGTGCTGCCTTTAACTTCCTTAGGTCTGCTGCATGGCCTAACACAGAGCATGTTATAATAGGGTGGACAAATGCCGAGGGAGCAAAAGGTAACTGCACGTGGCTTGCTCTCCCCTCAGATGATATGCGTTCAGATAGGAAATGGTAGATTTTTCAGTTGAACATTAGTAGCACATTGTTAGCACCTGACAGACCATGTGATGTAGATACCTCAAAAGTACTTCATTGGCTGTAAAGAGTGTCCTGTGGTCGTGAAAGGTGCTATATAAATGCAAATATTTCCTTTTTTCTAACCCTTCCTGAATTTTCTAGCTGTGTGCAGTACACATGAGCTCACTACTCATATTAGGCCAAGATTCAGAAACTCTTTGAGGAGGTACAGGGCAGATGTTTGCTGCTGTTGAAGGAGTGATGGATAAATTTGAAGGGATCCAATCACTTGCATATAGGCTACTAATTTTGGGTGCTAATATTTTTCAGTTTGTAGCTCAGACTTTGTAAAGGTTGTTTAAGTAAGAAAAATGACTGGCAAAACACTGTGACCAGCATGAAAAATATGTGGAAGCTGGAAACTGAATTAGAGCCTAAGTGATGGAACACAGCATTCAAACTTCCTGTTTGATGGCTGGTGATATGGGGGTGGCACTGGCTGAGATGTCACTAAGCAGGATGGCCCTGTTTTGCACTAACCCACCCTACCGATAGGATAGGATTGCAGCATGCCTGAAAGGAGACACAGTAGGAGAACTTGAGAAGATAACTGAGTGCTATTGCCACTGGCAGTGCCAGTCCTATTAGCTGCAAGTGGCCCTGCATCTGGCCATCTGTTCATGCAGAATGAATGTGAAGCTACTTCCACACTGCTATGCTATGTAGGTATTGGTGGGAGGTTGTAAGTGGATGGTGCACATGCCTCTAGCACGGCCTGACTTGACTGTCATCCCTCTGTTGCTCCTCTGCTTCCTCATAAAACACAAATGAAAGGAAGATTGCCAATGGGAAACCCACTGTCTCAATATTCTGGACAAACTCACAGGTGGCCAGAATACATGGCACAAAGTCACCCTGATCAACCACACTCTGCTGTAAGTCTTTCTAGAGAGCTTTGGAAGTCTTCTTCTGCAAACAACACAATAACAGCCCTAGACACCCACTTGATTAGGTTGTGCAGACAAATGAGCATAATACCAGGAAATTATATGGGTGTATAAATAATGTAAGCAGGGCGTACTTTTAATATAACAAGCAGCAAACTGGTGGGCACTTCTGGTGCGAAAGAGATAAGTTAGAATGGGTGATAACTGGTTTGAAATCCAGAGTAATGGATCTCCATCCTTTTTCTGATCAGTTGCACATGCTCTATGCTTGTTTTTTGGATGTGACCGGTTGGAAAATTTACCCTGAAGATTTTGAAGCAGAGGCCCATTGATATGTTCATGTAAGTGCCAGTATCAAACAATCCAGTCATCTTCATATGTACCAAATAAAGTCGGAGAAAACTATACTCTCATAATTGCCAGAGCCATCCCCCATAGCCCCACGTGCCCTTGACACGATTACATTTCTACACAATTACCTTATATAGTGTTACCCCAAATCAATTCTCTCAGCAGATTTGAATTAGAATTAACCCAATTTTTTCCCCCTTTCTGTATATGGTGCATGACAGCTTATACTCTCTCACCCGATGTATCACCTTTGTGAACGTGTACGATGTGTATCTTCTACTCCCGCACTTGTGCTAATTCTACTTATGGGATGATGAGCTGTGGTGGCTGCCTACCAGCTTCAATCAATAAAACACAGAAATCTTGGAATATACACAAATTGAAAAGACGATTGCACTCCACTTAGCCAGTCCCAATGCCACAGCAATGTCCATACAAACCAGCAAAAACTACAATGTTAACCAGAATGGGTGGGCTGAGTGCTAACCCTGTGTGCAGAAATATAGCACAGAACATAGTGACATCAAGTGAAAGAATATAGGTGCATGGCCATTAGCTATTAATAGCACATATAGAAGGGCCAACTAAGGCCAGAAACATCCCCTTAAACTTGGAGAGGAAACTGTTCGGAAGGCCAACCTCATGCACTGAGGCTAGGCTGTTTGGTGTTGTAACTACTTGCTTAGAATCATAGAATGATACAGCACAGAATGAGGTCATTCAGCCCATCCTGCCTGTGCTTCCCTCTCCGTTCCCCTAGTCCTGCAAATATTTTCCCCTTCTGTTCATCTTCAACCTTTGTTCTTTTCTCTGGAGTAAGGACCCCACGCAAGTCCCACAGGCAGTTTACTTAGTGCTCACGCTGGGCACCTCAATGGCCCATGCAAAAGAAAACAAAGTGTGAGGACTGGGAACACCTCCCCACCCTTCTTATGCTGGGCCTGTGCTCACTGCAGTCACATCACTTTGGGGGACTTGTAGTGCAGAGACAGTATTCAAAGTGTCTTGACTGATATTTGTTCTTCACTGCACCCGGTAATTGACCATTCCCCAAGCACAAAGAAGAGAAAATCTCTCCTGGGGGGGTTTGGTCCATACAAGTTGCTTTTTACAGTTCATTATGATTCTCAACTATATTTTGGATATACTACTATGCTACTTTGACTTCAGGTACATTACTTGCTTACAATAACATCAGTAACTTGTGTTTATATAGCACCTTTAACATAGTAAAACATCCCAAGGCGCTTCACAGGAGTATTGTAAAGCAAACTTTGGCACAGAACTACATAAGGCAGGTGGCAAAAGGCTGGGCAAAGAAGTAAGTTTTAAGGAGCTTCTGAAAGTAGGAAATAGAGGTAAAGAGGCAGAGAGGTTTAGGGACGGAATTCCAGAGCTTTAGGGCCAAGGCAGCTGAAGGTGTGAAGGTGTGGCTGCCAATGGTGGAGCAATTTGTTATGGCCAGTTGAGGTGGGGTGGGGGGGGGGGGGGGAGTGGTGGAGGTTAGGATCCCCTCTCACCCTTCCTCTTATTTGACCACAAAAGGGTTTATTCCTTTTTTAAACAGTGGTTGTGCATACCACCTCAGTGAGTGTTTTACCTTTTACCTTTACTGTGATTGTGAAACAACCAATTGGACAGATTTTCTTGAGTTTAAACAAGAAAGAGGTAAGTTTATTATACTTAACACTCCAACCCTGATTTAAAAATACAAAATAATATGCTACATATTCATACACACATTCACACGAGAATCACACACATACAAATAGATTACAGAGGGAAAATAGATTTGGTGATTGGATTAAAGTCCAGAATAAATGGAACTAAGTACACAGTCTGTGAAGTGGATGGTCCAGTAGTCCTCCGCTGAAACTGTATTCTTGAAGTCCTCACTGGTCATAGTACACTTTGTGGTTGTCCGGCTTTGCTCAGGATTTTCTGGAAGACAGAGTTGTAGTTGGTTCTCTTCCACTGGTCGCTGGCTGTAGCAGTTTGTAGGCTTGGAGGATCCGCAGTCGCAGATGGTTTTCAAACTTGATGTTTTCTGGGGAGAGAAAGAAAGAGAAAGGAAGCACGCAGCTTTCTCTGCTGCTGCACACTCAGTTATTGCTTGTCTTCTGTGAGTGTAAAGTCAATGTGTCAGGATGGCTTTGACTGCCATGCTAATGAAACAATCCTAGGTAATTCAATTATTTAGAGCAAGCCATTGTTCTGGATCAAGGGCTTCTCAGACTTCTGTCTGCAGTTGGACCTTTGAATGTGCAAAGGTGTTTCAGCTGCAAATTGGGGTGGCCATCTTGGCTGCCAGTTTTTTTTTAACTTACTGTAGGATTTTTTCCATTAAAATTCTAATGTAAGTTTCCAACCGATTAATTATTATTTCTCATTTGGCATATCATGTTTTCCTGACAAATTAAAATCGAGGATGCTCAAGAGGCTGGAATTAGATGAGTAGATATATCTTGGAGTGTTGTGGGGCTGGATGGGATTCCATTAAGGAGGGATGAGGTCATGGAGATATTTGAAAAGGAGGATGAGAATTTTAAAATCAAGGTGTTGCCTAACTGGGAACCAGTGTAGATCAATGAGCTCAGGGGTGATGGATGAATCAGACTTGGTATGAATCAGGTCATGGGCAGCAGACTTTTGGAAGGCCTCAGTTTTACAGAGGGTAGGTTTTTTTTATTCATTCATGGTATGTGGGCACTTGCCCTGGATGGTGTCGAGCTTCTTGAGTGTTGTTGGAGCTGTATTCATCCAGGCAAGTGGGGAGTATTTCATCACATTCCTGACTTGTGCCTTGTAGATGGTGGACAGGTTTTGGAGGGTCAGAAGATGAGTTATTCAATGCAGAATCCTAGCCTCTGACCTGCTCATGTAGGCATAGTATTTATGAGGCTGGTCCAGTTGAGTTTCTGGTCAATGGTAACTCCCAGGCTGTTGATGGGAGGCCAGCCAAAAGTGTGTTGGAATAGTCAAGTCTAGAGTTGACAAAGGCATGGATGAGAGTTTCAGCAGCAGATGAGTGAGACATGGGTGGAGTTGGGCAATGTTACAAAGGTGGAAATAGGCTGTCTGAGTGATGGCATAGATATGTGGTCTGAAGCTCATCTCAGGTTCAAATATAACACCAAGGTTGCAAACAGTCTGGTTCAGCTCAGATAGTTGCCAATAGTGGAGGGTCAAAAGAGGTGGTGATGAAGTAGAGCCGGATGTCGACTGCTTACATTTCTTTGTGTCAGTAAAGCATACATATTTCAGGACTGCTACTTTTCTTCATATCCACATGGATCCTGTGTTTTTGCTTTACAGTAATATTCATACCGAAGCTTATTGCTTTGCATATAACGTAGGAACATGCAGTCTTAACAGCACAGAAGGAGGCCATTCGGCCCATCGAGTCCATGCACCTCTCTGTAGAGTTCCATTCCCTGGCTCTGTCACCATAGCACTGCAAGTTTATTTCCCTCAAGTGTCCCCCCCAATTTCCTTTTGAAATCATTGTCTCCACTTCCACCACCCTCGTCGGCAGCGAGTTCCAGGTCATTACCACTCGCTGCATAAACAAGTTCGTCCTCACATCCTGCTGTATCCCTTGCCCAAAACCTTAAATCTGTGTCCCCTAGTCCACTTCCTTCCCACCAGATCCTCCATATCGGTGACCTTGCATTGACGCTCTGCAACCAATTGCCATGTCCCAATTTGCCATCTTTGCATATTCAAGGCCCATTCCGGTTAATCAAACAGAGCAGTGTCTCATGGATTTGCTCTGAAAACTTAACTTTCTTACAGTTTATTCTGCCATTCTACATAACGCTTTTGCAATCCAAAGGTTGATTAATGAACTTTTCGACATTTGCACCAGTTAAGTGGCTTATTAGCTGCTTGAGAAATCTTACAGGATCATTATCACAGGTGCATCGTGACTAGCTACAGTTTATTTTTTATTCCCACTGACGAGGTGTGATTCACAGGAATTGCATGTTTCAAAAGTTTGAATCCTTGTGATGTTAAATTCTGAAGAAAAATGGGTGTCTTTCCAATTCTTTTAAACAGGTGAAAGCGTAAACCATGATGAGGTCCAGAGCCTGTTGTTTTTAAGAAAGCCTTGCACTGAAATTTTTAAGTGTAGATTATTGAACTGAACACTATCTAGCACTACCACATATACCATTGAGAAATATTAATGGGGAGGCAGGCAAGGGGCCCGGTACAGGGAAAACTCCCAGCAAGGCCAGGGACGGTGATGCTTTGTCGATCTAGACGGCAGGGCTGATTTGAATACTTTCAGACAGATTCCCTCCTGACAACTAGTCAGATTGCCTGTTTGGCCAGCAGGTGGGAGCACTAAATAGACTGCAGCTGAGCCTTTCCTGTCCATTTTGTGGGGAGTGGGAGCGTGATTTAAAATGTCCAAACAGCTAAACAATTAGAAATTATTATGCTTTTCACATTCCTGGAAACAGGATTGTGCTGTCACAGAATATTTGTGTGGAGATTCCTTTAAAGAAAGAACTTGCATTTATAGAGCGCCTTTAACATCCTCAGGACATCCCAAAGCACCTCATCCAAAGTACAGCAAATGATTGACCTGGGAGTCTGTTTTAGTGATGTTGGCTGAAGGGTAAATGTTGACCAGGACTCTAGGAGAACTGCTCTGCTCTACTTGAAATACTGCCATGGGATCTTTTATGTCCATCTGAAAGGACACTTGGGGCGTTGGTTTAATCTTTCATCTAAAAGATAGCACTTCTAACAGTGCAGCACTCCCTCAATACTGCAGTAAAATGTCAGCCTAGATTATATGCCCAGTTCTTTGATGTGGAGCTTAGACCCATAACCTTCTGACTCAGAGGCCAGATGATGCTACTGACCTAAAGCTGACACTGTTTAAACAGCTTTAGTTGTCAAAATTAAATGATATAGCACTTTTAAGTGGTATAATCCATATGAATGTACTTGAGTTACTTCTGCACTCTTCATAATATGTTGGTTGTGTATGATATTCAGTTATAACTATATTATCTCTTTCGCCTTTGTTATGTAACTGTCCAAGAGGCTAATCAATAAAAATATTGTGATGTGGCCAACCTTCAGCTCATGCTGTGAATAATCATCTGCAAACAGTAATAATCAGTGCCTGTAACCATATGATAGTTCAAGACTGTTACTGTAAATGTGCCAGGAATCACACAAGGTGAAAGATAATCCAATAAAACACTGCTGCTGTTCTTCTCTGTTTATTTAATTCTTCTGCAGGGACCTTTTTCATTTCCTTTTCACTGCTTATTGGATAATAGCCGGTTAGCAGTGATTTTACAAAGTGATCATTTAGGCAATGGATTCTGTCGATGTAACAAACTGTGAAACTTCAGTGGTTTATGAATGACAAATTGAATAGCTGCCTTCAAGCGAGTGCAGTAATTGTGATACACATTGAATGACAGAAATAATGACAACAATACAGAAAAAAATAGAAATGCCAAGACCTTTGGGACTCCCTAAATTCCCTTGAGTTTGAAAACTTATACATGATGTAATACGCATAATCAATATAATACCCTAAACCCTATAACAAACACAACATATTTTGTAATAAGAGCAAAATACTGCAGATGCTGGAACTCTGAAATAAAAACAAAAAGCGCTAGAAATACTTATCGGGTCTGGCAGCATCTGTGGAGAGAGAAGCAGAACTAACGTTTCAGGTCTGTGACCTTTCATCAGAACTGGCAAAGGTTAGAAAAGAATTAGGTTTTAAGCAAGTGAAGGGGAGGGGGTTTGGGAAGAGAACAAAGGGAAAGGTGTTTGATAGGGCAGAGGGCAGGAGAGATTAAATAACAAAGCTGTCCCTGGGAGAAAGGCAAAGAGTGTGTTAATGCTTGTGGTGAAAGACAAAGCATTAGTCCAGAGAGACTGTTAATAGAATAATAATGAGCAGCTCTGACAACATGAAAAACAGACATATGGTTAAAAAAAATATATATGTCAAAAATATATTAAAAAAGGCCAGTCATGCTCTGAAGTTATTGAACTCAGTGTTCAGTCCACAAGGCTGTAGCATGCCTAATTGAAAGAGCAGGTGCTGTTCCTTGAGCTTGCATTGATGTTCACTGGAACACTGGAGCAGGCCAAAGACAGAAATGTTGGCATGAGAGCAGGGGGGAGTGTTGAAATGGCAAGTGACCGGAAGCTCAGGATCATGGTTTTGGACTGAACGGAGGTGTTCCACAAAGCGGTCACCCAATCTGCGTTTGGTCTCCCCAATGTAGAGGAGACTGCATTGTGAGCAGCAAATACAGTATACTAAATTGAAAGAAATACAAGTAAATTGCTGCTCATTAGTCTGCTATTAGTCTCTCCGGACTAATGCTTTGTCTGTCACCACAAGCATTAACACACTCTTTGCCTTTGTCCTAGGACAGCTTTGTTGTTTAATCTCTCCTGTGCTCTATCAAATACCTTTCCCTTTATTCTCTTACCCACCCCCTTGCTTAAAACCTAATTCTTTTCTAACCTTTGCCAGTTCTGATGAAAGGTCACAGACCTGATATGGTAACTCTGCTTCTCTTTCCACAGATCTGCTCGACCTGTTGAGTATTTCCAGCACTTTTTGTTTTTACAACATACTTTGTAATTGCTTATACAATATCAAATGATGTAAGCTGTTCAACATAATGTCATGTACACTACAATATGTAACATATGTTACTACCGAGGTGTGAGAAGTGCACTTTTTATTCTGGTTCCAATTCTCCACAGGTCACAACATGTATTTAAATTTTCCCACTTATTGATATGGTCAGTCATATTTTTCCCTGAATAAAACACACTAACCAGGTTTCTTTAACGAACAACAGTTTATTATAAAACAAGTCTTAACCAGTAATGAAGTAAAGCATAAACACGCAGATTGAAATTTTAGAGTTCCCTTTTTACCTTAGCCCCTCACACTCGCACACACAAATACACCAGTTAACCAGAAAAAATAAAAGGGATTTTGGTTTAGAGTTCTGTTACAGAAAAAAAAACTTGGGCTGAAAAGAAAACAGCAGATGAGATATGTTGTGTTCCAAAACTGGCATATATTCTGGTCTCTGAGTACACGTAGACAGGTCACTGGGATCTTTTAGAACGTTTCTTTTCAGGTGGCATTGAGAATTAATTTAGCAGGCTTTTCTTCAAAGACAGGAGATGAGATGAGTTGGCACAGTGGACTTCTCAGGGTCTTTTAGAGAGGTGCTGGAAAGCTAAGCTGTGTTGTGGTCTTCTCTTCCTCCTTGGGAATTCTCTTCTCTCCTCGTCGGAGGATCGCCTCCTTTTCTTCTTCTCCTGCAAGCTGAGCTGAACTGGGGTTCTGTCCTTCAGGCTGATTTTTCAGATTCAATTTCAGACACAGAAATTCTGACCTGTCAGTTCTCTGCACACATGTTCCCCGGTTACCAGGGTTTCTGTTCTATTTTTAATTTGAGTCATGTTAAAACCAGTAAATGTTGTTGTCAGCAAGTCCTTTCGGTGTTCTCTTGATGAGCCTCTTAAAAATAAACTGGTCCAACATTTCTTCAGTTTGACTATGAATTCTCAAAAAAAAATTTAACAACAACAGAAGCACTTTCATAACACATAACATACAGTACATGAGTATGTTATGTAATGATTATATTTATGTAAACACTAGTGTAAAAATCTATTATTTAAAATGAACAATTGACACTGCCACTAAAACAGAGGAGAGGAATTTCGGACAAAAGCATGAAGTACTCACTTATTAAAAAAGCCAATGGTAACTTTAAAGCTCTAATGCATTATATTTTAATGTCAATTCTATTCAAAATCTTGTTGAATCTTCTTTGGGTAAAGCAGCTCTTGACCTAACTCTGAGAGGGAGCTAAATTCTGCTGCTGTGTTAATGTTTTTGCTGTTCATGCCTGTTAGTTTGCTGTCTCTTAATATTTTCCCCTCTTCACTTTGTATGTCTTTGGATTATTTTTTAAATGATAACTTATTAAAGATTAAATAATTCCTACCTCACAATCCATTGTTAATAATTAATTACTGCACACACCACAACTGCAGGCTGGGGAGATGTTCTCAGTTATCTGGGAGTTGAGAGGCAAGATGGGGATTTACTGGATTCCTACAGAGGAGTTGTTCAGCATTTACTGTTGAGATCAGGAATTCACTGACTCCAGGGTGGGGGAATCATTGATGTGAGAATGACTCTCTACCATTGCACACTCTCAGGATCACTAGTTGGGCGCAAATGAGGGAGGTCACTTGGTCCAACAAAGCTCGTGTGTCTCCAGGAAAAAACCTAGGGTTCTCTCATCACCACATCAGTCTGATTCTTAAATGATTTCATATTCAGAAGTTCATTCCTTCTGTTGATCACTCTTTGTGTGAAGAAAACCTTCTTGGGCTCAGCCCTAAATTTACCTTTCACCAGTTTGAACCTGCAGCGCCTTTTCCTAGAGTCATGGTTTATGTTCTCATGGTAATGTTCTGAAGACATCCTTTCCATCCTGTTTACAATTTTAGAAACCTCTTTGAGGTCACTTTTCAGCCTCGTCTTTTTGAGTATTTTGTTAAAAGAAAATACATTTTTCAAACCACAAGGGGGGGAACGCCCTTACGTCACTTCAAGCAATGCATTCTGGGAATGAGAGGCCATCCACTATCTCCAACGTGTCCTATGAAACTGTATCTTCATTTTTGCTGGAAAATTTTATCTTATCAAAAAAGAATGATTTTAAAACAATGCAGCCACATACAGTCCAGAACACTCGACATATGATACTGGTTGTGAATAATGTGTTTGAATTATAATTTAATGGGCTACAAATTTCCTTTAAAAGTCAAGTACCAAATTAGTTTAGTCCTCCAATCATTGTAATACAATCTGTTCATTTAAAGGGCCATATCAATCCATAGTTATCGCTTATGAAGAGACTGTTTGAAGTCTTGTTCAAACATCACTGCTGCTTTGGTTAAAATTAAGCAATGTGACTATTTCGATCTTGGAAAGTTTAACAAAAGCACAGTGTTACGAGTTTTCAAAGTTATCTTTTTCCATCTTGTCCCCATCTTTCTGAAGGAGCCGACTCTTGCTGGGATACATGTCCTTGGATGCCAGCACCCCTCCAGTCTATTGTTCAAGTAGAATCATACAGAACAGAAGAGCACCATTCACCCCATTGTGCTTTTGAAAGAGCTGCAAGTAGCCCAACTCCATTAGGGGGCGATGGTGGTGTAGTGGTAATGTCACTGAACTAGTAATCCAGAGGCCTGGGCTAATACCATGGGAGCTGGTGGAATTTAAATTCAACTTTTAAAAAAATGGAATTGAAAGCTAGTCTCAGTAATGATGCCACGAAACTATCATCGTTGTCGGAAAAACCCATCTGGTTCACGAATGTCCTATAGGGAAGGAAATCTGCCATCCTTACCTGGTCTGGCCTACATGTGACTCCAAACCCACAGCAGTGTGGTTGACTTTTAATTTGCCTCTGCAATGACTTTGCCATTGTTGTCAAGGGCAATGAAGGATGGGCAACAAATGCTGGCCTTGCCTTGCCAGCGATGCCCACATGCCATGAAAGAATAAAAAATAAACTTTTTTTTATTCATTCGTAGGATGTGGGTATCACTGGCCAGGCCAGCATTTATTGCCCATCCCTAATTGCCCTTGAGAAGGTGGTGATGAGCTGTCTTCTTGAACCGCTACAGTCCTTGTGGTGTAGGTACACCCACAGTGTTGCTAGGGAGGGAGTTCCAGGATTTTGACCCAATGACAGTGACGGAACGGCGACATAGTTCCAAGTCAGGATGGTGTGTGGCTCGGAGGGGAACTTGCAGGTGTGAAGTTCCCACGCATCAGCTGCCCTTGTCCTTCTAGGTGGTAGAGGTCATGGGTTTGGAAGGTGGTGGCGAAGGCGACTGGGTGAGTTGCTGCAGTGCATCTTGTATATGGTACATACTTCTGCTACTGTGCGTCGGTGGTGGAGGGAGTAAATGTTCAAGGTGGTGGATGGGGTGCCAACCAAGCGGGCTGCTTTGTCCTGGATGGTGTTGAGCTTCCCATACTGCCATAACCATTCTTTATGTGTAAGCCTAGGCAGCATTGGCAAACCATAGGGACATCATGGCGGAGCCGAATTCCTGTCTTTGACCTGCATGAATAAGTGTATGTCTTCCATCAAGGGTCATTATTGGGTAGCAAGCAGTAAAAGGAGCCCTGGTTGTCTTTCCCTCCATAGTCAATAGACACAGAAGCCAATTCAGCAAACATCAGGGACTGAACCTAGGCCTTTCCTGTATGCTTGTTTGTAGCACCAGGTGCTGCTTTTATTCATTAACGCACCATACCTTTTTTTCTAAATCACAGTATCAGCAGTTCAGTGTGAAGTTTTTATCTTATACTGTCAAAGTCCACCCTTCTTTCATGAATGACTTGAACCAACTAAGGTGTCAGTTACACTCATCACGGTCTGTGTCCAGCCAATAGCCTCATTAGTTAGAACATCTCATACAAAACAAGGCACCAATGTAATTTGGGAAACACAGAGCAAGTGTAAGTTCAGGACTCCAGATTTATGAACACCAGGTTTTGATATGAGGCCCTTTTTTCTGTTAGAATTTACATTATATAAGAATGAAAATACATATTGCGGACTGGCCAACTTTACATGCAGCATTTAGAAATCCTGATCCAAGCATAAAATATCTTGTGAAACTCATTTTATGTTATTTCAAGATCCACTGTATTCATCCATTTCCTGACATGTAGAAATAAATGTAACTTTTAAAATCACTTGTCTAACTTTGCACATCATTCAGTAACAGCAATTACTGTTTCACAAGATGCTGAATATGCAATAACATTGAGCTTGGAATAAAATCAAGTTCTTAAAAATGCTGGAGCATAATTTACTTTTGGCCATTTATTGCAAAGAAGAAAAAACTTGCACCTCAGGATGTCCCAAAGCGTTTCATAGCCAATTAAGCATTTTTGAAATATACTGACAATTGTATTGAAGGAAACACAGCAGGCAATTTGAACACAGCAAAGTCCAACAAACAACAATGTGCTCATTACCAGTATTCTGTTTCAGTGGTGTTAGTTGAAGGACACCAGGGAGAACTGCCTGCGCTTCTTCAAAATAGCGCCATGGATTCTTTCACATCCACTTGAAAGAGCAGACGGGATCTTGGTTTAACATCTCATTCCAAAGATGGCACCACCAACAGGTCTGCACTCCTTCAGTACTGCCCTGATGTGTCAGCCTAGATTTTATGTTTGAATCTCTGGAGTGGGACTTGAACCCACAGCCATCTGACCTCAGAGACATGAGCATGGAATCATACTTAACTGATTATTGTACTCTTGTTAACTTCCCTGCAGCATTGACACATTTGATGTAATTTGGCTTAGACACCCTCAAATATCTTTATGTTCTCTCACTCAAAGAATGGCAAGGTGATGTAATGTACTCCCAATTGTATGTTCCATTTTTGAGAATTGCCGATGGTGCAAGTGAGGGTTGAAAGCAATGCAGTGCGTCCTGATGTTACTGTCTGGGCTGTGGGGAAGTACCCAACCTCAAATCAGTACTGTCCCCAGTGATACCCATTAAAGGCAAAAATTAACCATATGAGGAATCACAGCATTCCTACTATTCAATGACACAGTGTGATACACTGCTGTGGTGTCCACTGCCAAGCAAGCTTTAATAAAAACAGATACTTTTTGATTTACACGCAATTGGCAAACGATATGTTAAATATCCATGCCCACTGCCAGCACATGCTCAGAAAGGCGGCCTTTTATTTCAGCCAAGATTCAGATGTTTACATTACTATGAACTATAATGTTACTATAAATCTGATTAAACAGGCGTAGCATTTGTCATTGTGAAATTTCCAATTATTGAGACCTTTGTAAGAACAGAACTTCTTGCAAAGGAGCACACAGCCTCGACATCAACCATTGGTTATGTATTGCTCTTCCATGGTTTGACTGAGGCTATGGAGGGGAATATTTGTTGTTAATTTTTTCTTAAATCAATTAAAAGAGAAAAAAGATTTCCAAACAGCTTATAATGTAGATTTGAGAATGTTCTGCCCCATTAGATGTCTCCAGCACGGTGTTATGGTATCTATAGACTATAGGGTGGAAATTTTACAAGCAGAAGGATGCTGACCACTCTGACCTATCATTGACCTCATCCCAAATCTCAGGGTGGGGTCATTTACATAATTTGGACAGATACCCACCCTGCTGAGGCAAGCAAAAGTCAGAGTTGTTACGACCAGGTGAGAAAGGTGTCTAGGGGTCCCTCTCAGCCTTCACCTGGTATTATCATAACAGGGTTTTATTTTTTTACACACTGTGTTTTTAGCTCCCCCTTGGTGATTCCTTGTTCACTGCTTTCCAATTATAAGTCAAAAAAACCAGCATAAACAGGTTTTCTTAGGTTTAAAGAAGAAAGGTTGAAATTTATTAAACTTAAACTCTAATTCGGTTAACATCAACAGATAGACAACACGGCCACGCTAGCATGCATATGTGATACACAACGCGCCCACACTAGCATGCATACATGATACATACATGCAGATAGAGACAGAACAGAGCAGAAGAAATAAAGTGGAAAAGTTTGAGGCAATCTCTGAAGGGGGGTTTTGTTACGGATCTTCGAGCTCACTCTAGAGTCCTTGATTGTAGGTAGATCTTGCTTTTCGTTGGGGCCCAGTGTTCTTATAAAACATGGTTCACTACAGGAGACTTTTCTCTCTTGGGATTCATGTGTTTTCAGTGGATTTGGAGTTCCATGAGAAAGAGATGGGGGCAGACAGGAGAGGCTGTGGCAAGCCAGCCAGGAAAGGTCTTTTCAGACCAGGAGCAAACAGACACTCTGTTTTTTTTAAATTCATTCATGGGATGTGGGCATCGCTGGCCAGGCCAGCATTTATTGCCCATCCCTAATTACCCTTGAAAAGGTGGTGGTGAGCTGTCTTCTTGAACTGCTGCAGTCCATGTGGGGTAGGTACACCCACAGTGCTGTTAGGAAGGGAGTTCCAGGATTTTGACCCAGCAACATTGAAGGAACGGCAATATAATTCCAAGTCAGGATGGTGTGTGACTTGGAGGGGAACCTGCAGGTGATGGTGTTCCCATGCACTTGCTGCCCTTGTCCTTGTAATTGGTCACGGGTTTGGAAGGTGCTGTCTAAGAAGCCTTGGTGTGTTGCTACAGTGCATCTTGTAGATTGTACACACTGCTGCCATTGTGCATCGGTGGTGGAGGGAGTGAATGTTTGTAGATGGGGTGCCAGTCAAGTGGGCTGCTTTGTCCTGGATGGTGTCGAGCCACTTGAGTGTTGTTGGAGCTGCACCCATCTAGGCAAGTGGAGAGTATTCCAACACACTCCTGGCTTGTGCCTTGTAGGTGCTAGACAGGCTTTCGGGTGTCAGGAGATGAGTTACTCACTGCAGGATTCCTAGCCTATGACCTGCTCTTGTAGCCACGGTATTTATATGGCTACTCCAGTTCAGTTTCTGGTCAATGGTAGCCCCTAGGATGTTGATAGTGGGGGATTCAGCGATGGTAATGCCATTGAATGTCAAGGGGAGATGGTTAGATTCTCTCTTGTTGGAGATGATCATTGCCTGGCACTTGTGTGGCACAAATGTTACTTGCCACTTATCAGCCCAAGCCTGGATATTGTCCAAGTCTTGCTGCATTTCTACACGGACTGCTTTAGCATCTGAGGAGTCACGAATGGTGCTGAACATTGTGCAATCATCAGCGAACATCCCCACTTCTGACCTTATGATTGAAGGAAGGTCATTGATGAAGCAGCTGAAGATGGTTGGGCCTAGGACACTACCCTGAGGAACTCCTGCAGTGATGTCCTGGAGCTGAGATGATTGACCTCCAACAACCACAACCATCTTCCTTTGTGCTAGGTATGAGTCCAGCCAGCGGAGGGTTTTCCCCCAATTCCCATTGACCTCAGTTTTGCTAGGGCTCCTTGATGCCATACTCGGTCAAATGCTGCCTTGATGTCAAGGGCAGTCACTCTCACTTCACCTCTTGAGTTCAGTTCCTTTGTCCATGTTTGAACTAAGGCTGTAATGAGGTCAGGAGCTGAGTGGCCCTGGCGGAACCCAAACTGAGCGTCATTGATCAGGTTATTGCCAAGCAAGTGCCACTTGATGGCACTGTTGATGACACCTTCCATCACTTTACTGATGATTGAGAGTCGGCTGATGGGGCAGTAATTGGCCGGGTTGGACTTGTCCTGCTTTTTGTGGAGAGGACATACCTGGGCAATTTTCCACATTGCCGGGTAGATGCCAGTGTTGTAGCTGTACTGGAACAGCTTGGCTAGGGGCGCGGCAAGTTCTGGAGCACAGGTCTTCAGTACTATTGCCGGAAAGTTCAAACTGTTTGTACAATTCAGAAGAACCCGGTTGCCAAGCAGGCTAGTCACGTGACCAGCTGGTCTGAACACGTCTGTTTGTGGATTCGGCTATCCCAGCAGTCGTCCTGAAATTTGAGCTCCCGCACCTTCAGTGTCTGGTGCCCAAAGTCCATTGTGGGTTACATTGGATAAGGGAAGTAACCCCTTTGATACCACAAGCACTGCCTGTTAATATGCAAATGTTTTTCCCGCCAGGGGGCTGGTGATTTTTTGAATAAGTCCTTTCTTCACTTCAGTAACAGTTTTCAAATCAATGTTCTTATGACAAAATTAATATGCCTTATTCTTGGCAGGTGGGGGTCTGGCACGACGGAGTAATATCCTGCTGCTCCATTAGGAGGAACTCAAAGCTCAGATCTAGTCAAAGACCAAAGTCAGGAATTAAGTGATTTATTGGAGTGACCCCTGTAGCGATGTTAATCAACTCTTCTGGGATCCATTACCATCTGCCTTTATTGCTTTAGGGACAACTTCAGGCTCTCCACAGATGACCTTCTTGTTGAACCTGTTAGGGGTGCTTTGGCAAATTTTTTTAGAGACCATGGAATCATCCCAGCATGTCCTCAGAGTTATTTAACCATGTAATGGGTACAAACATAAGGAAAGCCTTCACTCCTGGAGTGCAATTTCCTTGAAGGTCAGCAATGTGTGGAAAATCCGGGTACCTACTCAAGTTTCAGTACCTATATTGGATATTTGGAAGCATTGCACTCCTTGATTTATGCAATTTCTGTCCTTATATCCCAAAACATGAGTGAATTCCTGTAATCCTCACAAAATAACCTTTGAAGCTATTAATAGTGGTATTATTATATACAGTTTGTGCTCCTTGCCAATTGATAAGGATAATAGATACTATATATCAACTGGCCAGCTGTAAGATCTTTATATTAAATTTGTTATTCTGTGGGAATTACTTTTATTAATCCCTTCTTTACCTTCACAAACAGAAACAAGTATTAATGATAAATTAGATACTGAGGGTAAAATAAACAGTCATCAAATTGCTGAGGCAGATCCTTTATAGAACATCTGAATATTTGGTTTGACCTTGTAGAAGCAATCTGGACTGACTTTCTTTTAAAATCATTTTTGGGATATGAGCACCACTGGCAAGACCAACATTTATTGCCCATCCCTAATTGCTCTTGAACAGGTGGTGGTGAGCCACCTTCTTGAACCGCTGCTGTCCATGTGGTGTGGGTATTCCCACGGTGCTGTTAGTATGAGAGTTCCAGGATTTTGACCCAGTGACAATGAAGAAAAGGCAATATATTCCCAAGTCAGCATGGTTTGTGACTTGGAGGGCAATTTGCAGGTGGTGATGATCCCATGTAATTGCTGCCCTTGTTCTTCTAGGCGGTAGAGTTCGTAGGTTTGGAAGGGACTGTTAAAGGAGTCTCGGTGAGTTGCTGCAGTGCATCTTGTAGATGGTACACACTGCTGCCACTGTGCGTTGGTGGTGGAGGGAGTGAATATTTAAGGTGGTGGATGGGGTGCCGATCAAGCGGACACCTTTGTCTTGGATGATCGAGCTTTATGCATGTTGTTGGAGCTGCACTCATCCAGGCGAATGGACAGTATTCCATCACATTTCTGACATATGCCTTGTAGATAGTGGATAGGCTTTGAAGAGTGAGGAGGTGAGTTACTCACCACAGAGTTCCCAGCCTCTGACCTGCTCTTGCAACCACAGTATTTATATGACTGTTCCAGTTAAGTTTCTGGTCAATGCTAAGCCCCAGCATGTTAATGGTGAGGACATTCAGTGATGGTGATACCACTGAACATCAAGGGGAGATGGTTAGATTCCCTCTTGATTGAGATGGTCATTGCCTGGCACTTATGTGACGCACATGTTATTTTCCACTTGTCAGCCCAAACCTGAATATTGTCCAGGTCTTGCCGCATGCGGGTATGAACTGCTTCATTATCTGAGGAATGCTGAGGAACTGCTACAGTGATGTCCTGGGACTGAAATGATTGGCCTCCAACAACCACAACCTTTGTGCAAGGTACGACTCCAACCAGTAGAGAGCTTTCCCCCTGATTCCCATTGACTTCAGTTTTGCTAGGGCTCCTTGATAACACACTCGGAGGCAGTCATACTCACCTCACCTCTGGATGCACCTCTTTTGTCTACGTTTGGACCAAGGCTGTAATGAGGTCTGGAGCTAAGTGCCCCTGGCGAAATCCAAACTGGGCATCAATGATTAGGTTTTTGCTGAGCAAGTTTCACTTGATAGCATTGTCAACAATATTCCATTACTTTGCTGATGATTGAGAGTAGCCTGATAGAGCAGTAATTGGCCAGATTAGATTTGTCCTGCTTTTTGTGGACAGGACATACCTGAGCAATTTTCCACATTGTTGGGTAGATGCCAGTGTTGTAGTGTACTGAAACAGTTTGGCTAAGGGCACAGCTAGTTCTGGAGCACAACTCTTCAATACTACAGCTCTGATGTTGTTAGGGCCAATAGCCTTTGCTGTATCCAGTGTCTTCAGCCATTTCTTGATATCATATGGGGTGAATCAAATTGGCTAAAGATTGGAATCTGTGATGCTGGAGACCTTAGGAGGAGGTTGAGATAGATCATCCACTCAACACTTCTGGCTGAAGATGGTTGCAAATGCTTCGGCCTTGTCTTTTATACTGACGTGCTTGGTTCCCCTATCATTGAGCATGGGGACGTTTGTGGAGCCATTCTTCTAGTTAGTTGTTTAATTGTCCAACACCATTCACAAGTGGCAGGACTGCAGACCTTTGATCTGATCCATCGGTTGTGGGATCGCTTTGCTCTGTCTATAAGATGCTGATTCTACTGTTTAGCTTACATGTATTCCTCTGTTGTAGCTTCAGCAGGTTGGCACCTAATTTTTAGGTACGTCTGGTGCTGCTCCTGACATGCCCTCCTATACTCCTCATTGAACCAGGGTTGGTCCCCTGGCTTGATGGTAATGGTTGAGTGAGGGATATTGTTGCGACCAAGTAAGGTAGGGGTCTAGGGCTCCCCTCTCAGCCTTTTCCTGGTTTGGCCGTAGCAGGGTTTAATTTTTAAAACACCGTGTTTTTAGCTTCCCCTCAGTGAATCCTTGTTCTCCGCTCTCTAATTGTAATGGCAAAGAAATCAACCAGACAGGTTTTCTTCGATTTAAACAAGGTGTAAGCTTATTGACCTTAAAACTCTAATTCGTTTAAAACAACTAGAAATATGCGACACAACCACGCTAGCATGCGTATGCGATAAGCACGCACGTAGATAGAGACAGAGGAGGAGAAAGAAAGGTTTAAAGTAATAGCTGGAGTTCAGTTACCGACTTTTGGGTTTGACGTAAAGTCTTGGATTGCAGTTGTCTTGCAGTTCTCGTTGGGGCCCAGTGCACACTTTCAAATTTGTTTAGCTGCAGGAGTCTTCTCTCTTGTGGTTTGAGTGGCTTCAGTGGATCCCCTAGAACTTGGTGAGAGACAGAGGGAGACAGTCTCTTTTCCAACTGTTCTGTGAGCACAATTCAAAACTCCAAGTTGGCCAGCATGTTAGTCATATGACTAACCCCTTATCTGGAACAACTGATCCTGTGGTTTGTGGATTTCAAAGCTCTCGGTGGGGGCAGGTGTAGTGCTGTCTCTTACACAGACAAGATGTGGATCACTGTTGCCCAGACCAATCTTTGTTAATTGAATCAGTGAACAGTTCCCATTGTCTCTTTTTTTTCAACTGTCTTTTAGAATGCAAAACGAGCAGTCATGTTTCCAGCCACTGCCCTTTAGAATGCAAATATGTGCAGCCATGTTTTCCAGCCACTGCTGTGGTCTCTCTAAGCTAAATTTTTTTTAGTCCAATAACAGTTTAAAATTAATGTTCCACATGATGAAATTAATTTGTTTCATTTTGGCAGGTGTGGTTTTCATGACAATATGTTGAGCCATGAGGTTACAGATTGTGGTGGAATATAATATTGCTGCTGATAATGGCCCACAACACCTCATGGAATATCAGTTTTGAATTGCAACATCGATTCTGAATCTATCCCATTTAACAAAGTGGTAGTGCCACACAACACAAAGGAGGACATCCTCAGTGTGAAGGCAGGACTTCATTTCCACAAGGAGTGTGCGGTGGTCACTCCTATCAATACTATCATGGACAGATGCATCTGCGACAAGTAGATTGGTGAAGTAGGTTTTTCCCTCTTGTTGGTGCTCTCACCACCTGCCGCAGTCCCAGACTGGCAGATACCCAGGGATAGTGATGGAAGAGTCTGGGACATTGGCTGTATGGCACAATTCAGTGAGTTGTTGCGTGACTAGTTTGTGAGACAGCTGTCCAAATTTTGGCACTGGTCCCCAGATGTTAGTGAGGAGGACCTTTTAGGGCATGCCTTTGCCATTTCTGGTGCCTCAGTCGCTGCTGGGTTGTCCATCCGGTGTTATTCTTATTCAGCTTTTCTGTAGCGGTTTCATACAGTAGAGCGGCTTGCTAGGCCATTTCAGAGGGTCAAGGGTAAGTTAAGAGTCAATAACGTTGCTGTGGGTCAGAGGTCACATGTAGGCCAGACCGGGTAGGGATGGCAGATTTCCTCCCCTGAAGGACATTAATGAACCAAATGAATTTTTACAACAATCTGGGAGTTTCATGATGATTTTTAATGAGACCAGGATATTATTCAAGATTTTATTAATTGATCGAATTTGAATTCCTGCAGTTGCTTTGGTGGGATTTGAACTCAAGGGTAGAATTTAATGGGCCCCCGAGAGACAGGGTAGGAGGTGCAGGGGGTCCATATAATTGTGGAAGAAGGTGGAGGGCAGAGGACCCGACGCCTTCCCATCACACTGGGGTGGGAAAGGCCAAAGACGACCTATCCACCCAGAGGCCAATTAAGGCCCTTAAGTGGCCAAACAGTAGCTGGAATTAAACCAGCGCCAGGGTGGGGTTGGGATGCGGGGGTGGGGGATCGTCCGCCAAATGGGGAGGATGTCCAGTGAAACAAGGAGGTCTCCCTGCAGGCTTGTGGGGGGAAGTGGCCTCTTCCATGGGCAATCTGTGGCCCATGAAGGACCCCCGGCAGCAAAGGCCTCCCTTCAGTTAACACCTCCCCCCACCCACTCTGCCTTCAATGTCCACCCTAACCCCACATCACCAGGGCCTGCCGGATTGGCCCCGGAGATCTCGCCTCACGTGGGTCCGGGGCTCCAGCACTGGGACTGGTCTCAGGCCCAGTATAGTACCAGCAATGGCCACCATTCCCAGTGGCACTGTCGATACTACTGAGCTGCCAGTCCTCTGATTGGCTGACAGCTCTGGGAAGCGGGATCCCTATCCTTAAAGGGCTGGGGACCCGGGCACAGGCAGTTAATTGCAAGAGCGCCGCTGAATTGCGTCAGGGGGCTCTGAAGTAGAGGCCTGCTACCCGACCCGAACCTGACAGGACCCGACGACATGCTGGGGTCGGATCGGGCCGAGTCCAGGTCGAGTCGGGTCGGGTTGGGTCGGGCCGGATGCACACGGTAGGTGCTCTGCCGGTAAGATTTGACATTAAAATAACTTACCTGAGCTGAGAGTCCGGGACAAAACTGAGTCTGCGCAGTGAGCGAGTGACGTCACTATGACGTCATTGCGTATGTGCTGCAGCTTCGTGGAGCTTCCCAGTCGGAAGGTAAGTAAAGGGATGGTCGTGTCAGGCTCGGGGCAAAATCGGAGGGATTTGGACCGGGTCGGGCTTGTGTCCGCGTCGGGTTCGGTACGGGTTCTTTTTTTCCTTGCCTGAGCAGGCCTCTACTCCGAAGGGCTGACCTGGGCTTCCCCTCACCTTTTCTGCCCGGTGTCGGGACCCCCGCCAACTCGGCTGAATTCAGCTGCATGTCTCTGAAGCATTAGTCCCAGCCTCTGGATTACTAATCCAGTAACATTACCCCACTATGCTACCATCTCAGTGGTAAAGTATTTGCCATTATCAGACCTGATTTGAAACACTTTCTCATTTAAGAATGTAACCTACTTTGATTTATCTCACTGAAAGATAAAGATTTTGATAATAAATCTCACTTCTAATATTCTCCAATGTTGATGATGCTATGGGTAGATTTTAGTCTTTGCTGCTTGGAGGGTAATTGGTGGGCTATTGCTTTCAAGGCATGAAAATCAGACAGGTTCCATAAATGACGAGGTAATTACCCCACCCGATGATCATTCGGCAATAAAGACAAACATCTACTGCTTTGTCTCTACAGCAGTTATGTTTAATGACAGGGTACAAATGACCAAGTTTCAGCTTGGCACAGTTGATTAGACTCTTGACTCTGACTCAGTAGATTGTGGATTTGAACCCCACTACAGACTGAGTTGGTAATCTAGGCTGATGCTTCATTGCAGCACTGAGGTAGTGCTGCGTTGTGAAGGATGCTGTCTATCTAAGGAGACAAGGCTCTGTCCACTTGTTCTAGTGGACATAGAAGATCCTGACTGCAGCCCCTGCCCCTCTACGTCAGTGGTCTTTTAAGGAACAGGCAAAGGCTCCACCCATTACAAAGCTAAGCAGGAAGTCTCAAATCAGGTTGGGACACCATGAGCTGTTACGTTTGATACCTGCCTGAGTTAATGAGGGTACTCCAGGAGGGTGGCTCACTAAATTTGGCCCCTGAGATTCCATCGTGTAGGTGTGTTTGTTAAACTTGAAATCGCTTAACATTTTGATGAATTTCTGTTTTATTTTGCTGCTTTACACTGGTATTTTTTCTCTGAAGATTCAAGAACTGCATTCCTAATTTTAAAAAATGTTCAATAGTGGTTTTGATTTTTTTTACAGATTACAAGACCAGACATTCAGCACTATCCTGAAGAATGAAGACAGACTCTGTACTGTATTAACACAATGAAGGGATATAATGGAAGTCGTAGCCAGTCACAGCACTCTTCTGCGCACACATGCCACTGTATGCCTGAGGACTGTGATCATTCCCATGATTATTTACATCATAGCCAAGACCCTAGGCAGTCTTATATGCTTAGTCCTACAGAATCCTGTTCGATGGACCATCACTACTGCATGTCCAGGAGTAACATACCCTCTGAATGTGCTGCAGTGCCGATTAGCCTGACTGAGCAGATGTCCTCCAGCAGTACGTTTCCTAGGATGCACCATAATCCACAGTATGAATCTTGCGACGACTGCATGGCTGCCACCCACACTGCCAGCAAGATCAATCGGCTACCTGCCAACCTGCTGGACCAGTTTGAGAAGCAGTTGCCTCTCCACCATGATGGCTTTCACACACTTCAGTACCAACGGGCAAGTTCAGCTGAGCAGCGAAGTGAGAGTCCCAGCAGGATTCGGCACCTGGTTCACTCCGTGCAGAAGCTTTTTGCCAAGTCTCACTCTCTGGAAGCCCCTTCAAAGGGAAACATAAATGGTACTAAGATGGAGGGAAGAGGTGGGGACAGCTACCATCACCATCAGCACCACCAACACCACCAGCACCACCACCAGTCAAGGTCAACAAAGAGGAGCAAAAGCAAGGAACGCAAATCAGACTCTAAACACAGAGCTAAGATGACTGGTTGGTGGAGCTCAGACGACAACCTAGACAGTGACAGCAGTTATATGGTGGCCGCTGGAGCCAGTAGGCACTCTATGGAACAGGCCACCCAGTACTGTACAGAACCCATTGAAAGTGCCTGCAGAGATCTGACCCTGAAGAGTCTAAAAAGCAGCAGTGAGGGGAAATGTTCAGCATGTGCTGCTATGCCAATGTTGGCTGATTCACAACACATGAAAAGAAGTATGTGGTCCACTATGACAGTAAGCCAGGCCAGAGAGGCCTATCCTAGCTCAGGACTGAGCCAAGACAAAGCTTCAATGCTTCAAGATACCAAGGCACATGAAAGGGCTTATCATTATCTTCAGGTAGGTGTAAAAATATAATTGTCAATGCTAGAAGCGAGCTGGATCATCAATGTACAAATACCATGAATTTTTTCTGCACCATTCGAAGGTCTTGCTTTCCAGCTATACATTTCTTGTATAACTTCCCTCAAATTTATTTTAATTATCATCAGATTGGAGGCATATTCAACCTGATTTGACTTTTGGATCCTTCCTGGATACAAATATTTAATCAGACACAGCACTTTTTATGCTACTGTGTTCTTTTGAAAGTTTATTTATTTATTGATACAGCACTGAAACAGGCCCTTCGGCCCACCGAGTCTGTGCTGACCAACAACCACCCATTTATACTAACCCTGCAACAATCCCATATTCCCCACCACCGACCTACACTAGGGGCAATTTATAATGGCCAATTTACCTATTAACCTGCAAGTCTTTGGCTGTGGGAGGAAACCGGAGCACCCGGCGAAAACCCACGTGGTCACAGGGAGAACTTGCAAACTCCACAGTACCCAGAATCAAACCCAGGTCCCTGGAGCTGTGAGGCTGCGGTGCTAACCACTGCGCCGCCCCAAGTTATAGGCCCCCGTTCAGGACCCTCTGCTGTATTTCATAGGTGGGATGGTGCAACAACAAATCATGATGAAAATTCCTATTTGGAAGTGAATATGAAACACTTTTTTTCAAACAGTTGTATTTATTAATTAGAAATGGAGGGCTCTCTACAATTAATGCCATGCTGGAATAGCCACAAGTAATTGTCATTATATTATAGTTCAGGGATTGAGTTCTATTGTGTTGCAGCATAAAAAATACATATGAAACACATGCATTTTCTACAATACAAATCTATGGACCTGTCCTGTTATCAACAATCCTCATCACACCACTCCCCCCCCAATCCCCCAATTACAGCTACAGTAGTTTCTAATGGCTGCAAAAATACTGTCTGTATTGAGAATTTATTACTAACTGACCTGTCACAATGGGACAATGTCCAGAGGAAAGTGGAATATTTGATACCATCCCAAAAATAGACCTGCAAAGTTCTGACACACCAACATCAATATATTTAAATTGACTGATCAATATGTATTTTCCTCTGCAAAATGATCATTTGCACTGTGAAATTAAAGATAGCAGATGTAACACACAGCATAAACATATAATTTAAAAATTGACCTACTGAACCCTGCAACTTGATGAAGAGAATTGTATTGATTTAAAATGCACTGGAATGAAATTCACTTAATACTTAAATATTGCTGCATATATGCTGCTGTATGCAGTAACATATTTCATTTACAGTTTAAATATTGCATACATTTGTTTAAATATTGCATACATGCTGCTGTGTGCAGTAAATTTCTTTTCATCTCTTCAACAACATACTTGAGAGGCCAAGGAAATTGTGCCTTCTTCCACTTAGAAACACATTTATATGTATACATCGGGCTCCCTTTAGAAATCATCCATGACTGTATCAGCTAAAAACTTAAAAATTTGCTCCCCATAACGTGGAGACTGAAAAAAGAGAAAATATTCATGTGCCTTTACTGCATAAACATCGTACAGGGCATGTTATAAATGATATGTGCATTGTTGTTTCCACTTGCATTAAAATGTGCCTTCAATGCAAAAACATGTCCAAAGGCACTTCAGAGAGGCCAAGGGAGAAAAATGAATGCCAAGTTAGAAGAAGATAGGGGGGGTGTGACCTTCAGCTTGGGAAAGAAGTGGTTATTAAGGAAGATCTTAAAACAGGAGGGAGAGATGGAGGGGATTAAACAGGGAATTTTAGAATGTGGGGCCTAGGCAACTAAAGGCATGACTACCAATGGTTGGGCTAAGGGAGGGGAGATGTACAAGAGACCAGCAACAGATAACTTTGTGAAGATTGTGGGACTGGAGAAGGTTACGGAGATTGGGGACATTGAGGCCATTAAGGGATTTCAACATAAAGAGAAGAATTTTAAATTTGAGGCGGTAGAGGTGTGTGAGCCATATAGGTCAGCGAGGTCATGGATAATGGATGAGTTGGACTTTGTGCAGGATGGGTTTAGCTGAAACCTATGGAGGGTGAAATGAGGGAAAATGGCAACAAGAGTCCCCAAAGTGAAGGAAGTACACTTGAAACATTTAGTCATCTGTTATTTGTACAGATACTGTGTGATCTGTTGAATGTTTCCAGAATTTTCTGTTTTAATTTCAGATTTCCAGCATCTGGAGGTTTCTTTTGATTTTAATTATTTATCAGGGTTTGATTTTGAAAAATGACCCAAATGGCAAGCCTTTCTTTTTAACACCAACTATTGTCCACAAGCTCTGAAAGTATCAGTAGGGATCAGGCTGCAAGTTAGAATTAGAATTAGAATTAGAATTAAAGTTAAATCTTTGTCCCTTTTTGGAGCAACTTACTCCAAATAAATATGTTTGAGAAGATTTCCTTTCTGTGCTATTTGTACTGAAATTGCCAATGGAGTTTAAAGCAAGCATGGAATGGGGCGAGGAACAAATGTAGGAAATCTTCATGACTACATTTAAGTTGCTCCACATTGTGACTAGAGGAATTATTTTCCAAAATAGATTAAAGGAGCAATGAAAATGACTGGAAATTTTAGTGTTTGGAGAAGGGGAGCTGGCTTCTGGTGTTTAACCAATTCCTTGGTCCAAACTCCTATTTATATCTGCATCTACATGGGCGGCACAGTGGCGCAGTGGTTAGCACTGCAGCCTCACAGCTCCAGGGACCTGGGTACTGCCTGTGTGCAGTTTGCAAGTTCTTCCTGTGACCACATGGGTTTTCGCCGGGTGCTCCGGTTTCCTCCCACAGCCAAAGACTTGCAGGTGATAGGTAAATTGGCCATTATAAATTGCCCCTAGTATAGGTAGGTGGTAGGGAATATGGGATTACTGCAGGGTTAGTATAAATGTGTGGTTGTTGGTCGGCACAGACTCGGTGGGCCGAAGGTCCTGTTTCGGTGCTGTATCTCTAAATAAAAATATAAAAATAAAATGTGATGTTTCCTCTGCTTCGAATAAAAATAAATGAAGATGTTACCTTTAGCGCGAACCTACTGTCTTGAGTTTTTGAAAAGAAAAATCGTGGTAGAAGATTGTTAGCAGTGAGATTGAGCCAAAATCACAGGAGGTACATGATGGAGCTGAGTGAGGAGCATCCCTCACAGGAAGCACATGTGTGGGAAACACCATTTAATTTTCCATACATTTACCACTGAGAACACAATAGCATCGAATCAGTCTTACCAGAAATCATTTAAATTATTTTTACAACTTAAAAATATATTTGCTTCCATTTCCCATAATTATTTCCTCTAAATAATCTTAAATCCTAATCTCAAGGAATTTGAAGAACTGGTTAGTAGGTCTTCCCAAATCAGATTGATTGATGATCCCCTATCTCTGAGGGAGACAATAAACTGCACTGCTACTGTCTGAGTGCTTGCATCAGAACATAAGCAATAACCTGATAGGTATCATTCCAGAACAGATCACTGTACCAAAGACTGAAATTGTTATCAAAGATCTTTACTTTAATAAGGGACAAAGTGTTTCATTTACAGTTTAAAAACCCTCCAGCACTGTTATAATATTTATAGTTTGTTCTTAATTTGGTCGTACCAGAAATAGATACACTCTAGAAGGACGACAAAGAATATTGCAATCAATCAGTGTGAAGAATCGAGGCTCTCAGTCAGTCAGTGCATTATTCTACTAGAGTTTCTCAGTGGTTATTTTGTTTTCCTTTTGTATTTCTTTGTTACTTTGATACTGAGAAAAGAACATTTTCTTTAACATTTTCTAACCACCATCAATCAGTGCAGATCATCTTCCTTTATCCTGCCTTAATAATAAGCCTTAACCCCCACCAGCTTCAAAGAGAAACCCCTGTCACAGTTGACATTTTCATTTCCCAGATCAGCCATTCTTGTGCCCTTCATGAGTGAGCTGCCTGATGTAGTGCTAGTTTGTGCTGATTTGAGTGCAAATTTGTGATGTGGACTCATGCTGGGAACTGGATTTGGACTGCCTCACCTCTCAGTTTGAACAATTACAGCTGTCAGGGTGATAAAGGTTTCATCCTATTTGTCTGGGTTGGACTTGAACCTATTGAGAAGAGTTACATAATGGAAATATGTAAGAAAGAGTAAGGCCCATTCAGCTCATTAAAGCTCATCCATTTAGTACCCCAGCTCTTCCATTAGAAAATCCAGCAACATTTGAATATTTCTGACGTACTTACTTTCACTATCCTGCCAGACAAATAGTTCAAAGTGATTATCACCCTTTGAGTGAAGGAGTTCTTCCCAATGTCTATTTTAAATTTGCTTTTCGCTCAATTAAAACTTATTTTCACAGATTTGTAACATCCTCACTAAATTTTAAGGAATATTCTGAAACACCAGAATAAGCACTGGGAACAAATCAAACTGAGATGGAGGGTTCTGAGCACAATCAGGACAACAATTTATAGCTCATATATTTATAGAAAACATAGAAGAAAATGGGAGCAGAAGTAGGCCCTTCGAGCCTGCACCACCATTCAAAACGATCATGACTGATCGTCCAAACGCTTTCTCCCCGTATCCCTTGATCCCATTAGCCCTAAGAACTATATCTAACTCTTTCTTGAATATATTTAATGATTTGGCCTCAACTGCTTTCTGTGGTAGAGAATTCCACAGGTTCACCACTCTCTGGGTGAAGAAATCCCTCCTCATCTCAGTCCTAAATGGCTTACCCCTTATCAGATTGTGATCCCTGGGCCTGGACTCCCCCGCCATCGGAAACATCCTTCCTGCATCTAGTCTGTCCAGTCCTGTTAGAATTTTGTAGGTTTCTATGAGATCCCCTCATTCTTCTAAACTCTAGCGAAAACAAGCCCAATCGATCAATCTCTCTTCGTACGTCAGACCTGCCATAGCAGGAATCAGTCTGGTCAACCTTCGCTGCACTCCCTCCATAGCAAGAACATCCTTCCTCAGATAAGGAGACCAAAACTGCACACAATCCTCCAGATGTGGTCTCACCAAAGCCTTGTATAATTGCATCAAGACATCCTTGCTCCTGTACTTGAATCCTCTCGCTATGAAGGCCAACATACCATTTGCCTTCTTAACTGCCTGCTGTACCTGCATGCTTACTTTCAGCGACTGGTGCACAAGGACACCCAGGTCTTGCTGCACCTCCCCCTTTCCCAATCTATCGCCTTTCAGATAATAATCTGTCTTTCTGATTTTGCCACCAAAGTGGATAACTTCACATTTATCCACATTATGCTGCATCTGCCATGTATTTGCCCACTCACTCAACCTGTCCAAATCACACTGGAGCTTCTCTGCATCCTCCTCATAGCTCACACTCCCACCCAGCTTTGTGTCATCTGCAAATTTGGATATATTGCATTTAATTCCCTCATCTATATCATTAATAGATATTGTGAATTGCTGGGGTCCTAACACCAATCCCTGCACTACCCCACTAGTCACTGCCTGCCACTCGGAAAAAGACCCGTTTATTCCTACTCTTTGTTTCCTGTCTGCCAACCAGTTCTCTATCCATTTCAGTACTTTACCCCAATCCCATGTGCTTTAACTTTGCATGCTAATCTCTTATGTGGGACCTTATCAAAAACCTTCTGAAAGTCCAAATACACCAGATCCACTGGTTCTCCCTTACCTATCCTATTAGTTACATCATCAAAAAATTCCAGTAGATATGTCAAGCTTGATTTCCCCTTCATAAATCCATGTTGACTTTGCCCAATCATGTCATTGTTTTCCAAGTGCTCTGCTGTTACATCTTTTATAATGGACTCTAGCATTTTCCCCACTACTGATGTCAGGCGAACCGGTCTATAATTCCCTGTTTTCTCTCTGCCTCCTTTTTTAAATAGTGGGGTTACATTAGCTACCCTCCAATCCATTGGAACTGTTCCAAAGTCTAAAGAATTTTGAAAAATGACCAGCAATGCATCTACTATTTCAAGGGCCACTTCCTTAAGTACTCTGGGATGTAGATTATCAGGCCCTGGGGATTTATCGGCCTTCAATCCCATCAATTTCCCTACTAATACTGATTTAATACAGTTCCTCGTTCTCACTAGACCCTATGTTCCCCAACATTTCTGGGAGGTAATTTGTGTCCTCCTTTGTGAAGACAGAACGAAAGTATGTATTTAATTGGTCTGCCATTTCTTTGTTCCCCTTTGTAAATTCCCCCGTTTCTGACTGTAAGGGACCCACATTTGTCTTCACTAATCTTTTTCTCGTCACATATCTATAGAAGCTTTTACAGTCGGTTTTTATGTTCTCTGCAAGCTTACTCTCATACTCTGTTTTCCCCTTCTTAATCAACCCCTTTGTCCTCCTTTGCTGAATTCTAAACTGCTCCCAATCCTCAGTTTTGCTGCTTGTTCTGGCCATTTTATATTTCTCGTCCTTGGATCTAATACTATCCCTAATTTCTTTTGTAAGCCATGGTTGAGCCACCCTTCCTGTTTTATTTTTGCGCCAGACTGGAATGAGCAATAGTTGTAATTCATCCATACACTCTTTAAATGCTAGCCATTGCCTATCCACTGTCAACCCTTTAAGTAATGTTCCCCAATCTATCATAGCCAACTCGTGCCTCATACCTTCATAGTTTCCTTTACTTAGATTCAGGACCCTAGTCTCGGAATCAACGCTCTCACTCTCCATCTTAATGAAGAATTCTATCATGTTATGGTCGCTCTTCCCCAAGGGACCCCGCACAACGAGATTGATAACTAATCCTTTCTCATTCCACAATACTCAGTCTAGGATGGCCTGTTCTCTAGTTAGTTCCTCAACGTATTGGTCCAAAAAACCATCACGTACGCACTCCATGAATTCCTCCTCTACAGTATTATTGCTAATTTGGTTTGCCTAATCTATATGTAGATTAAACTCACCCATAATTACAGTTGCACCCTTATTGCATGCATCTCTAATTTCTTGTTTAATGCCATCTTCGACATCACCACTGCTGTTTGGGGGTCTATATACAACCTCCACCAATGTTTTCTGCAACTTGGTGTTTCTTAGCTCCACCCATACAGATTCCACATCAGGATTCTCTGAGCTAATATCCTTCCTCACCATTGTATTGATTTCCTCTTTTACTAACAACGCTACTCCACCTCCTTTCCTTTTTTGCCTGTCCTTCCTAAATATTGAATACCCCTGGATGTTCAGTTCCCATCCTTGGTCACCCTGCAGCCATGTCTCCATAATCGCAACTATATCGTATCTATTTACATCAATTTGCACGGTTAATTTGCCTAACTTATTGCGAATACTCCACGCATTGAGACACAATGCCTTTAGTCTTGTCTTTTTAACATTCTTTGTCATCTTAGCATTATTTTGCACTATGGCCCTATTTGTTTCTTGCCCTTGATTTCTATGCCTTCCACTTTTGCCTTTTCGTTTCCTGTCTTTTGTTTCTATCCTTGTTTCCTCCTCCTCAGTCTCCCCAATCAGGTTCCCATCCTCCTGCCATTCTAGTTTAAATCCTCCCCAACAGCACTAGCAAATGCCCCAGCGAGATCATAAGATCATGCCACTTTGTAGAAATGTTATCTTTTTTTTAAACTAATTCTACATTTTGTAAAAGATTTTGAAACATTGTTTTCTGATTGTTACTTTGTGTTATATGAAAGTAGTGCCAGCTACTACTGAATATAGATATTATAACTATTCTGGGATAAGCTTGCTGTCCCAATGTTCTCATGCTCTTCCTCAGCTCATTTTGTGACAGTGAGAGAGATAATTTGCAACAGTTGTCAGTATGAAAGCCTACTGCATTTGTAGCCTATGCATGAGCACTGCAATCAACTAAAACACTTGACAAAACTCATTAGAGATACTGGGGTGGAGAATTTAGCTTGAATACTTGCTGTCCTGGTTGCACTGGTTGGGTGCATAATGGCTTTTCACATTAATCGACTGTAACACTTTTATCTTTCTCCCTGTCACAAGATGACTTGGAGCCCAGGAAAAGCAGAGTGGGAGAGAGCCGGGATCAGGTCTGATAACTCAGAAGTGAAAAAGGCACAAGTCGAATAGGGAGAAATTCAGGGCTGGATTTTACCTTAGGTGGACAGGAATTCGCCACCGACGTAAAAGGTCGGTGGCAAATCTGCTTCCGCCTAGCCTGGGGATCTGTCCCGCATTTTACGGGTCCCTGGGCTTTAATTGTCTCGAGGCGGGACTTTCACCCACTTGAGAGAGGAAGTCCCACCTCAGTGAGCTGCCGGCAAATCAGCGGGCCTGCAGCTCTTAGTCCCAGCAGCGCCACTGGGAGCGGTGGCCACTGCTGGGACTGCAGCCCAGCCGACGATATGGAGCCAGGAGGGAAGGTAAGTTGGGCATGCCTCACCAGGGAGATGGGTCATGCCTTGGTGAGGCTGGAGTGGTCGTTTGGGGGGAGGGGGTCATCTTGGGTCCCGGGGATGGGTTGAGAGGCGGAGGCGGCCCTCAATCGGGCACCCTGGGCCCGACTGCCATGGCCCCCACCCAGCGCGCGGAAAGGCTGGCGTCCTTTCACGTCCCCAGCACGCTTGCGTGCCGTGGGTAAAATACCCGTAGAGGAGGGCGAGGGCCCTTAAGTGGCTGTTAGGTGGCGACTTATGGGCCTTGATTAGCCTCGGGCGGGCCGTTCCCCCCCCCCACCCACCCCCACCCAACCGCTGTAAAGTTGACCGGAGATGGGAGCGCAGCAGGTAGGCCTCCCGGAGCCTCCCACTCAATTTTATGCAGACCCATCCGCCCCCACGCCACCATCCGACCCACCGGGGCGGTGTAAAATTCAACCCCCAGTATCTCATTGTTCCCATTATATATTCTGTTTATTCCAACTTGCTTTTAACTTTGTGGGTTTCTCCTGCTGCTTTGTGCTGTTTCAACAAAAAAAAGTTGTCACACAAATCAATCATCTTAACTGTGAAAACATTAGATGATCTGAACAATGGAAATATCTTATGTAATTGCTCAACAGTTTAGAAGTGATTTGTGCCTGAATTGGGGAATGATCGGGGGACTGCACATACAGCAAGTGTTTAATGAGGCCACTGGCAGGATTCCAGCAGATCGATAACCCCAATAATCCCAATGATCAGTGTCAAGAAAACACTAAATGCCAAGCAAGAAATATTAATTCATTGTTTGGAAATTTACATTAGACTTTCAATGGAGAAAATTCTACAGTTAACTTTTAAAAAACTAGCAGCCAAGATGGCCACCGCAATTTGCATCTGAAACGCCTTTGCACATTCCAAGGCCCATCCGGAGCCAGAAGTCTGAGCAGCCCTAGACCCAGAACAATGACTTGCTCTAAGTGATTGAATTACCTAGGATTGCTTCACTAGCACAGCAGTCAGAGCAATCCTGACACATTCACTTTGAAAGAGCAAACCCCTCCGTGTGTAAATATTGGCATCCTGTGGCCTGTGGAGCCAATTCTGAACCTTGTATCTCATTAGAAGGTTCCAGAGAATACCCTGAGGCAGTCATGTGACCACCTGTCCATCTCTGAAAAAACTGGGAGTTTTGTTACACAAAGAGACAAACAGTAACTGAGACAGCAGCAGCAGAGAAGGCTGTGTGTCTCCCTTTCCTTCTTTCTTTCTTTCTTTCTTTCTTTCCCTCTCTCCAGGAAACATCAAGTTTGAAAACCGTCTGTGACTATGGACCCTCCAAGCCTGCCATAGCCAGAGACAAGGGGAAGAGAGCTGTAATGAGAAGCTTTTTATGTTGTCTGATGCTACATAAATGAGATGCGTGGAGTTCGGTTGACTGAAGATCTCAAACAGGTTTATTAACAGCTATCAAGTATATACAGTACAGAGCTCACTATTTACATAACTTGCCTATAGATGTTACAGTAGCAGAGTGAGACTGGCATGTAGTCACATGACTGCATTCTGGCACTCAGCTTATTAGCATGCTAAGATCTTAAAGATATATTACTCATAAAGGTAATTACACAACATCCCCCTTCTTTCCAAAGATAGGTCTCATATGCTACAGGCAAAAATACATAAAATTAGATATCAAAATTATTTACACATGGATCGAGATTATGAACTGTACACATATAGAGCCTCAAAAGTCCATATATCATCTCAGTGGTGTGACAACTCTTGCTCAGGCAATTCACGTCTCATCTGTTGCTGTTCTTTCTGAATTCAGTTTCTGTTGCTGAGCCTTTAGCCTGCTAACATACTCTGTTGCTTTTCTCAAGATGGCAACCTTTGAGGCCTTGTCCTTCTTGGAAAGTTCCAGCACCTCCTCTCGAAGAGCTAACAGACAATGCTTTAACTCATTCCTCCTCTGCCTCCTCAAGGCGTTGCATGTCCTTCACCTCTCCTCATCCTCTGCATCTGAAGGCTTGGGCACAAGGCTGAGCACTTGTTGGGGAAAGAGTTGTTGGTCTCATGGAGATACCTGTCCATTCTGGCTCGCTGTGGTGCTGGCAGTTCTTTAGATAGCAGAAGTGAAGGTGCAGCGTAGCTGTGCTACTGTTGGGTTTCCAGACTGCACCATTTGATGCTGGTCAGAGTCTGCGAGTGGGTTCCGGTCTTTGGAGATTTCTCCTTGGCAATGCTCTCATGGATAGTTATGATGCTGAGATCATTACACTCTGGTAGTCCTGCCACTGCTGGTCCACTAATGTCTACTAGGTAGAACGTTTGTGGTTTCCATGTTGACTTGCCATATCTGCGTTGCATTGTTAATGTGCCACTGCACGGGGTGGGTTGGGTGACCCATTATATGGCAATAACTTGGCAGTTTTCGGTTGTATCATTGATTTCTAACGACTCTGGTACATATCTTTGAGGATTCGGATTGGTAGGATATTTGCACAAGTGCCGGTGTCAGTCTTGATTTTGAGTGTATGTTTGCCAGCTTTCTTTGGGCACATGCTGTTAATAGTGGCAAAAGCTTCCAGTTGTTGGACTTCATCAACATGTTGTGTCAAGTTCACAATGTGGAATGCCTGCTCATCTTCTGTCTGAGAACTACTTCTCTCTGAGTCTTGTCTCAGGTTTGTTTTGCTGTGGATTTCATATATCGGCTTGAGTTTACGCCTGTCTCTGGTGCTTTCCTTGCTGCTGTTGCCGTGCTGCTGCATCTGTCTTCTGTTAGCTCGCGTCCTACCATGGCTTCTGGTTGCGTCCTTCGAGCCAGATTTCCTGCATAGGCGGGCCCAATGTCCTTTTGCACCACACGTCTTACACAGGTCAGGACATGCAGGACAGCTTCATCGTGAGTGGGACCAACCACATGTACCACACAGCTTGCTTGCTCTTTTCGACCTGGTTATCATGCCGATACTGTTAGCTTCACCTATTGCTTACAGGTACTGTTGTCCAGCTACAATGGCTTTGTATTTCCTGCCATCTTCCAGCAGTACGTCAATGTTGTGACCTTTCTCTTTCCCCAAGAGGTCTTTCTGAAATGCTTCAATGGGTGTTGATACAATCACCAGCTCCATTATTCAGTCTGACAGCTCAGCTTCTGAAAAGTCACATTCGTTGCCCTTACTACGCCATCTGCTGACGAACTGGTCTATTGATTCCTGTGGCTGTTTCCTGTAGGACATCAATTCCAGGCAGTGAATTCTAAAATTCACTCTTGATCTGAGCTCATCTTCTAGCACTTTCCAAATCTTTGCAGGATCTTTCTGGTCATCTTCAGATTTGCCTGAGGTATTGATTCTGTGTAATCCCTCATTTCTCATCGCTATCATTATTTTTACAGCCTATTTTTCTGGTTCTGCCATTGCTTGGCCTGTAACGCATAATTGCAATCTCAAACAGGTTTATTAACAGCTAACAATATATACAGTACAGAGCTCACTATTTACTTGACTTGCCTCTAGGTGTTACAGTAGCAGTGAGATTGGCATGTAGTCACAGGACTGCATCCTGGTACTCAGCTCATTCGCATGCTAAGATCTTAAAGGTACATTACTCTTAAAGGCAATCACACAAGAAGAACCACCTGCAATTCTGCCTCCAAGGAAACCCTGAGCAGAGCGGACCAGCCACAAAGCGCAATTTGACCAGCCAAGACTTCAAGAATACAACTCCAGCCGGAAGATCACCGAATCATCCAACCTCACAGACTGTGTATTTAACTTGTATTTATTCTGGCTTTTAATCCAACCAAAAAACCTACTTTCCACTTTGTAATCTATTTGTGTGTGTGTGATCCTCGTGTGAATGTGTGCGTGAATGTGTGTGAATGTGTAACGTATTTTTATTATTTTTAGATCGGTTTTAGCTTGTTGAGTATAATAAACTTACCTCTTTCTTGTTTAATCTCAAGAAAATCTATCCGATTGGTTCTTTCATGATCAAATTAAAGGTAAAAGGTAAAATACTCACTGAGGTGTTAAGCACAACCACTGTTTAAGAAGGAATAAACTCTGTTGTGGTCAAATAAGAGGAAAGGCAAGAGGGGCAACTGTGAGCCCCTCCTCACCTGGCCATAACATTTGGCCTACTGTAACCTTCATAGAGGCCTACCACTGGCAACAGACGCACCTGCCTGAAACAAGAAAGAAGCCTCTTTTCCATGCAGTTAGATGATGATGCAATTAGGATCCCCCCCCCCCCCCCTCAGCAATTTAAAAGGACACATTGGCAGGACGTTCAACAGGCCCCTTCTACCCATGTTTACAAGCATTCCGAACAGAAAACAGCCAGAAAATTTTTAAATAGCTTTTTTTGTAGAGCCGAAAGAAGCAGGGGTATTCTTCCCAGCTCCACAAAAATACCACTGCTGCCAATCCTCTTCACCCCACCTCAGCACAATCTACCCCCAACACCAACCCCCCCCCCCCCACCCCCCACAACACCCTCCAAGGTCCTCCCTGCAGGCCTATGTTAGTGTTACAGCCAGCTGACATTCCTGAGGCCGAGGGTGGGTAAGCTGCTTCAAGAGGCTCACTTACCGACTGTACCCTGCCTGTCAACTTTTAATGAGGTCAAGGCCTCAAAATTGCAGCTGCCTATTGGCCGCTGGTACAAATGGCCAACCAGTACCCCCAGCACAGCAAATGCCCAAAGGTCACAATTGACCCCATAATGCTGTAAACATACCTTTCTGTCACATGATGTGGAGCCACACATAGAAACTGAGCGCTCATACTATACATGGTTAGCATAGAATGTGCATCTGATTATAAAATGCCAGCTTGAAAGCCCAGAATTGCCCTATTCTGGGTTCAGATGAACTATGCATCTAAATTGTTCATTTAGTTCAAACACACTCCCAACTCCAAGGCAGACTTTCCCAGTTAATGATTTTCTGCCATTTATTTCCAATTGAAAGTTCTCTGTGTTTTAAAGTGTTTGTGCCATTATGTACAACACAGCAAGCAGTCAATAAAATGGAGCAAATTTAAACTTTTAGCTGAAAATCCTAGAATCTACATTCACAGCAGACACAGTGCAAATATTCTAAATTTATGTCATGACTGCAATAAAAGTCAATTAAAAAAACTAAAATACTGAGTAGATTAGAGACTAGCTGACACATACAGTGGATGCATAATGGTTTATGTAGAGTATAAATTACAAATAGGAACTTAAAACGATAAAATGTTATAGCAGATGTTTAAATAAACATATTTTAGTATCTGACTTCCAGGTAGGAATGCCAATTAATTCTGCAGTTCAAGATTGGCAGTAGTTACAGTTCAGTGGATGTAAACAGATGAAAATGACCATGTATAAAAGACATACATTATTCATCCACACTGCCACATAATCCAAGATGCCAAGAAGGAAGATATCTATACCTACACTGATCTTCCTCTGTCATTTCTTTGTTCTGAATTTGCAAGTTTTAAAGTTGCTGTCAAAAGCATCCAGGAAGCAGAACTTTGGTTCAGCTTCCCTTTTTTATTCTTTCATGGGATGTGAGGGTCGCTGGCACAGTCAGCATTTATTGCTCATCCCATATTCCCTTGAGAAGGTGGTGGTGAGCCACCTTCTCGAACCACTGCAGTCCATGTGGTGTAGGTACACCCACAGTGCTGTTAAGGAGAGAGTTCCAAGTGTTTGACCCAGTGACAGTGAAGGAACAGCGATATAGTTCCAAGTCATGATGGTGTGTGGATTGGAGAGCAACTTCAGGTGGTGGTGTTCCCATATGTCTGCTGCCCTGTCCTTCTAGGTGGTAGAGGTCACGGGTTTAGAAGCGGCTGTCAAAGGAGCCTTGGTGAGTTGCTGCAGTGCATCTTGTAGTTGGTACACACTGCTGCCCCAGGTGCCAGTTGTGGAAGGAGTGAATGTTTAAGGTGGTGGATGCGGTGCCGATCAAGTGGGCTGCTTTGTCTTGGATGTTGTCAAGCTTTTTGAGTGTTGATGGAGATGCACCCAGCCAGGCAAGTGGAGAGTATTAAATCACATTCCTGACTTTTGCCTTGTAAATGGCGGACAGGCTTTGAGAAGTCAGGAGGTGAGTAACTTGCCATGCCATAGAATCCCCAAACTCTGACCTGCTCTTGTAGCCATAGTATTTATATGGCTGTTCCAGTTAAGTTTCTAGTCAATGGTGACCACCAGAATGTTTGATGGTGGAAGGATTCAGCAGTGTTAATGCTGTTGAACATCAAGGGGCGATGGTTAAATTCTCTCTTGTTGGAAATGATCATTGCCTGGCACTTGTGTGACGCGGATGTTACTTGCCACTTAGCAGCCTAATCCTGAATGTTGTCCAGATCTTACTGGATATGGGCACAGACTGCTTCAGTATCTGAGGAGTTTTGAATGGTACGGAACACTGTAATCATCAATGAACATCCCTACTTCTGTCCTTATGATGGAGAGAAGGTTCATTGAGAATGGAGAGCATGGATGCTATGTTTTGCCAAACCCAAATACATACGTATATGAGATAAGGGTGCTGCAGAGATTGGGTGGGGGTTTGCTTGGTTGATGTTGAAGATCCATAAGTGCATTTCGAGTGAGAAAAGGCCATACAACCTATCTAGCCTCTTTGATCCAATGGCCTATGATGATTCTCCTATCCTGGATTTCCCTCCCCACACCATCTGTTAATTTCTCTGTCCCTTGCAAAAAGTCAAACAATGCTGTTGAGAATCTCTCTAACCATCAATATTCATTTGCAACAGATATCCATCTACTCCTTTCTAAATGTACCAATTGGCTTTAAATCAGTTATCTATTTTGGGAATTTGCTTCACATATCTACTTTCCTAAAGGAGAAAAGTTTTTTTTTTCTGATCTTACTCAAAACTTGTGTATTTTTCCTGTGACCTCCAATTCTAAGCTCATTCTTCAGCCTAGTTTAACTTCAACCTCCTCAATAACTTCCATTATTTTGGAGACCTGTATCATGTCTCCTCTCATTCTTTTCTCCAGCAAAAATGCATCTAATCATTTCAGCCTTTCTTCATAATTTAGTCCCTGAGCCCTAGAATTATCCTGGTCATTTTTCTCTGAACTATCACAAATGCATCTATTTCCTTTTTAAAGTAGAGTGGCTAAAACTGCATTTGCTTTCTAATCTCATTATTAAGTCACAGTAATCTGGGTCTTGCTATGCTTTTTTTAAACAGACTATACATTCCTCATCCCGTGCCTTAAATAGATTTATTTCTCTCTTGATCCATTTGAAATCTGGTTTCCTATCTCCTTTGGAGATTCTACTCATAGCTCCATATTCTGCTTTTCCAAGGTCCTGTACCACCACTGCTTTGGCCTCAGTTTTGACAAAAAGATCAACTGTAATGATACACTTATCACCAGATCCCAGGTCCTTACCAATTTTCAGGTTATTAACCAGCTCTGGTGGATGATGAGACACCAAATCCAACAATACTTCCGCTTTAGTAGCCAGGCTCAAGTTTTGTGTCAGGAAACCTTTTGCTTCAGTGAATTTGTTTATATTCTCAGTCCTACTTTCCGGTTGTACGTGATCTGCTTGTTCAACTTGTGAGATGTTGAAATCACTCATGGTTACTACATGGCAATATTTCTTATCTGCCCTCAGTAACAATTGATGCTTCTGCATCACGTGGCATCGAAGTCGGGAAAGATATTTCATAAGATTCGTACTTTCTAGTTTACGAGTGAAAAAATTCCAGATAGCCATTCAAAAACTAGACTGTCAAACCCAAAACCAGGTTGGTGGCAACATGAATGGAGAGTCCACACACAGCCCACTGTCTCCAGTCATAATCACAGGATAGTTCCAGATGAGAACGGACATTTAGGTCATCTTCATTCTTCCATCCAGAAAAATCTTAATGTCCCTCCATTTCAGCAGTTTCTTATAATATTCCAGAGCTTTTGCTTCCAATATATCTGGAAAGGTATTCCATACATTGAGAACTGTCTCTGTAAGTAACAATGTATTGACGTCAGTCCTAAATTTACCTTTGAACCTCTATGCCATGTCCTACTCATATGATTGAACTTGAAATAATATTTTGGATTTACCTTTCTCCATTCCCTTAACTATCTCATAATTCTCTTTAAGAGTATTTCTTAGATAGCTCCATACCACGCAGAAATGCCCTAGTTTCACCAATTCTTCCTCATAACTCAGAAATTGGAAGAGCACTTGAGGGAAATAAGCTCACAGGACTACTGAGATAGAGCAGGAGAATGGGACTGATTGAATTGCTCTGCAGAGAGCAGGCATTGACTCAATTGGCTAATGGGCTCCTTCTGTGCCATTATGACACTATGACCTTAGAAAGTAGGGACCAGCTCTATGACTTTCATTGTAGTATGTCTAGCTCTTGAAAGTCTCCCTTTTGCCTTAGCGACCAGAACTGAATGCAGTACTGAAGGTCTGTTCTGATCACAATACTATACAATTTGGTAATGAAATCCTCTGACTTGTAATCTACTGTTTTGGCTATGTAGTTCAACATTCTGTTGACTTTTCTGTATGCTGCACGACATTGATTGGACACTGAGGATGAAATTTTATGCTCTCCCCCGTGGTGGGCTTGGAGGCATAACATTAGGTGGGATGGTGGCAGCAGGGGACCCCGCCTGCATCCCACCTCTGCCGGAATTTAGTCCGGGGCGGGAAGGCCTGTGCATGGCCTTCCCACCCCGCCAGCAATTGGGGGCCTTCACTGGGTAATTAGCTCCTAATTAAGGGCCTCTTCCTGCCGCGGCTGCAGTTACCCGTGCAGCAGGTGGCCCTATCGTCGCATGGGAAGCACGGCACGAGAAACCCTGCGGGCTGCTTCCCAGCTACGGTTGTTGCAGGGCGGGGTGGGGGGGGGTGCGGTGCGGGCCTCGTTCAAAGGCACTTAGTGCCTAAGTGACGGATCTGGCATCGAGAAGGGAGGTCCCCGCTGAGGGCTGAGGGCTTCCTCCCCCGACCCTTCACTTTGCATATAGCAATCCAATTTGCTATTATGTAGGTTGGATGGGCAATTGGAGTAAATGACCCTGAACCATTGTTTTGAACAAAACCACAAATGGAGGAGCATGATTAATGTGATGCCCGCCCTCTAGCAATGCAAACCTCAAGGAGAACAAACATTTAGTTATTGATGATTGAGAAACAAATGGTTTCTCGTGTGTTAAACGAGCAGCTTCTCACTTTGTCAACTGTTTACAGCATTCGTTTTACCTCAGTAAGCACAAATTTAAAAATGAAAATTCTGAAGATACAGAATGATTAGATCAATAGAGCACCACCTTTCCCTCCAGCTAGACTAACAAGCGTGTGTTTCCAACTGGACGACTGGGACTTATAGCAGTTTCCATCAGCAGTGCCATTTATCATCATCTAATATGTCGAACATACAGTACTCGAATCCCTTCAAACAAAACATCCATTTCTTTACTTCTACAAAAGAAGCTCATTATTAATCCTTAAATTAAATTACTCTGCTTGATAAAGGCAGAGAGATTGAGAGCAGTGTGAGCCTACAATTTAATACTATTTTAATTTCCAACCATCATTGAAGTGGCTTATACAGATCACCTGAACCCCAGGATTAAATTATTGCTTATTATTCACTTTCTATCAGCTATAATTTTGCTTTGTGTGGAATCAGACTTAATAAGGAGGAAATCAAGCTAAGCATACACAAAAGTAAAGTGATCTTGATTAAAGATTATGAGAGATTAATTATCATTGCAGAATAATGCTGCCGCCTAATCAACAGGAGAGTTTAATAAGAATATGGTTCTGCAATTCTACTACGGAGGTCTAATAGAATTAAAAGGTTAATTTTAGCTCCACCTATCCACCAAGAACAAGGTGTGCAGTGGGTGGGGGGGGAATTGCAGAGAGGAAATGGTTTGAAATAGAGACACTCACCAGCCATAACTTTTATTCCTGGATTCGGGAATGTGAAGCCTTCACTGCAGGCCTCATTTATAAACAAATGTTGGTGGTCTCACAACCCAATTCAGACCTCAACGATATTTTAGTGTGCAGTCGTGTGTTTGTCACTGAGAGCTGACCTCCCCAGGAATACCAGGTGCCAAGAAACAGCAGGCCCAGAAGATAGTAGAAAGGGTAAGGTATTTAAACAAAAAGATTTCCTACTGGGCCTGGAGGAGCAGGAGTTCTTTTTCCAACTCCACAAGGAATCCTGGGACCTCCACTGTCCCAGGATTCTGTCACTCCTTCTCCCCCACCCCCACCAGTAATTGCTTCCATGGCTCCACCCTCTAGACGTACATTTACTGGAAACCACTCTGGCTGGTCCTTGGTGTCGGCCTCCTCCGATGCTTGCCTGCTCCTACCTGCTCGACTACATTATTGACACAAGGGCCAGGATTTTCCCTGTGGGTTTCTGAACCCCACCATCAGGCTCAAATGGGAGTCAGAAGCCTGCAATATGTGGGGAAACAGTCACTCAATATCATTTTCCATGGAGCAGCTATTTAATGGCCAGAGGGTGGGTTAACCATCCAATTAATGATAGTGGGCGGGCTCTTGGAGGGCCAATCAGAAGCCTTCCAGCTTGAAAGCAGCAGCAGGACGCCATAGCAGGTAAGTGAGGGAGAGGGCGCTTCAAAATGGAGGCACCCTCTCCAACTTTTTCAAAGTTTATATATAAAATGTCTTTTGTAGCCAGACTACTACTGTCGATGGAAGGGGTGGGGGGGGTGGGGGGTGGGTGCCGGTGGTGTGTGTGGGGGGAGGAACCCCTCTGCAGAGTGGCCTGCGGCTGCTGCTGCACCCAGGCAGACATGGAGGGCCTCGAAGCCTACCGGCCTGGAGTGTAGGTGCCTCAGCCTACCGCCGGGAGGCCGCCTCCAGGCACCTCAACTGGCCCCCGCTGCCTCCGGGAACCTGGAGGCCGACTGGAAAATCCAGGTCGGCCATGATCAATTGGCCTTGAGTGGCCCTTAATTAGTTTGATCGATCTGCCGCCCGCCCCCACCCCCCCCACCCCCCCATCCCAACTTTGGGAAAATAGCCTGGGGACGGGATGAAGCCGGGGAACTGGCATGCAGACCAGCGGAGCTATTTTTCTGGCCCTGACGAAGACTCAAAATCCAGCCCCAGTTTCAGGCAGGAGTCAGGCCTAAGTTCTTTAAATAAGGCCTGGGAGTTAGAATAATTCAGGCCACACCTGGCCGAGCCTAGCACTTGCCCTGCCAGCATCGAGCCCTTTGCCCCCAGTTAAAATCAGGATTTAAGAGTTTAGTGTACAAAGAGCCTGATAATACATTCTCATGTTGTAAGAATGACTGAACAAGGAATAAATGGACCTGGAGCAAGATCCCTTTCAATAAAGTCATTTTCAGATAAAGATTGAACTGTTTTCTGGAGAAATGGGCAGGCAATTGAGTCAAGGCTTCTAAAAATTGCAGATAAAAACAGCTACGGTAGAAGCTTGGTTATCCAGCACTTTTTACCAACCAGAAAGCTCAATTATCCGGAATTTCCGAAATCTTCCGAGGCTTGTCTCCCAATGCCAAGTTTTCCCGAGTGCAGCCAATTGTTCTTGGCGTTACTGTACTGTAGTTAGTGATGCTGCTGATAGTCATCTTAGTGGCGCTGCCAGCAGTCCATCTCATTGTGTTGCTGTGCTTATGCAGTATCATGATTTATCTCCCCACCACCACCTGCATCTAGCGCTTTAGTGTAATTTATACATGAAGTTTACTGTTCCTCAAGAATTCTATGCATCTTTACTGCCCCAAGATTTCTGTATTGCACATCATCTTCTACTTTGCATGTAATCATTTCTCTTAAAATTAAAACTATTATATTGTATTGCCTTGGTAGTACGACTGTTGATTAACTGGAATTTTCAATTACCCGGCATCTCTCAGGTCCAGCGCATGCTGGATCACAAAGCTTTTACTGTAATTGGAAAATGTATGTACCGTGGTCCAGTCCAATCATTCATTCAGCTGAGAAAATCCAATAGCAACCTATATTTCACACAAAAATGATTAAGACTTGCAAAATCTTCTAATCTCTCTCACTGATATTCGGCAGTTGATTCACCACATTTAATGCGCTGAGCCCTAAAAACAGGATAATGGATTACTGTTTTCTGCATGGATCGGAATTGTATTTAAGATTTCTGCATAGATCAGTAATTCTGTATGAGTTAGCTGGTAGTAGTTAGCTAAATTAGAAGTTGTCGCTGGGATCACAAATATGCTTGGATCGAGCAAGCATTTATTTGGCAAATTGTACCCAATTTGCACACTTGCACAGGAGGTTCCTCATGGTATTGCTCACCAGCAACATTCAGCAATGGAGCAAAAGGGCTTGACATGAGCATCCAGGGTTGTGGGGTGGGGGGTGGGGTGGATAGGAGGGGGGGTGGGAGGGACACTGAGCTGCAAGATAGGTGAGACGATTCAAGGTGAGTCTCCTGAAAACAAGCGCTATATTTTAATAACCTAACGTCAAAAAGGAGATTTACAGGGCAGGCACTTAACTAAACACTGAAGTTGCATGCACGCAGAGACATAAAAATATCAGCAGGGAATGCGCAGATGTATAAAGCAAGCTGCAAGAAAATAGCAAAATTCAAATTTCAGGCCCCTGGGAGAGGATAGGCCTCTGGAAGCAGAACATATTGGATGGATTTCCAGTAGAACAAAGGAAGTTTTATGACTAATTGAAAGATTTTTTTCTGAATGAATTTACTTTTTATGCACCTGTTATGTTGTGAGTCTTATCTTTAGTGTTATATCTTCAGGTTCCTGTCACACCAATTTGCTTTGTTGAATGATAATTTTCTTTAATCCACTGACTGGAGATCTGAATTTGTATTTTTTTAAAGACATTTAATACAGACCAGCTAAAAGGATGACTTTGCTGACAGCTTAAGATGACAACCTAGTTTGCGACACTGTATCCTACATTGCAAGGCGTGTGAGGAGGGAGACAAAATGTCTGCTCATAGTCCAGCAAGAACCAAGATCCAGGAAGTTAAAGGGAGCTGCTTGTTTTTTTTAGCAACAGCAAAGTACTGCTAACTGCAATGTTTGAATCACTGAGTTACTGTCATGTGACAAGTCTCTCCCCATCCATGGTTTTAAGATTGTTTCTCTGCAGCAGGGAAAAGAGAAGCTTCTGGATTCTGGCATGTGCAGACCCTAATTGGGGTCTTTGTCTCTGTCTGTCTCCATTTCAGCTTACAAGCTTCGTAATCTGCCTGTTGATTGACCACCTTTGCATACTCAGGGTACAACCAGAAACTCTGTTGGAGGAAATCCTCTACATTACTGTTTCCAAGAGACCCACCGAACCAGTCATCTACCTCTTCAAACTAAAAGCCTCAGGACCACCAAATTCAGTTAGAAGCCAGTCGAATTACCAAACCCCACAGGGTTAACTTAACCAGTCTACCTTTCCCCACTTTGTAATCTATTTGTGTGTGTGTAAATGTCTAATGTGTGTGTGTGTGTGTGTGTGTGTGAAAGTTGGCACGTAGTTTATTATTTTCATTAGTTCAGTGTAGGTGTAATAAAGTTAACCACTTTCTTTGTTAAGCTTAAGAAAACCTGTCCAATTGGTTCTTGTTATGATGATAGCAGGTAAATAATTAAACACCAACTGAATTGGCCAGTACATCCGCTTTAAGAAAGAATTATACCTGTTGTGGTCAAATAAGGAGAGGGAAAAGAGGGAAGCCCTTCAACCCTTCCTCACTTGATCCTATCATTACTGACAAAGCAAGATGGTGATGTAGAAAGCATATCCAAAAATAATTTGAAAATTTCAACAGTTTCCCATTGCATCCTTGCTGGTTTGATTATTGGTAACTGTTTGTTCATTCGTATGTTTCTCATCTCCTTTCCTACCTATTAACTATTGCCATTATTCCAGTAACAATGATGTGTTGCTCTTTTCTGAATATATTTTGTTGACATTGTATTACCAACTTCTCAGGCGTGACATTTTTGCAAAGTGACTCTTATGCTACATCTGTGGTGGTTAATTATATACATATAAAACAGAAAATGCTGGAAATACTCAACAAGTCAGGCAGCATCCATAGAGAAACAGACTAAATGGGCTGAAGTTTAACTGTTTTGACCCCCTCGAATTAAAATGACAAACGATTGGAAGCTCAGGATCATCCATGTGGAACTGAGGTGTTCAGGAAAGCAATCACCCAATCTGCCCATTGGTCTCCCCATTGTAGAGCAGAACACATCATGAGCAGTGAATACAGTACACTAAACTGAAAGAAATACAAATAAATCACTATTTCACCAGGAAGGAGTGTTTGGGGCCCTGGAGAGTGGAAAGGGAAGAGATGAAAGGGCATGTGTCCTGTATGGGTAGGTGCCAGGGAGTCCTAGAGGGAATGGTCCCTTTGGAATGCTGTAAAGGAAAGGGAGGAGAAGATGTGTTTGGCGGTGGCAACACGCTGGAGGTGGCAGAACTGGCGAATGATGATCCGTTGAATATGAAGGCTGATGAGGCGGAAGGTGAGGATAAGGAAAATCCTATTGTCGTTCTGGGAGGGAGGGGAAGGGGTGAGAGCAGAAGTGCGGGAAATGGGACGGACATGGTCTAGGGTCCTGTCAGCCACAGTGGAGATGAGTCCTCGATTGAGGAAAAAGGAAATCATATCAGGTGTTTCTTGCATTATAACAGTGACTACCCTTCAAAATGTACGTCATTGGCTGTAAAATGCTTTGGGAAGCTGCTATATAAATGCAAGTCTTTCTTTTCATTTCACCCCTGGCATTATCAGAACAGATGCAACAGCGACAAAGAAACAGGAAGAACTGATTAGAGTTCTTACAGGAAGCCTGGTGGGAGGATGCGTAATCAAGGAGCTTACCCACTGTAAGCCTACTGACTTAGCCAGAGTGATATGCAGTTCAGGCTGCAAACGTATTCTATGGTAGTCATTGAGCAGCAAAATTAGCAATTGCATCAAATAAATTGGATTTTCAGCTTTCTTCACTTTAACACAAAATCTTCACTTCTTTCACAGTCACCAAAGTGGAACAGACTGTGTTTTCATTTTCTAACCTATTTTATCAAATGCATTACAATAGAAAAAAATTATTTTCCTGATAAATTATTAATACTCAATTGCTCTGTGACTGGGTAATCATTTGATGTAATTATATTTCCATTACATTCCTAATTGCTGCAGGTAAAGCTTTTAGGATGATTGCAAGCTTTTATTTATCAAGTCATTGGCCCTTGAGTACCTGGCAATGGATGATATTTTTTGTTCCTAAATTGGCAGCAGTCATATCGGCTGCAGGTTGCCCAGACAGATCTCAGGTATTTGACCCTGAGCACGAAGATAAACTTGTAACATCTACAGGACCTGTGAGAAAAAGTAACCCTGCGATAATGTTTGTTAGACCTATGATTCTGAAACTGAGTCCTTTGGAATCCTGGCTCCAGATTCTAGGAGGTAAATTTTCCAAAACTCTGCTGCCTGTTCAGAATCTCACTCAATGGCAGCAGTAATTGGAAAATCAGGCACTCAAATCAGTGGGCCTGGTTTGTGCTGCTCCTGACTTTCTTGCATGAGGAGAATATTAAGGTGTGGACACAGGGGAGAAGTGAGCATCAGCACTGAAGAATTTGGAAAGAGGTCTGTAAGAGATCTTAGGAACAGTGATGCAAGTGTTTTTCTGAGTGGTTCCTAAGATTTATAATGTTTCCTGTACAAAATACTCAAGTAAATAGGCCTACAAATTTTGCAGTGTTGATGCGCTGCTAGACTCTTGCTAAATAATAGTGGTGGGCACTGAAAGCTGTATTAGGAAAATAGGAACATAGGAGTAGGAGTAGGCCATTCAGCCCTTCGAGCTTGCTCTGCCATTCTAGATCATGGCTGATCATCTACCTCAACGCCATATTCCACCATTATCCCCATATTCCTTGATGTCATTAGCAACTAGAAATCTATCAATCTCTGTCTTGAACTTACTCAGTGATTGAGCTTCCACCACCGTCTCGGGCAGAGAATTATAAAGATTCACCACCCTCTGAGTGAAGAAGTTCCTCCTCATCTCAGTCCTAAATGGTTTGGCCTTTATTCTGAGACTGAGCCCCCTAGTTCTAGACCCCACCGCCAGGGGAAACATCCTTTCTGCATCTACCCTGTCTATCCCTTTAAGAATTTTGTAAGTTTCTGTGAGATTGGCTTGGTGGCAATGGCAATTGTCAATTGATCAAATGTTTTTTGCCTTTTGTGTATGTAAGTTTAATCATCTTTTGTGGAGTTTGTGATTTTGTATGTCATAGTTACAAACGTTATATTCAATGTTAAATTTCTAGTTTGTTGAGAGTCCAAGATGGCGGCTTTAGAGTTTTAAAAATTGTCAACAGTTCACCTTTTTGTGGGTTCATTTTGCTGTTTGGTCCTTGTTGATTGTTTTTTTTAGATGTTCAAGGTTGCTTTTACAGACCATTTATTTATAATGTGGTTTTTATAGTGAATGTCAACAAATATGTAAAAAGAAAGAAAAGGCTAAACAAGTTTATTTAGTTCCTTCTTCACTGTGTATTGCTTAGCTCATTTGGTAGCAGTTTCATTTCTAAGTCATATGGTTGTAGCATCAAACCCCAGTACACATCAGAGAGCTCATGGGATGACTAGAAGAACAGATATTTCTCCCAGTGTCCTGGCCAACATTCCTCCCTCAATCAACATCATCACAAATAGATTACCTGGTCATATATCCATTTGCTATGTGGATGATCTTACTGAAGATTGGTGGCAATGTTTGCCCACATAATAACAGTGGCTGTATTTCAATAGTACTCTCTATTGGTTATGAAGTGCTTTGAAACATCCTGAGGATGTGACTAGGTACTATATAAATGCTAAATATTACCAAATATCTTTGGAACAGTACTTAGTGCTACCAAACTGTTCTATTTAACTATATATATTTAAATCAGGGTTTTTATTAAATTATTAAACTATTAATTTTTTCCTTAATGAAAAAGGAGCATCACTCTTAACATCACTAAGAGATTAAATGGGTGGCAAAAAGCTGGTGGTGAAGTAGGTTTAATGATTTGAAAAGGACATGACTTTTGACCGACCATTTTCTTGTTCCGTGATTCATTCTCACTGGCAGCCTGGAAGAAAAAGGCGTTAGTATTCATTTACCACAATCTGTTTGTGAAGCAGATCAGTTTAGTTGCCATTTACTTTCTCAGTCTTGCTAAGAGTTTTATAAGGCGAAACTTTGCACTAATTGATCCATCTGTCCCTGAGCTGTGATGAAATTGGTCCATTAGGTCCAATCAGATTGCACACAACTGACATTGGAAAAGCAACCTTTTCAATAATATATGTTCACTGGATAGAATTAGTTGAGTAAATGATATTAAATGCTATTAAAAAGTTCAGGGCAGGTTTAGATTAAAGCTAGATAAAGGGTAATATGCAGTCAACTGATCAAAGAAAACATTAGGGATTCCTGTTCGAGATCAGAAAATACCTCAACCCTGAAGTGTTTAGATAGAGTAAATAAAGAGAAGCTATCCCTAATGGCTGAAGATGTGATAGCCAGAGGGCCTTCATTTAAGGATATTGACAAAAGAACCAGAGGTGACATGAGGAACAGTTTTTTTACACAACAAGCAGTTTGGATAGGGTGGTGGAAACAGATTCAATAGTGGCTTTCAAAAGGGAATTGGATGAATACTTGAAGGAGAAAGAAATTGCAGGGATATGAGGGAAGAGAATGGGAGTGGGACTAACTCAATTACTCTTCAAAAGAGTCAGCACAGTCTCAATGGGCCGAATGGTTTCCTTCTGTGCCGCACTCTTCTATGATTCAAGACTATTCTCCAATCTTCCAGAACTTGTTATTTATAAATATGAACATAAATTTTTAATTCTCAACATAAACTTAAATAAAAGAATGGGCCTGCTGTATCGATTTAGAATATAGAGATGTGCTCTGAGTCATTTCCCCCTTGTTGGTTTGCTCCCCAGCTGTATTTGTATTCAGCTTCCATGTTGCAAAGTATGCAGTTTTGATTTCAAAGTTATGTCAGAAAATGTTGGCGTTCTTGTTTTACTTTGTTTTGGTATTTTGTACAAAAAATGTAGCTGCCCTTAAAAATGATCTCCTGGAGATTTTTGTACCCTCAGTAATTTTACCTTGAAGTGGGCAGTGTTCCCTGTAAGTCCTGGTACACTCTTTGAATGGCCTTCTCCAAGACTTGAAGAGCAGTGTGATAATTCCAGCACTGCCCAGCCCGATGTAAATCCAACTCCACCATTTTTATAGGCTGATTAACAGGCTACCAGTTGAAAAACTGAGGGCAAAGACCAAGGCAAAACCCAGGTTGAAATAGTAGTAAAGAAGATAAGATAAATCATAAATAGTGATTCTACGAATTTTAAATCCTGAAATTTATAGGGAGGCTGGCTGAGAGAGGTAGGGCAGTCCACAACCCCTGGGTCTTGGGAAGGAGTGAGTTGGACTAGGAGATAGCCCAATGGTGTCAAGGAGGAAAAGTATAAAGTCTAAGGCCGGAATTTTGCGCACCTCCACAAGAGCGGGCTGGTGGCGGAGGGGGTGCTTTCGTGAAACTCAGTGAGAGGCAGGGGTTGCCATTCCCGTCGCCTTCCTGGCCCACTGCAATTTTATGAGGGGTGGCTGCGGCGAGAAACAGCCCACCCACCCCAGGCCAATCAAGGCTGTTAAGTGGCCAATTGACTGCACAAGGGCTTTCTCGCGCCACTGCTATTATTTTACAAGCAGCCGCGGGCGGCTGAGGTCCTTCAGGAGGCTACTAAGTAAAACCTGGAAGCCTCATTGCAGGCTGGGTATGGCCCTCCTCATCAGGCACCCTGTACCCGATGGAGGGCCTCCCTATGACCCAACAGCCTCCTCTACGCAGCACTCCACGCAACCCCCCTCCCTCCCCCACCCGAACCCCCTTGCCTCACCAGGGCCCGGCCAATTGTCCCCAACAAGGCCCTCTTGCTGTGGTAGCTGGGTGCAGTCCCTGCAGTGGCCACTGCTCCTGGTGGCGCTGCTGGGACAGCTGCCGGCCCACTGGCCTCAGAGGAGCGGAAGTCCCACCCAAGGTCAGTTAAGGGCCTGGACCATGCAAAATCCTGGCCTGGCTCCCAGGCCCGGCAGAGGAGGGCTCACCCCTGAAGTTTTGGCCTCACGCCCAATGTAAAATTCCAGCCTTAGGACCTTAGGACAAACAAGAGTGTTGTCCATTGCGGTATTGATAAGAGACAGAGAAACAAGAATAGTTGCAATAGAGAGAACAGGATGGAGGCAAGAAGTGCAAGAGACATTGCCCATCAGATGACAAACAAACATTTTTAGTATTCTTCTAGGAATATGTGAGAAATATTCGAATAGCCGCTTGAAGTCTTGGATAAATGTGGGTTGGAGATCTCGAATCCTTTCTGTAGTGTCTATGAAGTGATTGAAGATAGGGCTAGATTTAATAACTGCTTCATGAAATCATCTACATAACATATAGAAAACACCACATTGCAGACAGCGTCATTACCTGAAAGTAAGTAGCGTAATCTTGGTATTCCAGAAAGGAATAAGACATGAATCAGGGAATGATAGACCAATGAAATAAATGCTGTAGGGCATTTCACAGAGTGATTGTCGATGTTCATTTGAGAAGAATAGATGTCATAAGAAGTCATCAGCATTGCCTGAAAAAGAATAGATTGTTTGTGAATTTGCTGGAATTTGTTGAGCAGGTTACTAAATTAGTAGGCCATCCAGTAAATGGATTTTCGAAAGACACCTAATTAAGCTCAGTTTGTGATGATAGAAAATGAACATTGAATAGCTAGACTGAAAATTGGTTCAGCGATACAAAGCAGAAATTGATGACTAATGAGAAAGGCTTGGGTGGGAAGGCGTTTACGTGTGGACAGAGATTGGTATCATGCTGTAGGGACCACTCCCATTTATGTTATTCAGAATTAAACTGAAAAAAGAAAGAAAAGAAAGACTTACATACGAGCATACATGCAAATTAGGAGCAGGAGTAGGCCACTCGGCCCCTCGAGCCTGCTCCGCAATTCAATAAGTTCATGGATGAACTGATTACTCCACATTACCACCTACCCCCAATAACCTTTCACCCCCTTACTTATCAAGAATCTATCTACCTCTGCCTTAAACATATTCAAAGACTCGGCTTCCATCGCCTTTTGAGGAAGAGAGTTCCAAAGACTCACGACCCTCTGAGAGAAAAACTTTCTCCTCATCTCTGTCTTAAATGGGCGACCCCTGACTTTTAAGCAGTGACCCCTGGCTCTAGATTCTCCCACAAGGGGAAACATGCTTTCCACATCCACCCTGTCAAGGCTCCTCAGGATCTTGTATGTTTTTATGCACTTATATAGCGCCTTTCATGACCACCCAATGTCACAAACGCTTTACAGCCAATGAAGTACTTTTTGAAGTGTAGTCACTGTTGTAATACAGGATAACACCTGCGATATTACAACATTTTATGATTCCAAACATGTGGTCAGGTGACTTGTGCAGGAAAGATTTATTGCATGAAAAATATAACTTATTTGGATTGTCCAAGGAGTTGCAGATCGAATTTATTGCGGGTAATACGAGGTGAAACATATTAGAAGACAAGTCCATTGGTTAAGTTGAGAAAGGAGAAAATTCCTGACAGGATTATTGACCAAACAGTAAATGTACCCAGTCAATAGGAGACTGTTCATAACTAATAAAGTACTGGGATATATCTCAAGAATAGTTTATTATAATTTAGAACATATTATTCTAACACTATAAGGCTATATTTAGAACATGATGTCTTACCTTCAAAATCAACTGATTTATTGGTGAAGGTTCAGAGAGGAACAGCAAGGGTAGTTAAGGTTCTTATTTGTAAGGAGAGTCTCACAAAAATTGAATTTGCTTCCATTGACAAAATAAAAATTGAGAGGCACTTGATCCACATTTTTAAAATGCTGAAAAGTATGAATATAATTCAATAACTTAAATAGTGATCTGCACAGATCCTGCATGGACATGAATGGGTTAACCCGGATTGAAGCTAGAGATTAGAAAACAATATTTTGTTGTAGGATGGTAGATAGTTGGAAAGAAGCAGCCAATTAACTCTATTATGACAAAGGGGTAAATGAAGATCTTGTTGGGAATGGGATTATCATTTTTAAGATTGGGAGCACCCACCTACCCAGAATCCCCCCACCACCGCTCCCCCCTTTCCAACCAGAGCAGCATAACCAAGGACAGAGATGCTCCCATTTTTCCTGGACTATGCCATTTCTATGGCCCTGGTACACTCCGTGCACAAATCCATTCCCTGGCGGGGCCTTACATTGGGGTAGGGACATGGGATGCGTAACGGAAATAGAAGTGTAACTGCAGGCTTCCTGTGCTGTGCCACCAACATCGGGGCAGCAGCCAAAAGAACTTGAGTCATGAAGCTTAATTTGGGAGGCCATTCCTTCAAGAAGTTAAAGAAACCCATCTTTCGGCTACACTGGGGACTGTTGCAGCTCCTCCTGTCAATGGGGTTCTTGTGCAATACCCAGTGCCAGGTTTTTTCTCAGGTACCCAATGGCTTGATGGCAAGGAGAGTGAGGTGGAAGGCTGGGCCTGTTTCTCCATGCTTACACCAGAACTGCACTCACTGCAGGCAAAGGAATATTGACATATTGCCAATCGAAGAAAACTCAGGGCAGCGCTGTGGACTGTGGGCCTCAGAGACCTGATAGAAAGGGTCTAAATTCCTATTTCCTATATACCATGTCTGAAAACTGAGCACTCTCCAGGCATAGTAAAGAGGAAAATGTAGTTCAGAGGCACAACAATGAATAAAATGTTGTGGGTGATATCAATGGCAATTCTTGGATGTGGAAGAGGGAAAAGCAGATATAACCAGTTTATCAAGTATTCTTTGAAATACAAAGGCACTGTAATATTATGTCTTGGTGTTTGAAAGCTTCATACATTCTTCCTTCTATTTTATCAGAGGTGTCAATTCGTTTGCTGGAGGCAGGGCAATGTCACTGCTAAAGTGGTGGAGAGGAACACATTAAGTGTATGTACACTGCTATTGCACAACAGAATTTCTGGCCTAATGTTCTGTTGGGCTATGGAAAGATCATGGGCTGAATTTTGTTTTATTCATTCATGGGATGTGGGCGTCACTGGCTATGCCAGCATTTATTGCCCATCCCTAATTGCCCTTGAGAAGGTGGTAGTGAGCTGCGGGTCATGGGGGCTGGTAAAATTCTGCGGGGAGAGGCCTGCTTCAACCCGCGACATCGAGAAGGGCCCATTACATATTACCGGTGGAGGGGGCCTTGGTGCAGTCCCCCCCACCTGCCACCTGGCAGCGCGCCCTTCATCTCCATATGCAGATTACCAATAAATGTATCCAAAATAGCTTACCTGCCGTCCCACACCGATTTTACGGTCTCCGTTCGGCCTTCGCCCGCCTTCGAAACTCCACATGGAGTTCCGGAGTTCCGAGGCAAAAACCTGGTGGAGAGAGGGGAGGAATACAATTTTCAAGGCGGGAGGGGTGGAGGAGCGGGGAAATCAATTTTTATTGGATATGGGGATGGTGGGAAGGGGTTGAAGGGCAAACGATTGAAGGTTGGGGGGGGGGGGGGGGGAAGTTCAGGTATTTGAAAAATCAATTGATGGTCATTTCAGGCAATGAAGTAACCATGGGTGGGGGGTGGAGGGGTTGGAGAAAGGCCTCCATCACTTATTTTTGAATTTAATAAAAATCAATTATATTTTCCCTTTAAAAATTGTAATTATTTGTAAGGGCTTAAAGCCCTTTCAAAATGGCGCCTGCGTGGTGGCACCGGACGCTGTTGCCGGGGATGCAGCGGCCGCCCCCACATGTCATCGGGGGCGGGCGCTCCACCCCCACTATTTAAATGAGCCCCACACGAAATATCACAGGGACTCCTCAGCGGCCGGTGAATGCGAGCAACCCGCTGAGTTCAAAGGGCGCCGCCACACACGTGCCGCCCAAATAAAATTCAACCCCATCTGCGGACTCAAACTGCTCAGGATTGAATAATGCAGATTGTAATGTTGGAGCTCTCTCATTAAAGTTGGGGCTCAAGGCAAAGTTTACAAAGTTCTATTTCGTTACCCGTTTAACTAAATGAAATGACCTTTCATGAGAAAGGGGAATTGGCTATTTACTTGAATGGGTAAGATTTGCAGGGATTTGGAGCAAGAGTAGGGACGTGGGACCAATTGGATCGCTCTTTCAAAGAGTTAGCACAGGTATGATGAGCCAAATGGCCTCTTCCTGTGCTGTAAGTTTCTGAGCCAGGTTGAAAGATGCCTGTTAGCAAATCACCTTCACAACTTAAAGAGAGAACTTGTATATGTATAAAGCACCTTTTATGGCCTCAGGACATTTTAAGGCATATCATAACCAACTGTTTACTTCTGCTGTTTTGTAATCAAATGTGGCAGCCAATTTGGGTGCAGCAAGGTCCCACAAACAAAATTAGATGAATGACCAGTTCATCCATTTCCGATGGTGGTGGTTGCCGGTTGAATGGCCAGGAGAACTGCTCATCTGCTAAAGAATGCTGAAGAAACATTTACACCCAGCTCAAACATATAGACAGGGCCTCAGTTTCTCTGTTCTGAAGGGCAGCATCTCTGACAGACCAGCACTACACTGAAATGTTCGCCTAAATGCTATACTTAACTCCTGGAGTGGGGCTTGAACCTATAAGCTTCTGAATCAGAGGTAGGAATGCTAGCACCAAGCCAAGCAGATTCAGGGCATGATAGATGTGATGCAAAAGGGAAAAATATTTTTCTGCGTTTCCTGAACGTAGCACAAAAAATGCTATTAGTGAATGCAGCAAATGAGCATTCGGCTCTTTTGTACAATGTTCCACTGTCTACTATTTTAGTGTAGGTTTTAACCCATTTAAAATTCACTAAAATAGGAGACAAAGGAATGTCACATGAATGCATAAAAGGTTTGGCTGACTAATGCCACCAGCTGCAATTTCAAGATTCATAACAGCTGAAGAAAGCCTGTACCAGAATTTCATAAGTGTAACATTGTGCATGAATTTTCATATCAAAGCGATATATTTTTGCACTTTGATGTCTTTTCTTTGCTGCTGTCATAATTCTTATGTATTAAATCATTTTTTTGAAACTCACGTGTTGACTTTAAGGACAAACAACACCCACACTGTCATAAAAGATCTGGCAACAGGCTGTAAAGCTATGCAATTACCTGATAGCTTTTTGCTTTCTATATTTTTCACCTGCATATATTTAATGTATAAATTGAAAAATTGGATCTCAAATATTGAACATCTGCTAACCACACAACTTTGAATATTTTTGTCCGGCAGCGATCCATGTCCTGTGTCACTGAGGAGCAGTGATCACCTGCATGGTCAATAAATGCTAGCAGCTGGAACTCTAATGCGAAGCCTTTTAGACAGATGGTGAATGAGAGAGATTGTGAGAAAACATAAGGCCGAGCTGCAGGGAATTATACAAATACACAGTGCACAGCGTCTGGATCTGCTTCAGCGATTCCTGGTGTTGGCAATGCCAACAGTTGCAAATTATATCCGACAAGTTGACCATTCCCAAGGATGGGAGAATTGCAATGCAAAAAAGGGTCTGCTTGACAGGAAGAAAAACACACTCTTCTCAAAACACACAAAAATAATGACTTATTTTTAGATCATCATCCAGCTGGGTGGGACGGTGTTCACCTGGTGTATTCTTACCTATCCAGTCGTAGCCAGAGAATCTCCTATAATCGCTTGTCCTCTCACTCCCACACCATTATGTCTGTTGTCCCCCAAGGATTTATCCTTGGCCTCCTCCTTTTTCTTATCTACGTGCTGCCCTTCAGCAACATCATCTGAAAACACAGTGCCACATTCCACACATACATTGACAACCTCTACCTCACCACCTCCTCTCTCGACCATGTCACTGCTTCTGATTTGCCTGCTGCTTGTTCGACATCCAGTATAAGATGAGCAGAAATTTCCTCCAATTAAATATTGGAAAGCCTGAAGCCATTGTCTTTGGTTCCCACCGCAAACCCCTTTCCCTAGCCACCGATGCCATCCCCCCTCCTGGCCACAGCCGGAGGCCGAACCGGACTGTTCACAACCTCAGCGTCCTAATTAACCCTGCGCTTACCTTCCCACCCTATAACCTTACTATCACCAAAATCAGCTACTTCTACCTCCATAACATTGCTTGTCTGTGCCCCTGCCTGAGCCTATCTGCTGCTGAAACCCTCTTCCATGCCTTTATTACCTCCAGACTTGATTATTCCAATGCTCTCCTGGCTGGTTTTCCACCTTGCACCTCGTAAACTTGAGTTTATCCACAACTCTACTGCTTGTATCCTAACATTGCACTGAATCCAATTAATCCTTCACCCCTATACTTTCTGACCTACATTGACCCCTGGTTGGCAAAGCCTCAATTTTAAAATACCCATCCTTGTGTTCAAATACCTCCATGGCCTCAGCCTGACCCCGCACCCCCCCCAACCATCTCTGTAACAACCTTCCAAGATCTCTGCCGTCCTCCAGTTCTGACCTCCTGTGCATCCCTGATTTTCTTCATCCCACTGTTGGTGGCTGTGCCTTCAGCTGTAATTCAGTTCTGGAATTCCTCCCCTAAACCTTACCACTGCTCCACCTCTCTGTCTTCTGTTGAATCGTTCCTTAAAACCCATGTCTTAGACCAAGCTTTGGGTCACCTGTCCTAATATCTCTTTATGAGACCCGGTGTCAAGTTTTGTTCAAAAATGCTCCTGTGAAGCACCTTGGGATGCTAAAGGTGCTATATAAAGGCAAGTTGTTGTTGTCATTGGTGGCTGAAAGGTGAGCGGAGGCATCTACCCTAACAGTGAAGTAAAGTCATTGTAACTTTTAGTATGAAAATAAAATGCCCACAGGAAACTAATATCTAGAGTTGCTTCTGTTGAAGAGTGCTGCATTAAATAAGCCCACACACACAAACCCACCCATCCCCCAACCCGATACTGTCAGGTTCAATACCTGCCCCGTGACTATTGCCCCAGTGATGTCATCAACAGTTTTCGATTGAACAAAAATATTGAGACTGTTCTCTGTCTTAATGAACTAAGCTTTTATTTGGCTTTAAAGCTGTTTTGAGCCAGTTTTAAAACACCTTTTTGAAAACGTTGTACCATCTCCAGAATGGATGGTGGCAGAAGAAGAAATCTAAATTCAGCATTTGAAGACAAACTTCCATGTCACTTATATTGAATAAAAACTTGAACGGTGGTTTCTCCAGCCAGTTACAATTATGAAGATAACCAATCTTGTGTCACAAATGAATACTCACCGGTAATATTCAGAGCCTTAAGATACTCCTGGTTATTTATTTTGTTGTGTCTTTTTTATTTGCATTATTTTTGTTCCCTCAACAACTGTTGATGGTATAATTACAACTGAAAGTGGGCTCATCTGACAGTATAATACTCAGCTTAGATTATGTATTTAAGTCTATAGTGGGGCTTGAACCCACAATCTTCTGATTAGAGGTCAGGCGTTACCAACTGCGCAAGCTGATGCAGGATTTAAAAAATAAAAACAATCAAACGTAATCTACATTCTGCCTTAACATACATCATCTTCCTACAACATTCTTTGCATCTGTGATAACAAAGTATATTTAATTGATAACGAGCATCAGTACAGACCAGTGGAAAGAGTGGGTGCTTGAAAATTGTAATGCTTGTACAGGGGTTCCATGCAGCTGTGAAGCTTCTGGATGTATTGAAATCACTTGCATGATATTAGAGTCAGGAATGAATTGGATCGATATGTGTGTATAATGTCTGTTTGAGACAATTGCTTTTTGAGAAATGTACATTAAACTGGAATCAAACAAAAGAACACATTTGATGCTCGCTAATCCGATCTTTGTTTCCAGGGATTATTATTCTGGACTTGCATTGATTCTTGATGTACATAAATCGGTACTGATGGGCTTCATGTATTTGGAATAATAAAGAGATAACGGGTAAAGTTTATTTCCAGCAGCTTTAAACAGGATTCAAAAAATAAACAGGTTTCAATAAGAAGAGGGTTTTAAAAGTAAAAGTTAGCCAATTAAAAAAAATAATTCTTGGAATGTGGGCTCCATTGGCAGGCTGATATTTATTGGACAATCCTACTTATCCTTGAGAAGGTGGTGGGCCTTCTTGAACTGCTGCACAGCTTGAGGTGAAAATGCTCCCGCAATGCTGCTAGATAAGGAGCTCCAGGATTTTGACCCAGCGACAATGAAGGAATGCCGATATATGTCCAGATAAACTACAAGGTAGAGAGAGATGCCCCATTGAGAGGGCATGAACAGACTGTAATCATTATAAAGCCTTGCACATCACAAATGACCAGGCTCCCATGTTGTAATTGTATTTCCTCCCATTGATTGATTGAAGGCAAAAAAAATTGACACCTTGACCATAGGCAGGAGAAAACCTTGCTGTGGGCTATATCTGTGTCCTTGCTATGAAACCAAACAAGACATTCTGCCTACATGCCTTTTCAAACAGCGGTATTTCCAAAAGACACTCAAGTGACTGAGATCACATATAAGCACCCAACGTGATTTATTACAAAATGAAATACTATTAGTGAAGAAACAGTGGGCAAACCTGAGAATAATACTCCATAAAAATACTATTTCAATCAGCAATAATGTTCGCAGTTGTAGATTTAACTCCTTCATCTGTTGCATTTTATGTTGGCTGTCTAGGTGCCCCAGGATGAATGGGGTGGTGGGTATCCAGGAGTGAATAAGGATGGTGAAATCCCTTGTCGGAGAATGCGCAGCGGCAGCTACATCAAAGCAATGGGAGATGACGAAAGTGGAGACTCAGATGCAAGCCCAAAGATGTCACCAAAGGGAGCTTCTCAGCACGAGAACTATCCGAAATTGATGGGTGCAGGAAGCAGCAGTGAGCAGAGTCGCTCAAAGTAAGGTTAACTCCCCCTGCTGAGTCCCAATCAGCGTGAGCTATGCTGTCTTGTTTCTGTTTGTCGGGTTTCATAACGTTCATTGCAGAGACCTATAGAACACACCACATGAAAGCTGAGACACGTCACAAAAGGTTCATATGAACAGTACATTAGAGATGCACGCCCAGTTTCCCAACAACAGAGTTGCATGTTTTGTATGGAAGTTGCTATTTATATAGCTACTGCCCTTATGTGGGAGGACAGATTTATCTGAACTCAATGGGGGCAACTGTTGTGGTGCTACTATTGACCTCAATGTCCCCCTGGGATAGGGAGAGCAAAAGATGCCAGGGTTTTCACTCCTGGTTGCTGCCATTAACTCTCGCAGGAAATGTGCATTTGTGAATGGCTGGTAAGATCAGGATTGTGTTAGGTGTGATGCTTCATGTACATGAATAGCCACGCAGTGGCAGATGTGAGTAGGGTAGTGTTTCCAGTTTGGGAAATTGCACCTAAAATGCAGTTGAAATTGCACAGATTAGGATACAGTTTAAGATTGTACTAAAATTCAATTGCATAATCACAAGTGTAGGGCAGGACTTTGCCCTTTGGGTCGGCACCCTGATATCGGGGTCAAATGGGGGTCAGAAGCCCGCACTGTGTGGGAAACAGGCATACGGCAGTGATTTTCTCTGAATTGACCAATTAGTGGCTAGAAGGCTGGCTCACTGTCCAATTAAGGACGGTGGGTGGGCTCTTGAAGCTGGACGGACCATAGGAGGCCCTGCAGCACGAAAGAAGTAGCAGGCTGTCTATTCAGGTAAGGGAGAGAGAGGCCACCTCAAGATGGAAGCGCCTTCTCTCCAACTTTTTAAACTTTAAAATAAAAAATGCCCTCTGCAGTCAGGCCACCATTGTTGAGGGGGTGCCCATCCATTTGGCAGCCTGCAACTCCAGCTAAAGCCAAGAAGGCAGGGGGAGTAGGGGGTGGGTGGGGGCCTCAAAGCCTGCCTGGAGCGCTGTCCCCCTGGTCTGCCACTGGGAGGCCGCCTCCAGGCAGCTGGCCTAATCCCCGACACCTCACGGGGCTTGGAGGCCAACTGGAAATAGGCCTTAAAAGAGCCTTAATTGGTGGGTAGCCCTACCACACCCCCATCCCACCTCCAGGAAAATGGCCTGGAGGCAGGATCTGGTGGCAAACTGACACGCTGGCTGGCGGTTTGAAATTCCTCACTGGTCTGCCTCCATGCTCACCCACCAGGGCCTAAAAATCCAGCCCAGAGTCCTCCATGAACCAGTGCAATTGATCAACATAACAGATCATCATTGTTCCTTCTTTCCATTAAAAAGTATTCCTTGAAATATTTAAGAGTGGTAACCTGATGCAGTTTTATTAATATAGCTGAAAATGGGTTTATCATCACAAATAAGTATTTTTGAAAAGGGGATACAGTCCTCCATCTGCAAGTAACCTAATTTAAAGTAACTGAAAATGACTTGAAAATAACTATACTGAACCATTTTATAACTTCATTAGTATACACTGGTCAGTTTCTTCATAAATTAAATACTTTTAATATAAAAAAACTTTTCAAATGTGCCTACTACTGCCTGTAGAATTTGACGAGCCTTCCTGAACCAGCACAATTGGTGGAATCTCGCAATTTTTGACCTGTTTGTGGGCCGGGCCTGATCTGGGAGAATTGAATCTTGAACCAGCAGAAAAGATTGTTGGTGTAAGTGGCTTTGGCATAACTCACTCACGTTTAAGATTCACCAATGTTTTATGTTGGTTTAGCTGATACTGCCAAGATTGCACTGTAATTGCTAGTATATCAAGTGGAAACTCAACCCCTGTCTTTATCTATTTTGGGTTGAAGTACCACAAAAATTTGGGAATTAAGAAATAATTTATCCTGTTTTTCTACTTCCTTAACTCTGCACTATATTCTTTCATCTGGGATTGGGGAAGTGAATGAAATGGTGCTTCTCCACAGCAGGGTGGGACAGAACTTACTGATCAACTTCTGCCCCAGATATACGGCTTCAAAGTGACTCCTGATAACGCAGCGCAGCACCGACGTCATCAGAGCGCTCCCAGCTTCACACATGCTCAGAAGTCAGTATAGTGCTGTGCATGCGCAGCCTTCATCAGCACCCACTTGCCAGGACTAATTCACGCAAGCGCATGAAAACATCATCGCGTGCTGCAACATCTGCACAACACTCACTCCCCGCCTCGCCACTTCTTCTCCTCCCTCAGCCACTCACTCCCCACTGCCACTCGCTCCCACCTTGCCACTTCCTCCCACTGCTCTGCCTCTGCTTCCCCGCTCCCTCCCGCTTCTGGTCCCCGCTCTCTCCCACGATCACCATCTTTCTTCCCTGCACAGGGGAAGTGGGGCAGTGAGAGAGTGACAAGATGGGGAGGGGAGGGAGACTGCAAGCGGGACAGATTGGGGAGCAGAAGTGGGAGGGAGCGGGGAGCAGAGGCAGAGCAGAGAGGATGAAGTGGCGAGGCCGGGAGTGAGTGGCCCACAGGGGGTAGAAGTGGCGAGGCAGGGAGCAAGCGGGGAGTAGACGGGCACAAGAGGCAGTGGCGAAGAGAAGCGTGATAGCAGGAGGGAACGGGGTGCTGTTGGGGGTGGGATGGAGGCAAAGATCGCAGCCACTGTAGGCATTTGGGTTTCATTTGTTTTTGTTTTTGTGATAAATGGAGCAGCGCCACCTTTACTACTGGCAGCTGCCAAAAGCATCGCAGACAGTGACATTTCAGTGCATGAGGCTGTATTTGTGCATGTGCAAATACTACGCCATCTAGTGGTTGCATTGTCAGCAAATGTAGCCATACTGCTTTGCCAGCTTGAGGTATCCAACGCTCAAAGATTTTCCAATTATTCAGTTCATATGACCAGGTATTTTTTTGTTACCATCTTGTGCCATGCTATCATAGATTGGTTATTTGGCAGTAGAGGAAAACACCTGACTGTAGGGGACATATTATCTGTTTATGGGGTAAAACTATATGGCACTGAACCCAAGAGTATAACAGTACACATATTCAGAATTTTTCCCAGGACTGGTTATCAAAGTAATTATTCCAGCTAAAAGGTGCACCGCATTGAGCCTTTTCGATTGTGGAAGAGTTCAAATTTCTGCACTTGAACAGAGAATCTATGGGCTGGATTTTATTAGTGCGCCACATTCCGCGGCAGCATACTGAGAGAGCAGTGACCTTCTGACATGGAAGTGCCGCTACACAGACCCCGCGATATTACATGCGGGGGCTGATTTAAATAGAGGGGGCGGGGCGGCCACCCCTGATGATGTAGAGGGGCGGCCGCCGCGAACACGGCAACGGCGTACGGCGCCACTGCCATTTTTAAAGGGCTCCAAGCCCTTGGCACAGATTTAAATTTTTAAAGTTGTGTTGAATGTAATATGTTTTTAGTAAATAATCAGGAGATGGAGGCCCTTCCCCAACCCCATCCCAATGGTCATCTCGCTGCCCAATACTTGCAAAATTTACATGATTCCGTACCCAAACTTTTGCCCTTCAGCCCCTTCCCACCATTCGCACCACCAATAAAAATTGGTTCCCCCGCTCCTCCACCCCTCGCCCTGAAATTTTTATTCCCTTCCCCACCGGGTTCTCGCCTCGGAACTCTGCATGGAGTTCCGAGGTAAAATCGGCATGGGACAGCTGCTGCCAGCAGGTAAGTGCATTTACATATAATTTAGATAATTTAGGCCAAGGTGGGGGGGGTGCGGGGGGGATTGCACCAAGGTCCCCCCACCACCAGTAATATGCAGCGGGTCCTTCTCAATGCTCAATGTCGGATGTCAAGGCGGGCCTCTTCCCTCATAATTTTACGGATCCCCTCGCCGCGATCCACATGTCAAGGGGCTCATAAAATTCAGCCCTATGTGGGAAATCCAAAATAATGGCAACCAAGTAAAGGTGTCTTAATTTTCACAGTTAGGGTTGATCACATTGTTATAAAAAATCACAGCAATGTTTATTTATGTGATCAACTCAAATTTACAGGCTGCCATTCTATTTTACTGAACAGAATTTCCTGATCATAATGGACCTTTAAACTGGCAAATACTGAGCCAGTGTTGTCATATTTTGGACCTGGGCTTGTATTCAGCTCAGGTACAATGGATATAAATATCCCATCACTGGCAGATGGAAGGGCCCCAGATAAAATGAATTTGGAAAGGATCTGTCGAGAACCCAGTCGCTCTATGTCTATAGTATAAAGCGGCCAACAATCCTGCATAAGAGTTGACAGTTTCACTTGGAGAGGCCATAAGGATGACCATTTGGGAACTGGCAGTAGCACACTGGTGCTTTTCAAGGGATGGCTGGCAGTCCAAGGTTGGGGTTAAGCATATTGTTGGGCAGAGTAGAGGGAGTTTTACTCTGCAGTCGGCTGCACGGTACTTGACCTAGACTGCTTGGTACTGCCACTGATGCAAAACGAGTGAAGAAATGTCCCACTCTCCAGCACTGACAGCCTTCACCCTGAGGAGTACAGTAGCCACTAAAAATGTTTGAAACATTTGTGGTGAAATAACAGTATTAACCCTTTCCTTTATCCAACAATTTCCTGATAATGTTGTAAGTGCAGGGACTGACTTGTGGTTGATACTGTACTGATGTCTATATATAGGTTACTGTTGTACACATGTTCTTCATTTTGAGCCGTGCATAGGACTGCTCTAGTGAAGCAATTATCGACAACAGAAGAGGTACCTTTGCACAATACACCATTCTGTAACCAAAAGAGAGACCACCTGCCCTACACACTTCCCTCCACTCCCTTCCCACACATACTAAACCCCTGCCTATTAGCTTCTACCAGTTACTCTGGTACCAGCCAAGAGAAAATGTACAAAATGTTTTCCAAAAAGATGCTGTTTTCAGTTTGCTCCACCTAGTCTAGTCCACCCAGAGAATGTCTTCCCTCCCTCTCCATCTGGTCAAGCCAGATCAGATCAAAAAGCATCAACACTCGGAAATGATAATGGCATGGTCACACATCCAGCACCCCATAATGCAGCATAGCGGTACACTGAAGGCATCACGTCTCTGTTCTACCCTGAGCATTGTTTTAGTAATCTAAACATACGAACATACGAATTAGCAACAGGAGTAGGCCACTTGGCTTCTCGAGTCTGCTCCGCCATTCAATAAGTTCATGGCTCAACTGATTACTCCACATTCCCGCCTCCCCCCGATAACCTTCCACCCCCTTGCTTTTCAAGAATCTACCTCCCTCTACCTTAAAAATATTCAAAGACTCTGCTTCCACTGCCTTTTGAGGAAGAGAATTCCAAAAGCTCATGACCCTTTGAAAGAAAAAAAATCTCCTCATCTCTGTCTTAAATGGACAACCCCTTATTTTTAAACAGTGACCCTCCCCTTCGTTCTTGATTCTCCCACAAGGGGAAACATCCTTTCCACATCCACCCTGTTAAGACCCCTCAGGATCTTATATGTTTCAATCAAGTCGCCTCTTATTCTTCTAAATTCCAGCGATACAAGCCTAGCCTGTCCAATCTTTCCTCATAAGACAGCCTGCCCATTCCAGGTATTAGTCTAGTAAACCTTCTCTGAATTGCCTCCAATGCAGTTATATCCTTCCTTAAATAAGGAGACCAGGACTGTACACAGTACTCCAGATGTGGTCTCACCAATGCCCTGTATAGCTGAAGCATAACCTCCCTACTTTTGTATTCAATTCCCCTTGCGATTAACGGTAACATTCTATTAGCTTTCCTAATTACGTGCTGTACCTGCATACTAACCTTTTGCGATTCATGCACGAGATACCCAGATCCCTCTGTATCTCAGAGCTCTGCAATCTCTCGCCATTTAGATAATATGCTTCTTTTTTATTCTTCCTGCCAAAATGGACAATTTTACATTTTCCCACATTATACTCCATTTGCAGGTCTTTGCCCACTCACTTAACCTATCTATATCCCTTTGTAGCCTCCTTATGTCCTCTTCACAACTTACTTTCCTACCTGTCCTACCTGTCTTTCCTACCCAGGGATTTATCAGCCCGCAGCTCCAACAATTTGTTCAGTACCACTTGCCTGGTGATTGTAATTTTCTTGAGTTCCTCCCTCCCTTCCATTTCTTGACTTACAGGTAATATTGGGATGTTACTTGTATCCTCAATAGTGAAGACCGATGCAAAAAAAGCTCACATGACCTTTGTTAAAGTCATCATTGCAGTTGCCACCTTGTTTTTGGAAGGTGCTACAAGGCCATGTCTTGTACACCATTCCCCACTGACATGAACGGGAATGGCGTATTGCCTGTGCAGCCACAATGGCCCGGATTTTGTGGTAAAAATTATGGTGAGGCTATCAACACTCACGATTATTAAAAAGTAATTGGACAGCAGCTTCCAGCAGCTACACATGAGCAGTTAATCCGTAAGTTGCTGTACAAGTTGCCCTGCTCCTCCAGAAGCTGTGCTATATCTGCACCTTGTCCAGCAACTCGGTATGAAAACACATGGAACAATATGAAGTTGCTATACTTGCATGATAGATGCCCACTAAACTTGCCAACAAAAGTTAGAGCTTGTCCATTCAAGTGTAAGTAAGCTTTTTAAGACTGATAAATCTTAATTACTGTCAAACATCCTCTCTGACACTGCAAATTAACTTTTACAATTATGGAGTCTCATTCCTTCAGATTTGAATTACTTTGGAGATTTTAAAAAAGTAAAAAAAAGTATATTTTTTCTTTTCCTTTCTGTTTCTTTGATCTCTCTTAATCCCATCTTTCTGTCACTCTGTTTATTTTGCTTTCTGTGCATCATATTACAATAATTAAATATTCTGTCTTACACTTCCTGGTTTAGACTCTGTGTGCCTCAGGATTCTTCAATCTGATTGGTTAAGGAGACACACCGTTGCTGTTCATACAGGTTCCAGATCCCCTTTAAGGGCATTGCACTGTTTTTGCTCTCTAATAACTGCAAGTTCCAGTGCAAAAGCCCACGGAGAGTCTGTGGGCAAGTGTAAGTGTAATGAACAGTTGGCATGTTCATTTGCTGCTGACTGCAAATCCAGTCCAATATATCAATCAGGGTATGGATAGGAGGCTATTGCTACCCACTTGCAATTTTCCACTTTAAAAACTGCAATTGTTGTGAAACCAGAAAATTCAAGCACTGCTGGAAAATTAGTTTTCAAAATCTCTCATTGGAAATATCTAGAATCTTGTTGTTTGTTGAACCAGGACCAGAATCACTGTGATATCCTGGACAAATTTTGATGAAGTATTATACAGCCAACATTTTATTGTTGAGCTGATACCTCTATCCCCTCTACCTGGAAGATTTGCTCGTTTCGAATACAAATCTTTAATTACCACACTGCTGGAAAGTTTCCTTACACTTTAAATTCATTGCATTTAGATTTTGTCCAATAAATGATCTCTTACATTTCTAACCACTGATCTGCTGGAAATGTGCGTATGTTTTTGTGGTACCTATCAGCGTATTCATCTTACTCCAGAATTATTCCTTTAACATGTACAGTTGTTTTTACCATTAATGTGTAATTCTATGCTGCCACCTTGAGGGAACAGTTAAAAGTGAATAGATGGCATGATTCAGGGATTCCGAGGATATTAGAAGGGTTGGTTGAATTGCTGTAAGTGATTATTAGTTACAATACTGTTCTGTTTAAGACCATATGTCCAATTCATTTCCTAATTACAATTGTGAGTTTGCACACAATTGAAGTGAAAGAGGAAGCATCTCTGTAGCTGACTGCAATAATGCAAGCAGCACTGATATTTTTGGACAACCCAGCCCTGTCATTTTAAGAGACATTTAAGTATTGTAAGTGTACTTAAGGGTGACAGTAATAATATAGCAGTCGTCTGCTACATTTATTTTCGGAACTCTATGAATGAAATGGGTCCATGCAACTGACATTTTACCTGACACTTTCTCCACAGGCTGGAGCGGTTACAACATGCTTGAGAAGGTCCAATTTTCTTTTGATTTCCCCTGCAAAAAACAGAAAGGATTTGCACTTATATTCCATCTTTCATAACCACAGGATGTCCCAAAGCACTTTACAGCCAATTAATAATATTTTGGATGTGTAGTCACTATTGTAATGCAGGAAATATGGCAGCCAGTTTGCACACAGCATGATCCCAAAAACAGCAAAGTGATAGACCGTAAAATCTGTTTTTTAATGATGTTGTTTGAGGAATAAATATTGGCCAGAATACTGGAAGAGCTCCCCTGCTCTTCTTCGAAATAGTGATCTTTTACAACCACCCGAGAGGGCAGACAGGTCCTCAGTTTAGCGTCTCTTTCAAAAGATGGCATCTCCGACATTGCAGAACTCCTTCAGCCCTGCACTGAAGTGTTAGCCTGCATTATGAGCTCAAGCCTCTGTCGTGAGACTTCAACCCACAATCCTCTGACGCAGAGGCGAGATCTTGCAAATATTGTTCATTCATTTTTCGGTCTTACAAATCATTTCCCACCTGAGAGGGTTTAAGAAGCAAGCTGTCGTTAGACTATTTGAAGGTGACAGTTTTATTTTTACCGTCATGCCTTTGCTTCACCTTTCTTTGTTTTTGCTATATCTGGCTAGGTTTAAAAACACTGTGGCTGAGGGGAGAACCTATGACCTGTGGGTAAAGTGTCCATGCAGTAAATAGGCATGCTGCTGACTTCTCTCCACTTTAATAATTAATTATTTTCATCATTATAATTATAATTTTGAAGTTAAAGTGCTGAGAAGTCACAGGGTCTACTGAATCTTGCCAATAACAAAAGTCCGTTTGCATGCTTTTAGTGGGCCACACCTACAACTCGATCTCTGTACAATACTGTTGCAAATAAAGATTGAGACAACACCACAGAACATTTCTTCATTTTGGATCTTTTGTGAGTAAACCAAAAACAAAGGGGAGAAATTAATTTGCATGGCACATTGATATCATTGTGTGGGCCATGCAGGTAGTGGCCCATGGTGCTGCCTGGCCCTGGGGAATCAATATAGTCCGTGTAGTTTTGCTAAAAGCAGCACTATGCAAACAAAATTTTCCCCCAATGTATCTAACATTTGACATTATTACCTTATTACTATTTGAAGCAGAGACATGCCAATATTTCCTGGGCCAACCATCTTCAGCTGCTTCATCAATGACCTTTCTTCAATCATAAGGTCAGAAGTGGGGATGTTCGCTGATGTTTGCACAATATTCAGCACCATTTGCGACTCCTCAGATACTGAAGCAGTCCATGTAGAAATGCAGCAAGACCTGGACAATATCCAGGCTTGGGTTGATAAGTGGCAAGTAACATTCGCTCCACACAAGTGCCAGGCAATGACTATCTCCAACAAGAGAGAATCTAACCATCTCCCCTTGACATTCAATGGCATTACCATCGCTGAATCCCGCACTATCAACATCCTGGGGTTACTATTGACCAGAAACTGAACTAGAGTAGCCATATAAATACTGTGGCTACAAGGGCAGGTCAGAGGCTAGGAATCCTGCGGCGAGTAACTCACCTCCTGGCTCCCCAAAGCCTGTCCACCATCTACAAGGCACAAATCAGGAGTGTGATGGAATACTCTCCACTTGCCTGGGTGAGTGCAGCTCCAACAACACTCAAGAAGCTCGACACCATCCAGGACAAAGCAGCCCGCTTGATTGGCACCCCATCCACAAACATTCACTCCCTTCACCACCATTGCACAGTGGCAGCAGAGTGTACCATCTACAAGATGCACTGCAGCAATGCACCAAGGCTCCTTCGACAGCACCTTTCAAACCTGCGACCTCTACCACCTAGAAGGAGAAGGGCAGCGAATGCATGGGAACACCTCCGCCTGCAAGTTCCCCTCCAAGCCACACACCATCCTGACTTGGAACTATATCGCCGTTCCTTCACTGTCACTGGGTCAAAATCCTTTCTAACAGCACTGTGGGTGTACCTACCTCACATAGACTGCAGTGGTTCAAGAAGGCAGCTCACCACCACCTTCTCAATGGCAATTAGGGATGGGCAATAAATGCTGACCTAGCCAGCGACACCCACATCCCGTGAATGAATAAAAAATAATTGATAAGAGGTTAAATGGGTGATTGGAGGTAAGAGGATAACGGGATATGAGAACAGGACAGGCCTATTTGGATTGGGACCACTGATCATGTGGAGGATAAACACCAATATGTACTGGTTGGGCTGGTTCTGTGTTGTAATTTCTATGAAAATATTAATCATCTTTAATAATAACTGAATAAGCTCAAATCCTTCATTACTGGCATTAGTCTGGCCAGTGTCTCTCTTACTGTTGTCAAGGCCCTAAATCTAATGATCTTGCAGAGTCTTAATTTCTGTTAGGTGTGGCCCCTACAGCACTAAACTACTAATCTCACTGAACTAGGCAATAACAATAATATCTATTGGAAATGCAAATAGCACATTGGTGTAATTGGAAGTTTTACTTTGCACCTGCACGTCATTAATGCTAATACCAGGTGACCAAGACAGAAAAATGTTCCATTTTCCACAACTGATATGCCTCAACTTGACAAGCACAAAATGTGCCTACACTTTTTAGGATGTATACACTAATGCATTCAGTATTTCATGTTACTTTAATAATGGCAGCAAGAAATACTGGATGTATTAACAATTCTTTTAATATATTAATATACACTAGTATTATTTTTATGATATCACTTTGTAGCATTTTATGCTGAAATGTCACGCAATGAATTACTTTTTGAAGTGAAGTTCATTTTATTAAATAAATATGGTGCGCATTCTGCATTAGTAACCTCCCAGACATAACAATGAGATGAATGATGTGCCAATCTATGATGTTGTAAGAAATGAATGTTAGAATACAAGGAGAACATCATTTTCTTCTTCAAATAGAGCTGTGGAATCTTTAACATCCACCTAAACCACCAGAGCAGTCAGAAAATGTAACATCTCATGTTGTGATGCAGTACTCCCTAAATCAACAACAACAACTTGCATTTATATTGTGCCTTTCACATTGTAAAAAGGCCCAAGGCACTTCACACAGGCGTTATCAAGGGAGAGGGATGGAGTCAATGGCTAGGTCATGTAATTTGTGACGGCTTTGGTCTTCTCAATATTTAGTTGGAGGAAATTTCTACTCATCCGGTAATGGATACCAGACAAGCAGTGTGACTAATCAGAGATGGTGGAGGAGTTGAAAGAGGTGTTGATGAGGTAGAGCTGCTGCAAGTCGTCAGCATACATGTGGAACCTGATGTGTTTTCAAATCATGTCACCAAGGGGCAGCATGTAAATGAGAAATAGGAAAGGGGAAAACAGTAGATCCTTGGGGGTTTCCAGAGGTAGCAGTGTGGCAGCAAGAAGGAGAATCCATTGTAAATGATTCTGCGTCTATAACTGGATAGATAAGAATAGAAGCAGGCAAAGGCAGCTCCACCCGGCTGGATGACAGAGGAGGGCATTGAAGGAGGATGGTGTTGTCAACTATGTCGAAGGCTGCAGTCATGTTGAGAAGCATGAGGAGGGATAAACTGCCATGTCACAGTTTCATAAGATGTCACTTGTGTCTTTGATAGGAGCTATTTCTGTACTATGGCAGAAGTGGAAACCTGATTGAGCAGATTCAAACATGGAGTTGCAGGAAAGATGGGAAAGAATTTAGGAGGTCACAATATGCTCAAGGATTTTGGAGAGGAAAGGGAGATTGGAGATGGGGCAGTAATTTGGAAGGACATGAGGGTAGGGTGATAGCGGTAGAGGGGTCAAGGGTGTTTTTTTGAAGAACAGGGTGATGACAGCAGATTTGAAGGGGAGGAGGACAGTACCTGAGGCGAGAGAACTGTTAACAATATCAACTAGCATGGGTCCAGGAAGGGAAATTGGGAGTTCAGTTTGGTGGGAATAGGGTTGACAGAGCAGGATGTGGGTCTCATGGACTAGATGAATTCAGAGAGGACATGAGGGTAGGAAGGAGAAAAAATAGAGAAAGATTGAGTTCAAGGCTAGAGCTGAAGGGAACCTTAGGGGAAATTTGGCTCGATGGGTTAGGGGAAGGAAGGGAAGTGATAGCGGTAGCTGAATGGATGGTATCAATCTTAGCGACAAAGTCCATGAGCTCCACACACTTGTCGCTGGAAATTAGGGTGGAGCAGGCATGGGAGAGGGGTTTGGCGAGATGGTTTTTAGTAGAGAAGAGAAGCTGAGGTTATCTTTGCATTCCAGGATGATGCTGGAATAGTGAGCAGTTTTAGCAGAGGAAAGCAGGACCCAAGAGTGCTTAATGTGGTTCAACCAGATCTGGAGGTGAATGGCTAAACCAGTTATCTACTATAAACATTCAAGTCTGCATCTCTTGGAATTGAGGGAGCAGAGATGAGGGCCATATTGAGGCAGTGACTAGGATGAGAAAGAGTAATAGTTTTAATGGGGACAAGAGTGGCACAGTGATTAGCACTGCAGCCTCACAGCTCCAGTGACCCAAGTTCACTTCTGGGTAATGCCTGTGCAGAGTTTGCAAGTTCTCCCTGTGACTGTGTGGGTTTCTGCTGGGCGCTCCAGTTTCCTCCCACAGCCAAAGACTTGCTGGTTGCTAGGTAAATTGCTCCTAGTGGTGGTAGGGGAATTGTGGGGATGTGGTAGGGAATATGGGGTTAATGTAGGATTAATATAAATGGGTGGTTGTTGGTCAGCACAGACTTGGTGGGCCAAAGGGCCTGTTTCAGTGTTGTATTTCTCTATGACTCTAAGGTGAGATAGCTGCAGCAATGTTTTTGTGAATGGAGGGCCAAAGCTTAGACAGTTGGGAATTTTTTAACCTCCATTGTAAATGATTTGGGGAGAAATTTTCCCAGGGTCAAATGCAGAAGGAAATGGGGTTAGGAGGGAAAGCGGGATATGGATGGAGAGCGATACGTGGAAGTGATCAGAGATGGCCTTATCTGTGATTGACACGATGGAAGTAAAGAGACTGCTTGAGATGGCAAGTTTGAGGGGGTGACCATGATTATGAATTTATGTGGAGCACCAGGCACAGCATAGGGCACTCATAATTGGAAGACTGCTATGATCAATATTTACTTTTCAACAAAAACAGACCTAATTGGCTGCTGCATAGATAGTGTGATTGAGCTGCTGTATACTGGTGCTGTGAAACTCGTGTCGTTGCCTTCTCATTCCTTATTTTTGTAAAGGTATCAAATCTTAGTTTCTTCAGACTTTCTGCAGTCTTTAATGGTTCTCCGTAGTCCACAGAGAGAGTGAGAACCAGCTCTCTGCCCTTTATCAATATTGGTGGGACGATGAGTCACTAAAAATTATGAAACTGAAATCCAGGGATCAGTTGCTCTCTGTTTCCTCTTGCCTCATTTGGCCTCCACTTGGTGTTGCCTTATTGCATTGCAACTCATATTGGCAACTTATTAGCACTGGGAAATTGAAACTGAATCCCAAGCAATTTGCATCAGCTACTGTTAATTCTATCAAAACATGAAATTTGAGGAGAAAGATCCACTGAATATATACCAACTATATAATAGGAGTGAGTTAACTCACCTGGCAGAAACTTAGTCAGTAGACAATTAAGTTAAATGGGCACTGAGTCCACCTTACATCCTCATGACGCTGACCTGACAGAATTTTCACCCTCGGTGGCAATAATACCTGCCCAAAGCCAGCCTGGTCCTTTTGAGCACATCTTGAGTCACAATAAAGCCATCAAGTCCTGACTACATAATTTAGTCAGTGGCCTGAGTGGGAAATAGTGGTTAGTTTCCTGCCAGGTCAACCCAGCATGGGAGTGGATTGGGACCAGGAGAGGCCTATAAAAGGTAAGCTTGAAATTTGATTCCCTGAGTCCTAGGGGACTGTACAGGTTGCAAGAAGCCCTTCTATCTGTGAATTTGCTGGTACTACTTTGTGCCACAATTGATATCCTGTTCAGTATGGCTGGACCTGTTTAATGGTCTCCTTTGCACTGAATGATGGCTGATCCTTGTGGGGTCCCTTTATGAGGCCTGGAAAATACTCTTGCCATAAAAATTAAGAACTGTGGCTACTCTGAATGCCACAAGAAGGGCTGTGCTGAATGACTGCCCAGTATGCCTAAAAAACAGGTCCCATGAATTTCACATTGGGACCAATGCTTGAGCAGATTTGGCACAGATTGTTCCACTGCTAAACTGATATACATTGCACCCATTTCATACCTGAATAATGGGCACAACACCAAGCAATCTCTACCCCAAAGGCACCAGTTCAGTAGTCCAGAGTAACAGAATGCTGTGAAGAATTTATTACAGCCAAAAAGCAAACAACCCCAGTCAGCATTCTGAGCCATTAACAAGTCCTCAATTGGCATTACTGAGCAATGGACAATAAATAATTTTCGTAGATTCTGATTTCACAAGGTGCGAATCTCTGAATAGCATCAACACCACGAGGGGGCGCAGCTAGCATCTTCTCTAATATTCTGCCCCTTTTATCATCAACTTCCATGGGTACAGCAGCAGAAAACATTGTGGGCTGGAATTCATGCTTCCACTGCCATAATCAGCTGTCCATCCTCGACAATGGCGTTAGCTGCCTGTGCATATGCACTGACAGCATTTTTAAAGGGCTTCGGGCCCTAACTTTCAATTTAAAATTTTAAGGAAAAAATAGATTTAAAAAAATTTAATAAATTGATCTTGCCCCTCTCCCACCCCCTCCCCCTTGTGCACCTGACCCTCCCCCCCCCACCCCCGCAAAGTGCATCAACTTTACACTTTATCCCTTCCCACCATCCCCTACACCAATGAGATACCGTGACCCCGCTCCACCACCACCCCCTCCCCCTCCCGCTCCCCCTCCCCCCCCCGACACCCTTGCACAGAGAAACTTAACTGCTCCCTGTGGGAGTGCTGGCCACCGGCACCAATATTGCACTGGGACAGACGGCAGAAGCGAGAAGATATTTCATTTGTTTATTTAAATTCATTTAAATATTTAAATTGGGCTCCCGTCATCAAGCAGCAGGGGGGTTGCCACGAGACTTCGTTGCCACCGGCAATATTGAGCCCGGCCTGCCTGACGTCAATGTCTGTGGCGGGCTCCTCCCAAAGGCATTTTCCGCCCCACCTGCCGCGACTCCCGACATCGGGGGTGGGGGGGGTCGTGTTCTGTAAAATTCACCCCTGTAACTTTTATATTTCTAGTAAAATCTTCTACTCAAATTAAGAGTATTTTAAAATATATTTGGCATTTTAAGGTCCAAATTTAAGTCACTTCTCACAGGTTGCAATATAGAACAATCATTACAGAAACCTGTCCCACAATATGGAGGAGCAATAGGGATAATTCATAAAATATCCTCTCCGCTTTTGCACATCTATCAATGTACATGTGGATTAACATTGTGTGCCTCCAATGTTGGTACAATGAACCTAGTGAACATTGTCCTCAAGCATAAAAAAGAGACCCAATGATGTGAGTAAAAGCTAATGAAACAGGGCAGGGTACCATTTCATATTTAAAAGCTTTTGTTCATGAAATATGCTCCCATGTGCAATGATAAAGTATTTTATTGAGAAGCCAAAGCCTGTATTGGAAGACACCATAGGGTTAAAAAGAGTGAGAGAGCTACAGTAAATCAGGTAATAGTGATCAGGTTTGAATTTAAGCTTGCATTTTAAAAATTGTAGATAGTAGAAGGGTTGAAAGACTTGAGGGAGGAGTTTTGAGCTTCATGGAAACAATGAGCTAGTGGGGGACTGTGCAAAGAGTCTTGATTTCAGCAGAGTGAGGGCGAAGAGCTGAGAAACCAAAAGGAGAGAGGGGCAATTACAAGCTTAGGGAGTGATTCAAATCGTGAGAAAGAATGCAAGAAGGCCTGGCAACTATCTCAGGACAATGGAGCTAAATGGCTTGGCAACCACCCTGAGGATACCGGAATATCCTCAGTGGACTTTGCAGTGTCTACAACAGGGGGATGATACCACCCAAGTCACTCTAAGAACGTTTGTCACCTTTAAAATGCTATCTCAATTGAGGTCTTCAAAAAGGGAAAATGCAACTTCCTGATTCAATAGGGAATGAAAATCTTCAATCTTTCACAGGTTAGTGGTGTAGTGGGGATAATTTTGACTTTCAGTTATGATGTAAAATGGGCATAATCGAATTAGCTATCTTTTAAACATTCCACCCAGTTTTCCTTCATGTCTGTCATGGTTATATCACTGTGTGTCAGCTTAGCTCAGTGGTAGTACACCTTGAGCTCTACCCATCATCTAATGTGCTACTGGGGGTACTGTTGGAGATGCTGTCTTCTGAATGCCCTGGCAAAAGATTATCCCTCAAGCAACACCACCAAAACAGATTGTTTTTTTATTTTTTCATGGAATGTGGGCATCGCTGGCAAAGCCAGCATTTTTTGCCCATCCCTAATTAACTGGTGAATTGCTGTTTCTGGGACCATGCGGTATGCAAATTGACTGCTGTGTTTGCCTACAAATAAATAGTGACTACACTTCGAAAGCAATTCATTGCCTGTAACGTGCTTTGGGACATCCTGAAGATGTGAAAGGCACTATATAAATGCAAGCTCATTTTTTCTGCACCAATGACCCAGACAAATTCAAGGTTCCTTTAATATAGCTTGGCATCCATTAGTTTAGAATCACATTAACTATAACCTTAAAAAAAATTATAATCCTTCCCTAACTTGAAAAAATTGGGTAAAATTGGCCTTTGCCAGTAACACAGAATTGGGTGATAGCGAATCAACAGCCCCTGCTTATACCTTACCGGATTTCCTTTTCCATAAACGGCTACTGATTCGCTATCACTAATTTCATGCTACTGGCAAAGACCAATTTCACCCCCAATGTTTTTGTATGTTATACTTTTGCAGTAAAGACATCACAGAGCTCTTTACTAAGAGGAAAACCACTGGATGCTGAGCAAGAGGGGAAATGGGAGGCTGATAGTATGGTCAAAATGGAACTGAGCGAGTTGCTCTTTCAGAGAGCCAGTGCAGACATGATGGGCCGAATGGCCTCCTTCTGCGCTGTAACGATTCTGTGATTCTGTAATAATGCATTTCTATTTACCCACACAGGTTCAGTTGCAAGCACTGCTCTGATCCATATATTTGCAGCCACTCCTATCTGCAAGGACAAACTGCAATGAACTACAGCTTGGATAATCTGCACCGTTCTAGTCTCCGCACTCCACCTAAGCTTCTACCCAGGAGTCAAGGTTACAGTCGAATGCTCAGTGCCAACAATCAGGTAAGATCAGGTATGAAATTGTGCAGTAAAGCAGCTAACAGATCTTTTTTTTACTTCTTTAAAACCTGTCCATAACAGCCTGATATATAGTCCTTTTAATTGTATCCAACCTAAAGGACCAAGAAAATTCTGCTTGACACCTACAAAATAATAAGCTGCCTCTAGTGACCGAAATACACTTGTATCATTTTATGAGTACAGTAAGTGGCTCATCGTCTGGAAGCCCAGAGCTGTGGATTACATTTATTTATCCGTTAGCAGTATCTGTAAACTGTGGGAAAGCTAATTAAATTGTCAGATTGGTTGTTGTCTCTGGATTAGTAGGTTTTAAGTTTGAGTCCCACACCAGGCTGACACTGAGTGTGTGCTGCACTTATTGATGCGTATCTTCTTGATGAGATGTTAAAATGAGATCCCATCCAATTGTTCAGATGAAAGTTCCCATGATACTACATGAAGGAAAGTAGGATTTCTGCTGATGGTCTGGCAACTTTTGATTCTTGATAAAAAAACTGATTAAGTGGTTATTCATCTCATTGATGCTTATGAGGTGTCCTGGATCACAATGGCTGCTGTATTTCCCTCCAGTTATTCATTGTATGAACTAATTTGAGACAGTTCAACATGTGATGAAGTGCTATATAAATGTAAGTTTTCATTTTCCTTAGTTTAAAGGAATCACACAGGCGTAGTACAAACAGAGTGATTTAACATAAACAATGCTTGCTGTATCAAATTGCAAATGTTGCAGTATATTCCATTTTTTGTATTTGTTAAATGTAAAACACAAAAGATATTCAGAAGCACAATGTCAGGATATGATAGACATGATGAGGAGCCAAAGGTTTTAATGGAAGAAAGGCAATGGAAATCATTTAGGGGTACAATTTATATGTGTTGCACTATTTTGAATTAAGTCAGAGATAATAATAGCTCCCTTTCTTGAACACACTTACAGAAACGTATGAAATTACGCACGATGGATTCTGGGGGTTTAGACTCAAATGTGATGGATTTTTACCTTGCAGTTATTACAGACAGGTGGTATGTGGTGTGGGCAACCTCCAAAACCCAAATTGTTCGCAACCTTCACCCACTCACGCACTTACACACACGCATACACAAGAATAGATAGATAGAGGGAAAAAGGGGTAGGATGCAATTAAAGTCCAAACTGATGAAAGAGTTCATGGTTCACAGAAACGTGTTGAATCTTCTTGGCAGGAAAGTCTTTTTAAAGGTGCAGGCCTGGATGTTTGTAGTTGTGAACTTGCTGAGGTTTTGTAGAGTTCTGGTGGTTAAAACTTCAGACCGGAGGCAGTGATCACGTTTGAAGTTTTCTGCTGGAGCGATGTGAAGCATAGTATCAGCAGCAAGCCTTCTTCCTTGTGCTGGACCGATCTCATAGCTGGCTGGATTTGGCTTTCTGTGGTCTTTTCTAGATCTCCCCTCTCTCTCCAGAGGGCTATCTTTTTAAGATAAAAATCCATCACATTTGAGTCTCTGTCAGGTGACACAGGGCCCTCTCACCTCGTGTGACCACACAATGGTCCAGGATGTAGAAACCATTACTATCTAGGCATCTGAATGGGGGACCATTCTTTTACAACAGTGCTACTTCACATCCATTCATCTGGGTTTGGGCTGTGGAGTCAGTCTGCCTTACAGAACCTTTGTTAGTCCCATTCCTGTAGGTACGGGTCCTTAACATGTAATGGGCCCCTTTCAATTTCAATGGCTATTCCCCAGAGTTAATTCAGATGTAGTTAATGAGTTCCGTCTTTGCAGACGGCTTGTTGATTGCCAGTACAGGCGGGGTCACCTGACTTCTACTCCATTTTTCTGTGGTACAGATGTGCCCATTTTCTCATGGTTCAGTTTAATAGTTGATTTGTATTATCATGATTCCTCCAGTTCATTGCTTATTTAATCACGGCTCTTTCCGAGCATTATACAACCAATGCAATTGAGTAGGCAATCATTGCAAAATGACAATAATGCTGCTCAATCATCTGGTAATCATCTTAATTGACACATAAGCTACAGTCAACTGCTACCCAAAGGCTCCTGCAGACATGGGAGGTGGTCAAGTGGGAGATTGACACAGCCCCACTGTGCTTGGAGCTTTTGACAAAGAAGGTGTGTGGTTTGAAGAAATGCTCCAAGGTAGGTATTGACAATCAGTGAAATTACATTGCACTGCTTTATATATTCAATGATTTAACTATATGGTGTCTAGGTTACAATTATTTAATATCCAAGGAGATAGCTGTTAGTGGCCACATTTCTTGAATGGGTTGACACAATAGTATTAGGAGCCCAAATATAGTCATATCTTGATTAAAGTGGAGCACAAAAGAGGATATTTAGATGGATTCCAACAGGCTAAACAAATCAGACCTGTTTACTGTTAAAGATTGCCCACTAAAAAACTTTATTTACAACTAGAAATGATTACTTGAAAGTTTGCATGCTGCTTTTAGTTCACCAGTTAGCAAAATATTATCACTTTTCATTATATTTGATCTAGTAACACATACATTGTTGTGTAGTGTGACCTTTGCTTCTCCCTGCAAAATAACTTATCAAAGACTTGCACAAGAGGCACAGTGGTGCTGTGGTTAGCACCGCAGCCTCACAGCTCCAGCGACCCAGGTTCAATTCTGGGTACTGCCTGTGTGGAGTTTGCAAGTTCTCCCTGTGTCTGCGTGGGTTTCCTCCGGGTGCTCCGGTTTCCTCCCACATGCCAAAGACTTGCAGGTTGACAGGTAAATTGGCCATTATAAATCGCCCCGAGGATAGGTAGGTGGCAGGGAAATACAGGGACAGATGGGGATGTGGTAGGAATATGGAATTAGTATAGGATTAGTATAAATGGGTGGTTGATGGTCGGCACAGACTCGGTGGGCCGAAGGGCCTGTTTCAGTGCTGTATCTCTAAATAAAAATAAATAAGATGGCCTTCAACATATGCCACCATTCTAAGACAGGAAATATTGTGCAGCAGATGAAACTGCTCACCTGCTATGATCATATTATTATGGAGATTATAAGCTGGGAGCCTATACAGGGTTTGCAGAATATTGAAGTTCACAGTAATACCAATGTTCCTGTTTGTGCAATAATAATCACATTGTCAAGGATTTTCATTTTCAACAGATTGAAAACAGTTTTGTGCTTCACTCCAAAACATAGTAAGTGTGACAACAATATCATATCAATTCTAATGTGCTTATAGTGTGTTATCTTTTTTCAGAAAGTCCATAAGCCCAGGAAGAAGAACCTGGTATCAAATAGGTGTCTCAAACACACATCCTAGAACTCCATACCAGCTAAGAGCTGGCGCAAAACTCCCACATTACTTGATGCAGTCTCAGCTCAAACACACTAACATTACTTGAAGCAGACCAAATACATTAACATTTTGGAAGGAATTGCTGGGTTTGATGAGTGAGTCACTGATCAAAGATAAGGAAAGAACAAAAGTGATGAGAGAAGAAGTGCTGATTGTTGATGCAAAGGTTCATCATGACCACGTGTCTCTTTATAATTCTGACCTTACAGGGCCACCAAAGAAACAAAGGATCCTTCATAAATATGAACTGCTGAGCAAGTTATTTGGTTCAAAGTGAAAGTTGGTCGGGATTGAGATGCAGAGCTACCATCCATTTGCACAACTGTCATTGAGAAGCATGTAATACAAGTCCCATGTAGACAGTTGCAACATCTCTCAGGAATGTTCCCACTGATAATGCCAAGGTGTTGATGTTCACAATCCAAGATATTTTAAAGCATTTGGAGATACATTGGAGAAAGCCGTCAAGAAGAGAATCAAAGACCTTGAAGCAATGCATTAGTATCTGTGGACACGGATCATTGTCAGTAGGTCAATAGTGACTTCCAAACAGAAGCACAGGAACAGGGGAGTGACTGTGAAGTTACAAGCTGTTTCTTGCCACTAGACAGGTGACAGTCGAAGCCCTTTAAAGTATGTAGACTACCACTGAGAGAATAGTATTGATATTCCTGGCACAAAAACAGGACCACCTGAGTCCCCAACATGTGCAGGTTCAAAATAACAAACCACCATTTATATAGCATTTTAAATGTGGCAAAGCATCCCAAAATGGTTCACAATGAAATGGAGAAATTGGAAGCTGAGCAGGAATTAGAAGATTTAGAGCAGGCGACTTAAGGTGAGGTTGAAGAGGTAGGTTTTGCAGATTCTTGTAAATTTGAGGAGAAAAGTAGCAAGCTGGAGGGGTTCAAGAAGAGAATTGCAGAGTGCAGACCCTGGTGACTGCTGGCTCTGCCATTGATGGTGCAAGACAGAGGGGGCTCTCACACTAATGCAGAATCAGAAGAGCTACTAAAGAGGTTGAAAACTGGTCCTTAGGACATTTATCAAGAATCTTCCTGCCCATCCCTTCCAATGTGGCATCATTTAGGAGTAATACCAGAGACAAAATTGGTGCACTGGTACATGTGGTGCAAATGGATGGTACAGAAATACATCACAGTAGACACATTGCTAATATGCACTCTGATATTCATAAAAGTTGAATGTCATAAAGACTGCCATCATTCCTTTTTAATGCAAAATAAATGTTTAACAAATTCAATCAAGGGATTAAATCATGGAATACTCATCCTAGCTATGCCACTTTAGCATAGTGTTGTAAGGAGTACCTGTACCCTAATCCCCTTCCTGGAGTTCAGTTGTCATGAGCCGGAACTGCCTTGTATATCTATGCCTCTTTCAGTGGCAATATTATGCATTATACTATCAAGAAAGTACAGTCAATGTACTCCAGCTCATACTACAAGCAGCTCACAGTGGCCCAAGTAGTGGAAACATTGTATTAGGAGGCCAAAGTTTTGTTGGGTTATATTCCTGGTTCATAAATACACATCCTTGTAGATCCTTTCTTGTTGGATTTGGAGATTACAGAAGTGACATCAACTGCCTTTGGAACCGATAATCCATGCCTAGCAGAAAACAATCTTACATTCTGTCGTCACAGGAAGCATTTGGGGAACTGGATCCCACAATTCCTTCAGACTGCATGCATTGTGAGCAGTCCTGGGAAAATGATCTTTAACTTGTAGCATTTCTTGCCAGTCTGCGGTCGCATATCATCCTAATATTCAGCGAACAGTTCCTCTTTTCTGTTGTGAAAAGGCATGGCACGCCTACAGGTGCATGAACCATACATGTTTTCCATGCAGAAGCAGGGCATTCAGCCCATTGTATTTGTGTTAGCTCTTTGCTAGAGCATTCCAAAATTAATCTCATTGCCCTGGTCTCTCCTCATAGCCCTGCATTTTCCTTTGCTTCCAATGCAGGAATGCTAGAATTTGTGTAATCAATAATGCCTGTGCATTGAGAATGCAGCACAGCTAATAATATTGGGTCAACCTCTCCATCTGGTTATCTATGCAGCTGTTGAACTTGATATGTGGACACCTGTGGTAGAAAAGAACATTTATTATCTCAGTAATATGGTGATGAATGCATTCTTGGTGAACCCAGAGTTATCTCATGTCAGTACCTGGATAAAACCCAGTATTGTAGGAATTTGCTTTTATTTTCGCTGAAAATGCCATCCAGATGTTGCTTCTTGGCGCAGGTCAGATTTAATAAGCTGAGTAACATGTATGATGAAAGAAGATATTTATAAATAATTTTAAAGATTAAAAATATAGTCCAAGTGCTTCTTTGGGTCTGCTTAGCAGGTGCAGACAGTGAATCTAGGCTGAAGCCCAAAAGCTTTTATCCAAAAGTATCTTAATTATATGTTCTTTGAAAGACCAGAAATATTTTGCTTATTGTTTATATTTCAAACACCTACTAACAAAAGAAATAATTTTGAACCAAAGCGTAACTGTGGACTTAAGGACCTCAGCACAAGCTTCTGAATCTGGATCTCAGTTAATAATTATTAGTAATATTATCATTACTACAGCAAACAGGACAACTCGATGATCTCCCAGTTTCCTGGATTCTCAATCAGCCAGTCCAGTATTGTAGGTAGCTGTGAACAGTCAGATCTTCTACTGGAGCCAAACAAAGCTGAAAATCATGAAGACTCTACAACAGCTATACCATCTATCTGGATGAATGGATTTTGTCATTGAAGGAAATCATTTCTGAGGAGATCATCTCTATAAAATGTCATTCCATTTATCCATGTCCCTTGTAATTGGCTTCTACTCTGCAGTACATACTGGCCATATTATCTTGTGTAACTTATAGTTGATTAACATTTGATGAATAATCAGGGGATTATGTTACAGTTGTTAGTGCTTTACTGTGGTCATGGACAAGATGTGGTTCCAAGATTTGGCATTATAATACTTTGGTAGTAAGAACTATGCAAAGCCAAGTAAAACTATACATACATACAAATTAGGAGCAGAAGTAGGCCATTTGGCCCCTTGAGCCTGCTCCGCCATTCAATAAGGTCATGGCTAATCTCTTTGTGTCTCAAATTCCACACTTCCATCTACCCCCGATAACCTTTGATTCCCTTGCCTAACAAGAATCTATCTACCTCCGCCTTAAAAATATTCAATGACCCCGCCTCCACCACCTTCTGAGGCAGAGAATTGCAAAATCGCATAACCCTCTGAGAGAAAAAATTTCTCCTCATCTCTGTCCTAAAAGGGCGACCCCTAATTTTAAAACAGTGCCTCCTAGTTCTGGACTCACCCACAAGAGGAAACCTTCTTTCCACATCCACCTTGTCAAGATCATTCAATCAAGTCTCCCCTCACTCTTCTAAACTCCAGTGAAAATAAGCCCAGTCTGTCCAACCATTCCTCATAAGACAACCCACTCATTCCATATAACAATTTAGTAAATCTCCCCTGAACCGTCTCTAATGCATTTACATCCTTCCTTAAACAAGGAGACCAAAACTGCACACAGTATTCGAGATGTGGTCTGACCAATGCCACTGAAGCATAACATCCTTACTTTTTTTTCAATGCCTCTCATAATAAAGGATGGCATTCCATTAGTCTTCTTTATGACTTGCTGTACCTGCATACTAACTTTTTGTGACGCATGCACTAGAACACCTAGATCCCTCTGCACCTCGGAATTCTGCAGTCGGTCTCCGTTTAAGTAATACTCTGCTTTTTTATTCTTCCTACCAAAGTGAACAATTTCACATTTTCCCATATTATACCCCATCTGCCAGAAGCTGATCATCCAATCAATCATCCTATGAAGCTGATAGTATTGGAGCAACAGGCATTCAAAACATGCTACAAGTTATCTGAATCTCTCAGAAGCTTTCTAGGTGTCCAGTATTTAGAGAAAAAACTGTCTCTTATTGCCAACTGACCCAATTATACCTCTGTCCCAGTGTGATAAAGTGAAAAGCTCCCTTTAACAGTCATTGGATACAAAAACTTCCATCAATTCCAAGCACAAAGTCACCTTGCATTAAATTCAGTCCATTTCTCCTCATACTGTCACTGTGAGAGAAAATATTCTTGAGACCAAGCATAGAATTTTTAAGAACAGCTGTGTAAATTAAGAGTAAAACTATATTTTGAAATATTTGTTTTACTATTTGTACTGAATTTTGTGCCCTCATGCTTAGCCATTTTTCTCCAAAGGTTCTGCCAATCTACCATCAGAGATCCCTGACAGAAATTCCAGGCAGGAATTTACACTTTGAGTGCCTTGTGTCAACATTAAGCATTGTCATAGATTAAAAGAAACAGTACACGCTGACATAAAAAATGAAAATGTTGGAAATTGACTGCAGATGTCAGCATTTGAGGTCACTACCCCAAACATTCAATTATCTTTTCACCTTATTGATGTTGGTACGCCTGCAATGTACTTTGAGCACTTTTTGCAAGCTCTCTCGGGTATAGCTCAGATGCAGAGACTGCCCCATAAATGTGCCTCGACTCTGCTCTCAGAGGACCACCTTTACAGCACCAGTGTGACACTTTCTCATCTCCCACGAAATTCCTCCTCTGGGCTCCCAGATAAGATTTCTAATTAAATGTCAATTTGTACCGGATTGCTTGAGACTGTATGGAGGTTGCTGGGTTTCACAGAACTTGTACAACCAACAGACAGTGGAGAATTTCATTCCATCAATCTGGACTGGACTTGAAATCATATTCTAGAGATGAAATGTCAGGGTGTAATCCACTCTGTCACCTTCTTCCCTCAAAATGTACTTACATATAGTGGAAAAAATAAACTATGGCTGGGAATTTTACCCTGAGAAGAGTAAGAAAACAGGATGGGGGGAGGAAATAAAAATATTAAACACCTTTTATAAAGATCATTTGAATTAGGAAGAGCAAGAGTTTAGATGCACTCTGTATTTGGTGTCAACGTGGTTAAATGTTTAATGAGGTAACCTAACATGCAACAAATTTGCCTCCATTAATAGGGAATGTGTATGCTTTACTGCAGATGGGTGAGGCTGATCAGAACAGACAGTTCGAAGTGGTGTGTGAGTCAGTCTTTGGTGAAATGGAATCCCAAGCTGTGGAGGCTCTCGACCTGCCTGGCTGCTTTCGAATGCGAAGCCACAGCTATCTACGTGCCATTCAAGCTGGATGCTCGCAGGATGATGACTGCTTGTCTGTATTTTCTATGTCAGCACCCATGATGCCTGCCACGAGTGTCAGTGCTATTAAATCCAGCGCATGTAAGTACTGACAGTGAGGATGATGAAACCAACTGCTCATCTTTAAGTGTTTTGAGTTGTATCAGTTCTGCAATCCAACCCTGCAGACTCAGTTTGAGCTATCAATGTTTTAAAGGGAAATGATCACCATGGAAACAGGGTTTGCAACACAAATTTCTATATTTAAAGGTGGCCCAACTAAATCAAATAGCAGCAGGACATTATTGCATAACCAAATCACGTTGGGCCAAACAAATTTTTGAACAGGACTTTAGGTATAAATGTAAGGGATGGTAAGGATTTCCCTTGACACAGATCTTTAGCATTTTGATTTTGCATTGCTCGATTCTTTAAAAATTATATTTACCTTGATTCTCTGTGAAACCTTACATTCATCTAGTTTTGAGGATCTGATCTGTTTGAAGTGGCACAGGCCAAGGAATTTTCAATATGGCCAGTCTGTGCCATTGCAACGGAAGAGGACTGTCGGTGTTCTGTTTACAGACCGATTGCTCATTGTTTGTTATTCAGTCTCTGCTATTTATTTTATCAGGTGCAGGCTGCTCCAGAAAATCACCCTTCTCAGAAGCACCTCAGTTCAGGAATACCACCCTCACCCCTTAGGATAGGGTCTTCTGATTTGGTCAGTGGTCAGGGACAGGAGAGTTTGACTGCAGCTGAGGCAGGTGAGGGGACCCAGAGGGCAGGAGTGTAGGAGCCTCAGCCTTTGCAATTGTCCAACAGGTTTCAGGTTCTTTCAGCTTGTTTGGATGAGAGTGGAGACTGCAGGGTGGATGAGCAACCTGACCATGGCACCATGGTACAGGAAGCCATTCAAGTGGAGGGAGTAAAAAGGAATGTAGTGATAGTAGGAGACAGTATAGTTAGGGGAATTGACATTGTTCTCTGCAGCAAAGAGCAAGAGTCCAGACAGCTGTATTCCCTGCCTGGTGCCAGGGTTTGGGACATCTGCTCAGGGCTGGAGAGGAACTTACAGTGGGAGGGGGAGGATCCAGGGATCCAGTCGTCGTGGTCCATGTAGATACCAACAACATAGGCAGGACAAGGAAAGAGTTCTGCATAGTCAGTATGAGGAACCAGGTGCCAAATTAAGAAGCAGAACCTCAAAGGTAATAATCTCTGGATTATTACCTCAGCCACGTGCAAATTGGCATAGGGCAAATAAGATTCGAGAAATTAATGCATGGCTTAAAGACTGATGTGGTAGAAGTGGGTTCCAGTTTGTGGGGCACTGGCACCAGTACTGGGGAAAGTGGTGGCTGTACCATTGGTACAGTCTACACCTGAACCATGCTGGGGCCGGTGTTCTACTGAGCCGCATAACTAGGGAAGTAGAGAGGGTTTTAAACTGAATAATAGAGGCAAGGGATCAAATTTGGGAAAATATGGTAAATCAAGGAGCAGAGACAAAGCAAGAGAGAAAGGTATTAATACAGGAAATGTTGAACTGACAGTGACTGGAAGGAACAGAGCGTACAAATCTAAGATTAAATCAACAGATAAGGCTAGAGGTTACAAAAATAATAAAAGGACAAAACTAAAGGCTCTGTATCTGAATACATGTAGCATTCGAAACAAAACAGATGAACTGAGAGCGCAAATAGAAATAAATAAATATGATCTGAAAGCCATTACAGAGACATGGCTACAGGATGGCATAGATTGGGACTGAAATATTGAAGGGTACATGGCATTTAGGAAAGACAGGAAGCTGGGAAAAGGTGGAGGTGTAGCTCTGTTAATTAATGATGGTAATAGCGCAATAGAGAGGGATGACCTAAGTTCAGGAGACTGGGATGTAGAAGCAGTTTGGGTAGAGATGAAAAATCATAAAGGCAAGAAGTCACTTGTGGGAGTGATGTACAGGCCACCTAACATTAACTACACTGGAGGACGGGGTATAAAGGAAGAAATAATGGCAGCTTGTCAGAAAGGTACAGCAATAATTATTGGGGATTTTAACTTCCATATAGACTGGAAAAATCAGATGGGCAGAGATAGCCTTGATGAGGAGTCCATAGAATGTTTTTGGGATAATTTCTTGGAACAATACATTCTGGAGCCAACCAGAGAGCAGGCTATACTAGATCTAGTATTGTGCAATGAGATAGGGTTAATTAATGACCTCATAGTTAAGTGCCCCCTAGGTAGCAGTGATCATAATATGATTGAATTTACATTCAGTTTGAGGGAGAGAAGAATGGGTTCAAGACTACTATTTTAAACTTAAATATGGGCAATTATGAGGGCATGAAAGCAGAGCTAGCTAAAGTGAACTGGCAAATCAGGTTAAGGGATAGGTCAATAGAGATGCAGTGGCAGACATTTAAGGGGATATTTCAGAATATACAGAATAGATACATTTCAACGAGAAAGAAAAATTCCAAGGGTGGGACCTGCCATCCGTGGTTAACTAAAACAGTTAAAGATAGTATCAAACTTAAAGAAAAAGCCTATAATTGTGCAAAGATGGGAGGCAGGTCAGAAGATTGGAAAGAAAATAAAAAAAACAGCAAAGAATGACTAAAAGATTAATAAGGAAGGTAAAATTAGAGTACGAGAGAAAGCTAGCTGGAAATATAAAAACAGATATTTTAAAAGGAAAAGAGTTAACAAAGTGAGCGTTGATCCTATAGAAAGTGAGTCTGGGGAATTAATAATAAGGAGATGGCAAATCAATTGAACAGATATTTTGCATCAGTCTTCACTATTGAGGATACAAGTGACATCCCCGTATTAGCTGTAAGTCAGGAAGTGGGAGGGAGAGAGGGACTCAAGAAAATTACAATCACCAGGGAAGTGGTACTGAGCAAATTGTTGGAGCTGCGAGCTGACAAGTCCCCGGGTCCTGATGGACTGCATCCTAGGATGTTAAAAGAAGTGGCTAGTGAGATAGTTGATGTGTTAGTTTTAATTTTCCAAAATTCTCTAAATTCGGGGAAGGTTCCATTAGATTGGAAAATAGTGAATGTAACTCCTTTATTCGAAAAGGGAGGGAGACAGAAAGTAGGAAACTACAGGCCAGTTAGCTCAACATCTGTCTTAGGGAAAATGTTAGAAGCTATTATTAAAGACGTTATAGCAGGGCAGTTAGAAAAATTCACGGTAATCAGGCAGAGACAACACGGTTTTGTGAAAGGGAAATCATGTTTAACCAATTTATTGGAGTTCTTTGAGGAATTACATGTGCTGTGGATAAAGGGGAACCAGTGGATGTATTGTACTTAGATTTCCAGAAGGCATTTGATAGGGTGCCACATCAAAGGTTATTGCAGAAAATAAAAGCTGATGGTGTAAGGGATAACATATTGGCATGGACAGAAGATTGGCTCGCTAACAGGAAACAGAGAGTAGGCATAAATGGGTCATTTTCTGGTTGGCAAGATGTAATGAGTGGTGTGCAACGGGGATCTGTGCTGGCGACTCAACTTTTTACAATTTATATAAATAACTAAGATGAAGGGACCGAAGGTACAGTTGCTAAATTTGCTGATGACACAAAGATAGTTGTGAAGAGGACATAAGGAGGCTACAAATGGATATAGATAGATTAAGTGAGTGGGCAAAGGCCTGGCAAATGGGGTATAATGTGGGAAAATGTGAAATTATCCATTTTGGCAGGAAGAATAAAAAAGAAGCATATTATCTAAATGGTGAGAGATTGCAGATCTATGAGATGCAGAGGGATCTGGGTGTCCTAGTGCATGAATTTCAAAAGGTTAGTATGCAGGTACAGCACGTAATTAGGAAAGCTAATAGAATGTTATCGTTTATCACGAGAGGAATTGAATACAAAAGTAGGGATGATAAGCTTCAGCTGTACAGGGCATTGGTAAGACCACATCTGGAGTACTGTGTACAGTCCTGGTCTCCTTATTTAAGGAAGGATGTAAATGGAGGCAGTACAGAGAAGGTTTACTAGACTAATACCGGAATGGGTGGGCTGTCTTACGAGGAAAGATTGGACAGGCTAGGCTTGTATCCAGTGGAATTTAGAAGAGTAAGAGGCGAATTGATAGAAACATATAAGATCTTGACAGGGTGGATGTGGAAAGGATGTTTCCCCTTGTGGGAGAATCTGGAACTAGGGGTCACTGTTTAAAAATAAGGGTCGCCCATTTAAGACAGAGATGAGGAGAAATTTTTTCTCTCAGAGGGTCCCGAGTCTTTGGAATTCTCTTCCTCAAAAGGTGGCGGAAGCAGAGTCTTTGAATATTTTTACGGCAGAGGTAGGTAGATTCTTGATAAGCAAGGGGGTGGAAGGCTATCGGGGGGAGGTGGAAATGTGGAGTAATCAGTTGAGCCATGAACTTATTGAATGGCGAAGCAGGCTCAAAGGGCCGAGTGGCCTACTCCTGCTCCTAATTCATATGTTCGTATGTTCTTTTTATAAGCATGTTAAATGTGATCTGAAGTTAATATAGTGATGCAAATCAAAGACAGATCAGTGTAGGTTTTATTCTGAATTTAGCCAATCCAGCAAGCATAATGACAAGGGGTGTGATGGATTACACCCAACTAAATCACATCAATCACTCTATCAGTGAATCCAGCATTGCAATTTATCAAAACTCTCAATCTAAATGCAGGAGCACAACAAGGTTATCAGCGCGAGGAGGACAGGCTGGATTAGACCAAGTATCAAAGTCCACCCACTCTACCTCCTCCAGTATCTGATCAAGCTTGATCCCCACAGCTTTTACTTCCTTCCTTATCTTTTGGTTGAAAGTAGAGTTGAAATTGCTGTTCTGATTTTGCACTGTCATATCTTGGCAAGAGGTTCCAGTATAATTTTTCTTATTGAGTGGAAGGTTTGGGTTAAAATAATTATGTCTACTACAAGATGGGTCTTTGTCATGCAGTTGTTTATGGTGTGCATCTCCCTGCAATGACATATATCCTTTGCTTATTTGTTTTTCCCATTTTATTCCATATGGTTAAGTGGCTCTTTACTGGATGACCATTTTGGTGATCGAACAGATTATCATATTAACTGAACAATCGCATACATACCATCCCTAGCCTGTGCAGATTCCTCACTAAATGAGGATTGAGTGCAATATAAGTCGAACACTAAACATGCTGTACCAGCGCCAGCACAGTCTCATGCAGATTACTTTTCGAGCATTAGGAAAGCCAATTTCCAAGCAAGTTAACTAAAGATCTAAAGTAATTTCACTGTTTATCATTTCAACAGTAGTAACAACCTTTCTTGGAATAGTATCTGGTGAGATTTAATGAGCTATGTATAATACATGTTTGGAAAATATGGCAAAGTACCAAGAGAGGATGGTGCAGTGGGTTACACACTGGTCTCTCACTGCTGGGACCTGGTTTCAAGTCCCAGACTGATGGCTGTATGTCAGGTTGCAAATAAATTTGGGCAGACTCAATTCAGTTCCTTGTGGGCATAAGCCCAGCATAAAACAACTGACACCGACACCATTAGGAATTTAGAGCAGAGTGCTGGCTTCTGTCTAGATCTGTCGTGACCTTACATTCTGCTGAACGAAGGGTCCATCACCGCTGACTCAGCAACTTTCTAGCAGAAAACTTCAAAACCAGCTTAGCAGAGATAAAGAGTGAAATTCACAGAAACAAGCTGGAGCACAGTGATTTCATAGACAGTGTGCAAATGTCAGAATGCAACATTAATTATGTCTATCCAACATGTGTTGTATAACATGAACATATTCAACTGTCCCTTCACACTCTGTTTGTCAGGTAGCCAACATGCAGACCATGCCAGTTATATTTTCATCTCGCATTCACCCCTTAGCCACGTGTGACTGAGACTAAATTGCTGTTTAAGTCTCTGAACAGCAGTTTTCAGCAGAAGTTCCTCTCAGTACTGCACTTAGTTTAAAATAGAACCCATCAAGATTATATTGTACTGTTTGACCACATTGCAGCTGCCAAGCTAGCTGGTGCATCTGGAGATAGATTTTTCAATTAGAATGACAACATAGGCTAAGTTTACTGCTGTTGTAGGAAATATTAATAGTTGCTTTGAGAAACTTTCTTTGTTTGGATTATGATTGAAGGTCAAAGAGAAATCAGTCGGAACTGAAGTGTGTTATGGAAGTTTCAAGGTAGATCTCCATGTTACCAAAAACTTAAGCCTCTGCAGTAAATACATTGCAAAGGCTGCTGTTACAAATTGAAAGTACTTATTTTTGAGTAAGCTGGCTATTATATTTTACCCTTTCAGCTTGACTGTAAGAACTGCATTAATTTTGAAACATCCAGATTCATGATAAATATACAAGGTGGCAATGTTTGAGAACTTGATAGCTCTACCGTATATTTATTTTATTGATTCGGTTTCAATATGGTCTGATGTTCTTGGTATATCTATCACAGCTTTGCCTGAGAGGAGTTTAATGAGTTTCTACGAGCACAGAGGTAGCATGGAGATTTATTGTGCAACATCAGAAATCAATAGATCTGAAGAATGATCACGGAGTTCTGACTCAGTCTTTTATTGCTCTCTGATATTGTCCATGAAGAATTGTCCTCAGCCATCCAACCAATTGTAGTAACAACATCCTCAGAATAATAACTAGCGATCCATTCTGAAGACATTTTCCAGAAGAACCAATTCAGATTGACTTGGAGCATTTCTCAATTTAGCTATTTATGACAAATTTGTATTTCAGCAAACCCATTCTTCTGGAATAGAAGATTCAGTAAATAAAGCCATCATATGGATTTCAGATTTGATTCAGTCCATTTCAATGTCACTCAGATTTCATCAGAACATTCATTTGAATCAAAATGAATGTGAATACTCCACCCCAAACAGGATCATCCCACCCAAGTCTGCCTAGTAACTTTCTATTTTGGATCAAAGATACATTCGCATATTACTGAGAGTACATAGGAACACAGGAACCTACGAAATAGGAGCAGGAGTAGGCCATTTGGCCCCTCGAACCTGCTCCGCCATTCCAACTAGATCATGGCTGATCTTCATCTCAATGCCATTTTCCCACACTATTCCCCTATCCCTTGATTTCTTTGGTACCTAGAAATCTATCAATCTCTGTCTTGAATATACTCAATGACTGAGCCTCCACAGCCCTCTGTGGTAGAGAATTTCAAAGATTCACCACCCTCTGAGTGAAGAATTTCTCCTCATCTCAGTCCTAAATGGCCTGCCTCTTATTCTGAGACTGTGTGCCCTGGTTCTCAACTCCCCCAGCCAGGGGAAACATCCTTCCTGCTTCTACCCTGTCGAGTCCTGTAAGAATTTTGTATGCCTCAATGAGATCACCTCTCATTCTTTTAAACTCTAGAGAATATAGGCCCAGTCTCCTCAATCTCTCCTCATTGGAGAATCCTGCCATCCCAGGGCCCAGTCTGATGAACCTCCATTGCACTCCCTTTATGGCAAGTATATCCTTCCTTAGGTAAGGAGACCAAAACTGTGCACAATACTCCAGGTGCGGTCTCACCAAGGCTCTATACAATTGCAGTTAGACAACTTTACTCCTGTACTCAAATCCTCTTGCAATAACGGCCAACATACCATTTGCCTCCCTAATTGCTTGCTGCACCTGCATGTTAGCTTTCAGTGACTTATGAACAAGGACACCCTTGGACATCAACACTTCCCAATCTCTTACCCAATCTCTCACCATTTAAGAAATACACTGCATCTCTGTTTTTCATACCAAAGTGGATAACTTCACATTTTTCTATCTGCCATGTTCTTGCCCACTCACTTAACCTGTCTAATTCCCCTTGAAGCCTCTTTGCATCCTCCTCACAACTCACATTCCCACCTATTTTGTGTCTTCAACAAACTTGGAAATATTACATTTGGTCCCACATCCAAATCATTGATACAGATTGTGAATAGCTGGGGCCCAAGCACTGATCCTTGCAGTAGTCACTTTTATTTTTCTTTCCCATCTTCATTGCTTTGATACCCCCGATCCAGAAATTGATGACACAAAAAAATTGAACTACTGCTTCATGGGTAACCAATAGTTCCTTGCCCAATTGGCAATCTCTTAAATCTAAATCTAGATAGCGAGTATCAGGAGATTAATTGATTAGAGAGGGCATCACAACTAAATCCTATCCTTTTCTAAAATTTTCTTCATTCATTCTCAAGATGTGCATTGGCCCAGTTAAGTTTCTAGTCAGTGGTAACCCCCAGGATGTTGATGCTGGGTATTCTGTGATGGTATTTCCGTTGAATATGGTTAGATTCTCTCTTTTGGAGATGGTCATTGCCTGGCACGAATATTATTTGCCACTTAGCAGCCCAAGCCTGAATGTTATCCACGTCTTATTGCATGTGGGAACAGATTGCTTCAGTATCTGAGGAGTCGTGAATGGTATTGAATACAGTGCAATCATTAGCAAACATCCCCACTCCAATCAGTGGAGAGTTTTCCCCTTGATTCCCTTTGACTGCAGTTTGCGAGGGCTTCTTGATACCACACTTAGTCAAATGTTGCCTTAATGTCAAGGACAGTCACTCTTACCTCATCTCATAGAAAAGATTTTTGTTGAGTGCCTGATCTGTCCAGGACTGTCCACTTGTATAAAATACAGTGCCCCAATAGACTGCAACATTGCCCTCTGCACTAACTGAAACAACAGGGATGCCAGTCCTTTGATCTACTGTTTAATTATTTTGCACCATGAGAAGAACCTTCTCTCAATATAGTCAAATTAACGTGCTGCACCCCAGTGAAGGAACTGAGGTTGCCCTGTGCCTCCCCTTGCTGGGTCGCACAACTGCTTTGTCCATATTCACTCCTGTGGTGTGCAGCTGATCCTGTCCAATTTCTGGCACATCTAGGACTGAATGTTTGTTCCAAGGTCCCAATCCCACTGTTGGAAGGAAATGCTGGTCGGAAACCCACAAATGCCGGTGCCAGGACCTAGAGGGCAATTTTCTGGAAGGTGGCCATTTAAATGACCGTCTCAGGGAGCCCTGTCCAATTAAGGAGAGCGGGCGGGCTCCTGAGGCAACCCCACCATCAAGGATGGGAGCTGCTGAAGTAGGTAGGTGAAAAAAAGAGCACCTGAAGATGGAGGCGCCCTCCAAAGAATTTTTCAAAGATTAAAAATGGGATGTGGCCACAGCTGCCTGCCTGTCATTATGGAGGGAGTACCCCTCCACTGTGGCCCTCTGACAACCGCAGCTGTGTTGAGGGAGGCGGGGTTAAGTTCAATAAGGCATCAATGGCTCCCCGGTCTGCCACTGGGCGGCCGACTAAATTCATTGGCTGGACTCCGGCTTCAGTGGAGGGCCCACTTGTGAAACCTGGTCACCCATTTACCTCAGATAAATTCCTCCAAATATTGTGGAAGCTTGTCTTACTCTTGATATCAATGGCACATAACAAGTATTTGTTTTCAAAAACTACTTTATTTACCCACTATACTGGTAGGTGGTAAACCCCATGTGCAAGAGATTGTCCCCGAGTGGTCAGTCTGCTGAATGAGTTCTCTTCACGTCTTCAGTGGCTGACCAGGTCACTCTTCCTGACAGCAGCAAAATGTCCTTGTAAGCTGTGGCTTTATATCCCTGTCTGACCCTGGTCCCTCGACATATAAAGTAATGTCTCGAATTGGTTCATCCAATTGGGTTTCAGTGCCTAATCAATCCCACCATGGCTATGCAGGACCACCTACATGTGGTCATATCATGCTCTCAGCAGCGTGGGGGGGGGGGGAGGGGGCGGTGCTTAGGTGCATACTAGAAATGGATGTGATATCTGCATCTTGATAAGGCAGGAAGAAAGCCATTCACACACATTCCAAGAGACCATTGTCTGGGAGAGTTGTTGTAGACAGAGTGTCTGATGTTGTAATAGTTTGGGGCCACCACCTTAATGGTATGTCCTGACTTGTCTGTGTGTGTGTGGGTCCCTATTCAGTTAAAACTGTCTTCATTTTTTTTAAAGTCCAATATGAGCTCCAGCGATGACGCCTTCATTCAGAAATCTTCTCCTTTCGTCCCGATGTCCTCCGCACTCCATGTTCCTACCACCCTTTGTCAAAATCACACGAAATTACCAAGTCCCAGTTTACATCTGCAACAAGCACTTTTCACAATTTGATGAACCGTTACAAGCAAATAGCTGAATAAAAACATTGCATAAAAATACGTTCCCTTTACAACTGCCGTTGGTGGGTGGGTAGCCATCACCACCGCCCCGATCCGGCCTCAATGAAAATTGCCATGGAGACTGGCACACGGACCGGTAGCAAGAAATTGCAGGCATGCCCTCCTCTGGTCAGTGCTGTCTTCGCATCCCATTGAAAATTCAACCCCGACTGTCATTTAAAAAGTCCTCAGGACAGCAATGATCCTTTCTTATTCTGTCTTTTCGTATGGCTCTCTAACATGTTAAAACTTTACAAGGGAGGCTCTTGAAGTTTGGAGCCCAAAGACAAGAAATGCTCGCACTTTGCAAAGGTTCACAGTCATTGTGGCCTCTTCTGCCCTGGAGTTGTCATGTGCAGTAAGAAAAGCAATAATGCGTGAATAGCCAACTCTTTGATAATTGTTACCTTCCCTTGCAAAGTGCTTTGCACAGTCTTAATTTGCTGCATAAAACATTTTTGATCATAGCATCAATATAATAGATCTCCGTGGTGCGGGATTGAACATTTCCCCACTATTTGCACCCTTTTTTCAGTTTCAAAACTCTCAGACACCTGTATCAAACAGATTGGATTCAAGCCCAGACTATTCTTCCCAACAATGTGCATCAACATTAGTCTCACCAAGCACCCCATATTGCATCAGTATTTATTAACATCAGCCTGGGTTGGGTTTGAGCCTCAGAAGTAAAAGCAGAGTTTTCGAATGCACTGTGCAACCCAGTATCATTTATCAGAGCTAAATAAGAAAACAGCTGGCAAGCTGTTATTCACAAAGTAAAATTTGTATTATCAGTTGTGATGAAAGGTCATCGACCTGAAAAGGTCACTCTGTTTCTTTCTACACAGATGCTGCCCGATCGGCTGAGTATTTCCAGCATTTTTTGCTTTTATTTCAGATTTCTAGTATCTGCAGTATTTTCCTCTTGTTTGAAACATCAATGTTTGTATCATGAGACTTGGATGTATTTTAAATTTCTGATCATCCAAATTTTGCCTTTGAAATGTTGGTCCAATTAAAGAGCTCACAAGCAATTCTGCTTCAAGTTCTGAATAACTTGGTAAATGCACTATTAAGAGTTGAACAGAACCCTACAAATCAGGACGAGCCCAGATTCTTGAGCCTGTGCTGAGTTAGCTGATCTTAGCTGTTAGAGAAGGACACTTATTGTGCTGGGGCATGGGTGAAATGAGGGTTCCCGCTCCTGATTGCTGTCCAGTGACTCCTTTTGAAACTGTTCAGAACAAAAGAACATAATAAATAGAAGCAGGAGTAGACCATATGGCCCCTCGAGCCTGCTCCACTATTCAATCCAATCATGGCTGATCTTCTGCCTCATCTCCACTTTCTCACCCGCTCCCCGTATCGCTTGATTCCCTGAGAGATCAAAAAATCTATCTGAGCCTTGAATATACTCAACAACGGAACATCCACAACCCTCTGGGGTAGAGAATTCCAAAGATTCACAACTCTCAGAATGAAGAAATTTCTCATCTCATTCCTAAATGATTGACCCCTTATCCTGACACTGTGCCCTTGTGTTCTAGATTCTGCAGTCAAGGGAACCATCCTCTCAGTGTCTACCCTGTCGAACCCCTTCAAAATCTAGTATGTTTCAATGAAATCACCACTCACTCTTCTAAATTTCAGAGACTATAAACTCACTTTGCTCAGGCTTTCATCATAGGACAACCCTCTCATCCCAGGAACCAATCTAGTGAACCTTGGCTGTACTACTGAATGGGCATCTGCTGGAAATAGGACTGTGTTCAGCATGATGTTGCTGTCTCAGCTCATTGATTAAGAATAGCCATTTAGGCAAAGCACTGGAGGATTACTGGTTCCTATGGAACCGTACACCAGTTGAATCCTGTCTTCAGGGAAGGAGAAAATTGGAGGGAATTTAAGTCCAACTGGGGGGAAAAAAAACTTTCAATTTATTTAAATCTGAATTAAAGATAGTCACAGAGAATCTGCTCCAAATTCTGTGCTGTATTGCCTGGAGAAACAACAAGGACAGACAGTGGAAATGTTACCCTGATACATTAGGTACTCTTCGCTATTCATGGCAACACTTTCAACCACTACACACTTCTACTTTCGAAGTCCACCATATATCCTCCCCACTTGCCATCTCCCAGCCAGCCTCCAAAAAGACGAAAGCCCTCGTCTTCATTCATGCCTTCATCTCTCCTTCCTTCAATCTTTTCTCTTAATTGCCTTCATCTCCTGCTTAGAGCCAACTATTTTCTTTGGCCCTGTAAAGTGTTGAGAGACAATGATGCATGGCAAGCATTATATAAGTTGTTGCTGCTGCATATGCTGCTATTGATTTGCAACAATCTGAAAAGATTTTATTTTAACCTGCACTATTAATATCTCACCTTATCATGGACGTATAAAGTAAAATTCTATCCAGCATGTGTCTGGACTGCTGCTCATCAGGCACTGAAATGAGCTGACTGCATATGATAAAGGTATACTATCTCATTTACATATTTTAATGGTGCTCTTGACATTTAGAGTACAACACATTGGGAGCATAATTGAGACCAGGCAGGAATGTCAAGCACCAGCAGCAATGAAAGAGCTGCTGGCTACCCTTTTGCATTGCTGAGTATTTTTCATGATTTCCTTGGACCACAAGGAGTAGCATTCATGGATTAAGCATTGGCAGGTAAAGAAGGGAAATGGCAGACTGAAAAGAATTTATATTGGAAGGCGAGGGTCATGCTTGCAAGCCAAAATGTACATTTTGGTGCAGGTCTCCACTAAAGCATCTGGGTCAAATGGATAATGTGTGTCTGAAGCGCCATTCAGGTGTTTCTGTCTCATATTGGGGAAGGTCCCCTCATTTGTATCAGAACCATGTCTAGAATGTGCCCGTGGGTAGTTTGTTAGCGCTGAGCACCCTGGCATGATGATGCTGCGGGCAAACATGGATCATAAATGGATCAGTCTTCAGTATCACATAATGTGAGAGCCAATGTCATCGTACATCAGAGTTATGGAGATGAATCACTGTATTATGAGCCACTCTGTAGTGAACAATGTCATTCTAAATGCAAAATATTGTGGAATCAAGCATTCTAACGAGCTTCTACCTTGAATCCCAATTCTAGCATTTAATTACAAGAAAGCTCCTCCAATTCCTCCTCGGATGGCTACAAAACCAATTATCTCAGTGACAGCCCAGAGCAGCACAGAGTCAACTCAGGATGCATACCTGCAGAATGAAGTACATCGGTCCACATCCTGGTCAAAAGATATCAAATCCCAGTGCAATTCAACAGACAGTATTGACAGTAGCAAAGCACTGCACCTGGCATTGGAGTCCTTTGCCCCGAGCCGTTCTTCAATGAAGAGCTCTGATGGAACTGGAATTAGTAAAGGCATTCTGAATCGTGAGGAACCAAAGCTACAGCCACGCCAAAGAAAGTGGCGTTCATCTGTAGGGATACAGGTAATCATGTCCTCATCTATTTCGTTAAAAGCTACAAATAACACAAAACAAGTTGGCCCATCTATCTCACTGTATTATATAGGTGTATGCGCGTGACCCACTTGGAATCCTGCTAACTTCCTGCTGCTTTGGTATGGTCCATACTTTCCTATTCATTGAATTGCGAATCCATTTTCTTTTCCTTTTGAATACTTCAGTTACCTGTTCCTTTTCTGCAACTACTGTCAGTCTAATTCATAATTACTATCTCTTGCAAAATGGAGGCGGGAGCTTGTCCCTTAAAGCTGCCTGCTTTTAAATAGCTACGGAGGGCTAAGGTGGGTTCTCCCCCCACCTTCCAGCCTGCCACCCGAGACCCCCATCGCCAGAATAAAATCCATCCCAGTGCATAGGATACAGTACAGATCATATTACGATTTAGAAATATGCTGGTATAATTACATTTGGCAGAAATGTTGGGAATGGTGCCCATTTTATTTGCCCCTCCCCCGCCTCTGTGCCCACCTCTAAGGGCAGAACAAAATTCTGCCCATTGACATTATTTAATCATCTAGATTTTAATTTTATTTTTCTTAATGCTTTCTCAATGTACTTTTAAAAAGAACCATCATTCCTCATCTCCAGTCTGTTTGGCCAGATAAAACTGCAACTACAAGGGTGGATAGCGGCCTGCTCCCAGACAGCTGTAATCACACCCCTCCCCCACCATAGCCATTGCAGTTTTCTGATTCAAGTGGCATGAACATGTGCTTGGCAGCCCGTCCATCTCAAACCACCACCCCCTGTCCCCCACCCCTCAATAAAGAGGTAAAGAATGAAACAAAAAACACTATATGGGTTTCCACTTTGACTAAGCTTTTGTCCTAATATATCCTTCTGTGGCTTGGTGGCAAATTTTGTTTGATAACGTTCCTGTGACGTGCTTTGGGATGTTTTACTATGTTAAAGGTGCTATATAAATGCAAGGTGGTGTTGTTCTCGTGCTTTCAGTTGGCATAGAGCTGGTCGATGGAAGGAGAGCTTCAAAATCACCAATTCTCACACTACGTTTACCACATCTCTACTATATTAAACAGTTTACAAGCACAACAGTTGTCAGTGGAATATGTTTCCTTAACGAAGTACAATAAGTTCTCAGCAGGAAATTCAATATGGATCATTTGCTGCGTAAAGTGAAAAGTCCTAGTCCTAATTATGCTTAGATTCTCCTACCAAATGCATTGCTGAGTGTAGAAGTCCTTGCTTAGAACAGTTAGTCACACCCTCATTTGGCCGTTGTGCCTCTTGCAATACTGTTTCAGTAAACAGTCTGGTGTCATAGGAGTACTGTGCCAGCTTCAATATGGATTAATGCCTGTATTAAACCTGAGGGCAGACATATGGCTCTCCCTCAATGGTGGCACTCCATAGTGTAAGTAACCTGTCTGTCAGAGAACTGGCAGCATTGAATACCACAGAAATGTGTATCTATGAATGTGCCTCTGGGTTAAAGGCACCAATCTCTATCAAGGGAACTTGGTCCCATGTCTTTGCATGCTAGGCCTTCAAATTATAGAGGGAGCCCAGCAGTGCTGAGAGATCAGCTCAAATGTAAAGTGCAAAATGGAGAACAGGATTCAAAATCCAATTGTTTTACAACAAAATTTCAAACTTATAAGCGGAATTTGACGTCCCCCCGCAGGAACAAGCTAAAGGTGGGGGGGTAGGGTGTGTGAAATTGAGCGGGAGGCGGGGGTGCCTTTCCCGTCACCTTTCCATCCCTGCTGTGATTTTACAAGTGGTGGCGGAGGTGCCTGCCCCAGGCCAATTAATTGCCACTTAAGGGCCTCCTCCCACCACCAATGGTATATTACCAGCGGCAGGCGGCCGGTTCAGTAGCTCAGAAGGCCTCCCAGTGAGACCTGATGGCCTCTTGCGAGTTGCAGGGGGGCCCTCCTGATCGGGCACCTTGTGCCTGACGGAGGGACCCCTTCCCCCACACCCCCCAACAATAGAGGCCTGCTTTAGGTCGGGAAAAAGAACCCGACCCGAACCTGACCGAACCACAGCGGCCCGACCCGACCCAACTCAACCTGGACTTGGCCTGACCTGACCCGAGCCCGAAAGTCGGCCCCGGAAGATGGGCCCGACCCGATCTGAACCCAACACGTGTCGTCGGGTCCCGTCGGGTTTGGGTGGGGAAGCAGGCCTCTACCCCACAGCACAAGCTGGCCCCACTGGAGCACCTACCCCCCACCCCCAACCTCCCTAACCTCCCTGTAGCCCAGCCGATTGTTCCCCGGCAAGGCCCTACAAACTTACCTGTATTCCGGGGCCTCGTCCATGTTGCCGTTCCTAGCTGGGTGCAGTCCCAGCAGTGGCCACCGCTCCCAGAGCACTGCTGGGACTGAAGAGCTGCCAGACTGCTGATTGGCCAGCAGCTCTTGGAGGCTGGACTTCCTACCTCAGAGGGGCGGAAGTCCAGCTCGAGGCCAATTAAGGGCCTTGGCCACGTAAAATGGCGTGGCTTCCAGGCCCAGCAGAGCCGGGCTCGCCACTGACTTTTTCTGCCAGTGGGCGAGAGCTCCGGCCCAACATAAAATTCCGGCCCACAGAGACTAATTCATTGAATAGGCTCAACCTTTCATGGTACGTATTATAAAACTGACCCTGAGCTGAGCTTCAAACCACAAATCCTATCCACTGCTGATTATCATCCACCATTTCATTCATCTCTGGTTTTACATCAACTTCGCCACCACCAAAATTCTCACCCACATCTCCATCACCTTCAGGATTTACTTCTGCACTTTCCTCGCAGTCTTCTGACTGCCCTACTTAAGCTGCAACTTGTCCAGAATTCTGTCACCCTTACCCTATCTTGCACTAGATCCCAGTCTTGTATCACCCGATCTCAAACTTTCTTTGGCACCCCATCTCCTGATGCCTTGAATTCAAAATTCTTATCTCATTTACAAAACTCCATCACTTCTTCCCTCACACCATGTCTTCAACCTCTTCCAGCCATGTGTGCTAAGAAGCACCAGATGCTCTTCTGACTCTGGCCTCCTTTGCATGCCCCACTGTTCCCTCTCCACCTTTGGGGGTCAGAGATTTCAGCTGTCTTCATATCGCACTTTGTATTGCTGTCTTAAAACTCCTCCACCTTGCCAACTTATCCCTTCTTTCAAAAGCCCCATCTACAATCTTTCCAACTCCTTTCCTACCACTGATCACTTTGCCTCAATGCATTAATTTGATATGTCTGTTTAAAGTTGCTTGTAAATGCAATTTGCTATTGAGTCTGGCCTTTTCCTGCCAGCCATTATAATTCAGTCAGCACCCTTAATTTAACACAAGTGCTTGTATTTTGCTGTCCCTCATTGTGTATTCGCCTTATACAACAGAAAATTCTGAAAGCTTTACATTCAGAAACCACTTTAAAAATTCTGGTTTGGCATCTCTGTTTGAACATTTTTTAAATTGTGGCATCTACTGCACAGACACAGCCAGCTTGGCTCCACTTGTCTATGCCAGCATTAATGCTCCACACCAGCTTCCTCCTACCCCTCTTCATCTGACCCTGTCAGCATATCCTGAAATAAAAACAGAAAATGCTGGAAATACTCAGCAGGCCAAGCAGCATCTGTGGAGAGAGAAACAGAGTTAACAGCCGGGAATTTATGAGGAGGCGGTGGGCCCGCCCACTGGCTGGAAAGCCGGGATCGAGACGGCCTCCACCGGCCCTGGAAACCACGACCGTAAGTTACGGCAATTAACTGCCTGCAGTTGTGGCTTCTGCCAGTTCTGGCATTATCCATGGGAATCTTCTTTGCACCTTCACCAGTGCCTTTATAACCCTTTTATAATATGGAGACCAGCACTATCCAAGTGTGGTCTAACTAAGGTTTTATGCAAGTTCAACAAACTTTCTGCTTTTAATTCTATCCTTCCAGAAATAAGCCCTAGTGATTGGTTAACTTTTTATGGCCTTATTAACCTGTGCTGCTACTTTTAGTGATTTGTGTATTTGTACCTCTAGATCCCTTTGTTCCTCTAGACCGTTTAGACTCTTATTATCAAAGCAGTACATGGTCTCTTTATTTTTCCGACAAAAAATGCACCACTGCTCAATTACCTATACTGACATTAATTTGTGAATAACACATTTGTTAAATGCAAGTTCTTCCTGTATTTTGTCAGATACTTTCTTTCTATTAATTGCATCTCCCAAATTGGTGTCATCTGCAAATTTTAAAATTGTACTTCCAATAGACGAGTGCAAATTATTCATGTAAATTGTGAACAACAGTATCCCAGCACCAATCCCGACCTTTACCAGTCTGAGGAGTTACCCTGAACTCTTAAATTCTGTTTTGCGGCCAGCCTACTATCCATTCTGTTATCTGTCCCCTGCTCTGACATGCTCTGACTTTAATTATGAGTCTACTAACTGGTTCCTTTTTAATGGCCTTTTGAAAATCCAAATATATTGCATCCACCCTTGGCTGCTCTTTTTGTTACTTCAAAGAATTTAATAATGTTGGTCAAGCCTGACCTTCCCTTTTGAAATCCATGCTGACCACTCATTACTATATTTTTCAGTATCTTGATGTTTTGCTATTACATCTTTGAATAAAGATTCCGTTATCGTTCCTATCACTGGTGTTAAGCTAACTGGTCTATTGTTCTATCTCTCTTTTTAAATACAGGAATAACAGTCGCTGTTCATCAGTCCTCTGGCACTTTTCCCTTTTCTAATAATTATATATATATATATATTGCCTGATTTGCATGACTGCAAGAGAGCTATGTTTACACCTGCACAGCTTAAATAAAAGATCATGTGTGTCATTAATAAGACAAATTTCTCATTTTCTTGGGCTCAGGAACCTCTGAGTGATATTGCAAGTGTTCACCTTTCCAAAGGTTCCTTTTGATGAGGTTCCATGATGAAATGTTAATGTATGCAGTTTTGGCAAATGAATATGCAATTTCCAATTATTGCCCTGTGTTAAGACAGCATGTGTAAAATGTGGGGCAACGCAGGAAAGAAAATACAGCTTTTCCAGGTCTTTATTTTGAAGGCTCCAGCTTGAAGGGCCATGGTGTGTTGTCATGCTGACCTCCCCTGTACTGTATGACTGCGTTGCCTTTAAATTAACAGCTGTGAGAATTAACACATAGTAAATTGGCCCATGGAAATTCCTTCCCGCAGTACATAAGTTCTCCCATCATGTGTAATTTGCATTTCATGATCACTCACTTGCAGAGGGTATGGCCCAGAGGACTTCAGCTACTATCCCTGGCTTACACTCCCTTTGAGCGCAATTTGCCCATTGGGAGTATGGGATTGGCAAGCTAACATTTATCATTTGACATTACAATTATAATCATGCCTTACCTTTGTGTTTCTCTTTGAATTATTCACTTTCTTCTCCACCTTTTGTCAGATCCTCCAAGAAGAGGAGACAGTGCTGAGTTGTCAATGATATTTTGACCAACTTTTGCATGTTTGCAGGTTGCCCCTCCCTGTACATGTGCTCCAGTCTCTCCACTACTTTGCACACCAGCATTGCAGAGCCTCCTCACTGCAGTTGGTTGCTATTTTTCACTACCAGTTACTCACATTTCTGACAGACAACACTTAGGAGTGTGGTATGCCACAGTGGATCCATTAAAAGTTCTGCTTATGACCTTATGGACTGGGAATGTCAGAGCCTTGATTTTAAAGATGGCAGGCTTTACTATGTGATCAGTGTTATTTGAACACTAGCCATTATTCAATGGGTTACCATTAGTGTTAATGTCAATTGAAAATTCTAGGTTGGTGAGACTTCCTGTTTTAAAAGGTACTTGAAGTCATTTAAGGAAATCTGTTTTCTAAGTTTGCCCTAACATGATGACACAAGTCGCATTGAAACATATGATGATATTTTGTGATGTAATCATATCAGTTACATGACATGAAAACATGAAACTGCTGGACAGTAGTTCTGACTGCTATCACACTTCTGCCAAAACAATGTTGTTATAAAGGAAATACTGATGGTGAGACTTCTTTAAAAGACCATCTCTTTAAATATGTTGAAACACTGAAGGTAATTTAGTTGCTTCATGATATCATAAAGAACCTTGTGACATCAGAGTAATCATTGCTACATCATCAAGAATGTATCTCTACTGTTGAAAGTTTTCTTGGTTTTTCTCCCCCTTAAATAGATGTGCAGTGTGATTTGAAAGCAAGTTGTTCAATATTGCCAATCATGCACTCCCAACCTGCCATTTTCTATCCATTTAAAGGACAGAAAATTATTGTCTGGGCATGCAGGGCTTTCTGATATGTACTCCTGACACTATCCAATGAGCAAAACATTGGAACTTTTACCTCTATATTTAGACTAGCTGTATATATCATATGCCACAATGCGGTTTCCTTAATGTAGGAAAGGTGGAATGGTAAACACAGTCAGAATGTGGATTTTGCTATAAAGTACTAAAGAGTGAACAAATAAATGAATCGTATTAGCTATAAGCTGTAGATTTGCAGTAAACACGCATTTACTATTCTTTTTCAGGATATCAATAACAACAAAAACATTTTTCTTGTGCTATCTCTCACTATACCCTAGGCCTAACGCTTGGCCATTCATTGCTTGCAGGGTGGTTTGTTGCTGACCACCCAAGGCAGTCCCTCACCTGCCTCTTTCTAAGATGGCTTTGAAATGTTGAGGAAACCAGCTATGAATACACCATTAAAATCTCTTGATATACTAGAATAAAGTAAATGTACAAATGTATCTCAAATTCAGTCAGAGTTGTCAATCAAACATATACCTTAAAATATACACAGAAGGTATTAGTGTTTCAATTCAAATGTCTGAGCTTCTGTGTAACAAGCTATCCTCTCCTACCTGACTGCTGCTAGAAGAATCCACTTAAGACATATTAGTAATGGCACTTTGAACATAATGGACCAAGCAAGCAGGTACAGATTCCCAAGATTATATATGTATGTCTCCCTGACATCTACATCTGTATCAGACAACTGCTTGGCTCTGGATATAATGTCGATCATAAAAGCCTGTGTCGCTTTTTTTCTTTAAGTGAACCTTAATTTAAATCCTGTGCGTACTGTGCCCCAAGGAAAAGGAATAAAATAAAAACCACAAGATAAAAATGCTTTTATCGTTGTTATATATGAGAATGCAGTCTGTGACATCCCACTGTATAATCTAATGTTTCGTAAATCCATTTTTTCTCAGTTTAGTCATGGCTGATAAACCTGCTCCTTGTAGTTGGCCAGTTTAGCGTGATGCAGTAGCTATAACAAGATTTCATTGTCTTTTAATGTATCAGGTGGATAGTTCAGAGACTATGACTGATTCTGACACAGATAGCAAAGGCCTTCGAGAGTTCCATTCTATTGGAGTGCAGGTTGAAGATAATAAACGGTAAGTCCATCATCTTAGCTCAATAGGATATGTCCATTCATTTATTACTCATAATCAGAAGGTCATTCGGTCCATCATGCCTGGGCTGGCTCTTTGAAAGAGCTATCCAATTAGTGCCGCTCCTGTGCACTTTCCCCATAACTCTGCATCTTTTTCCAATTCCCTTTGAAAGTTACTATTGAATCTGCTTCCACCATCCTGCCAGGCAGTCCAGTTTTAAGTCTTCTGTATTCTATGAAAGTGTCTTGAGCACACAGAAATCATGATTTAGTATCATGTCTTCTTGAAGGTAGTTAATGAGTAACAAACACCATTTCCATTAGATTACATCAAGTACAAGTAACACAGTACAATATTTTGGATCCTCATCTGTTTGTAAGCAATTACAATTGTTTGCCAAATGCTTTTTCATGAAGTCCATTGGATAAATTCACCAATCCCATACCCAAAGGGAGCGCTGGTCAGCAAATCAGTATTACTTTATTATAACTGTACATGTGACTACCCTCCCTTCGAATATAGCTCCCTCCTGGGAGTGCAGGATCAGTAAATCGCTTTGTTTATTTTGTTAAAGTATGTTTTGTGATGGCATTAGTGACACTCATTTCAACTTACAGAACTTAGTTTCATTTTTGTTCCAATTGCCTCATCGTTTTTCTGCCGCCTCTTCTAAAGGTTCTGTCTTATCCTGGGGTGTGGTTCCACTGGTGTCAGACACCCTCCAGTGCCAAACTCAAGTGAAGCCATTCTTAATGTGTGAGCTAGAGAAGTGTTTCCAGTCCACCACAGCCAAACCTGATCCTCTCCTCATCCAATGTTTATACGTGCACACAATCCAGTAGGAATCAATCGATAGCTGTCAGAAACCCAAGCTGATATTTTTCCCCCCCTTCCTAGTCCAGGGTACTGAAGCCACGTGTAATGCACCAATTGCTGCACTATAACCTGTGACCCTGCTGACCTGCCTAAGACCAACTAACTGGGCACAGTAATGGGATCCAACATGGTTGACGTGGTTCAGTGCTGCATTTATCCAATAGGTTACTGTTGGTGGGGGGGATGGCGGTGGTGGGGGGAATTAGTGGCCCCTTTTATTGTAAAGGTTGGTCATAGAATTGTAATGATCTTGCAGATCACAGCAACAGCAAAGGCACAGAGCTCCTATAAAGGAAAATACCACTCTCTACATGGTTTAATCGAGAGAATGATCCTCCAGTATTAGTTCAGCACACTTTAGTTTTTCCCATTTTATCAGCGCAGTTGCTATAAAGAGGAGTATATCTGCTCACCTGCCGGCAACCATTCACTGAAACATGCGAGTTATTGAAAGTCTTTTAATCCCCAGCGGTGTTCCTTTAGCCCAGGCTAGTATGGATTTCTCTTCAGCCTTATTGCCATCCTGATCACACAGCTATATTTTTTGTGGGTGATTAGTGTGTTCTTTCAAGAAATGGTTTTCCTAGCCAGCTGTGAAATAAACATTCTCTGCTGCAAGTAGATTAATTCATTTCCCCAATACCCCACAAGCATGGAATGAACATCAGAGAGAGAGAGCGAGAGAAAGAGTTACGGAATACACAGTCAAGCCCTTCATAGTGCTGATTGCAGTAAAGCATTCCCAGAAGCAAGTTGCCTGCTTATCTCTCACCTCAGATAATGTGTGATGAGGGAGGATTTCAGAAAATAAATTCTGCTTCTATGTGTACATGGGTGACACTCAGCATCTCCTCCCCCAACTCCTCTGCCAACTCCAAGGCTATTGTAATTTTCTCCCTTGCTTCTCCAATATGAAGATCTGCCAAAGCTAAAATGTTCTCCTGCTAGATGTCAGCAAAACTCAATTTATCCTAGTATAAAAGCAAAATACTGCAGATGCTGAGAGTCTGAAAATGCTGGAAATACTCAGCAAGTCAGGCAGCATCTGTAGATCAAGAAACGGAGTTAACTTTTAAGGTCGATGACCTGTCAGAAGAGACCTGTGCCTGGAACCACAAGTTCCACAGGCTGCCTGTGCATTAGTGATAGACAGAGCTAAGCGATCCCACAACCAATGGATCAGATCAAAGCACTGCAGTCCTGCCACATCCAGTCGTGAATAGTGGTGGACAATTAAACAACTAATAGGAAGAGGAGGCTCCACGAATATCCGCAACCTCAATGATGGGGGAGCCCAGCACATTAGTGCAAAAGACAAGACTGAAGCATTTGCGACCATTTTCAGCCAGAAGTGCCAAATGGATGACCCATTTCGGACTCCTCCTGAGGTCCCAAGCATCACAGATGCCAGTCTTCAGCCAATTCGATTCACTCAAGAAATCATATCAAGAAATGGCTGGAGGCACTGAATACTGCAAAGGCTATGGGCCCTGACAACATCCCAGTAGTGGTACTGAAGACTTGTGCTCCAGAACTAACCATGGCCCTAGGCAAGCTGTTCCAGTACAGCGACAACACTGGCACCTACCCGACCATGTGGAAAAATTGCTGAGGTATGTCCTGTCCACAAAAAGCAGGACAAATCCAATCCGGCCAATTACCGCTCCATTAGCCTCCTCTCGATCATCAACAAAATGATGGAAGGTGTCACCGACAGTACTATCAAGCGACACTTGCACAGCAATAACCTGCTCACTGTTGCTCAGTTTGGGTACTACCAGGGCCACTCGGCTCCTGACCTGATTGCAGCCTTGGTCCAAACATGGACAAAAGAGCTGAATTCCAGAGGTGAGGTGAGAGTGACTGCCCTTGACATCAAGTCAGCACTTGGCAAAGTATGGCATCAAGGAGCACTGGCAAAATTGAAGTCAATAGGAATCAGGGGGCAAGTTCTCCACTGGTTGGAGTCATACCTAGCGCAAAGGAAGATGGTTCTGGTTGTTCGAGGACTATCATCTCAGTCCCAGGACATTACTGCAGAGTTCCCCAGGGTTGTCCCAGGCCTAACCATCTTCAGCTGCTTCATCAATGACCTCCCCTCCTACATACGGTCAGAAGTGGGGAAGTTCACTGATGATTGCACAATGTTCAGTACCATTCGCAACTCCTCAGATACTGAAGCAGTCTGTGCCAATATGCAGCAAGACCTGGACAACATTCAGGCTTGGGCTGATAAGTGGCAAGTTACATTCGTGCCACACAAGTGCCAGGCAATGACCATCTCCTACAAAACAGTATCTAACCATCTTCCCTTGACATTCAATGGCATTACCATTGCTGAATTCCCCCCATTATCAACATCCTCGGGCTTACCATTGACCAGAAACTGAACTGGACCAGCCATATAAATCCTGCGGCTAGAAGAGCAGTTCAGAGGTTGGGAATTCTGAGGTGAGTAACTCACCTCCTGACTCTCCAAAGCCTGTCCACCATCTACAAGGCACAAGTGTGATGGAGTACTCTCCACTTGCCTGGGTGAGTACGGCTCCAACAACACTCAAGAAGCTCGACACCATCCAAGATAAAGCAGCCTACTTGATCGGCACCCCATCCACCAACTTAAACATTCACTCCCTCCACGACCGACGCAGAGTGGCAGCAGTCTGTACCATACACAAGATGCACTCACCAAGCTCCTTCAACAGCACCTTCCAAACCCACAACATTTACCACCACAAGGACAAGGGCAGCAGATGCATGGGAACACCACCGCCTGCAAGTTCCCCTCCAAGCCACACAACATCCTGACTTAGAACGATATTGCTGTTTCTTCACTGTCGCTGGGTCAAAATCATGGAGCTCCCTTCTTAACAGCACTGTGAGTGTACCTACCCCACATGGACTGCAGCGGTTCAAAAAGGCAGTTCTACACAATCTTCTCAAGGGCAATTAGGGATGGGCAACAAATGCTGGTCTTGCCAGTGATGCCCACATCCCATGAAAAATAAAAGAATTAAAAAAGTGAATTAACTTTATGCTCTGGGCAGGAGTGATCATAACATGATAGAATTTCACATTCAGTTTGAGGGTGAGAAATGTGGGTCCATAACTATTTTCTTAAACTTAAATAAAGACAATTACAAGGTTATGAATACAGAGTTGGCTAAAGTGGACTGGAATATAGATTAAAAGGTCAGATGGTAGAGAAACAGTGGTAGACATTTAAGGAGATATTTCATAACTCTTTAAAAAGATATATTCCATTGAGGAAGAAAGACTCTACCAGAAGAATGTACCATCTGTGGTTAACTAAGGAAGTTAAGGGTGGTATCAAATTGAAAGAAAAGGTGTGCATTGCTGCAAAAATTAGTGGTAGGCCAGAAAATTGGGAAAATTTTAGAAACCAGCAAAGGATGATTTAAAAAAGTGGGAGAAATTACAGTATGAGTGAAGACTTTCAAGAAATATAAAAACAGGCAGTAAAAGCTTCTACAAATCTATAAAAGGGAAAAGAGTAGCTAAAGTGAGCATTGGTCCTATAAAGGGTGAGACTGGGAATTAATAATGGAAATCAAGGAAATGGCAGAGGCTTTGAACAAGTATTTTGTATCCGTCTTCTCAGTAGAAGACACAAAAAGCATCCCAAGAATCGTAGAAAATCAGGAGGCAAAAGGGAGAAACAATAATGGGAATACTAATGGGACTAAAGGCACACAAGTCCCCTGAACCTGATGGCCTGCATTTGAGGGTCTTAAGTGAAGTGGCTGCAGAGGTGCATTGGTTGTAATCTTCCAAAATTCCCTAGTTTCTGGCAAGATCCCAGCAGATTGGAAAACAGCAAATGTAAGATCTCTGTTCAAGAAAGGAGGGAGACAGAAAGCAGGAAACTATAGGCAGTTAACCTAACATCTGTTGTTGGGAAAATGCTAGAATCCATTATTAAGGAAATAGTAGCAGGACATCTAGAAAATTACAATACAATCAGGCAGAGTCAATGTGGTTTTGTGAAAGGGAAATCGTGTATGACAAATATATTAGAGTTCTTTGAGGATGTAACAAGCAGGGTATATAAAGGGGAACCAGTTGATGTAGTGTATTTGGATTTCCAAAAGGTATTCAATAAGGTGCCACATTAAAGGTTACTGCACAAGATAAGAGCTCATGGTGATGGGGGTGATATATTAGCATGGATAGAGGACTGGCTAACTAACAGGAAAGAGAGAGTTGGGATAAATGGCAAACTGTAACTACAATGGAGTGCCACAGGGATCTGTGCTGGGGCCTCAACTATTTACAATCTATATTAATTACTTGGATGAAAGGACCAACTGTATTGACGCCAAATTTTCTGACAATACGAAGAAAGGGCGGAAAGCAAGTTGTGAGGAGGATACAAAGAGTCTGCAAAGGGATAAAGATAGGTTAAGTGAGAAGGCAAAAATTTGGCAGATGGAGTATAATGTGGGAAAATGTGATGTCCTCTTTAGCAGGAAGAATAGAAAAGCAATATATTATTTAAATGGAGAGAAACTGCAGAAAGCTGCAGTACAGAGGGATCTGGATGTCCTTGTACATGGGCTGGATTTTAAAGCCTCTCAGATGCCAGGAATGGTGGTGAGGGGAGCAATGAAAACAGGAATGGAGGAGGCCCGCCACCGGCCCTGCACCGGCAGGCCCCATACCGATCTCAGCAGCGGCGGTGAGGCCTCGTGGCGGCCGCTCCGCCGCTTGGCAACAGGACCCACATTGAAATATGTTAATGGCTACTTACCATGCAGGCCGCAGCGATTCCGCCAGCAGGTTGGTATCTTCATTGTGGCAGCCGCAATGCCGTACCTTCGTAACCTCGTTCGGGGAAACGTGGCGTGACACCTGTGGGGAGGGGGGAGGAGATGATTTTCTCTGTGCGGGAGGCAGGGCACGGCGTTCCAAGGCTTCGGGTTGGTTGGGGGGTTGATGGGAAGGGGTAAAGGACAAAGGTTCCAAATTTTGGGGAGGGGAAAGGTGAAATTTGCAAGGTAGGTATTGCGGAGGGGAGAAGGGCAGGAATGATGTGTAATACCATTGGGTGGATGGGAGAGTGCATGGAAAGGTTATTTTATTCATTTTTATAATCTTTAATGTAACTGTCCCTTTAAAATTTAAATGCTCAATTAGGGCTCTAAGCCCTTTAAAAATGGCACCAGCCCCTGCACATTGGCGCCGATGCCGTTGCCGGCGATGGTTCGACCGCCCGCTCCATGTCATCGGGCGGGGGGCAGCCGCCCCGGACATGGTAATGAGCTACCACGTTTGGAATCCTGACGGCTCCATGATGTGGGCCCTATACGTGCTTTTGGCGGTGGGCTCTTAAAATGCAGCCCCATGAATCACAAAAAGTCAGCATGCAGGTACAGCAAGTATTTCGGAAGGCAAATGGAATGTTGGCCTTTATTACAAGGGGGATGAAGTATAGAAGTATGGAAGTCTTGCAACAGTATACAGGGCATTGGTGAGACTGCACCTTGAGTACTGCATACAGTTTTGGTCACCTTATTTAAGGAGGGACATATTTGCATTGGAAACAGGTCAGAGAAGGTTCACTACGCTGATCCCTGGGATGACGGATTTGTCTTATGAGGAAAGGTTGAGCAGGTTGGGCCTATAGTGATTGGAGTTTAGGAGATTGAGAAGTGATCTTATTGAAACATATAGGATTCTAATTGGGCTTGACAGGGTAGATGCTGAGAGGATATTTCCCCTCATGGGGGAATCTAGATCCAGGGAGCACAGTTTCAAATTAAGGGGTCTCCCATTTAAGACAGAGATGAGGAGGGATTTCTTCTCTCAGAGGGTCGTTAGTGTTTGGACTTCTCTTCCCCAGTGAGCAGTGGAGGTTGAGTCATTGAATGTATTCAAGGCTAAGTTAGACAGATTTTTGATTGACAAGGGAGTCAAGGGTTCTGGGGGGCAGGCAGGAAAGTGGAGTGAAGGCCACAATCAGCTCAGCTATGATCTTATTGAATGGCGGAGTAAGCCCGAGGGGGCGAATAGCCTACTCTTGCTGCTATTACTTATGTTATTATGTTTAATATCCTCATTCACTCCCCCTCTAATCCTTCCATGTTCTTGCTCCACCCTGCATCACCTATTTCCTCCAGGTGTACGTTGCTGCATACATTTATAAACACACAAAAAGTAAAACAAAAATTCTTAAGGAAAAATTAGGATCAATTGGAGATGAAAACAGGAATCTCCTTATGGAGGATGAAGGAATGGCAGTGACATTAAGTGAGCAGTTTACCTTTGTTTTCACAGAAGATTATGATACTGTAGGTGAACGGGTATAAGAGGAGGAGGTGGATCAATTGGATAGAATAACTATTAGTGAGAAAGTATCCTGATAAAATCATAGAAAAGCCACTGAGACCGGATGGTGTGCTCCTAGGCTGCTTAGGGAGGTTAGAGAGGAAATAGCAGAGGCTCTGACCCTAATCTTTCAAACATTCATAGATATGGAAGTTGTGCTAGAGGACTGTAGGCATGTCAATGTCACTTTTCTGTTCAAAAAGGGTGATAATGTTTAACCAGGTAATTATAGATTAGTCAGCTTAATATCAAAAGCTTCAAGAGATAAAATTAACACACACCTAGAGAGACATGCATTAATTGTGGAAAAGCAGAATGGATTCATAAAAAAGTAAGTCATGTCTGGCAAATTTAAGAGTTAGTTAAGGAAGCAGTAGTGTTTATTGAAGAAGAACGTGCAGTGGATGTTGTGAATATGGATTTTCAAAAGATGACTGATAAAGTACCACATTTTGAGATTTTTAATTTTCTTGTTTTGCATCTAAGACTTAGAAGTTAAAATTTTAAGTCAAGCAAGATGCACCACTGATGTGAGGAAGCATTGCATGTTCAGTATTTTGTATTATTACATAAAGGCAATTTATAATGGTTAAATTAAGTGAGTTCACATAAATATTGCTTAATATGTTCAATTGCTGCGTGAGCAATAAAGCAGCTTAACAATTTGTAACTTACCAAATGTTTTGTCATCCTTTATCTTTGGAAAGATTAAAAAACATGTTGAGCATCATATGTGAAAGCCCTGTTCCTCAACCTTTCCGCCTTCTCCCCACTTCCCCTTGGCTTGGTGTACATCACCTTGAAAAGCACTTTCAGCCACTTCTCTGCATGTGAGGAACACTGTGAAAATACAAGTAAATTCTGCTATTGTTGTAACTTTATATGTTTCAATAAAGGGCCCTGCTTAATGTGGTTACCCTTTTAGTGACCAGCAGTCCAAAATGACTCAGTTAGAAAAAGAACAGCCTGTCATGATACTGAGACGTACTGACCAAAACCATTCCAGACCTGAGCTGATTTTGCTCTGCGCTGAATTAGCTGATCTACATTGGAGTGCAGTACAACAGTTTCTTCATTTCCTCTGGCCTGAGGAATAAACAAACCAGCATGAGGATCCCATTATTTATCTATTTGGTGACCCTGGTGTAAAATGTGCATGTGTTGATGTCATGTGAGAAGATGATCAGACTTGATTGCCATGCCTTTCACGGTCTAGACTCTTGCATAAAGACTAGACATTTGGCTGAGGCATGGGAGAGGAGACTGTCTGTACCCACACATCTATGTGGCAGTATGCGGCATCACTTTCAGGAGAGGAGGACAGAAAATGTGATTGGGAAAAATGCCAAAATGTATTGTAGTTTGCATATTAATTGTTTTTGCTATGATTCTTTTTTTATTCTAGACACGCCAGGTTTAAGCGTTCAAACAGCGTGACAACAAGCGTACAGGCCGACCTTGAATTGGAGGGTATCCCTGGGCTGTGTGTGAGCACAGAGGACAAGGGCTTTCAGTTTGGCCAATCATTTGAGCGGCATTCATCAGAGCCAGAGCAATCCAATGAGTACACTCCATTCAGAACTGTTCACACACAAGGACAATGGGCTTACAAGGAAGATTACCGAATGCGCTATGACAGTGCTGATGCCCAGCGCCAGGACCACTGGGGAGAGTCCTGTATTCACAGTCTCCCAGATCCTGGCAGGATATCTCCGTGCCACAGAGATGGTGACTGGTTTATTAAGCTGCTGCAGGCAGAGGTAGAACGATTGGAAGGATGGTGTCAGCAGATGGAGAGAGAGGCTGAAGAGAATGACCTACCAGAAGAGGGTAAGCTTATTCAGAAGTAACAACAGAAAAAGCTGAAAATACTCAAGTGGTCAGGCAACAGCTGTGGAAAGAGGGTGGGGGTGGGGTTGGGGGGGGCGGGGGTGTGGTGGTGAAAGAACAAAAGGGAAGGTCTGTGACCAAGTGGAAGGGAGGAGAGATTAAATGACAAAAGGGATGATGGTGCAAAGCAAAAGGGGACAGTAATAGGAGAAGTAAAGAAACAAAAGCTGGGGCTAGAGAAGGTGCAAATGGGAATAGCACAATCATCACCAACAGCTGTCATCTGAAAAATGGGAGCAGAGTTTATGACCTGAAATTGTTCAACTTGATGCTGAGTCCAGAAGGCTGTGGTGCCTCAGTGTAAGCTGTTGGTGATGATTCTTCCTTTCCCATTACACCTCCTTTAGACCTATCTTTTGTTTCTTTACCATCTCCTTTTGCTTTGCACAATTTGACATTTAATCTCTGTTGCCTTCCACCCTGTCACAGAGCTTCCCTTTTGTTCTTTTCCCCCCTCCACCCTTTCCCAGCCTCTGTACTTGCTTAAAATCTGTTACATCTCTAAGCTCTTCCACTTCTGACGAATTGTCGTTGACCTGAAAAATTGGGCAGGATTTTCATTCCTGGATCCCGATCCCAGCGTCAGGGTGAAATGTGGGTTGGAAACCCACAAATGCCGGACCCAGAGAGAGATTTTGGAGGAAATGGCCAATTAAGGCGATATCTCAGGGAGACCCGTCCGATTAAAGACGGCAGGTGGACTCCTAAGACCAGAGGGCCAATAGCAGGTTGTCCAGCACTGGGAGATCAACTCCCCCACTGCTTGATGTAGGTAGGAGAATGGGAGAACATCTCAGGATGGAGGTACACTCTGAAGACTTTTCAATATTTAAAAGTAGAAAATAGCCACAGCTGCAAGGCCGTCATTGTGGAGGGAAAACTTCGTCACAGGATGGCCTGCAGCCGTAGCTGTGGCCCTCTGGCAATCACGGCTGCGGTGTGCGGGGTTGAAATTAAATGCTGACCCTCCCCCACCCGCCCGCTGCTGGGAGGCTATCTCCATCCATTGGCCAAGCTTCGGCCGCAGTGGGGCGGGGGCTCGCCTGCCATTTGGAAAGTTCCAAACACTGTCTATGAGTGTCCTCAAATGGCATTTTAATTGGCCTGATTGACGACTTACTGCTGGTGGGCAGGTAGCCGTCAATGACCCCAAAGCAGCTTCCATGAAAATATGCGGGACCATGCCGGCTGTTACCACAAGATTGTCAGCATGAATCTCCCCGCCCCCCCATCATCCAGTCCCACCGCTGCACCTCTACGGAAATTCAGCCCATGAACTCTGTTTCTGCCTCCAAAAATGTTGCCAGATCTACTGAGTATTTCCAACGTTTTCTGTTTATATTTCAGATTCCCAGCATCTGTGGTATTTTGCTTTTGGATTAAGCCTATGCATAATTCATCTTCAGATTTTTTGCACCTTCGTGATTTATTCTCTAATGTCATCTCCTGGCCAAGTTTCAATTGCCTCAGGTCACAGAGGAATTTCCCAGATTTTTCTTTCACTAATTGGCCTGGGTTTATTGTTTTTTTTTGCCTCTCTCAGGATATCGCATGGTTTAAGGTAGGGTAGGAAGTGTATATATTGTGATGCACAAGGTATCACAAATTCTGTGGGACAGACTGGATAGACCAAAGGGTCTCTTCCTGTTCACCACTTTTTATTTGTTCTAATTTGTATGATTTATGGACTGAATTTAACGTCCCCACCCCCCCCCGAAGATGGGCTTGGAGGCGGGGGATCAATAGAATTTCAACAGAAGGTCGGGGGTGTGGGGGGGGGGGGGCGAGTGCAGAGGGCCCATCACCTTCCCGTTGCACCACGATTAAGTCAATTAATGGCTACTTCAGAGCCTCTTCCTGCCGCTGCTGTAATTAAACCAGGGGCGGGGTGTGGTGGTGGTGGGGGGCCTCTGCCACACAAGGAGGTTACCCAGTAAAATGAGGCGACCTCCTTGTCCTCCTCCATGGACAATCTGCGGCCAATGAAGAACCCCAGCAGCAAAGGCCACCCCGGCAGCAACAACCTCCCCCCCCCTGCCCCCTCTTCACCTTGCCCTCAATGCGAACTGGCCCCTGTGACCCCACCCCACTTACCTCTTGTCTCGGGCTCCAGTGCTGGGCCTGGTATCAGGCCTCCTGTCGTACTCGCAGTGGCCACTGCTCCCGGTGGTGCTGCTGATTCTACATGAGCTGGTGCCCTCTGATTGGCCGGCAGCTCTTGGAGGCAGGATCCCTGCTGCCAGGACTAAATCCAGCCCATGATTTCTATGAGCTTTATAATGCTCTGTTGTATTCAGTATCATAGGTCTGCAAAGTATTTCTACTTTTTATTTGCTTCTCCCATTTTCATACATTTCTCTTTGGTTACTTTTTTAACCTTCAGTGCTTAGAATCTCCTCATGATGCGAATTCAATCAGCCAATCTGTTCCTAGGCCTCTGCCCAGAATGCCTTACAGCCTGTCACTAGGAGGTGCATGGGAATTGCTCAGAGTTGTAGCATCCTTGTATTTTGTTTCCTCCTCCTACCCCACTAACAACATGACAAAGGCTGAGAACTTAAGACTCAAAATTACCAGAATCGGACTTTCACAGAAACTATACCAAAATTTATACCAGTTTCTATGGCGATCTTGTCAACAGGAACTTACACCCAAATTTCCTGACAGTAGTTTTGGCATAGACTGGAATATAAAAACAAGTGGGAATCATCATAAATCATTTGAGCCTAAGGAAAACCTGGAGCATACACCATCTTCTTTCCTTACATGGTTCAAGAGTTCACCTATCTAGACTCAACTATCACCAGTAACCTGTCTCTCGATGCAGAAATCAACAAGCGCATGGGAAAGGCTTCCACTGCTATGTCCAGACTGGCCAAGAGAGTGTGGGAAAATGGCGCACTGACACGGAACACAAAAGTCCGCGTGTATCAAGCCTGTGTCCTTAGTACCTTGCTCTACGGCAGTGAGGCCTGGACAACGTATGTCAGCCAAGAGCGACGTCTCAATTCATTCCATCTTCGCTGCCTCCGGAGAATCCTTGGCATCAGGTGCAGGACCGTATCTCCAACACAGAAGTCCTCGAGGTGGCCAACATCCCCAGCTTATACACACTACTGAGTCAGCGGCGCTTGAGATGGCTTGGCCATGTGAGCCGCATGGAAGATGGCAGGATCCCCAAGGACACATTGTACAGTGAGCTCGCCACTGGTATCAGACCCAATGGCCGTCCATGTCTCCGCTTTAAAGATGTCTGCAAACGCGACATGAAGTCCTGTGACATTGATTACGTTGTGGGAGTCAGTTGCCAGCGATTGCCAGAGCTGGTGGGCAGCCATAAAGGCGGGGCTAAAGTGTGGCGAGTCGAAGAGACTTAGCAGTTGGCAGGAAAAAAGACAGAAGCGCAAGGGGATAGCCAACTGCGAAACAGCCCTGACAATCAATGTTATCTGCAGCACCTGTGGAAGAGTCTGTCACTCTAGTATTGGCCTTTATAGCCACTCCAGGCACTGCTCCACAAACCACTGACCACCTCAGGCGCTTACCCATTGTCTCCCGAGACAAGGAGGCCAAAGAAAGAACTCTTTATATTACTGATGATTTGAAAATTGAAGTTTGAAGCCATCAAACCCTCATTTATACACATTTAACATAGGCGGGGTAGAAAGAGCCCCTGGGCAAATTGGATACAATATTGGCTTATTGGCAGGAGGCAGAGGGTGATGGTCGAGGGTTGTTATTGCGAGTAGAAGCCTGTGACCAGTGGTGTACCGCAGGGATCGGTGCTGGGACCCTTGCTGTTTGTAGTGTACATTAATGATTTAGACATGAATATTGGAGGTATGATCAGTAAGTTCGCAGATGACACAAAAATTGGTGATGTCGTAAATAGTGAGGAGGAAAGCCTTAGATTACAGGATGTTATAGATGGGCTGGTAAGATGGGCAGAGCAGTGGAAAATGGAATTTAATCCTGAGAAGTGTGAGTTGATGCATTTTGGGAGGACTAACAAGGCAAGGGAATATACAATGGATGGTCAGACCCTAGGAAGTACAGAGGGTAAGAGGGACCTTGGTGTACTTGTCCATAGATCAGTGAAGGCAATAGCACAGGTAGATAAGGTAGTTAACACTCCCCCCTGCTCTCATGCTCACATCTCTGTCCTGGGATTGCTGCAGTGTTCCAGTGAACATCAACGCAAGCTCATTTACCGATTAGGCACACTACAGCCTGCCGGACTGAACATTGAGTTCAATAATTTCAGAGCATGACAGCCCCCCATTTTACTTTCATTTTTAGTCATTTTTTCTTCCTTTTTTTAAACATTTTTTTTTTTGCATTTATTTCATTTCATCTTAGTCTGTTCAGTTTGCTTACCCACTGTTTTTTTCAGGTTTGCACCTGCTGCTGTTCAATATTCAGTATATTAACACCTAATCTGTACTAATGCTTTGTCTTTCAACACACCATTAACATATTGTTTGCCTTTGCTCTTTTGGTGACCTTTTGGTCAGCTATGTGGCCTGGTCCAATCTAGACCTCCTTTGTTATCTCTTGCCCCATCCCCCACCTCACTTGCTTATAACCTGTGACTTTTCTAATATTTGTCAGTTCCGATGAAGGGTCACTGACCCGAAACGTTAACTCTGCTTCTCTTTTCACAGATGCTGCCAGACCTGCTGAGTGGTTCCAGCATTTCTTGTTTTTATTTCAGATTTCCAGCATCCGCAGTATTTTGCTTTTATTATAGTTAGGAAGGCATATGGGATACTTGCCTTTATTAGCCAAGGCATCGAATATAAGAGCAGGGAGGTTACAATGGAGCTGTATAAAATGCTACTCAGGCCACAGCTGGAGTACTGTGTACAGTTCTGGTTGCCACACTATAGGAAGGATGTGATTGCACTGGAGAGGGTGCAGAGGAGATTTACCAGGATGTTGCCTGGGCTGGAGCATTTCAGCTATGAAGAGAGACTGGATAGGCTAGGGTTGTCTTCCTTAGAGCAGAGAAGGCTGAGGGTTGACCTGATTGAGTTATACAAAATTATGAGGGGCATAGATAGGTTAGATAGGAAGAAACTTTTTTCCTTAGCGGAGGTGTCAATAACCAGGAGGCATAGATTTAAGGTATGGGGCAGGAGGTTTCGAGGGAATTTGACGAATTTTTTTTTCACCCAGAGGGTGATTGGAATCTGGAATGCATTACCTGAAGGGGTGGTAGAGGCAGGAACCCTCACAACATTTAAGATGTATTTAGATGAGCACTTGAAACACCATACCATACAAGGTTACGGCCAAGTGCTGGAAAATGGGATTAGAAAAGATAGGTGCTTGATGGACAGCACGGCACGATGGGCCGAAGGGCCTGTTTCTGTGCTGTATAACTCTATGACTCTGTGACACTATGATGTCCATTTGTGGCCCCAAGCACCACAAGCCCCCTAGAATGTGACAGTAAGTCCAATTGCAGGCCTGTGTGATATCAGCTAACTCAGCAATGATTATTTATTTATTTATTTAGAGATACAGCACTGAAACAGGCCCTTCGGCCCACCGAGTCCGGGCCGACCAACAACCACCCATTTATATTAATCCTACATTAACCCATATTCTCTACCACATCCCCACCATTCTCCTACCACCTACCTACACTGGGGGCAATTTGCAATGGCCAATTTACCTATCAACCTGCAAGTCTTTGGTAAGGGAGGAAACCGGAGCACCCGGCAAAAACCCACACGGTCACAGGGAGAACTTGCAAACTCCGCACAGGCAATACCCAGAACTGAACCCGGGTCGCTGGAGTTGTGATTAAGGATCCAACATGAGACTTTAGTCTGTACAACTCAGCTATTCTTCCTGAGATACTAGAGAATTTCTACAATTTTATTTTAATGGGGGTTATCGTACAGTAGAATTGTGGAGATATGAGCAACTGTGGAAAAAATCATTAATCATTTTTTTTAGAATAATCCAAAAAATATAAAAGAATGTGGTCTTGCTACGGCCCAGATTTTGGCCATGACACACTACTTCAATCTGTATCATAGAATCATACAACGCAGAGAAGGGCACTAAAATAAAAGCAAAATACTGCAGATGCTGGAAATCTGAAATAAAAGCAGAAAGTGCTGGAAATATTCAGCATGTTAGGCAGCATCTGTAGAGAGAAAAGCAGAGTTAACGTTACAGGTCTGTGACCTTTCATCATCACAGATGCTGCCTGCCACGCTGAGTATTTCCAGCACTTTCTGTTTTTGTTACAGGAAGGCCGTTGGCCCATAATATTTACATCGGCTCTTTGAAAGAACTATCCAATTAGTCCCACTTTTCCCACTGTTCCCCTATAGCCCTGGAATCATTTTTCCTTTTCAAGTAAATAACCCATTCCCTTTTGAAAGTTGATATTGAATCTGCTTCCACCACCCTTTCAAACAGTGCAATCCAGATTGTTGCATAAAACAATCTGAGTAGATTCTGTTAATGTCTCATAAAAAAAAACTGCCATCTATCTCCTTGTGGATAATGCTATGTTATCACATTACTGAAGAGATTCATCTTTAAAGCTTTTCATCTTTTGACTTTTTTTTCTCTGTCTCCTGACATCTTGCAGGGCCCAACAACTGGTAGGATGATCATGTGACCCAACTCCCTTCTGTCTATATCACTGTACTTAGCAATTTGCCTCCCAATACCAGCATGAGTCGCATTGGCAGAGTCCTGAGAGCAGATTGCCTGATGTTCCCCTCATTTGGAGATTGACATGTGCTTACAATTAATAACTCATTGTCCTGGTGCAATGATCGTATTCAAAATCTAATACAGTCTCTTTTGTGTTTTAGTGCTTGAAAAGATACGCAGCGCAGTGGGCAGTGCCCAGCTTCTTATGTCACAGAAGTTCCAGCAGTTTTACCGACTTTGCCAGCAGAATATGGTAAATCATAGCGGGCATGCGCGTTCGTTTAGGAAAGCAAGGGAACTGTCTCTCCCAGGGTTTTGCTGCAACATCTATTCAAATGTGTCAAACTGCTTTCCTCATCCTTAAAGAGTGAGTCTCTCCATCACTACCTCTTTTAAAACTCAGTTCCAAGGAACTATCATTAATTACAACACGTGTTTCTGTTTTTTAAAAAAAAAGTACCTTTATTTGCAATGTTTTCGAGGATGTTGCCTTCAGCCAGGCTCGAGGAGCTAAATGGCCTACACCTGTTCCTATGTTCCTATGATCCATTGGGGGAATTTTGTTTCGAGGAGTTACTGAGTTCAGTGGGATGAGGGAATCTCCATATTAGATGAATGATTAGCTCGGGATATGTGAGCTTCCAGTGTGAGCGTGCATGTGAGTGTTTGTGAAATACTTCACACTTTTTAACATTTCAGTAACTCCTCCAAGCCAGTCCCTTAATGAGATTATCAGCACTCATCATTGAACAAAATATTCCAGCCAAGGAAATAAAGGATCTAAAATTAATGATAATTCTTTGCAACTTTTTAATAAGTCATACCAATGATGAGACTCCCTCTTTAAGCTTCTGCACTTTTGCTTGATTGTGACACATATGAGGCTTTGTTTCCTCTTCCCACATAGATATCACAAATATCAAGAGTGCTGAGTGCACACAGAGTTAAACTGAACATTTCTGCATTTCTTGTCCTATCTTGTTCCCAATATGGTAAGCACTTTAAAATAAAACCAGAAAGGTTGGACCAGCACGCCATCCCATAGATCGGGTATGTGAAGGAGAAGCAGTATTGGGCAACAAGGACAACTGCATAGCATGAGGAGAAACTAATTTACTGGAAATATGGGCAAAAGTGTCACAGTTGTACTTGGGCCACTAGAACTGTGGTCAGTCGACATCTGAAAGAGAAATACAACTTAATATTTCTGTGAGGGGCAGGCACCACAATCCTGATCTAGGGTCCTGGGATGTTAATCAAGTTTTCTCTTTCAGATGCTGACCAACCTGCTGTGTATTTCCATCATTTTCTGTTTTTGTTTCAAACTTCCATTGTTTGAATTCGTTCATTTAGGAACATGAGGGAACTGTCTCTCCCAGGGTTTTGCTGCAACATCTATTCACATGTTAATCTCCAACTTTTGATAATTTGTTTAAGCTTAGACACAGTAGAGTTTGCTACTTGCAGCACAATTTCTATTTGATCGATTTGATGCATCTTTATAGACCATGGCCAGAATTTTACATTGGGCGGAGGGGCCAGTCCCCCTCCGCCAGGCATGGGGGGCCACTCTGGGACTTTTCATTCCCCAGGCCCTTAATTGGCCTTGGGCAGGACTTCCACCTCCTTGAGGCAGGAAGTCCCGCCTAATGGAGCTGCCAGCTAATCAGTGGGCCGGCAGATCTTAGTCCCAGCAGCGCCACTGGAAGCAGTGGCCACTGCTGGGACTACACCCAGCCAACAGAAGCAAGAGGGACAATGGCCCTGGACCAAGGCAAGATTTTGGGGCCTCGTCGGGGACAGTCAGCTGGGCCCCGTGAGGCAAGGGGGCTGCTTAGGAGAGGGGGGGAGTGTTGTCCATTAGGGGTGGTTGGCCATGGGGGGGGGGGTGGGTGGGGGGGGATATCCTCCATGTGGCACAGGGTGCCTGATCATGAGGGGCCCCCTCCCAACCCACAAGAAGGCCACCAAGTTTTACCTGGCGGTGTTCTTAGGGCCTTTGCCACCCAGAGCTGTGGGTAAAATACCAGAGGTGGTGGGAGGAGGCCCTTAAGTGGCAGTTAATTGGCCACTTAAGGGCCTTAATTGGCCCAGGGCGGGTGGGCCATTTCTTGCCGCCACCACCCCATGTAAAATTTCAGTGGAGGCGGGAAGGCATCGGGAATGCCCCCACCCCCCAGCCTCCCACTCAATTTTACAGCCCCCGCCCCCCCCCCCCCGGACCGTCCCTACCACCAGCTCGCTCATTGGGGGGCAGTAAAATTCCAGCCCACAGTTCTCATTGCCCAAGTACCACTGTGACCCCTATCCCAGTATTTCAGTAATGTAATTTCTCCCCAGACTATACAGTTGTTCTTTCCCCAATACTGCTTCTCCTTCAAACAAACACCTAATTAATGGGATAGTGAGCTAGGTCGACCTCGTGCCCAGTACCACTGTCTAACCACACCCTTCCGAGACTGATAATGTAAAATACATGAAAAATAGTGACTCGATGGTAAAAAAAAACCCCTTTGGTAAATCCCTTGGGGAAAGATACACTTTGCAATAGCCTTTTCATTGATCCTTTCCCTAGTCTCTCCAGGCTGGGGGCTAGTGACAGAAGGGTGAAAAAGTGAATATATTCTCATGCTATGTTATTCCTTGACACTGATTCCTGAAAAGCACAATGATGTGGTATGGAACGGAAATAAAGAATAATAGTTAAAATTTGAAACTGTCATTATAAACCAATATACTGCGGTCAAATCTAGGCCCAATTTTAACCTGGAATAGGAATTGGTGGCGTGATTTTGATACCTGGGCTTCATTTCAATCTCCCCTCACTGACTCCTGCCTAAAGTGGCAGGGGTGACATGGAGGCCAGCTGATGGCTGCTGGCAGGGCTCACAGTGACAACCCCTGGTAAGGTAACTCAGGACGGGAGGGGGATCTGTGCCAATCCCCAGGGGAACTGGGCTGCTGAGTGGAAGTGGGGGGGATGCCTGGGCTAGAGGAGGCCCAGGGTTTCTTTATTGGGCCAGGGAGAATAATCCTGCTCCTCCTGGGCCACAAGGAGCCTTAGCAAAAATTTTGAAAGTTAATACTGATCTTGGCCTCTTCATGCCAGCTTTTTCAGTTCAAAGACTGTACACAACTCATGCATTTCAGCATTAAAATTAAATTGAGTCTAAATTATGTCACTGGATCCCAACACTTCAAAATGTTTGAGGCCCCTGCTTGCAGCATGTATCTAGCACCCTCCAGAATACCCAGGAATTAAATCGTGGGGGTTGGAAAAGCTGCAGGAATGCAGCGAGTTCTGCCCCAGTCACCATTTTAACCTCCTACCTGCACCATTCCTGCCAGCTGGCAGGGTTAAAATCAGCGCTAAAATATTTGGACGCAATATATCAGTTCATAGTATTATATAAACACAAAATGCTGGAAGTACTAAACAGGTCTAGCTGCATCTGTGGAGAGAGAAACAGAGTTAATGTTTCAATGTTTCTTTCATCAGAACTGGGAAAAGTTAGAAATGTAATAGGTTTTAAGCAGGTGAAATGGGGGAGGATGGAAAAAGAATGAAAGGGAAAGGTCTGTGATAGGGCAGAATACATGAGAGATGAAATGACAAAAGAGTTGGTCATGCAGGGCCAAAGGGAGTGGTAATGGGACAAATAAAGAAACAAATGATGTGGCTAGAGGAGGTGTGAATAGCAGAATAATGACAGTTGTTCAAAGTGACAGTTTCAAATTTACAAGCCTTTTTCCAATTCCACCATTATATCAGAATAGCTATATTGGGCTGAATTTTCCCAGCTTTGAAAATATTTGGGAGGCAGGGCATTTTCCGGATCCCGACCCAGCTCACTGCCGCAGTGTGCCTGCTGGGAGGTCATCTCTGCATTTGCTATCCAGTTAGGGACAGTGGGTGGACTCCAGAGGCAGGAAGTGAATGCATCATGGCCCACTGCAAGGGAGGCCAGCAGCCTTCACTGTGTCACCAGTGAGAACACTGCTGAGTGTTAGAGAAACTTCCAAGCCTGTTTGTGAAGAAGACACTGAGACTAGGATGCTTTGGTGGAGATTGTTTATTGCTTGCCACAGAGCTCACTACTCCACTCCTAACAATCTTCCGCCAGTGCTGGCTGGCTCTTTATACATACATCTTGATTACAATCAACACCCAATGCCTGTTCACCCTATTACCTTTAACTATTAGGTATTTAACGTCCATTAACAGAAATTAGTCATTAACACTGAGGTCCAAGCAGTGGGAGCAGCAGGGATGTAATGAAGGTGCCATCAATATCTGCGGAGCGTCTGCCACTGCATTAGTCCCATGATGATCAGAGACATCTGTCTCCAGGAAATTCTCAGTCAATGGCAAGGCTGTGACATAGGAAGACAGCTCTGCCAGTAACCATTAAAACTCCTTTAGTTCTCACGCAGCTCCCACCTCCTGCTGTGAAACCTTCTCCTCTAGTTGTCGGAGTGCGAGCACAACATCTGTGCGACACCAGCAAAATTGCCAATAATTAGTCACTCAACAAGCCGAATTGGCATCCCACCGCCGACGCATGGGTTGCCAGCATCGGGCCCTGCCCACCCCTGGGAAAAGCAGCCAGAGGCAGGAACTCGTTGGCAAACCAGCCAGACGCCTTTTATTCAGAATTTGCTTGCCACAGGCCTCCCGCTAACTTCTATATCTGCTTCCAGAGGTGTGGGAAAATTCAGCCCATTCTGTGCACAGGCACTTGAATACAGGCATAACTCATAAACAAGAACAAAAAGGAACCATGAATCAGCTGATTATTTTCAACTAGAAACTCCCGCGTTCAATCTTATAATGAGTTGATCTCAGCAGGGGGAGCAGTAGGACTTCTGGAATTGGTTTCAACAGTTTCAGGCAAGGGGAAGGAAAAGTGAGTCAAGAGATGATGATTCTTGTTGGAAAGTGCCATAGTGTGGGTGTTGAGTAGGAACAATGGGAGGGTAATTTTCAATTTCAGCAGGTAAACTGGCGGGTAGCAAATTGGCAGCCCGTGTACACCCTTTCTAGTAACTTGAAGTAAAAAATTATCCCCATGATGTTCCAAAGAGGCAAAAAGCCTGCTTACACTCACTGCCATGTCTCAACCATGAAATGTAGCTACATGGTGTTGGAGATTTACCAGGGTCTGTAATAAGTGCATCAGTTGTTGCTTTCAGGACAGGAAGGGTAAAAAGAGTGGATTAAAAAATGTTATCTTCCCGTTTTCCATCTACCCCACTACTCCCCCACCCCCACACAAACCGCCAAAAAAAAATTTTAGAGCACCTATCAGGATCAGAACAGCGAGTTTTCATGATTGGGACACTTTCCTTCGTTAGTGCTCTTATTTAAAAGTTTTGATTGTAATTTCCTTATTGTTGCTGCTTATTTTGTGCTCTCAGGATCCGAATGCTTTCCCTTTGCCTACCTCCCAGGACCTTGCAGGATTCTGGGATCTCTTGCAGCTGTCAGTGGAGGATGTGACTTTGAAGTTCGATGAGCTTTTGCAGATAAAGGCTAATAACTGGAAATTGGTAGATGCTCCAGAGAGCAAGGTAGGCCCACATATGCCCTTCATACATCACCACTCTGCTGTTGTTAGTTTTATTGTTTGTTTACAGAATTTTAAAGTGGTCATAGATATACTTTTGAGGAATTCTACAACCACTGTAATAAAAATAAGATTCAACATATATTTTCTCATGAAATTCAAATCATGGTTGCAGGACAGATTTTGGTTAAAGTTTGCAAAGTTTGTGTCCCATGGGAGTGAGAGAACGATGCATAGAGAGAAAAATAAAAAGGATCAAAGATTTCTTGTAGGATATTCCAGACATGTTTCTCTTAATGAATACAATCAAATACTCAGCAGTAAAAAGGGTAATGTCTCCATGCTTATGATGTAAAAGAAGAAATTTGCTTTAAAATTGTATTTTACGATGGTTATAAATGGAAAATGCCAGAGACACCAACAATATTTGATAGACATAACCACTTAGAATGGTGCACCGTCAGGAAGATCAACTAACGCTATAATGCTCCGTCCCTGCAGGTAAAAGTATCTCAAAGTACTTTGCCTTAAGTAGGACAAGACAGTGGACAACCCAGCAGTAGGAGAGAAGGGAAAATGGGGAGGATTAGAATGGGGAAATCAAATTCACTGTTGAAGAAAGGGATTTTGAGGAAGCTTATGAAAGTCAGAGGGCATGGCAACTTCAAGGGAACTAGAAGGAAAGCTCAAGGGGACCAATGTTCAGCTGTTGAATGAGCACTGGCCATTGGTAGAGCAGAGAAAATGAAGGACAAGAAGAAACCCAATGAAAGAGTAGTTAAGGGTGCATGCAGGAATGTAAAGCAGGAAAAGATCACCCATGTAGGGTAAAGCAAAGTTATGATGGATTTGAAAGTGAGGACAATAAATTTGAAGTCAACCCAGTTGACCATATTGTGCCAGTGGGGCTTGCAGAGGATGGTGATGATGGGATGGTGGGTGAGGATATCCTTAATGACATTTTTCAGTTATGTGATAAACTTCTTCCTCCCCAGAAGAAGACACCTTTCCTGCACTCATCATATATTGGCAATACTGTGCCCACAAGCACCAGGAAATTAGTTCTGTGCCAGAAACTGGCGCAAGCTGGTCACATGTCTGGAACAAGCACCCAAAGATAGCCGCCTGAGACTTGCTGGTAATTGAGCCTTGGGCTTTGTTTCCATAAAACCGAGGAGCTGCAGGCATCCTGATGCTGACCACGGCCTGCATTACTGTTATGTAACCAGCAGGTGCACACCTGCTCCTCCTTGGATCCACATAAACATAAATAGGACACAGTAGGCCCAGAAAAACTGAACAGACCAGGGTGCTCCATCCAGTCTTTTCTGAATTTGGGAGCGAAATTCCAAAACAGGCTAGGACCTAGATAAGCATCTACAAGGGGCCTAATGCCTGTTTCAGCTGAAGCCCTGGACACCACTCAGAAGTTTGGAAGCTGGTGCATTCCCGGGGGAATTAGGCATGGGTCATTGCCTACAACAATACGTACCATGAACTCTCATTTCCTGCTCACAGAATGGGTATGATGAGAACCAATTTTCTCACTAAGATTTCTCCATCAGATTTAGTAAGACCAGGTGCCAAACCTTTGGACTTTTTAATGTCCAAGAATGAGTGCATCTGCTGTGCTGCTTCTACCTCCTCTGACCCTTCCTACATCTCCAAACCCTCACCCTTGCTCACTCATCCCTCAGATAGCCTTACTCCACAGTCTCTCTTCTATCAACCCTGCACTCCCATCAATAAATGTATCTTTTCACTGAAACCAATTAATTGCTCTCTTGACCCCATTTCATCCCAGCTTCTTACCATCCAATTTCCATTTCTCAGTCCCACAATGACTAACATAATCAAACCCTCCCTTTCCTCCAGCTCAGTCTTTACATCTTCCATACCCATTGTCATTGCTCCCCAATGCACATCTCGAACTGCCATCTTATCTCAAACCTTCCTTTCCTTTCTAGTTATAGAATATGTTAACTCATAACCACACTCACACCTCTCTCTCCACCTCCTGTTCTGAACATTCCAGTAAACTTTCACCCTACCCACAGCACTGATAGCGCATTGTCAAAATCCCCAGTGACATTACTATCCCTCCATATCCTTCTGTATCTCTGCCATTGACACTCTGAACTACTCCATTCTCCTCAACCAGTTCACCTCCATTGTGTAATAATACTTGTCCCTTTAGAATGTGAACTATTATAAGATTCACAGGACGACAAATAATATCCAAAGAAAACATGGGTTTTTATTATAACTTAACTAGAACATATAGACATACAAACAGTTACTGCGAGCACATCTAAACACATCTCATTCTGTCGGGCTCCACTCACAATTGCCTGGTCATGTGTGATGTGACCTCACTTCCTCTGGTGACCTTCACTTACAACCTTTAAGGTGGTCCTCTCTTAAAGTTGCCTCACAACACATTGTGTCCTGCTTCTGTTGCATTATAGATACTACATCATAGAAGTAATTTGAAATGCTTTTATGTCAATAGTATCTCACAGTTCTTTCCTTGACCTTCTCCTCTTCATCATTTACATACTACCCCTTGGTGCTGTTACTCAGAAGCATGTTGCCAGCTTTGAAATGTATGCTGATGACATCTGGCTCTACATTCCCACTTCCTCCATTGACCCATGACTGTTGCTATTGTCTCCAACTATCTGACATTAAGACCTGGAGAAGCCAAAACATTCTGCAGCTTAATTTTGACAAGACCGAAGCCAATTCTCCTTGGTTCCTGCAAATATCTAACTTCTTCCTGCTTCAACTCCATCTCCCTCTCTCATTGCCTCCAGAGTTTATTCGAGAGGTGGACGATCTTGCTGTATTTCTCAAACTGGAGCTCTGATTCTTCACCCATCCAGTCTATCACACGACCCACCTTGTTTCCCTTCTGCTTCTGTCCAACCTGTCCCCTTCGACTGCTGAAACCTTAATGCTTACTTTTATTTTCCAATGCTTTCATTGCTGGTCTCCTTGCTTCTACCATTCATGGCATATTACCTGGCTCATGGAAAGTGCAGATTGCAAAATTATGGCTGTGCTCCCCCACACTTAACTGATCTGCCCTTGAGGTAGTCCAAGTCCTCCCCATTCAGAAAATCTACCCACTGAAACCAAGTGGTAATGGAATAAATTAAATATGCTATTATGAAAAAGGAAGACTCCTGATTTTTGAACTACAATCCTGTGTACTGGAAGCTTTCAAAGCTGCTCATTCCAATACACTGAGATAATCAAGTAATTGAGATTAGAGCTCATTCCTTAGTGGCTCAGTACAACAAGGAGCAAGTATAGGATCTGATGACCCAAGCAAAGGGAGACACAGCATAAGCTGAAGGAGCAAGAGTAGGTGTTGATGACACATGGACAGGGAGATAGAGCACAAACTCAGGGATTCACCGTGCCAGCCCAAGAAGGAAGGAAAGGATAAGCAATACAAATAGGAGAAAAATGACAGAGAATTGTTTAATGGATATGAGACCAATGCTGGAGGGTACAGTTGATTTAGCTCATTACTCTGCACAGAATAACTTTATCAGGTCTAAGCTTATACCAGGAAAAGGGATGACATAGAGAATTTATTTTGCACTGTTACAAACCACAGTGGGCTGGATTTTGTGCAGGAGGCGGGGCTCTCAGCACCGGGCTGAAAACGCAGGGGAAAACCTTTTCATGCCCTCCCACCCCAAAGAACAAAGAACAAAGAAAATTACAGCACAGGAACAGGCCCTTCGGCCCTCCAAGCCTGCGCCGATCCAGATCCTCTATCTAAACATGTCGCCTATTTTCTAAGGGTCTGTATCTCTTTACTTCCTGCCCATTCATGTATCTGTCTAGATACATCTTAAAAGACACTATCGTGCCCGCATCTACCACCTCCGCTGGCAACGCGTTCCAGGCACCCACCACCCTCTGCGTAAAGAACTTTCCACGCATATCCCCCCTAAACTTTTCCCCTTTCACTTTGAACTCATGCTTTCCTTCATCGGACGGGGTATTGAGTACAAGAGTTGGCAGGTCATGTTACAGTTGTATAGGACTTTGGTTCGGCCACATTTGGAATACTGCGTGCAGTTCTGGTCGCCACATTACCAAAAGGATGTGGATGCTTTGGAGAGGGTGCAGAGGAGGTTCACCAGGATGTTGCCTGGTATGGAGGGCGCTAGCTATGAAGAGAGGTTGAGTAGATTAGGAGGATTATTTTCATTAGAAAGACGGAGGTTGAGGGGGACCTGATTGAGGTGTACAAAATCATGAGAGGTATAGACAGGATGAATAGCAAGAAGCTTTTTTCCCCCCGGAGCAATCCTCCGTTGCTTTATGCCAAAGTGTCCCATGCTGGCATCGCCGTCTCTTTAAAGTCGAGGATCCTGCCTCCCAGAGCTGCCAGCCAATCACTAGGCCAGCAGCTCAGCAGTAATGGTAGTGCCATTGGGAGCTGCAGAGGCCTTGGACCCAGGCCCAGTGCTGGAATCCCGGACCTCAGGTAAGTGAAGCAGGGTCACCAGGACCAGTCCGTAAGGTCCTGGCGAGGGGGAGTGGGGGGCTGGTCGTGCAGTTCAGGGGGAGGATGGTCCTTGTTGCTACAGTGGTTCCTGGTGGGAATCCTCCATGGGCCACAGATTGCCCATGGAGGAGGGACCCTTCCCCCAAAACTGCAGGGAGAGCGCATCATGTTACAAGCCGCCCTCCCACGTGGCGGAGGCCACCACCCCCTCCCCCACTGCTGGTAAGATCCCGGTGGCAATGAAAAGAGCCCTTAATTGGCTGTCAATTGGCCTCTGGGAAGGAAGACCGTCATCGGCCCATCCTGCTCCTGGGAAGATCACTTGGCAACGGGCCCCCGCCACCCATCGCGATACTCCATTCCCTGCGCCCCGCCCCCCTCTAGCCTCTGACCCCTGCTCGGGGTGGGGGGGAGGGCATAAATTCCTGGCCTATAGTTGGACAAAAGAAAAATAGGCAGAAAGCTGGATACCACCACTTAACAGTAAAAAGCTTCAGGCATTTTCACAAGTTGCTCAGTCATGGATTATGATAATGGTAAAATGAGTGATTTTGCTGCATTTAACTTTATGCCAGAAGCATTTAACTGAATAACTGAAAATCTTACCAACAGTTCAGGATTGTAATTACATGGATTTGATGATAGAAATGACAGATGTATTAATAAATCAAGCTCGAAGGGGGGAAAAGTGATGAATTAATAGTAAATAATTTTCTGGAAGTGATTCCAAGCAAATAGAGAGCCAGGACCCTTCATCAGATGGCTGAACAGGCCTCATCATTGACTGCATTCTGAGCAGCCAACTAAGTGGTGTGAAGTTCCACACTGGCCAACTGACCTAATTCACTGAGCCAAGGATCAGCAGCGCCCTGTCCACCCGAACAAGCACAGAGGGGCGATTCAAGGGGAATCAATTGTTTCTGGCTCGTCAGGGGCACTTGATAATGGGGTCTGCACCATAATTTTTCCTTGATGAGTTTGGCCTGTATGCCTTACCTGTTCAAGAGGACATTGCTGGGCATTATGTAATTCCAAAGTGACTCCTGGCAACGCAGCGGCCTGCCGACATCATCAGAGCGCTCGAAGCTGCGCACATCTGCAAATGGTCTCTTGCTCTCAGTGAGATGCTGCACATGCGCAGTCTACGTCTTGCCAGGACTAATTGGCACATATGCGGGAAAACGTTATCAGCTACTCACGCCCCTCACCCGCTTCCCCTACTAAGCTACTCTCCCCCACCCCACTGGCCGGTCTCCCCCCTCGGCCACTCGTTCCAGGCCGCGACCCTTTCTTCCCCTCCCCCCTCCTCCCCACCAGCCGCTCTCCCCCCCCTCAGCCACTCGCTCCAGACCTCGCCACTGCTCCCCTCCATTCCCCTTGGCCGATTGTTCCCCGCTCCTCCCTTCCCACCCCCCCCCCCCCTTCCCCAGCCACCCCGGTCTCCGGCCACTCACTCCTCGCTTGCACCCCACCTTCAGATGCTAGCTCTAGGCCACGCCTCTTCCCTCCTCTCGGCTACTCACTCCTACTTCACCCCGTCACCCCCTTGTGGCCCACCTTGCTTCATCGGCGGCGCGCAGAGAATGATCGAACATGGGAGCGAGTGGCCAAGAAGAACGAAGTGGCACAGGCTACAGCTAGCGTCTGGAGGAGTGGGGGAGGGGTGGAAGCAGGGAGCAAATGTCCGGAGAGCGGGGTGGCGGGAAGCGAGGAGTGGGAAACAATCGGCCATGGGGAAGGGAAAGGGGGAGCAGTGGAAAGGTCTGCAGCGAGCAGCTGGGGGGAGGGAGGGAACGGCGAGGCTGTAGCGAGTGTGAATGTGTGGATTGGGAGAATGGGAGATTGCAGAATGGAGGCGGGGCTGGGTTGGGGGGGTGGGGCAGAAATTCACAGAGTTATTTCCTCCATAAACGTCACGGTGTAAATGTTGACTTTACCATCCCATAGAAAATTGCTTTACATTCCAAATTTCAATGGCTGTATCATACCAGACATCTTCTGTCTTTGTCAAAAAAAAATCAAAACAGTTGAGCAGGAGACATCCAAGAAATGATACAAATGAAGTAATGGCAGCATGGAGTGGGGGACTGATGTGCATGGGATGGAGGCAGTGATGGCAAACTTTGAGGGGATTTTTGGGTTGAAGTTGTTTTTCTGTGATAAATTGAGCTGTGCCATCTTTAATCTTGGCAGCTGCCTGAATGTCGCAGACAGTGACGTTTCAGTGGAAGAGGCTGCATTTGCTAGTATTGCACTACCTAGTGGTTGCAGATTGAGAGCCTCAGTGGGTGTAGAATTGCTTCAGCTGGACAATTTCCAGATAGGGATCGGAGGCTTCAAAGACCTGACAAAGCATTCAGCACTGTCACTGGGCTATGTGAGGCAGCTTGTGTGAAGGGTAAATGAGGGCAGTGAAACAGCAGCTAAGCCACACCTATGTCCCATGTGTGACCCATGCCACATACCGCATGACACTGCGACAAGTGTAAAGCCAGAAAGTCTCCACATGCCCAATGAAAAGCTTTAACTGGAAGACGCTGACATTATTCCCAGGCAGTTCACCCAAGCAAGACACAGGGCAGGTCCTTGTAAGCACTGGATACATGTGCCAGTGAGAAACCACATTCCCAGGGAAGCAATGAGGTGCCCAGTAGAAGACATCTGTATTTGGAGTTTTGAAATAACTAGATTCAAATGTCCTTCACGACCTAATTTCAAAACTGAGAGAAGAGTCATTTATAGCTCCAAAATGCAGGCCAGGTTGCTTGATTTAGTTAGAATTTAGAATTAGTTAGGATATTGAGGTAACGTCTTTGACGTTAATAAAGTTGTCAATTATTTAAAACATTAGCCAATCCTGGGTAAAGTAACAAGCCTATTAGGAGAGATATTACCCAGATATGCACCCAGGCACAGTGGATCATCTGGGAACAACAAATAAATAAAGATCAGGTGGCTCAGAGGGTAATGAATAAAAAGGGAAATCAGAGTGGGTTCTGTTACAAGCATGCACTCTGATTACCCCATTTCCCAAAATGTTGGCATCTACAACCAATGTGCATTTGAATTTGATTTTAATTGTTAGCTCGTTATTCAGTCCTTCGTTTAGTCTTCTCTCAGTATCTTGATTTCAGTTGTTTATGATTTTAAATTAGGAGCATAGGAACATAGGAATTGCTATACATCTAGTTTGCCTTCTACCATCACGATAGTCACATGATACATCAGTAATGGGGTTGTTGACTAATCGTGGTAATTATTCTACACTGGAACCAGACATGATGTGAGAAAAACCGTGGTGATGGGAATTGTTGGAAAGCAAGGGCTGGATTTAGTCGTGCTGGCAAGGCTCCCGGCGCAAGGCCGAAAAGGTGAGGGGAACCCCACCAGCTTTTCAGAGCGCGCCCCCCCCCTCTCCCCCGCCAGCACGATGCTCAGGCACTTCAGTGCCCAGTGCCAGGATCCCAGTCCCTTTCATGGTGGGATTCTCGCCTCCAAGAGCTGCCAGCCAATAATAGGGCCGGCAGCTCAGTAGTATGAGCAAGCCACTGGGAGCAGTGGCCATTGCCAGTACTGCACCAGGCCTGGGAGTAGTCCCAGTACTGGAGACCCAGAGAGAAGGTGAGTGAGACGGGGTTGCTGGGGCCAGTCCAGCATGCGACCATAAGTACTGGGGTGGGGGAGGAAATGTTACGGGGCATTTGCCGCCAGGGGCCCGCAATGGACCACAGTTTGCCCACGGAGGAGGTCCCCCCCAAGCTGATAGAGCAGTTACCTCATTTTATGGGATGACCTCCCCATATGAGGGAAGGAACCCTGGCCCCGGCTTAATTCCAGCGGTGACAGGAAGAGGCCTTTAATAATAGGCCAAACAATAGGCCACTTAAGGGCCTGAGTTGGCCTTTGGGCGGGAAGGCCGTCTTCAGCCTTTCCCGCCCTGACTTCATCATGGTGTGATGGGAAGGCAATGGGCCTGTTGCACCTCCCGCCTCCCATTGCAATTATATGGGCACCCCTGCCTCCTAGCCCATCTCCAGGGGCCCATTAAATCCAGCCACAAAATTGCAAAGTCCTGTGCCTCCCAAGCATGCTGCACTTAATCTATTTCATGTCTCACTCTTGCATTTAAGCAGAGAATTTCCTGGGAGTAGTACAGAAATTACATTGCTCGTGAGAACATATGGGGAGGCTACAAAAGACTGTTCCCTCTTAAAGTCGAGTTGTTTATCAGGCTGTGGAAGAGATATGTTCTGAGGAGATACCTTAACTTCTTGTGGACTGATTCTATCTTGTTTTATGGAGTGTATATTTAATTTCTTGCTGGTTCTTACTTTTCCTTGTATTGTCTCATAATAAATAAATCTCACTATTACTTTTAGCCTGAATGCATGAGTCTCATGGAGTGATATTGACTGCCTTTTAGAGAAAATTGAGAACATGGTAGACATCCCACATGATCTCTATTGCATGGCTAAGGGATTATTGTTAGTCTTGTGGCACATTAACCCACATATACAAACAAAAATGAATGAAGCTTCCCCATTGTTGCAGATAGTAAATGCACTACTCAGTGTGAGTCTGACAAATACAGATTAATAATGTTCCAAATTCAACCTCCAGTTTGTGTTGATTTGGCTGATTAGCTTGGAAAGGGAGCAAGTCCATCAATCGGGCTCAGTATCGGTTCGGCAAAGCTAAAGGTCATTCCAGGTTGTCAGATCTCAACTTTATAAATGACTTTGCTAGAAAGTGCATGTCTGGATGTCAGTTGGGGACAGGGTTGATTTCAGCTGTGATCCCCACTATGGTCAAATAAGATGTTTCAATGCAATTAGGTAATCTGTTGCGAATACAATCTTGTCACAGCATGAATTAGTGTCTTCAAGGGAGCAAATTAGAATTAGAATTAGAACATTACAGCGCAGTACAGGCCCTTCGGCCCTCGATGTTGCGCCGACCATCTGACCTACACTATTCCGTTTTCATCCATATGTCTATCCAATGACCACTTAAATGCCCTTAAAGTTAGCGAGTCTACTACTGTTGCAGGCAGGGCGTTCCACGCCCCTACTACTCTCTGCGTAAAGAAACTACCTCTGACATCTGTCCTATATCTTTCACCCCTCAACTTAAAGCTATGTCCCCTCGTGTTTGCCATCATCATCCGAGGAAAAAGACTCTCACCATCCACCCTATCTAACCCTCTGATTATCTTGTATGTCTCTATTAAGTCACCTCTCCTCCTCCTTCTCTCTAACGAAAACAACCCCAAGTCCCTCAGCCTTTCCTCGTAAGACCTTCCTTCCATACCAGGCAACATCCTAGTAAATCTCCTCTGCACCCTTTCCAAAGCTTCCACATCCTTCCTATAATGCGGTGACCAGAACTGCACGCAATACTCAAGGTGCGGCCTCACCAGAGTTTTGTACAGCTGCATCATGACCTCGTGGCTCCGAAACTCGATCCTCCTACTAATAAAAGCTAACACACCATATGCCTTCTTAACAGCCCTATTAACCTGGGTTGCAACTTTCAGGGATTTATGTACCTGGACACCAAGATCTCTCTGCTCATCTACACTACCAAGAATCTTCCCATTAGCCCAGTACTCTGCATTGCTGTTACTCCTTCCAAAGTGAATCACCTCACACTTCTCCGCATTAAACTCCATTTGCCATCTCTCAGCCCAGCTCTGCAGCCTATCTATGTCCCTCTGTACCCTACAACACCCTTCGACACTATCCACAACTCCCCCGACCTTCGTGTCATCCGCAAATTTACTAACCCACCCTTCTACACCCTCATCCAGGTCATTTATAAAAATGACAAACAGCAGTGGCCCCAAAACAGAACCTTGCGGTACACCACTAGTAACTAAACTCCAGGATGAACATTTGCCATCAACCACCACCCCCTGTCTTCTTTCAGCTAGCCAATTTCTGATCCAAAGCTCTAAATCACCTTCAACCCCATACTTCCGTATTTTCTGCAATAGCCTACCGTGGGGAACCTTATCAAACGCCTTACTGAAATCCATATACACCACATCCACGGCTTTACCCACATCCACCTGTTTGGTCACCTTCTCGAAAAACTCAATAAGGTTTGTGAGGCACGACCTACCTTTCACAAAACCGTGCTGACTATCGCAAATGAACTTATTCTTTTCAAGATGATTATAAATCCTGTCTCTTATAACCTTTTCCAACATTTTACCCACAACCGAAGTAAGGCTCACAGGTCTATAATTACCAGGGCTGTCTCTACTCCCCTTCTTGAACAAGGGGACAACATTTGCTATCCTCCAGTCTTCCAGCACTACTCCTGTCGACAATGACGACATAAAGATCAACAACAACGGCTCTGCAATCTCCTCCCTGGCTTCCCAGAGAATCCTAGGATAAATCCCATCTGGCCCAGGGGACTTATCTATTTTCACTCTTTCCAAAATTGCTAACACCTCCTCCTTGTGAATCTCAATCCCATCTAGCCTAGTAGGCTGTATCTCAGTAATCTCCTCGGCAACATTTTCTTTCTCTACTGTAAATACTGACGAAAAATATTCATTTAACGCTTCCCCTATCTCCTCTGATTCCGCACACAACTTCCCACTACTATCCTTGATTGGCCCTGTTCTAACTCTTATCATTCTTTTATTCCTGATATACCTATAGAAAGCCTTAGGGTTTTCTTTGATCCTATCCGCCAATGACTTCTCGTGTCCTCTCCTTGCTCTTCTTAGCCCTCCCTTTAGATCCTTCCTGGCTAGCTTGTAACTCTCAAGCGCCCTAACTGAGCCTTCACGTCTCATCCTAACATAAGCCGCCCTCTTCCTCTTGACAAGCGCTTCAACTTCTTGAGTAAACCACGGAATTGTTTGGTAAAAATGAAAATGAATTAACATTGAGGAAAGGAAATAAAGCAGTAAGCAGGATATTGTACTTTGGTGATTATTTTAAAAATATTTTTGTTGATAGGATGAAACGAAGAGGATACCCCCTCCTATACCAAAGAAACCATCGAGAGGAAGGTTACCTGCGGCGCGGGAGAAGTCATTGGAACTCGCTGACAGACACAGGCAGGAAGCAAGAAAACGGCTTATGGCTGCTAAGAGAGCAGCTTCATATCGGCAAAACTCTGCCACAGAAAGTGCAGATAGCATTGAAATCTACATCCCGGAAGCCCAAACCAGGCTTTGAAATTGCACTGTGCCGCTTGGCAGGAGCCGGTCTTTAACTTCAACTTTACTTCTTATGTCCAAGGGATGACAAAGCCAGGCTATGGTCATAATTTGAATCCTGCTCTCTGGTCTCAGCACTAGCAAGCATTAACATTCCTCTTGTGTTCCTTTATGTTGTCACGGTGGACCAATTATATTTTCTTCAGTTTTTAAATGAAGCTGCGGTCTAATATATTTTGTGCAAAAGTTCTTTATAATGCATCCGAATGAAAGAACAATACGAAGAGAGTTCTGGTCAGATCCGAGAAGCATGCCGTTGTAAGCATCCTGCAGTCGTTTGAACTTAGTTTTTAACTTTTCTTTCATTAGGAAACTGCAGTTCACCAGGACAACATGCCAGACCTATGAGTTGGTGAAAGTTTCATCATTCAATTTCACTGGAATTATCTTTTCATGCTGGTACTTACCAGTGGTGTATTCTTAATGTGATACATTTTACTGAGGCATCGTGACTGTAGCTAAATTTGTCACTGGTCTTAGAAAATAGCTTTTTTATATAAAAAAAAATAAGATTTACACACAAAACTGTGAGAGCTCCAAAAATCTGAATCTGGGAGGGAAATGGTCTGGAAAGTGCTGAGTTCAGTCAGAATTTCAAATTATTCTACTACCCAGCAATTCCTTGTTGTTCATTACAAAGGACCTTTCTTACTGGGGATTGGGTGACACAATCATTGGAGAACTATCCCTTTATTTTTGGGACCTGGGTCTCAATCCAGCCCAGCTGAACAGGATGAAAGACTCCCCTCAATATTCCCCGCCCCCCCCCCCCCCCCACCCCACCCCACACTCGCCTGTCTGTACAAAAAAACTTCGTACTAGCGACGTGTGCACACAAGCTGAACTGCAAAAGTGCCAAATGTAAAAAGCAACTTCTCTGTCTTTCTCTGAAATGGCTGTAAGGAGCCTATGTGGAATGAGTTTTAACAGGCTCAACCAAGTTCTCAATAAGCAGAAGTCCACAGCACAAAACCTTGCCCATACCTTGGCACTCACAGCTGCTGAATTAGCAGGCCAAGCTGACGTGAAAAGGAAATTATTGCGGTGGTACATCTGGGGATGCCCTTCAGAGGTCGCTGATAAGGCAAGTTGCTGGGACGATGTAGAGGGAGGTTTGCTCTCCATCTGTCTGTTGGTGTATTTAATCTGGGAGTGAATGATACTGACAGTGGGTGGGAACAAAGAAGGAACAAAGTCCCTTCTGCAGCATTGACATCCCTCACCTTGAGCACAAAATCAATAATATATTAAATAATGTCAATTTAAAAAATATTATCACCCCCAAATTTGCTGGTGAAATCTGATGTATCCTGGACAGTGGCACTGCAGGATTAAGAATGAAGAAATAATGGTCAGAACAGTGCTAAAATGAGGAGAAGGAATTGCACCAAAAAGTATGGTGAAAAGTATTTGAGTGCAAGTGCTCAAAACAGGAGAGGAGCCATCGAAGGTTTAAGCCAATAGATCCAGACTGCTGATGTGGGGATGTATTCATGGGGACTGATGGTAGGCCTATTTGCACCTAGAAAGATTGAAAAGTTTTAAGTTGTGTTTGCATGTTAAGATAATTCTGACTTGCTGGAATGCATTAACCGAGAAAAATGTGTAATATGCAATAGGCTATGTAATGGCAAAACGAATGGGCTAAATTTTGTGGGAATGAATGCACAGTAATTTGGAATTCTTCAATAGCAAGTGGATAATGATATTAAACAGCATGGTAAGCAGGTTCCACTAATACATTGTAAATTCCAATTCTGTAAGGCAAGTCATGGGAGGGGGTGGCAGCATAGGGATTGCTGAAGTCCTTATCGCTGAGATTGCTATAATTTTGAGTAGAAAATATTCCTACTTGGTAGTTATCACTGGGACAAAGATTCTTATTGATGACACTGATTTATATTAAAGTCTTTCAGAGAACAGTGCAATTCTTGTCTGTATTGGAGACCTTCAGCTGATTTTTCTTCTTTGTCTTTGTACACCTGAAGTCGACAACTGGCTTCTGTATATAAAGAATTCTGTTGATGCAGAATCTTCGAACACTTCTCATGCATACACAGTACAGAGATGCTTGAAGGACCTTCTTGCAGGTTTTTTTAAAAAACTATATACTAGGGTACGAGCCATGTCCTTGTCTAATTTATGAATTAGTTGATAACATGGCAAGCTAATAATTGAGTGAAAAACAGAAAGTGCTGGAGCTACTCAGCAGGTTTGGCAGCATTTGCGGAGAGAGAAACAGAGTTATCGTTTCAGATTGATAACCTTTCATTAGAACATCAGGTCATCGACCTGAAACTTAATAATTCTGTTTCTCTTTCCACAGATGCTGCCTCACTTGCTGAGTACTTCCAGCATTTTTTGCTTTATTTCAAAGTTCCAGCATTTGGAGTATTTTGTTTTAATAACGGAGTTTTCCAGTTTACACTACTATTCCCAGATTCCAAATTTGGTTGGCATTCCAAAATTTGGCAGCCAATCTATTGACTCCATTCGATGAGACTGGAGTAATGAGTTTAAATTGAAAGCAGAAAATGCTGAAAGTACTCAGCAGTTCTGGCAGCATCTGAGAAACAGTGTTAACGTTTCAGGTCGATGACCTTTTATCAAAACTGGAAAATGTCAGAGTTGTAACAGGTTTTAAGCAAGTACAGAGGCAGGGGTAAAGGAGAGGGGAGGGGAGGGGAAGAAAGTACAACAGGAAAGGTCTGTGATAGGGTGAAAGGCAGGAGAGATTAAAGGACAAAAGTGATGACAGTGCAAGGACAAAGGAAATGGTAATGGGGCAAGTAAAGAAACAAAAGCTGGGTCTAGAAGAGGTGTAAATGGGAATAGCAGAATCATTACCAACAGTTGCTGTCTGAAAAAAATGGGGACAGAGGTTATGAGCTGAAATTGTTGAACTCAGTGTTGAGTCCAGAAAGTTGTAAAGTGCCTAATCAAAAGATGAGGAGCTTCTCCTTGAGCTTAAATTGAGCTTATTTGGAACATTGTTAAAGGCCAAAGACAGAGAGATCAGAGAGGGAGTGGGGCGGAGAATTAAAATGACAGGCAACTGGGAGCTCAGGGTCATGCTTGCAGATTGAATGAAGGTTTTCTGCATTTGGTCTCCCTAGTGCAAAGGAGACCGCATTGTGATCAGTGAATACAATATATTAAATTTGAAAGAAATACAAGTAATTAATTGTTTCACCTGGAAGGTGTGTCTGGAGCCCTGGGTGGTGGAAAGGGAGGAGGTAAAAGGGCAGGTGTAGTATCTTCTGCGCTTGCATGGAAAGGAGCCATGGGAAGAGGAGGGTGTGTTGGAGGTAATTGAGGAGCCAGCCAGGGTGTCCGGTCAGAACAGTCCCTTTGGAATGCAGAAAGGGGAGGGGCAGATGGTATTTGATGGTGATATCACTCTCTGGCGGTGGTGGATATGGCAATCCGTTGAATGTGGAGGCTACTGGGATAGAACCCTTTTGTGGTTCCGGCAGGGAGGGGAAGGGATGAAAGCAGAAGTGCAGGACATGGAATGAACACGGTTGAGGGTCCTATCAACCACAGTGAGGGGAATCCTCAGTTGAGGAAAAAGGAAGATCTATCAGAAGCAATGATATAGAAGGTGGCATCATCAGAACAGATGTGAAGGAGAAACTGGGAGACTGGGATAGCTTCCTTACAGCAAGTGGAGTGGATGGAATTGTAGTCAAGTTAGCTGTGGGAGTCCGTGGGCTTATAGTGGATATGGGTCAATATCCTATCCCTAGAAATGAAGACAGAGAAATCAAAGAAAGGAAGAGTTGGAGATGGACCATGTGAAGGTGAGAGAAGAGTGGAAACTGGAAGCAAAGTTGATAAAATCTTCCAGTTTCGCGCAAGAACGGGGAACGGTACTGATTCAGTCTTCAGTGTACTGGAAGAAATGGTGAGGGAGGAGACCTCATAACCTACAAAAAGGTGGGCATGCTGGCAAAGCTAGGACCCATAGAGGCACCCACAGCAACACCTTTTATTTGGAGGAAGTGAATGGAATGAAATGGGAAGCCATTCAATGTAAGAACAAGTTCAGCCAGGAGGAGGAGAGCGGTGATGAATGGGGACTGATTAGTCCTCCAAGGAAGAAATGGAGAGATCTCTAACTGTCCTGATGGGGGATGGAGGTATAGAGAGATTAGGCATCCATGCTAAAAGGGAGATGGTTATAGAGGGAAACTGGAAATTGTTAAAGAGGTGGAGGGCATAGGAAGAGTCGTGAATGTAGGTAGGAAGAGGCTGGACAAGGGGAGATAAAATAGAGATAAGATAGGAGGAAATCACTTCAATGGGGGAAGAACAGGTTGAAACAATGAGTCTACCAAGGCAGCCCTGTTTGTGGATCTTGGGACACCATGAGGTTGGAGGCTGTGGAGAGAAGATCTCCAGATGAGGTCGGTGACAGTCTTGGAAATGATGACTTGATGTTTGGTGGTGGGATCATGATCTGGAGGTGGTAACAAGAGGTGTCAGGGATTTGGCATTCAGCCTCTGCAATGTAGATGTCAGTATGCAAACAAACAGTGCCACATTTGTCAGCAGGTTTGATGCCAAAATTAGAGTTAGACCTGAGAGAACAGAGTGCTGTAAGTTCATAGGGAAGTAGGTTAGCGTGAGGGGAGTAGAACAAATTGAGCTGGTCAATGTCACGCAAGCAGTTCTCAATGTAAAGATCTAAACAGGGTAAGAGGCCAGAGGGAGGGGTCCAACTGGAATGAGATTTCTGAAAATGGGGGAAAGGGTCCACTGTGTGTGGGGAAGTCTCCTGACCAAAGAACTGGGCACAGAGGCGAAGGTGATGGCTGAAGAGCTCAGCTTCATGCCAAGCTTAAAATTCACTGAGGTACAGGCATAAGGGGATGAAGCTGAGGCTTTTGCTGAGGACTGATCATTTGGAGTCAAGAGAAATAAACTTCAGAGGGGATAGTGAAAACTCAGCCAGGGTGAGATTGGAAGAAGGGATGAGGTGAGAGGAAAGTGAAGGGGAAAAAGGAACCTGAGGGGTGTTAGTATCTATGAGTTGTCAAAGCTTGTGATTCTTGACACCTGAAAGGAAGAAAAAATGTTTTTAGTTAATCCACTGGATGAAGCGAAGAAAGAAATGGAACTGCTGATCAGGACATCTCTGCGATACAGTGAGTTGGTGCTGCTGAAGAAAGAGGTGGAGAGCATGCATGTGGCAGTCCATGGTATTGAATGTGAATCTCAGGATGCGGCAAGAGCAGTGGTTTGAACATCTTGAATATCGTGGGTGGATCTGAAACATGAATGGTCAGTTGGAATCCATGTGGAATAAGTCAGAGATGGAGACAGTTGCTGAAAAAAGAGATGTGGCTGTGAAAGTAAGTTTTGGTTGATACCTGATCAAACGGGAAGTGAAACCGAAAGCAATGAAGGTGACCAAGGTAAAGAAGATAAACAGAAATCCTGTCGGAGCTAAGAGTAGAACTCCTTCAAGGTGGGCATTCCTGGAAGAGATATGGCAGTGAATTAAACACTAATGCAAAAGCAATGAGTTTTGAGGATCAAATTTCCTTGTTTATACCCCATATTCAACACTGCGAACAAAAGAACTGAGATCATCTACTTCTTTATTGAATCTGTAATGACTTTTTGTCAAAACATTTACTTAGGAGCTGAACTCAGCTTTAAAAAGCAAACATTGAGTTATTTAGAATGTTAAACATCTTGACATACAAAGCCTTTATGACGCAGTGACATTCAAAGTTAGGTGTGTTAAATTCTTTGCCATTTGCATTAGATTTGACCTTTTTAAAATGGCTTTTTATTCTCAAATTGCACAATTAACTAATGTCATACATTATTCATCACTCTTTCAAGCCTTACTTTATTATGTCAGTAGGTACTGATTCTTTACTATTGACCCTACATGCTACAATTAATTACTGAAGCCAGGAAACAGTATGAAGTACTTAGAGCAAATAGAGTTTTCCAAAAAAAAAGAAAATTGCTGCTAACAGAAATTATGATTTTTGTTTGAAATTCGCATCCACATTGAATTAAAAATGTACACAAGTAAAAGGCTCAAATTAAGATAGCCCTTTTTATGCTGGCATGTAGAAATTAATTCTTGACACTGCGGGCACTGGCTGTAATTCGTCAGTGCTTTTAATCCATCTGCTTTTAAGAGGGGGAATTTACTGAATGCTGATGTGCACAATAAATGTAACAATGGAAGTCAATCTTCATTGGATGTCTGAACTGTACATTAAGTGCAGACCCAGGAAGGGTTAAAGACCAACACTCCAGCTGAAGAAGGGGCAGGATTTTACAGTAGCATCAAAAAATGTTCTCTCATTGAAACAAGTGGAACTGATTTGTAGGTGCAGTAGACATGCTCTGAATGTCAACTTATTGTTGATTAGATATCTTTGTTTTCATAGCATGTCTTCTCATTATTGATCTTTTTTATTCATTCATGGGATATGGATATCGCTGGCAAGGCCAGTATTTAATGTCCATCCCTTATTGTCCTTGAGAAGATGGCAGTCAACTGTCTTCTAGAACTGCTGTAGTCCATGAGGTGAAGGTACACCCACAGTGCTGTTTAGTAGGGAGTTCCAGGAGTTTGATCCAGTGACGATGAAGGAATGGGGCGATACATGGCCGAGTTGGAGGGGAACTTGCTGGCAGTGCTGTTTCTATGCACTTGCTGACCTTGTTCTTCTAGGCAGTACATGTCGCTGGTTGGGAGGCACTGTTGAAGTTGCTGCAATGTTTCTTGCAGATGGTACACACTGCAGTCACAGTGCGCCAATGGTGGAGGGAGTGAATGTTTAAGGTGGTGGATGGGGTGCCAATTAATTGGGCTGCTTTGTCTTGGATGGTGCTGATCTTCTTGAGAGTTGTTAGAGATGTACTCATCCAGGCAAGTGGAGAGTATTCCATCATGCTCCTCACTTGTGCCTTGTAGATAGTGGACAGACTTTGGTGAGTCAGGAAGCGAGTTACTTGCTATAGATTACCTTGTTTTTGATCTGTTCTTGTAGCAACAGTATTTATGTGGCTGGCCCAATTAAGTTTCTGGTCAAAGGTAACCAACAGGATGTTGATGCTGAGTATTCAGCGATGGTATTTCTGTTGAATATCAAAGGGCAGTGGTTAGACTGTCTCTTTTGGAGATGGTCATTGCCTGCCACTTGTGTGGCACTAATGTGCTACTTACTAGCCCCCGTCTGAATAATGTCCGGGTCTTACTGCATGCGGGCATGGACTGCTTCATTACCTGAGGAGTTGTGAATCATACTGAATGTTGTGCATCATGAGCGAACATCCCCACTTATGACCTTATAATGGAGGGAAGGTCATTGATGAAGCAGCTGAAGATGGTTGAATCTAAGACACTTCCCTGAGGAACTCCTGCAGTGATATCCTGTGGCTTAGATGATTGACCTCCAACAACCACAACCATCTTCCTTTGTGCTAGGTATGACTCCAGTCAGTGGAGAATTTTCCCTGATTCCCATTTACTTCAATTTTACTAGGACTCCTTGAAGTCACAGTTGGTCAGATGCTAAACTTGATGTCAAGGACAGTCACTCTCACCTCACCTCTGGAATTCTGCTCTTTTGTTCAAGTTTGGACTAAGGCAATAATGAGGTCTGGTGCCTAGTGATCCTGGAGGAACCTAAATTGACCTATTGGGGTTTGAAGTATTTAAGCACAGCACTGTAAAAATATTTTTCTTGTAAATGAATTCAAGATCCTTTGAAACTGCTGCATTGCGTGTGGCACGTTTCATTAACAGAGTGCTTTGGCAAGAAACACAACACAACCTTGACTTAAGCAACATGTGACTCACACCATGCCATTCCACAGTATGGGAAGGGCTGGGATGGGAGTGGTTGAATGCTACATAGTAAAGTCATGTGCATTTGAATACCATTCAACCATTCAATTTAACATGCAGTCTTTTTTCTCTTCATGGTGAACAAGAGGTCTCCCAAATAAAAACAAGAAATGCTGGAACCATTCAGCAGGTCTGGCAGCATCTGTGGAAAGAGAAGCAGAGTTAACGTTTCGGGTCAGTGACCCTTCATCGGAACTGACAAATATTAGAAAGGTCACAGGTTATAAGCAAGTGAGGTGGGGGTGGGGCAAGAGATAACAAAGGAGGTCTAGATTGGACCAGGCCACATAGCTGACCAAAAGGTCACGGAGCAAAGGCAAACAATATGTTAATGGTGTGTTGAAAGACAAAGCATTAGTACAGATTAGCTGTTAATACACTGAATATTGAACAGCAGCAAGTGCAAACCTGAAAAAAAACAGTGGGTAAGCAAACTGAACAAACTAAGATGAAATGAACTAAATGCAAAAAAAAAAAGATTGTAAAAAATGTGAAAAAGAACGCAAAATAAAAAAAGGAAGAAAAAAATAACTAAAAATGAAAGTAAAATGGGGGGCTGTCATGCTCTGAAATTATTGAACTTAATGTTCAGTCCGGCAGGCTGTAGTGTGCCTAATCGGTAGATGAGATGCTGTTCCTTGAGCTTGCATTGATGTTCACTGGAACACTGCAGCAATCCCAGGACAGAGATGTGAGCATGAGAGCAGGGGGGAGTGTTGAAATGGCAAGCAACCGGAAGCTCAGGGTCCTGCTTGCGGACTGAGCGGAGATGTTCCGCAAAGCGGTCACCCAGTCTGCGCTTGGTCTCCCCAATGTAGAGGAGACCACACTGTGAGCAGCGAATACAGTATACTACATTGAAAGAAGTACAAGTAAATCGCTGCTTCACCTGAAAAGAGTGTTTGGGGCCTGGGATAGTGATTTAATCATGCGATTGCAGGGGAAGGTGCCATGGGACGGGGACGAGGTGGTGGGGGTAATGGAGGAGTGGACCAGGGTGTCGCGGAGGGAACGATCCCTTCGGAATGCTGACGGGAAGGGAGGGGAAGATGCGACTGGTAGTGGCATCACGCTGGATATGGAGGCTGGTGGGGTGAAAAGTGAGGACAAGGGCAACCCTGTCACGGTTCTGGGAGGGAGGGGATGGGGTGAGGGTAGAGGTGCGGGGAATGGGCCGGACACGGTTGAGGGCCCTGTCAACCACAGTGGGGGGAAATCCTCGGTTGAGGAAAAAGGAGGTCATATCAGAAGCACCGTCATGGAAGGTAGCATCATCAGAGCAGATGCGTCGGAGACGGAGAAACTGGGAGAATGGAATGGAGCCCTTACAGGAGGTAGGGTGTGAAGAAGTGTAGTCGAGGTAGCTGTGGGAGTCGGTGAGCTTATAATGGATATTAGTAGACAACCTATCCCCAGAGATGGAGACAGAGAAGTCGAGGAAGGGAAGGGAAGTGTCAGAGATGGACCATGTAAAGGTGAGAGAAGGGTGGAAATTGGAAGCAAAGTTGATAAAGTTTTCCAGTTCGGGGCGGGAGCAGGAAACGGCACCGATACAGTCATCGATGTACCGGAAAAAGAGTTGGGGGAGGGGGCCTGAGTAGGACTGGAACAAAGAATGCTCGACATATCCCACAAAAAGACAGGCATAACTAGGACCCATGCGGGTACCTTTTACTTGAAGGAAGTGCGTGGAGTTGAAGGAGAAGTTGTTCAATGTGAGAACAAGTTCAGCCAGGCGGAGAAGGGTGGTGGTGGATGGGGACTGGTTGGGCCTCTGTTCCAGGAAGAAGCGGAGAGCCCTCAAACCATCCTGGTGGGGGATGGAGGTGTAGAGCGATTGGACGTCCATAGTGAAGAGGAGGCGGTTGGGACCAGGAAACTGGAAATTGTCAAAATGACGTAGGTCTCCCAAATACTTTAACAGACTTTCCATTTTCTGCCTTGTAAAACACAGCTGAAACAATTGAGATGCCTCACCTCAAGTAAAGAAACAGCAGAGCTATTGGTCAATGTAACCCTGTGAAAGAATAAATAGATGTTAATTTACTGTGATAAAACCAAAAACAAAATTATAACAAAAAGAAGCAGATGTGTCAGTTGAGAAATTCTATAGAGCATGTCCCTTATTCTTTCCCCACCAGAAAAATATGGTGACCAAATTATATCTAACAGGAGTCCTTAAGACCAGAACACAGATACATTTAGAAATTTGAACTGTTTTTAATAACACTCGTACTGAAAAAATTTAATTTGAGTGGTATTGTAAAATGATTTTCATCTCTACAAAAATCCATATAAATGTTCATATTGTTTCATATGGACTCATTGTAAAAAAAAAAGAAAAACATCATATTTATTGCCATCGACATTTAGTGAATGTCATTCCTAAATTACAACAGTGACTAAACCTCAAAGGTACTTAATTGGCTGTAGAGCACTTTGGGATGTCCTGAAGTCATAGCAGACACAACATAAATGCAAGGTCTTTTTTTCTTTCACCTCTTGCCATACAAAACCATTGCACAATCTGGAGCTTATTGCTTTCAGAGAATCTGCATCTATTTGGACATTGTTATTCTTCTGTGTAATAAATGAATCCTTCTATTCACATACTCCATGTCTGCAACTGTATTTTTCTGTGCAGAATTGCACTGTGGACTTCAAGAACTGGGACTGTTCAATCTGAAAACATCAAATGGGCCAAAAATTCAGGGGAGGGTGATTCCAAAACTGACGGTAGGATCACGCTCACTGGAATCCTCCATCAATGGCCCTGGAAGACTTTCTGGGGTCAGGCGGTTGTCCGCATTGTCATAACTGTGGAAGATGTCAGTGCCACTAGGGGCATGTCTAGATTTCCTGCTATGTTGTGGAGGTAGGCTGAGGCAGGGGGCAGGCGTCAAGGAGCCCCTGGAAAGATTACAGCTGCCCCCACACATTTAAGAATTACTGTGCTACAAAATGGATGCATCGCTTCGGAGAACCAGGCAGCGTCCCTGGCCTGGACCCTAAAATGTCTGCTGCTCACGGGCCTGATGTGCCTGGTTTCACAAGACAGGCCCCAACAATCCTGTGCCAGGCTTTTGAATGACCGGGCATGTGAGAAGTGCTAGCATAGGGAGTCCGCACCCCCGGGCCTCTACTTCATCCTGCAACAATGGCTCTGTTTGCGGTGGGCAGACGCTCCACTTCCACAGGGCCAGATGGAAATGCTGGGGCAAGGTTGGGAACAGACATCCAGAATGCCAGCAGATGTTCAGCCCTTTTGTGCTCATTTTATACCAAACATTGCACCGGTGGCAAAAATGTGCAGAAACATCGGTAAATGAATGTCGCTAAACTGGCCAAATTTTCCTACAATTCCACAAATGCAAATAACAGTAGGAATAGCAGCAAACAGAATTCCATATCAATATAAGGGCTCCAACAACATAGTCCTCAGTGCATTGTTATAGTCTCCAATTACAATGAATTTTGGACACCTCAGCAGCTGATGTGCAGTCATGTGTACGTAATGCAAGTCAGACAATAAGTACATCAAAACATATGTGAAATATTCAGTTCATAACCAAGCCAGAAGAGACCAGGAAAGTTCTAGCTTCGGTTCCTGAACTGTGTTGAATTAGCTGATCTCATCCAGGCCGGCAGTAGCAGTGTTGCAATTGGCCTTAGAATCCCAGTTTAGGGAGGGGGTTAATAAAAATCAGCCGAGGTCCTGTCTCACAGTTGCTTGCAGCAACCTCTACTGCCAGTATTCTCAAGTGGGTGTCAGGTGAGGAAAGGATTTGGTTCAACTGATCTCAATGGGATGATTCGGGACTTTACAGCCAGTCATCCAGAGTATCTATTCCTGACCAATGATCCCTGCTATAAAATGTGTGTGCGGACATTGGGCGTGAAGACAAAATCAGCCTCTGTAGCTTGGCCTCAATGATTGTCTGTTTACACCTCTGTGAAATGCACTATATAAATGCACATTGTTGTTGTACTAGAAGGTGACCAATGATGCTGGAAATGTCCCTCAGCAAAGAGTCAATGCCTTCAGGAGATGGGAAGGAGAAAAAAATTGATGGGTTGAGTAAAAAGTGGAAGTTTCTTTGTAAATCACACAATAGTGCCAATCACCGCCATCTGAATTAAGCTCGTTTTAAAACAATACATTTCAATACTTGAATTCAGTTTCCCAAGGGAAAATAATTATTGCAGTATGTCCTAATATGAAGGAGTATTTGGGATCATTAGGACATGAGGAGTTCTGGAGATAGATGCCATCCTTAGTGTAGTTTAACAGACTGACACTTCTTTTATGTAAAAGAGTGAAACAGAGTAACTCACTGCATTACTTGTGTATCAAAAGAGTCATTTGCCATTTATAATGAAATTCCTTCTTATTAAAACAACAATTGTATTGCAAATAGCAAATTATTGCTTATAAAAGCTAGAGGCTGGGTAACTAAATAAATGCAAGTGTATGCATCTTTAAATGATTCATAGCATTGTGAATGATACTGTTACTTTTTAATTCCATAAATTTGCTGTTTATTAACTCACATTAGCATGAAGTTTGTAAATGCATCATGTTTGGAGTATAGACAGTACCCAGCTCTCTGACCATTAATGTGCTGAGGATAAAATGTACCTTCTAGGCATCACTAATAATGAGTTAATCTGATGAGGGAGAAAGCTACATTGTTGACTGAGACATTTTCTATTTGTTGCAGAAAGAAAACCTGTTTAATGTATAGCAGGTGTCAGTCTCCTAATAGTCACCTATTATGTGATGCTGTGGTCAATACTGCACTAAACGCCCTTTCTCACCCACCCATGGAGGGATAGGTCACTGCTACCACAAATGGCCTCAACAAATTGCATCTATAAAACATCCCTTGAATTAACAAACATCTGAGTGATTTTTAAAAAGATTGTTCACCAAAGGCATTTCCTTTCCCTTCCTTGAAACCTTAATTTTTCAATAATATATTTTAAAACTTATTTAAAGAATAGCTGGCATTTCCTTTGTTTAGCTTCCAGTGCCATTCTCCCTACTGTTCCATTTGAAAGTTTTTGTTTCAGTAGAGCTTGGAAATATTTTTATCGTTTTCTTTTTAATTAGGTAAAGAGGAAGGGACTGAAATACTGAAGGATAAGGCTATTGTGGGACCGTGTTCTGATGTATATTTCATTAAAGCATTTTGTGAGAGCCTTCACCAGCTTTCTAAACCCATGCTTCTGTGTTGGGGCTGATTCCTACATTCTTGACTATGCTTGTCCTATTTGCTTCAGTTTACAAAAAGCAGTTGATCTCACTGACATTACATTTAAACTTGTGTTTTACACCATTTCACATTAAAGTCACTTATTGTACAACTAAACAGATGCTATTTTCTTATGCTACTAAGGTAGTGATTCTTCATCTCCAAACACAGGAAAGATTTCTGTTGATGCCTGGAAGGCACAGTATATGAGCACAAGGCCAAGTTGCTCTGGCACCTGGGTTCGATTTCAAAATGGGATGCGGAAGTCTCTTGTACTGATGCCTGCAGTTAGTTTTTCCAATCTTCCCCAGTTCCCAGTGAACATAAATCCACCATATAAACTTACACAGAACTGTGTTCATTCCCACGAAACTGGCAATTGCCCACTGACAGGCGATGAGATTGCCTGGCATTCGAAATCGAAATGTGGCATTTATATAAGTAGAGGATAGTTTTTCTGAGGTGGGACATCAGTGAATATTGCTGGATTGGGATACAGGAAGCTTAACCCTGTTGTATCTAACACATGCTAGGAGTGTTTAATATTCCCAATGGATGTGGAAAAGTATTGCATTATTCATTTCTCACAAGCACTGACATTCTTCACCATACTGCACAAAATCACCCCTTAAAAAAAATTACAGAAAACATTTACAATTTTATAACTATGTAACCAGTTCATCAACTGAGATTGACATTTCTTCATGTGCCACTTCTGGTGAAAGGTGCCTTTCAAGAGATTGCCTAACTGTTATTTCCTTTAATTGCAAGTGAACTGCTAAATATACTTCTCAATATACTACAATACTTTTGTGCTGTGATTATTCTGTTTTCATGGAAATATTTGCTTTGTTAAAAAAAATAATTTGGTTGTGTCCACTATGTTGATGTAAATACATTACATTTAAGAGGAAGATAGTGTAAATATACTTCAATCTATTGCTGCCTCTGACACCTTAGCAGCAGTCATTCTAAGTTGACCTGTCAAGTGGGAAATTAAATGGTTTCGGTCGTCTGCCTGTTTTACACGCTGCCAGAGTTTGCTCTCCATTGATTTCTCTGGGAAGTCAAATCAGATGTCCTCTAAAATAGGCAGGTTAGGTTGAACAAATAAAACCTCTCACAAATAACTGTACAGTAATGTTGTGCTTTCAGTCTGGATATGGGAATGTGAGTGAAATGGAACAAATATCTACTATTAAATCATTACTTCATGAAATATTAATATGCCACAATATACCCATATGGATATAATCTATTAGACCAGTGACAGTGCTTATAAATATATTGAAAATTGTCTTATGTAAAAGAAATGTTTAAATAAATGTACAGGATAGATTTTGTGACATAAAATTTTAGATTTGAATTTTTATTGACTGACAAACTCTTTCCTTCTTTCTGTCTGCCTGTCTCTCAGTCTGTTTGTCTGTTCACTGGTCGGTCGGCCTGTCCGTTTATCTTTGCAACAGTGGATTCATCCCTGAGACGAGATCCTTTGGTTTTTCACCAAACCACCTGACTGTTCCCTAATTATCAGACCTGGGATCTTGCTAGAAATAAACTGACAAAACATGTTTATGCTGTGGGGTCCTTGGGCCCGATTTTAACTCTGTGCAAGTCAGTGGGTTTTGAATGAGTTAAAATCTTGGACCTTGTTTACAACAGAAATAAGTGTAGAATATACAGTTTAAATGTGCGGCTTGCTTGCCTGTATAAGAAAATAAACGTTGGGAAAAGAATTTAACCAAAATGTCACCAGGTACAGCAGCAAGTCTGTGTTATTATTAATTAAGAATAATGCACATTGTGTTAAGTAGATTGGTTTGTTGAAGGCTACATATCATCTGATTTGATTTTCGTAACAATCCAGGGATGAGAATACTGGCAAAATAGTGCTGATGAAACATGGGTCTGTTAACTAAATGCATCAGCAATATACTCAAATTGTATTGTGGGCATTCATAAGAGATGACTGTCTGATAAAATAAGTGATGCAGTTTGCCTCGGCATTAAAATATTACATAAACACAAACAGCAACTTAATTATTTCTCACTTGACATCAAATGAGAGAAAATCATTTTTATTTATTTCAGAACATGAGTACACATGAATAAACATATACATTTCTGTTTGGTCTTTTCCATCCATTGCTTTTATTTATTTTTCTGAAAGGTTCTCCTTGTTTTTAAATTCCTATCCTCCCTCACACATTGATATTCGCTGTTCAGAGGCCTGTTCCTAAATCTCTGCCAATGCAACTCTGTGATTGGTGGCGAGAAGAAAGATGAGTGAATGGCACACTCACTGACTTGTCTACACTTTACACTTATTGCTCCTCCTGATGTTAGGAAGACATGACGAGCTCACAATGGGGGAGACTTTCAATTGTCAACCACCTGTTTCTTGCCTGAAAGAAAATGGTTTCACTGGCAGTTGAAATTTGCTGGGAATTTTGTGCACCCATTTAGCTGGCTCATTTTCCTCCTCACCAGACCAGCAAGCTAATGCTTGCTGAGAAAATGTTCATGAGATCTGAAGCTAAAGGTGTTTGGGACGCCCCAACTACAGTATTGAGTGGGTGCTATGGGCGCTCCCTTTTAGCACCCGAACTGAAAGTCCCCTTGCATGAGGCCACTGTGTGGAATCTGGGGGCACAAACCTCATCCTATTGATTACCAACATTCCACAGAATTAATATGTTGTGTATCTGTTACATAACGGGCTGGATTTTGTAGGTGTTTGCATTAGTTTAAATGCAACCCACAGCAATCTTGCCTTCAGTTCCTAATCTTCAGCGTGGCTTGTGGCACCCACGTGCCTTCACTTTCCCATCCAGTGAAAGCTGGCGCAACTGAGGTGGGGAAGGAGTCAATTCTGATTTTTGTATAGGGAAGTGGGGAAGGGGACAACTCTGCATTTTGTTGAACTGTCTGCAGGGCTGGCAGCCTTTTAAAAATGGTGCCTGCACCTGCTTCCGCATCAGGCGACCCTGTGAATGGGGTCGCTAATGCAGCCTCCACCACATGATTGGGGGCGGGGGGGAGGGCACACGGCCACCGTGAATATGTTAAGTGGCCACCTGCTGCGTAATCGCAGCGGCGCTGCAGCGCAGGTCTGTGGGGGGTGGCCACCATGTTCCGTACGACTACAAAATCCAGTCCAATGTAATTGATGCACTGAATATTGGATTATAATGATGTAGACACATTTTAGCAATGGAATTTTGAACTGCTCATTATTTTATGGATGAAAATTGAAGGAGACTGGGCTTTTACACTTCTTGGACCTGGGCTTGAATCGCATCAAGATAGATGGGATGAAAGTCTTCCTTCTGTGAGGGTCCTAAACAAAATACATTTGGGCAATTACAATCCACTTTCGAGCATGCATGAGTGCAGAACGCAGAACTGTTCATTTGGTACAAATTTGGCAATGTTGCCTTCAGGGTGACTTAATGCTATGAAAGTAACACTACCTGGTCAAATATAAATCAAAACAACAGACACCCATCTCAACCTGAAATCTTGTCATGCAAACTGCCTGATTATCCTCAATTCTCCTGTCAAATACATACTCTTGTGCAGTTCGAGTAAAAAGTAATACAATGGATCTCAGTACAAAGAGATCCACAATACACAAGTTTGAGCTCATAACTGTCATGAAATGGAGCTTTTGAAAGGGAGCTTGCATTTTTCTGTTGACGCAGATGTGGCATTTTAGTTCCCTGGAAAGGAACAGTTTCCATTTCGGGTGCATTGTGCCACTATCAAGCATTCTCAGGGCAGGTATAGCAGAGCATTGATGAAGCAACTTTTTTTCTGGTCTGTCACAACAACATGCATGAAACCCAGCCTCAGAAAAGCATCAAGGTTTTCCAAACTATTTACTGGCCTAGGTGTTTCCATCGTTGTTATTAAACCTGTATATAAAATATACATGATGCAGTGCAAACAGAAATTTGCATAGTTTAAAAAAAAAACTGAACAAAGCTTTTTTATTACAAGTCCGCAAAGTTCAACAGGAACTAGAAGAAATATTACAAATAAAAATTGAAAAAAGTTGTTTAAAAGTATTTCCGCAAGATAATGTTTTTTGTGAAATTCTCTTAGCTTTTATAAAATGCTGAATTAAAAGCAGGTATATGAAACGATTGACACAGCATGCTACCTAATTGGTTTAGCCTATCTTTCCTTTGACTTCTCACTGGCAAAGCTTTCTGATTTTACTATCAATTTCCTGACAATTGAACCACATATCTTCCCACAAAAAAAGGAAAGTCATTCTCAACATTGTCACTTGCTGGCAAGGAGCTTCACTGCTGTAATTCACAATGATTTATCTTTAGCCTATTTTTCTTGTTGCAGTTTTTATGCATTGCAGTCTATGATGTGACTCCACTTGTATATAGCGATATCTTTGAAGATAGTCTAACTGAAAAGAAGTCTTTTTGAAAGTGTATGTATAAATAATGAGAGTGTGTGAATATATATATGATGGAAAAAAATATTCAAGTATACCAGATATGCCCACTTAATTTTAGTCTTCTAGCGGTACATTTGTGATTCTGTTAAAAGTAGTACCAGCATTAATAAGCTTCTTCTTATGCCGGTCCTTCCTACTTCTCTGGATACAAAACTGTGACGATAATGGTTATTCCCTCAAACACTGCCACCACTGTAATACTCGTCTTCAAACAGTATCTCTATATCCAAAAAAAAGGATCATTGTGTAGGTAATATTTTCAAACACATTCCTTTCTGAAATGAACTATATGTAGATATACTTAATACTTGAGCCATTTTCTTTGAAATTTCAGATATATGATTAATCTGCTTAATGTAAGCTATTGGAAATTTAGACAATGTACACTGTGACATGTTTATTTCATGAGGATGTAATACTAGTGATGTTGTAAGCATTTTTCTATTATACTATTTTAAATGAATCTGGTTCCATTAGGAATTTTCTTATTTTGCCTTTCATCTTCCAGTCTTCAGCCACAGTAAGTACAGAAATATTGGACCAGTGCAAGTATAATAAACATCACCAGTGGAGCAGTTATCAGAGAGGTTATGGGTACTCTCTCAGACAAGGAGAGGTAGATTTACATCTTTACTGTCTGGTCGTTAAGCAAAGTACAGAGAGGTAAAGGGTAGGGGGAATCACATACCAATAACAGAACACTCCAAATTTTCTTTCCATTTACATTACTGCTGCCTGTATCCTAACTCACACAAACTCACCCTCACCCATCACCCCTGTGCTCGCTGACCTACATTGGCTCATCGTCCAGTCACACCTTGATCTTAAAGTTCTCATCCTTGTTTTCAAATCCTTCTATGACTTTACCCCTCTTTATCTCTGTAACCTCCTCCAGCACGACAACCCTCCAAGATCCCAGTGTTCCTCCAGTTCTTATGTAACCCCAATTTACATTGTTCCACCATTGCTGGCCATGCCTTCAGCTGCCTAGGCCCTAAGTTCTGGAATTCCCTGCCTAAACTCTTCATCTCTCTTTACTCCTTTAAGACGCACCTTAAAAACATAACCGTTTTGGTCACTTGTCTTATCGCACTCCTATGACACACCCTGGACATTTTAATACATTAAAGGTGCTATGTAAATACAAATCCTTGTTGTTGTAGTTGTTGTTCTGTAATAGATGTGTTTCTCTAATCCACTCAATTTTCCTCTTGCGCTCCACCGATAAAGGTGTAAAGCTACCCTGTAATATTTTACTTTATTAAAGGGTTGGAACTTTGACTGCTGGGAAGTGAGACAGAGCAAATGACTGTGCAGAATTTCCGTCGCAATTAAATCACATGCGACAAAATGCAATGCTACAACATGATTTGTATCACGTTAAGTAAACAATGTTTGGTAAACACAAGTAAAAGATTTGGGAAAAGTTGACTTTTCAAAGACATTGATTAACAATAAAATAATGAATATGTTAATTACATTCAGACATGTGCAAACTGATCTGTTTTAGACAGGGTCATCCATAAAGCCTGGTTATGTTTAAACCAAGCTACGTTTGCCTCTCACCTGTATTTACACCACTGTTTGGTTCTCATATGGTAGGCCAACACCAAAATAGGAGCTCGCTACTGGTGCATATTTGGTACATTATGATGCAAACTGTGAGCAAACCTGAACTAGTCCCATGTATCAGCATATTTATGCTATAATGCTGTTTTGCATCAAAACTGATGTTCATGTATTTAACAGCAAGGTACGTCAGCCAATAATATTTGCTGTTGTCCTCTTTTGTCCAGGCCGATGAATAGGGTTGGTAAGCTTAGTGTGAGCAAGACGTCTACAAGCCACTCCACTTCTCCCAAATTTAGGAGGGTACCTAAATCTAGCACAGGTGGAGCAGGAAACAAAGATTGGCCAGGAAAACAGTGAATGAGCAAAGCAAGCCTTCAAGGCTGAGTTACCTCTGGTGTAAACCAAGCATCTTCCTATAAGGAGGAAAGATCAGGCATCCAAACTGGAGTGCTGTAGATGACAAAGAGTGATTAAAAAAAAACAGAAAAAGGAGGTTCATGACAAATGTCAGGTACGGAAAATGGAAGAAAACCAGGCAGGGTGCGGAGAGTGCAGGAAGAAATCGAAAAAGGATATAAGAAGAGCAAAGAAAGAGTGTGGGAAGAGTTTAGTGGGTAACAAATAAGGGAACCCAAAACTCTTTTATTAACTTAAAAAAGGATAGTTAAAGGAATGTTGGGGTTGATTAGGGACAAAAATGGAAATCTTCTTGTGGAGGCAGAAGGCATGACTGAGTTACTAAATGAGTTCTTTGCATCTGTCTTCACAAAAAAAAGGATGAAGTCAACATTATCATAGAATCATAAAATGGTTACAGCACAGAAGGAGACTATTCGGCCCATGTTGTCCATGCCAGCTCTCTGCGAGAGCGACTTAGCTAGTCCCATATCCCTGCCCTTTCCCTGTACCCTGCAAATTTTTACTCTTCAGGTGCTTATAAAATTACATTTTGAAATTCATGATTGAATCTGCCTTCACCACACCCTTAGGCAGTGCATTCCAGATCCTAACCACTGCATAAAAATGTTTTTTCTCATGTCGCAGTTGATTCTTTTGCCAATCACTTTAAATGGATATCCTCTGGTTCTTCACCCTTCTGCCAAAGGGAACAATTTCTTTCTAACTACTCTGTCTGGACACCTCAAGATTTTGAACAACTCTATCAAATATCGCCTCAAACTTCTCTTCTCTAAGGAGAACAGCCCTAGGAGAATGGTTTATCGATCCTGAGGAAACAAACAAGCAAATGTAGCTGGTCTCTGCATCCAGAAGTGACAGTCTCATTGTAGCTGATCTTTGCACCTGGAAGCAACAGCCTCCTGTCCGTTTGCTGAGTCTTCTCTCTTTGGCTTTTGCCTCCTTGAATTGGCCGAGGTGCTGGTAGTGTCTTCCGTCCTTGGGGTCCTCAGTCTTCTTGAGCTAACCAAAGTGTTAGGCCGGAGCCAGCATGGAGCCTCCTTGAGAAACTCTGTTTCATCTGAAGAAGATTTCTCCAATCTAACCACATAACCAAAGTCCCTCATCCCTGGAATCATTTTCATAAATCCTTTCTGCACCCTTGCTAAAGCCTTCACATCATTCCTAAAGCACAGAGCACAGAATTGGACAAAATGCCCCAATTGAGAGCAAACCATTGTTTTATAAAGGTTAAAATAAAAGCAAAATACTGCAGATGCTGGAAATCTGAAATAAAAACAAGGCATGCTGGAAATACTCAGCAGGTCTGGCAGCATCTGTGGAGAGAGAAGCAGAGTTAACATTTCAGGTCTGTGACCCTTCATCAGAGGTGAAGGTTTTGTAATTGATGCCTTTGTTTTATTCGTTGTTGGGATGTGAGTGTCGCTGGCAAGGTCAGCATTTATTGCTCGTTTCTAATTGCCCTTGAGAAGGTGGTGGCCTTCTTGAACTGCTGCAGTCCATGTGGTGTAAGTACACCCACAATGCTGTTAGGGAGTTCCAGGATTTTGACCCAGTGACAGTGAAGGAACAGCAATACCGTTCCAAATCAGGATGGTGTGTGACTTGGAGGGGAACTTGCAGGTGGTGGTGTTCCCATGCATCAGCTGCCCTGTCCTTCTAGGCAGAAGAGGTCACAAGATTGGAAGATGCTTTTGAAGTAGGTTTGGTGAGTTGCTGCAGTGCATCTTGTAGATGGTACATACTGCTGCCACTGTGCACTGGTGGTGGAGGCAGTGAATGTTTAAGGTGGTGGATGGGGTGCCAATCAAGCAGGCTGCTTTGTCTTGGATGGTGTGGAGCTTTTTAAGTGTTGTTGGAGCTGCACTATTCCAGGTAAGTGGAGAGTATTCCATCACACTTCTGGCTTGTGCCTTGTTGATGGGGGTGGACAGGCACTGGGGAGTCAGAAGATGAGTCACTTGCTGCAGAATTCCCAGCCTCTGAGCTGCTCTTGTAGCCACATATGGTTGGTCCAGTTAAGGTTCTGATCATTTGTAACACCCAAGATATTAATGGTGGGGGATTCAGCGATGGTAATGCTGTTGAATGATCAAGGGGAGATGGTTAGATTCTCTCTTGCTGGAGATGGTCGTTGACTATGTGGCGCAAATGTTAGTTGCCATTCAGTTTATAAAGCTCAGGATCCCATATGTCTTTTTAACCACTTTCTCAACCTGTGCTTGATTTGTACACATATACCCCAGGTCTCTGTGTTCCTGCACCCCCTTTAGAATTGTACCCTTTATTTTTTGTGCCTGTCTTCATTCTTCCTACTAAAATCTATCACTTCATCCTTCTCTGCATTAAATTTAATTTGCCACGTGTCTGCCCATTCCACCAGCCTGTCTATGGCTCCTGAAGTCTATCACTATCCTCCTCACAGTTTACAATATTTCCAAGTTTTGTATCATCTACAGATTTTTAAATTGCGCTCTGTACATCCAAATCTAGGTCTTTGTTTATATTAAGAAAAGCACTGGGCCTTGTACTGACCCCTGGGGAACCCCACTGTATACCTTCCTCCAGTCCAAGAAACAACTGTTCACCACCAGTCTCTGTTTCCTGTCACACAGCCAGGTTCGTATCCATGGTACCACTTTCCCTTTTATTCCAAGGGCTTCAACTTTGCTGGCAAGCCAATTAGGTGGCACTTTATCAAACACCTTTTGGAAATCCATATGCTTCATCAAAAAAGTCAATTAAATGAGTTGAACACATTTTGTCTTTAACAAATCCATACTGGCTTTCCTTAATTAATCCACACTTGTTTAAGTAACAGTTAGTTTTATTCCAGATTATCATTTCGAAAGCTTTCCCACCATTGAGTTTAAACCGACTATCCGGTAGTTGCTGGGATTATCCTTGCACTCTTTTTTGAACAAATTTACAATTCTCTAATCCTCTGGCATCATCCCTGTATCAAAGGAAGACTGGAAGATTATGGCCAGTAGCTCTGCAATTTCCACCCTAACTTCCATCAGCATCCTCGGATGCATCCCATCTGGACCTGGTGACTTAACAACTTTAAGTACAGCCAGCCTTTCTAATACAATTGAGCAATGAGGCAGGTTTAATTAGTAATTTCATAGTAAAAGATCCTCTGGGAAAAAGCAATCATCATACAACTGAATTCCATATTAATTTTGGACAGGACATGCTCCAGTCCCAAATCAGAACCTTAAATGTAAACAAAGCCAATTACTTAGGTATGAGGGCTAAGTTTGATTGGGTAAATAGACTAAATGTATGGTTGTAAATAAACAGTGGAAAACATTTAAAGAAACAATTCAAAATGTTCAATATGCATTCCATTGAAAAACAAAAACTCAGCAAGAAAGATCCATCTGTTGTATACTAAGGAAGTTAAGGACAGCATTTGATAAAAAGAAGAGGCTTATAATGTTACAAAAAAAAGTAATAAGCCTGAGGACTGGGAGTGTTTTAGAAAACAGCACAGGGTGACCAAAAAGTTGATAAAAAGGGAAAAATAGAACACGAGTAAATTAGCCAGGAATATAAAAACAGATTGTAAGAGCTTTTACAAGAATATAAAAAGGAGGAAAGTAGCTAAAATAAACATTGGTCCCTTAGAGGCAGAAACAGAAGATATTATCATAAGGAATGAGGAAATGGTAGAGACATTGAACAGATATTTTGTGTCTGTCTTCACAGTAGAAGACACAAATTACATACCAGAAATAGAGGGTAACCAAGGGACTAATAAGAATGAGAAATTTAAGGTAATTAATATCAGCAGAAAAAAAGTACTGGAGAAATTTAAGGGACTAAAAGCCGACAAATCCCCAGGACACGATGACCTACATCCTAGGGTTCTAAAAGAGATAGCTGCAGAGATAGTGGATGCACTGGTTATGATTTTCCAAAATGCCCTAGATCCAAAACAGTCCCAGCAGACTGGAAGTTAGCAAATGTAACACTGCTATTCAACAAAGGAGTGAGAGAGAAAACAGGGAACTACAGACCAGTCAGCCTGACATCAGTCATCAGGAAAATGCTGGAATCTATTATTGAGGAAGTTTTAACAATGCACTTAAAAAAATCATAGTATGGTCAGAGTCAACATGGTTTTACAAAAGGGGAATAATTAATTTGAGTTTTTTGAAGATGTAACTACTAGGGTAGATAAAGGGGAACCAGTAGATGTAGTATATTTGGATTTCCAAAAGACATTCAATAAGGTGCCAAAGAAAAGGTTAATATACAAGATAGGGGCACATGGAGTTGGTGGTAACCGCATGGATGAAGGTCTGGTAACGGACAGGAAGCGGAGAGGCAGAGAGTAGGGATAAATGGGCATTTTCAAGTTGGCAGGCTGTGACTAGTGGAGTGCCACAAGGATCAGAGCAGGGGCCTTAGCTATTTACAATCTATAGTAATGACTTAAAAGAAGAGACTGAGAATAACGTATCTACATTTGCTGACGATAGAAAGTTAGGTGGGAATGTAAGCAGTAAGGAGGACACAAAGAGGCTGCAAAGAGATATAGACAGGTTAAGTGAGTGGGCAACAAGCTGGCAGAAAGATTATAATGTGGGGAAGTGTGAGGTTATTCACTTTGGCAGTAAGAATAGAAAAACAGAATTTTTTAAAAGGTGTGTAACGTTTAAATGTTGATGTTCAGAGAGACTTGGGTGTACTTGTACAAGGAATACAGAAAGTTAGCATGCAAGTACAGTGAGCAATTAGGAAGGCAAATGGCATGTTAATTGGCCTTTATTGCAAGGGGCTTGGAGCATATAATAAGGAAATCTTGCTACTATTGTATACGGCTTTGGTGAGACCACACCTGGAATACTGTGCACAGTTTTAGTCTCCATACCTGATAAAGGATATACTTGCCTTGGAGGCAGTGCAGCGAAAGTTCACTAGATTGGTTCCTGGGATGAGAGGGTTGTCCTAAAACAAGAGGCTGCATAAATTGGGCCTATATTCTCTGGAGTTTAGAAGAATGAAAGGCGATCTCATTACAACATACAAGATCCTGAGGTGGGGTTTAACAGGGGAGACACCGAGAAGTTGTTTCCCCTTACTGGGGAATCTCAAACATAGTCTCAGGTTAAGGAGTCAATCATATAGGAATGAGATGAGGGGAAATTTCTTCACTCAGAAGGTTATGAATCTTTAGAATTGTCTACCCCAGAGAGTTGTGGATGTTCCATTGTTGAGTATATTCAGGACTGCGATCGATAGAATTTTGAACTCTGAGGAAATCAAAGGATATGGGGAGTGGGCAGGAAAGTGGAGTTGAGGTAGAAGATCAGCCATGATCATATTGAATGGTGGAGCAGGCTCGAGGGGCCGCATTCTCCACATCATGGAGTAAATGGTAATGATGATAATTGCCAGAAAACTTTTCTAAATCCAAATCCTACACTAAACTGCTTAGAAAAGGATTCTCCATGCTTAATCCAGAAACAATAAATTGGCCCTAGTGCCCTTTAGATTCATTCGCCGATTCAACTTCACTGAATCGATAACCTGAAGTCCTCTTCTGCTGAATATTGATTTCAGCATCAAAAGGCACATAACAGACTGATTTGGAAAATAGAAGCACATGGTATTAAAAGGATAGTGATAACTTAGGTACATAATGCTGTAAGGGATAGGGGGCAGAGTAAAGTGGTGAATGGATGTTTTTCTGACTGGAGAGAAGTATTCAGTGGAGTTCCCCCTAGGTTCGGTATTAGAATCATTGCTTTTCTTGTTGTATATAAGTGATCCGGACTTGGATATAGGAAGTACAATTTCAAAGATTGCAGATAATACAAAATTTGATAATGTAATAAATAGTGAGCTGGACTGTAGCAAACTTCAGGAAGAAATAGACTGGTGAAATAGGCAGATACCAGGCAGCTGCAATTTAATGCAGATAAGTGTGAAGTAATGCAACAACATAGAGAAACAACATGGAAAGTCTGTATAATCTAAATGGTACTATTTTGAGAGGGATACAAGAACAGAGGGACCTAGGGTGCATATTCATAAACCCTAGAAGGTGACAGGGCAAGCTGATAAGGCAGTTAAGAAAGCGTACTGGATACTTGGCTTAGTAAATAGGGACATTGAATACAAAAACAAGGAAGTCATGCTAAATTGTGACAATCACTAGCTGGAGTATTGTGTACAATTCTGGACACCACACTTTAGGAAGGATGTCAAGGCTCTGGAGAAGGTACAGAGACGTTTTACCAGGATGATACCAGGGATGAGGGAGTTCAGTTATGTGGAGAGATTGGAGAAGCTGGGATTGTTAGCTTTAAAGCAGAGAAGGTTAAGGGAAGTAAAAGCAAAATACTGCGGATGCTGGAAATCTGAAATAAAAACAGGAAGTGCTGGAAATGCTCAGCAGGTCTGGCATCATCAGAACTGACGAAGGTTAGAAATGCAATAGGTTTTAAACAAGTAAAGTGGGGGTGGCGGGGGAAGATAACAAAAGGGAAGATGTGTGATAGGACAGAGGGCCGGAGAGATTAACTGACAATGTCATGGGACAAAGGCAAAGTGAGTGTGCTAATGGTGTGATGAAAGACAAAGGGCGGCACAGTAGCGCAGTGGTTAGCACTGCAGCCGCATAGCTCCAGTGATCCGGGTTCAGTTTTGCGTACTGCCTGTGCGGAGTTTGCAAGTTCTCCCTGTGACCGCGTGGGTTTTCGCCGGGTGCTCCGGTTTCCTCCCACAGCCAAAGACTTGCAGGTTGATAGGTAAATTGGCCATTATAAATTGCCCCTAGTATAGGTAGGTGGTGGGGATGTGGTAGGAATGTGGAATTAATGTAGGATTAGTATAAATGGGTAGTTGATGGTCGGCATAGACTCAGTGGGCTGAAGGGCCTGTTTCAGTGCTGTATCTCTAAACTAAAACTAAACTAAAGCATTAGTGCTGAGGGAGTGTTAATGACAGAATAATGAGCAGCCCTAGCCAAAAGCACAAACATGAGAAAAACAGTAGGCAGGCACATGGTACAAAAAGGAACAAAATAAAGTAAAAAGAAAGGGCCAGTCATATTCTGAAATTATTGAACTGAATGTTCAGTCTGGTAGGCTGTAGTGTGTCTAATCGGAAAATAAGTTGCTGTTCCTCGAGCCTGCGTTGATGTTCACTAGAACACTGCAGCAGGCCCAGGACTGAGATGTGGGCATGAGAGCAGGGGTGTGTGTTGAAATGGCAAGCGACCGGAAGATCGGGGTCCTGTTTTCGGACTGAGCGGAGGTGTTCTGCAAAGTGGTCATCCCAATGTAGAGGAGACCACATTGTGACCTGCGAATACAGTACACTAAATTGAAAGAAGTACAGGTAAATCGCTGCTTCACCTGAAAGGAGTGTTTGGGGCCTTGGATAGTGAAGAGAGAGGAGATAAAAGGGCATCATTACACCTCCTGTGATTGCATGGGAAGGTGTCATGGAAAGGGGACGAGGTGTCAAGGTTAATGGAAGAGTGGACCAGGGTGTCACGGAGGGAACTATCCCTTCGGAATGCTAACAGGGGAGGGCAGAGGTTAAGGGGAGACCTGATAGAGGTATTCAAAATTATGAGGGATTTTGATGGAGTAAGTAGGGGGAATCTGTTTCCTCTAACAAGTGGGTCATTAACCAGAGGCCATAGATTTAAAATAATTGGAAAAAGAATTAGAGGGAAGACGAAGCAAAATTATTTCACATGGAGGCTGTTATGATCTGGAACGCACCACCCGAAAGGGTAGTGGAAACAGATTCCATGGTAATCTTCAAAAGGCAATTGGATGTGCACTTGAAGAAAGCTAATATGCAGGGTTATGGGGAAAAAGCTGGGGTCTGGGACTAAATTGGACAGCTCTTTAAAAGCTGGCAAATGCACGATGGGCCGAATGACCCCCGTCTGCGCTGTAAGATTATTTGATTCGACCCTTAATTAAAAAGTCAATCTGCACAATTAAACTAGAATACATGTGAATAAAAATAATTGTAATTTGGAGGGTTGGCCCAATAAAGCAGTTGATGTCCTGTGGTGCTCATTAGTCCTGTGTTCACATTGTGGCCACTCAGTTGCTTAAAACATAACACTTTTGATAGTATATTTTGAAAATATACTATATCCCCCTCAAATCTAAATCGGGGGACATAATCACTGACCAACGCAAACAGATGGACCGCTGGGTTGAGCACTACCTAGAACTGTACTCCAGGGAGAATGCTGTCACTGAGACTGCCCTCAATGCAGCCCAGCCTCTACCAGTCATGGATGAGCTGGACATACAGCCAACCAAATCGGAACTCAGTGATGCCATTGATTCCCTAGCCAGCGGAAAAGCCCCTGGGAAGGACAGCATTACCCCTGAAATAATCAAGAGTGCCAAGCCTGCTATACTCTCAGCACTACATGAACTGCTATGCCTGTGCTGGGACGAGGGAGCAGTACCCCAGGACATGCGCGATGCCAACATCATCACCCTCTATAAAAACAAAGGTGACCGCGGTGACTGCAACAACTACCGTGGAATCTCCCTGCTCAGCATAGTGGGGAAAGTCTTTGCTCGAGTCGCTCTGAACAGGCTCCAGAAGCTGGCCGAGCGCGTCTACCCTGAGGCACAGTGTGGCTTTCGTGCAGAGAGATCGACTATTGACATGCTGTTCTCCCTTCGTCAGATACAGGAGAAATGCCGTGAACAACAGATGCCCCTCTACATTGCTTTCATTGATCTCACCAAAGCCTTTGACCTCGTCAGCAGACGTGGTCTCTTCAGACTACTAGAAAAGATCGGATGTCCACCAAAGCTACTAAGTATCATCACCTCATTCCATGACAATATGAAAGGCACAATTCAACATGGTGGCTCCTCATCAGAGCCCTTTCCTATCCTGAGTGGTGTGAAACAGGGCTGTGTTCTCGCACCCACACTTTTTGGGATTTTCTTCTCCCTGCTGCTTTCACATGCGTTCAAATCCTCTGAAGAAGGAATTTTCCTCCACACAAGATCAGGGGGCAGGTTGTTCAACCTTGCCCGTCTAAGAGCGAAGTCCAAAGTACGGAAAGTCCTCATCAGAGAACTCCTCTTTGCTGACGATGCTGCTTTAACATCTCACACTGAAGAATGCCTGCAGAGTCTCATCGACAGGTTTGCGTCTGCCTGCAATGAATTTGGCCTAACCATCAGCCTCAAGAAAACGAACATCATGGGGCAGGATGTCAGAAATGCTCCATCCATCAATATTGGCGACCACGCTCTGGAAGTGGTTCAAGAGTTCACCTACCTAGGCTCAACTATCACCAGTAACCTGTCTCTAGATGCAGAAATCAACAAGCGCATGGGTAAGGCTTCCACTGCTATGTCCAGACTGGCCAAGAGAGTGTGGGAAAATGGCGCACTGACACGGAACACAAAAGTCCGAGTGTATCAGGCCTGTGTCCTCAGTACCTTGCTCTACGGCAGCGAGGCCTGGACAACGTATGCCAGCCAAGAGCGACGTCTCAATTCATTCCATCTTCGCTGCCTTCGGAGAATACTTGGCATCAGGTGGCAGGACTATATCTCCAACACAGAAGTCCTTGAAGCGGCCAACATCCCCAGCTTATACACACTACTGAGTCAGCGGCGCTTGAGATGGCTTGGCCATGTGAGCCGCATGGAAGATGGCAGGATCCCCAAAGACACATTGTACAGTGAGCTCGCCACTGGTATCAGACCCACCGGCCGTCCATGTCTCCGTTATAAAGACGTCTGCAAACGCGACATGAAATCGTGTGACATTGATCACAAGTCGTGGGAGTCAGTTGCCAGCATTCGCCAGAGCTGGCGGGCAGCCATAAAGACAGGGCTAAATTGTGGCGAGTCGAAGAGACTTAGTAGTTGGCAGGAAAAAAGACAGAGGCGCAAGGGGAGAGCCAACTGTGCAACAGCCCCAACAAACAAATTTCTCTGCAGCACCTGTGGAAGAGCCTGTCACTCCAGAATTGGCCTTTATAGCCACTCCAGGCGCTGCTTCACAAACCACTGACCACCTCCAGGCGCGTATCCATTGTCTCTCGAGATAAGGAGGCCCAAAAGAAAATTTTGAAAATCACACCTTTTCAATTAAACAGCCCAGTCAATTTCACAGAGTGTTGAATGATAATTGCGATGAAACGGGAAATGCATTTATAAAGAACGGAGTTACCATTTCCTTGCCCTTCGCGAAGAGAAGAAACCCTTTGCCTAATTGCTTGTAAATGACATTGTAATCTTTCTCCCACCCCAAAACAAGAAGATTCACCAAATCTTTTTCAAATCTATTTCAAAAATCAACAATGCACCTCATTCCTGTAAAACTGAACTCCCCCAAACACCCTCAAATTATTTGTGAGAAACAGAAAACATGAGACATAAACAAGAAGCAACTTTGTACCTGACTTTGCAAAAGTCCAGTTGCAGTTGCAAACTACAGCCACTAAGCGGCGGGGCGATGGGCGAGGAAAATATGTAACTGATAGGCACATTGTCCAATCATCTGGTTCGAATGTCGATAGGCCCGTTCCAAATGGAGGGAGCGATGACCAATAAGGAGGGGCGAAGGAGGTGGGACGATTAGCGGCTGAGCAGCTGTGGCTGCAGTGAGGGGAGGAAGGTAGGTGATGGTGGGAATGTGGTGGGGCTGGTGTGAGACACACACACTGGGCAGGAAGTTTATCATGACGTATTCCCTTTCCTACCCCAAACTTGGAGCTCTAATCCGATTGGAGGAGCTTTTCATACGAGGAGGGCGCTAATCGAGCCCGGGGATTTGCAGTGGCGACAAGGCCGCAGGAGTCCGCCTCGGTGCCAGAGTACAAGGGCGGCTTGGCCTTGCAACATACCCGTGCCTTGTGTCCACCTGGGCGGCAGAGTTGGTGTGGAATAGTCGGGGAGTATGGTTACAGAGGGGATGTGAAGGAACCGAGCCTTTGTTGGGTGATAAAGTTTAATATGTAATGCAGTGCAGAAGGGGGTCATTTGGCCCATCGTACCTATACTGGCTCTTAGACCGAGCTGTCCAACTTGTTCCAGTCCCCTGCTCTTTCCCCATAGCCCTGTTTCCCTTTTCAAGTATTTACCCAGTTCCCTTATGGGTTTTATTGCTGGTGATTCAGATATAGATTCTTGGAATAACTGAACACTGTTGGTGTTAAACCTGAATTTCCTAATATACTTTTTCTTCATTTGGGTATCTCACCAGAGGGGCATCCTACAATCTCCGAACCATATTACTGAGAAATCCACACCAGTAAAGTTTATTCAATCATGTTTTGAAAAAAAAACTTCTCATTTATTCTTGATTCAGCAGACATTGCAACCTTTACTGTTGGCTCAATACATAGAAATGTGAAAAGTTACAGCACATAAGGAGGCCAATTGGCCCATGGAGCCTTTATTGGCTGATAAGCGTTATACAGCCTAATCCTGCTTTCCAGCTCTTGATCTGTAGCCTTGTAGCTCATAGCATTTCAAATGATTTTTAAATGCGATGAGGATTTCTGCTTCAAACCACCCTTTCAGGCACTGAGTTTCCCCCAACACCCTCTAGGTGAAAAAAAATTCTCAACTCTCTGTTCTAAGGAAAACAGCCCCAGCCTATCCAAACTTTCCTCATAACTGCAACTTTCAAGCCCTGGCAACATTCTTGTAAATCTCTACTCTCTTTCCAGAGCAATTATGTCCTTCCTGGAATGTGACCAGAACATGTACACAATACTCTAGCTGCGGTCTAACCAGCATTGTATACAGTTCCAGTGTTACATCCCTGCTTTTGTATTCTATACATCGACCATTAAAGAAAAGCACTCCATGTGCCGTCTTCACTCTGTGTCTACTTGTCCTGCCACCTTCAGGGACCTGTGGACATTCACTCCAAGGTCTCTCACTTCTACCCCTCTCAATATCCTCCCGTTTATTGTGCAGTCGTCGCTTTGTTTGCCCTCCCCAAATGCATTACCTCACACTTCTCTGGATTGAATTCCATTTGCCACTTTTCCGCCCACTCAACCAAACCATTGATATTCTGCAGTCTTCAGCTATCCTCTTCACTATCAACTACACGGCCAATTTTTGTGTCTTCAGCAAATTTTCCAAACATGCCTCCAATATTTAAGTCCAAATCAATATATACCATAAACAGCAAGGGACCCAACACAGCCCTGTGGAACGCCACTGGAAACCGCCTTCCATTTGTAAAAATATCTGTCAATTATTAACCCTTTGTTTCCTGTCACTGAGCCCAATTTTGGATCCAACCTGCCGCATTCCCCTGTATCCCATGGGCTTTCATTTTACTGACCAGTCTGCCATGCAGGACCTTGTCAAATGCCTTACCAAAATCCATGTAGACCACATCCACTGCACTACCCTCATCAATCCTCCTTGTTACAAAAAACTCAATCAAATTAGTAAGACATGACCTTCCCTTAACAAATCCATGCTGACTATCCCTGATTAATCTGTGCCTTTCTAAGTGGCAGTTTATCCTGTCCCTCAGAATTGATTCTAATAACTTACTCACCACTGAGTGGTGTGAAACAGGGCTGTGTTCTCGCACCCACACTTTTTGGGATTTTCTTCTCCCTGCTGCTTTCACATGCGTTCAAATCCTCTGAAGAAGGAATTTTCCTCCACACAAGATCAGGGGGCAGGTTGTTCAACCTTGCCCGTCTAAGAGCGAAGTCCAAAGTACGGAAAGTCCTCATCAGAGAACTCCTCTTTGCTGACGATGCTGCTTTAACATCTCACACTGAAGAGTGCCTGCAGAGTCTCATCGACAGGTTTGCGGCTGCCTGCAATGAATTTGGCCTAACCATCAGCCTCAAGAAAACGAACATCATGGGGCAGGATGTCAGAAATGCTCCATCCATCAATATTGGCGACCACGCTCTGGAAGTGGTTCAAGAGTTCACCTACCTAGGCTCGACTATCACCAGTAACCTGTCTCTAGATGCAGAAATCAACAAGCGCATGGGTAAGGCTTCCACTGCTATGTCCAGACTGGCCAAGAGAGTGTGGGAAAATGGCGCACTGACACGGAACACAAAAGTCCGAGTGTATCAGGCCTGTGTCCTCAGTACCTTGCTCTAAGGCAGCGAGGCCTGGACAACGTATGCCAGCCCAGAGCGACGTCTCAATTCATTCCATCTTCGCTGCCTTCGGAGATTACTTGGCATCAGGTGGCAGGACTATATCTCCAACACAGAAGTCCTTGAAGCGGCCAACACCGCCAGCTTATACACACTACTGAGTCAGCGGCGCTTGAGATGGCTTGGCCATGTGAGCCGCATGGAAGATGGCAGGATCCCCAAAGACACATTGTACAGCGAGCTCGCCACTGGTATCAGACCCACCGGCCGTCCATGTCTCCGTTATAAAGACGTCTGCAAACGCGACATGAAATCGTGTGACATTGATCACAAGTCGTGGGAGTCAGTTGCCAGCATTCGCCAGAGCTGGCGGGCAGCCGTAAAGACAGGGCTAAATTGTGGCGAGTCGAAGAGACTTAGTAGTTGGCAGGAAAAAAGACAGAGGCGCAAGGGGAGAGCCAACTGTGCAACAGCCCCGACAAACAAATTTCTCTGCAGCACCTGTGGAAGAGCCTGTCACTCCAGAATTGGCCTTTATAGCCACTCCAGACGCTGCTTCACAAACCACTGACCACCTCCAGGCGCGTATCCATTGTCTCTCAAGGTAAGGAGGCCCAAAAGAAAACTCACCACTGAGGTCAGAGTGACTGCCTATAATTATTTGGCCTATCCCTCGCACCCTTTTAAATGACGGTATAACGTTCTCAGACCTCCAATCCTCTGGCAGCTCGCCAGTGAGGATTTGAAGATAATCCTCAGCGCATCCGCTATTTCTTACCTGGCTTCCTTTAACAACCTGGGATGCAATCCATCCGGCCCTGACGATTCATCCACTTTCAAGGATGTCAGACCCTTTAGTATTTCCTCTCATTATGCTTATCGTATCTAATATTTCACACTCCTCTTTAACTACAATGTCTGCATCAACCCCCTCCTTTTTGAAGACAGAGACAAAAGACTCATTAAGAACTCTGTACACATCTTCTGCATCCATGCATAAGTTCCCTTGTACATCTCTGATAGGCCCTACTCTTTTACTCTTGCTCTTAATGTACTGATAAAACATCTTCGGGTTTTCCTTGATTTTACTTGCCAATAATTTTTCATGTCCTCTTTTTGCTTTACTAATTTAATTTTTTACTTCACCCCTGCACTTTCAATACTCCTCTAGGATTTCTAAAGTATTAAGTTTTTTTGTAATCATAAGCTTTCTTTTTCTGCTTTAACATGCCCTATAAGCTTCTAGATAAGCAGGAGGCTCTAGATTCGGCCATACTACCCTTTATCTTTGTGGGGATGTGCATACACTGTGCCTGTAGTATCTTGCTTTTGAATGCCTCCTACTGGCTTGCCACTGATTTTCCTTCAAGTAGCTGTATTGAGTCCACTTTGGCCAGGTCACACCTCAGCTTCATAAAATTTGCCTTCTCCCAATTTAGAACTTTTACTCCGGTTTTATCCTCGTCCTTTTCCATGATTATGCTAAAATTAACTATTATGGTCAGTATATCCAAAATGGTCACCCATTGTTATTTCATCCACTTGCCCAGCTTCATTACCAAAGACTTAATCTAGAATTGTGCCCCCTCTCGTTGGGCTTGTTTACGTGCTGTTTAAAAAAAGTTTACTTGAATGCAGTTCAAGAATGTTGTGCCCTCTGTGCCCTTCACACTGTTGTATCCCAGTTGATCATCATCTTCTTTGGCCTCCTTGTCTCGAGAGACAATGGGTAAGCGCCTGGAGGTGGTCAGTGGTTTGTGCAGCAGTGCCTGGAGTGGCTATAAAGGCCAATTCTAGAGTGACAGGCTCTTCCACAGGTGCTGCAGATAAAATTGGTTGTCGGGGCTGTTATACAGTTGGCTCTCTCCTTGCACTTCTGTCTTTTTTCCTGCCAACTGCTAAGTCTCTTCGACTCGCCACACTTTAGCCCCGCCTTTATGGTTGCCTGCCAGCTCTGGCGATCGCTGGCAACTGACTCCCACGACTTGTGATCAATGTCACAGGACTTCATGTCGCGTTTGCAGACGTCTTTAAAGCGGAGCCATGGACGGCCGGTGGGTCTGGTACCAGTGATGAGCTCGCTGTACAATGTGTCCTTGGGGATCCTGCCATCTTCCATGCGGCTCACGTGGTCAAGCCATCTCAGGCGCCGCTGGCTTAGTAGGGTGTATATGCTGGGGATGTTGGCCGCCTCAAAGACTTCTGTGTTGGAGATACGGTCCTGCCACCTGATGCCAAGGATTGTCCAGAGGCAGCGAAGATGGAATGAATTGAGACGTCGCTCTTGCCTGACGTACGTTGTCCAGGCCTCGCTGCCGTAGAGCAAGGTACTGAGGACACAGGCTTGATACACTTGGACTTTTGTGTTCAGTGTCAGTGATATTGGGGTAGTTGAAATCCCCAACTGTTATTGCCCTATAGTTTTTGCACTCAAATTTGCCTACATATTCTTCTTTCTCCCTCTCGCTATTTGGGGGTCTGTAGTACACTCTTAGTAGTGTGGCTGCCCCTTTTATATTTCTGAGCTCTACCATATCGCCTCATTTGATGATTCGTTTACCATATCATCCATCCTCAAAGCTGTTATTGATTCCTTAACTAATAAGACGTGGTTGCAAGGAAACCAGGTTTGGGAACTGCATTTCCAAGGGTACTCAGTATTTCGGAAGGATAGGCAGGAAGGAAAAAGAGGTCGAGTAACTTTGTTAGTAAAGGAAGAGATCAGTACTGTAGTGAGAAATGATATAGGCACTGGAGATCAAGACGTAGAATCCCCTATCGCTTGCTTTTCTGACCTTCAACCCCCCTTACCCCTCCCCATACAGCTGAACCATACATGGTGCTGTGGACTTGGCTGTAGCTGTAATCCCCAAAGGAACCATTGCCCTTACCAGTATTCAAAATTAAATACCGATTAGGGAGCAAAATGCACATGGAGACTCCTTCACTACCTGCCTGGTCGTCCTTGTATGTCTGGCAGTCACCCATTTCCTTTTCCTGCATACTCTTAAACTGCAGGGTGAGCACCTCCTCAAACATTCTATCCACATAGCTCTTAGCCTTGTGGATGCATTACAGAGTGCACACTCCACTTGAATCTCAATGCAGGTTGGCAAGAGGCAAAACTTAGGGACTCTGAAGTTTAGTCACCTAAAATGCTTCATTTTAGTCACCTAAAATGGCACTGAGCATTCATTAACTTCTCACTGCTGTCCAACAAGGACCAACTGCCCTTTTGGTAAGGGCAATGGTTCCTGTGAGTAGTACAGCCAGAGCCAAGTCCACAGCACCATGCGTAGCTCAGCTGTATCGGGGGGTGGGGTGCGAGGTGGAAGGGTAGAAAAGCGATAGTGACAGGGGATTCAGGTTCCTTTGGTTGGTAGTACATTTGCCTGAAGGTCAGGCAGTTTGGGTTCAAATTCCAATCCAGGACTTAGCAGAAATGCATACTGAGGACGCAAAGAGTCACCTGGTTTGCCATCCTTTAGGCCCGCAGTAATTAGTTGGGTACTGGACAATTAGTGGTAGCAGATGTATTTAAGTGATTGTTAAGCAGACAGTAGATACCAATAACTCCTCCCAAGTGGCATGGTGAGCAGCACAGCTTGCCTTAAGGAACTTTAGCAACAATTGCATGCTTTTTCCAACCAATCATAGACGAACAAAATCCTGGAAATGAGTACTTGTTCTCATACCCAGCCTCCTGCTCATTCCTTCCAGAAACTGCCCCCTCTAGAGCAGTATTTCCTGAGCAGTATGTAATACAGCCAAAGGGGTATGTAATACCCCGAAGAATGTTTTAGGAATACACTATAGCAACTTACTTTAAATATAACTCTTTAGAGTTGGAATGTGTGTCATAATCTGATCAAATTAAATGCATCTAGTACTCACTTTATTTCTCAGAGTAAAGTAATAGGACATCTCTGTTTAAAGGCTAACTCCCTTTTAAGTGGATCAGCGCTGTTAAAATAGATGCCGCGAAATTCGTAAAAGGGCAAGGGGATCGCGCTGCTTCCGATGCAGGTGGCACACAAAATTTGTGCTAAGTGCGCTGTTGAGTGGCTGTAAGCCTGAGCAGGGGATGCAAAATTGAGAGAGGCTGGCATCAGTTCAGGCTAGTGTGCACTGCTTAAAGCCAGCCTGAACCTCTTAACGGGGAGGTGCTGAAAGTCATGTTAACCTGGGAAGGACACAGGAATGGCAGAGAGCGGGCTCCAGTGTTCTCCACGCAGCACTGGAGGCCATGGTGCAGGAGATGGACAGGAGGAGAGAGGTCCTGTACCAATAGGGGATCAGGAGGTCCTCCAGTCAGACAATGTTAAGGCAGTGGGAGCAGATAGATATTGTAGTCAATGCCAGCAGAGTAGCCCCGAGGATCGAGATGCAGTGCCACAAGAAGTTCAATGACCTCACATGACTGGTCAAGGTCAGTGAATGCATCTTCAAATGCTATATCCCACCAGCACTAGCTTCATTCTCTGCTGAATGTACCAAACCCCCATTACCCACTCGCCAACATTCTCTATCAATCATAACTCATAACTAACATTCATAGCTTCATCTCTCACACTTAGCACTGCTGCAAGCCTCACACCCACATCTCATAGCTTACACACGCTGCCAGTCATTGGACCATGACAGGCACATCACCCAAACACACTGTACTACACTCACTGACACACTTCACTCTTGCAGGATAAGGTGACCCATAACTGCAGGCAGCAGCACCTAACTGGTGGGGCACAGGGACAGCTGCACTACCTTACCCCAATGGAGGAGATGATGCTTGCCATCATTGGAGTGGCCTTGATTGTGGCCATGGCCAATGGCGGAGCTGAAAGCATTGAAGGTATCATCCTACCAAATCCTCCTCCTTACATCCCACAGTCTTTCCTGATAAACAAGCTGTAGATGGTCTAAGCATGCGTCTCATGCTTTCCCCCCTCCCCTCACAGCAACCCCCCCCAACCCTTGTATCTTTCTACTTTCAGATACTCAAGAACTATAGCCTGACTAGGCAGTGATGCATAAGTAAGATGTGGAAGACACTGTTGATGAAGAAACAGTGTCACTCTTTCTTGCACTTGCAACCACCAGCTCAATACTGACACTGTGTGTAGTTTAGAGATGGGATCTGTACATAGTGAAACACTGGCCAGGGGGAAAGAAAAGACAGGGTGCCACCTCCCCAGATGGTGAGGTTGCAAGTGAGTTCTGCTCCAAAGGACTCCGATGAGGACTTTGATAAGATGGCATACAGAAGAAGACTGATGTGTATGCATAGAGAAATGTTTGGTGCATTGGCAGGCCTGCCAAAAAGCTTGCAGTCATTGGCGAGGAGCATGGAGCACCAACTTCACACAGGGCTTTATTCAGAGCTTGGCTCTCCTAATGCCCCATGTGCATAGTTTGCACACTGGAGCCAGGAGCCTGGTGGTCAGCAAATAGCCCTTGCCACCCAGTAACCAATTTCTGGTTTCTTGTGGTGGCTCAAGTGCTGATGATACAGTAGACTGGGACAGAATAAAGGCATCATGACTGCTGCCAGGATAATGGGCATTGACCTGCAGGATGCACTGAGCATGATCATACATCAGCTAGATATTGTGGGAGTGGAACCCTTTGCAGTTGCAGTGCATCTCTGAATTTACATGTGGTGCCCACCCACATAACAGTGTGCCCAGTCAGTGGCACCTTCCACCATGGGGAAGCCCACCATCGTGATGAATTTGAGTGCTTGCTCCATCTGCCGCTCTCTGGAAAGAGAGAATGCAATGTATTCCCCTCCCTTTGCATACACAGCGTAACCTCCCTCCCTTATGCAACAGTGGATGTCTCCTGCTGCAGCCTGGAAGGAACCCAATGCGAAGAAGTTCAAAGTCACAATTACCTTTACAGCCACTGGTAATGCTATTCTCGTCTTGCTGAGACTGCAGGTCTGCCTGCAACAGGTGACAGATTTCGGTGAGCACCTCTTTAGTGAAACAGATGTTGCACATAATATTCCTCACTGAGGTTGAAATAGCAGAATTGCATCCTGAAGATCCTGGGCAGATAAGACCTGCCGCTGAGAGCCCCTCTCATCCTCCTCCTCATAAGTCTTTGAGCAGCTTGTCCGCATTATTTCATTCTTCCTGTCATGCTGCAGCCCAAGGTGGGTGGAAACTACAGCACCCTTGACTCAGAGCAAATGGTGTGAGCAGAACCCTTGAAGTGCAACTGTATCAACAATATTCTGTGGCAGAGAATTCCTCACTCTTACACCCTCTTGGAAACAGTTTTTAAAATTCTTTTTGTGGTCCGTCATTACTGTCCTGCCCACCAGTGGAAACAGTTCACAATTTATCTTTATATAACCAATCGTAATCTTGAAGTCCTCTAAAGGGCCACCACTTAACTAGTGAGAAAAGACTTAACTTCTTCACTCTCTTCAAAATTGTAATCCCTCTTCCCTGGTAACATCCTGCTGAATCTATACTGCACCTTTCCATTGCCCTTATATCCTTCTTATAAAATTGTGACCAAAACTATACTCCATTGAAGCCTAACTAAGGTTGTGTACAAGTTCAGTATTTCCTCTGAAAACTGAGAAATAGTGAAGGGCTGGAAATGGGGATAAACACTGATGCAAGCTGGTTACCTGCTGTGATTTTCAGCTTGAGTGGGTTGGAAAGAATTCTGACCAAGCTAGGTAGCAAATCAGATTTTTTTTTTTGGCTGAGAAGTAGTGGCCATTTTCAAAACTTGGTAACCTTTGATGCCATTTTGTTGCAATATAGTTTGGTGACTGCAGGAAAATGATCTAGTTTTCTGTGGAAACTTGAGGATTATGAAAATTTAAGAGCTCTACATAAAGATATTCTCTCTCTCTCTCTCTCTCTGCAGACATCATGTGGCCTATTTTGTGGACTGTCCTTCGTACGTATGCACCCTACATAACCTTTCCCGTGGCCTTTGTGGTTGGGGCAGTAGGCTACAATTTAGAGTGGTTTATTCGTGGGGACCAAAAGCAACCAGTTGAAGAGAAAAGCATTTTTGAATTGCGTGAAGAGAGAAAGCTTGCTGAGATTACCAATAAAGATTGTACCAAAGTGCTAAGCCTAAAGGACAAACTGGAGTTCACGCCAAAGGCAGTCCTAAATAGGAATCGACCGGACAAGGCCAGTAATAGCTAGTCCTTGGAAAATTGACGCGATGAAGCAACCGCTTGTTTCTGAATTGCAGTCCGTGGAGGTCAGATGGCACAAGGTGCATTGGAGTTTGAACATGAGTCTGACTGTGTTGTTGCAATGTATTACAGTTGGATTAGATAAAAGATTTACCATTGAAAATAAAGATAATTACTGAACAATGACTATAGAGTATTATCAAGTCTCAAAACTTTTCACAAAATCTTCTGAAATATAGATCAGTTTGAGATCCCCTTTCATTTAGTTATATGCAAGAATTTGACCTTACAGATATATTGGGCTGGAGTTTGCGGTGTTGCGGTCCCTCACTCAGTGCTCCGACACAGCTGCACTGTGAACCTCCCCCAGCCCCCGCAGAGCTAGCAACCACTGAAATTAGCGAGAATTTCAACTTTGCTGCTCCCAAATCACTGTTAGAAACCCCGAAGAAAGTTACACCTTGTTCAATCAGGTGTGACTGGGTTTGTAACAGCGATGTGATTAATAAAATTTAATGAGCAGCAGAACTGACCCTAGAAAAAGTAATGTTTATCATTGTGAAGTGCTGTTAAATGATTAAATTTTTTAAGCTAATTTTTTTTTTAAAGGTTTATCCAGAATTTTTTACCTTCTACCTTCAGCTGATGCCTATGTCCCAATTTTTAATTCTCTGTAAGTAAAAACATTTAAATGTAATTTTATTTGACTGCTTTTTGTTTCCTGTTTGAGGGTCTCTGAAAATCCTTTTGTGATTGGCTGTATGGACAGCCTGACGCCATCACTGGCTGCTCCACGCTGTGAATGCCCAGTGAAGAACGCTGCAATTAGTTGCAGTACCATTGCAGGCGATAGAGGTGAAGTTCTCACCAGAGAAGTGGCTGGATCTCTCAGTGAGACTTTGCCGCTGACCGCAAACTCAGCCACTCAATTTCTCCACCAACACTAAAGAAAGAACTTGCATTTGTGTATTGCCTTTATGTAACGCCTTTCACAGCCTTAGGACTCCCAAAGTGCATTACAGCCAATGAAATACTTGTGAAATGTAGACACTTTCATAATGTCGGAATAGTGATAGCCAATTTGAGCTTGGCAAGATTCTGTAAACAGCAATGAGATAAATGACTAAGTAATCTGTCTTAATAGTGTTGGTTGAGGGATAAATATTGGATCGGGCTGTAGGGAAAGTTCCCCTGCTCCTCTTCAGAATAGTATATTGAGACCTTTTACGTCCACCTGATTGGGCAAACGGGGCCTCGGTTTAGCATCTCATCCAAAGATTTCAATAAAGAGAGGCATGCATTAACACTTTGGCCTGATTACTGTCCAGGCTGCTTGTATGGAATTTAGATTTTCTCTCAGAAAACGTACATAAGATAAGACTGACAGACTTAATAACACTTGCTCTCCTTTTTACACTGCCCTTCCCCCTCCTTGGCTGTACTGTTCTCACTCAGTTTGTCTGTTTCCTGTACCACCTTTATGGTTTTAATTTGTATCCAGTCAAAGGATAATCCATATCTATATATGCTAATTCAATTGTTTCATAAGCGGGACTTCCTGTAATAGGTTTGGTCATCTCCTTCACAGAATAAAGCCAAAGTGTGAGCAGCACTTGGGGTGAGGTTTGGGAGAGAGAGTGAAAAACATAGGAAGTATTTACAAGGATAAATAGCAGCAAAGCAATTTTACATTTGATTTTCCAAAATAGACCACAATTCATTAATTTAGTGGTGTCAAAATCTGTATTAAAGGTTAAATGTACGGTGTGAAAACTTTTGAGATGCATACTGATGCTGTAGTGTTTTTGCAAACACAAGCCACTGCTGTTTTAGTTCCTCTAAAGCTGCGTGTTCGTATCAATATGTTGTATATACAGTGAAATGTGAACATGTTACAAGGCTTTAGCATGTGGAGAAAGAAATTAAACTTGATGTCGCTGTCGTCAAAATTATATATAATGTGTAAATTTAACTGATGAAAGGGTACTGTCCAACCTTATTTGGCCACTACACTTCCGGCCAGTGAATCAAAACATGAATACTGCTTTGAATGCATTATTGAGGATAGCAGGCTGGATTGTGTTTCAGGATACAATTCAGATTATGTTGGTAAACAATTTAAGTCTCGAGTTTTCTGAACTCTTTAAATCTTGCAATCTCAGCTTATGTACTATCTTATGATTTAACATGGAAAGATTTCTGATGATAAACATTCCTATATTTGTTGCAAATTGAGTTTGTGTACACCTAAGAGTACATATTTACCACAATAAATACCTTTTGCTCTGATTGCTATTGTGCCATTACTGAGAGGCTCCTGGTTGCCATATACGTAAATTGGGGCCACCACTTTTGACACAAAGGGAAGTTTTACTCCGAAATATAGTGCAGATTGCCACTTTCCATACTCGCCATTCATTCTGCACAAATACCATGTAATGGATTCGCCATGCAGAAATTGTTGGTTTTAATTTGAGTTATGTGTTAAAACAGTATTTACCACCAATCTGTCTGCTTCTGAAGGGCTGAATCTGCCACCTGGAAGGGGTAGCAGACACAAATTTAAGACCCTGATTTTGTGGTTGTAATGACAGTGAAACTGTCAGGGTCACTCATTACCTTGTGAAACTGACCGCAACTTCTGGTATCCATGCATGTGCAGTTAAATGCAGAAATCCAGAAGTTGCTGTCAGTGATTCCCTGTTCCTCCACAGGGTGTACTGTTGAAGATCCCGCGGACAGCAACCTTTGGATATCACCGAACTAATGAGAAATCCACTTCACAGAGATTGCTAGATCTTTGTGGCCAGCTTTCTTTGCCCCAACCACAAAATATAGGCCATTGTAAATGAGGATAAATTGATTACTAATGTATTGGGTTTTACATTAAACTTTTTACACATGCTTTAAAGATAAACATTTAACTAGCAGCGTGGATGTAGATTTGAGTGTTCTGTACCTCATAATAGATTCAAGGTAATTCACTGCAAATTCTGGTGTGTACGCTGTAATTTTTTTATAGGGTATCATTTCCAAATATAACAGTGCAACTTAGTGTTTTAATTGAAATGGCCTTTGTAAAAATGAGGATGATACTTGTGTCCATGCACTTCACAATTTTAATTTGATAGTGTTCCCATACCCTGGAAAATGTAATGGTGGTGATTGTGTACAGTAACTCTTCAGTATAGTAGTGTCTTTGCAAAGTGAGATGAAATTGCTACAATCATCAGTTATGAGGTTAATTTTTAAATTATATATATCTCGTTATTGTCAAATGAAAGCCTGACTACTGTTTATAGAAGCTATATAGTGTGAGCTAGTAAATGTCTAATTAGTTACTCTGAATAGTAAAAGAATTGCACACTATAAAATAAATTTTTTTTTAAAAAAACTATCAATTGTAAAAAGAAAAAATGCCCAAATGTGAGAGGCTGGTATCATCGAGTGATCAACGTTCAAGACTTGGCAAAAGCCTGCCGAGCTGCAGCATAATGATTTCAAAGATTGCTGGCTTGGTAGTACAGCCACACTTACTCTGGGAAGTACACATTTTTGAGACATTCACCACAGCTTGATCGAGAAGGTAGTGCTGTATTGTAGTTTTCCAAAAATCTCAGGCCATTTTTAAATCCAATGCATATTTGCTAATGCTTTGTACATATGCATTCCTTCGCCATTCCAGCATATCTCTATCTCACTACCACCTCCTGACACCTCCATTGCCTCTGATTAGTCATGCTGCTTGTCTGGGATGAGCAGAAATTTCCTCCATTTAAACATTGGAAAGACCAAGTCCATTAACTTCGATCCCCATCACAAGCTCTGTTTCCTGGCCACCGACTTCATCCCACTCGCTGATCACTGTCTGAGACTGAATCAGACCACCATAACATCACGCATCTCAGCTCCTTCCTCAGCTCATCTGTAAGAGGTTCCGTTCCCGTACCTTCTTACTACAGTTCTTGGACTTTAGGAATTACAAGAACAAAATTGCATATGACACAGGCTTAACCATGAATTGTTGTTTCATTGAATCCAATAATATCCCTAATACAGACACCTCTATGGTTAGTTGAAACAGAAATAAAACAAAACTGTTCTCAGTACAAAGCCTCCTGCAGTAACTTCAAGTTGACACCCCAATTCCCAGCTGAACCCTGTAGCGATTTGACCACTTCTCAGTTACCCAAAACAAAGTCACTACGACTTGTCTCAAACTTACAAATTTCAGGCAAAAACACTACGCTTTTGTGCCAATCCCTCAGACCAAGATCACTACGATTTGGCTGAACCACAAATACGGGCAAAAACGCTACGTGTTTTTCCCAATCCCTCAGACCAAGATCACTATGATTTGGCTGAAAACACTTACAATAACACACACGGCTGGTTGGTCCAGGTGTTGATTGTAGGCCATGAGTCAAGATGACCAATTTTGCCCCTCCTTCTGACTGCAGCCCCCATAGTACAAACCCCTTCAAGATTTGACTGAAAAACTTACAATCACCCACACGGCTGGTCATTACCAATGTTGACGGTCGGCCTGGACCTGAGATGACCAGTCCCCATCCGTCACACAATTGCAGCCCCAAACCGTTCGATCTTGTCCTTTTTATGATGATCCTTATTGAAATATCATGAACACATCTCCTGAAGCCATCCTGCTGGATGGTCAGCGCTTGGCACCTTTTAAGCTTTTTCCTCTGTTACTTGCCTGGTCCAGACAGATCCATTTTAGTTCTGATGTTATTTCCATGCCCGAGACAATGTGAGGTAGCCGAGGCTCCAGAGCTGATATACACGAGAAAGGTTTCTCTCCTGTCTTGACTGTGGTCTGGGGCCGGTTAGTTGTAACAATAGTCTCGCCAATTACTTAACATGATGGCAGTTATCCTGTGTCACTGTTGAGAAAATGTCCCAAATTCCAGTCCTTGAACATTATCAGTTCTGTTGTGATGTTGGAGTGCTTGAAATTGACCCATCAGAATACAGCCTGCCTCTGTGTGCTCTGTGTTGAGGTTTGGCTCTCATTCACAGTACTATTGTCTGTTGGGGTTCCTGCCCCCTACTCCACAAAGTCCAGTTTTAAAGTCCAGTTGGGGAGGGGGGGGGGAACTGCAGGGTGGATTCCGATCCTACACTGATGATCTGCTGATGAAACCCTCATTTATGTCTTCAGTATCTCTGGACTCGACTATTCCAATGCTCTCCTGGCTAGCCTACCACATTGCACCCTGCATAAACATGTTAATCTAAAATGTTGCTGGCCATATCTTAACTTGCACCAAGACCCATTCACCCACCACCTCTGCTCACTGAACTCATATCCTTGTTTTCAAATCCCTCCATAGCTTTGGCACTCTCTACCTCTGTAACCACCTCCAGCCCAACAACCCTCTGAGGAATTTGTGCTCCTCCAATTCTGGCCTCTTGCACATCTCTGATTTCATCAATTCCCATTGGCAGCTGTGCCTTCAGCTGCCTAAGCCCTTAGCCCTAGCATTCCCTCCCTAAATCACTCTGCCTCTCCTTTTAAGGTAAAACTTAAAGAATACCTCTTTGACCAAACTTTTGGTCACCTGTCCTAATATCTCCTTATGTAGCTCAGTATCAAATTTTGTTTGATAATGGTCCTGTAAAGTACTTTGGAAAGTTTTACTGTTACAGGCGCTAAATAAACGCAAGTTGTTTTTGTTTGGTGGCACAATTGTGCCAGTGTAGTCAGTATTCTTTACAGAATTCAGGCATTTAAGATATTGAGAACACAGCATTCCACTCACTTTTCCTCTAAGTTACAAGTGCTTGGCATTGCGCTGTAAATACTTAACTATGGGGGGGGGGCGCCATAGAATCGCGGTGGGGGAGCAGTGGACGGAGGGCCCATCGCTGCCCCGTTGCCAAGCGATTTTCCTGGGGATGGGATAGGCCAACAATAGCCTTCACACCCAGAGGCCAATTGAGTCCCTTAAGTGGACTACTGACGGCCAACTAAGAGCCTCTTCCTTCCACCGCTGGGATTTTACCAGTGGTGGGGCGTATCTCTACAACATGGGGAGGGCGCCTTGTAAAATGAAGCTCCGCCCACCCCCAGGATTTTGTGGGGGGTGGATCCCTCCTTTGTAGCCAATCCACAGAGGCCCCCCACCACCACCGGGAGCCACTATATCACCTGGAGACCCCCGTCCTCCTGGACTGCACGACCACCCTCCATGCCCCCTTGCCGGGGCATTACTGACTGGCCCCGGTGACCCCACCTCATCTACCTGAGGTCCAGGGTTCCAGCACTGGGCCTGTGTACAAGGCCTCTGCAGTACTGGCAATGGCCACCACTCCCAGTGGCGCTGTCGATACTGCTGAGCTGCCAGCCCTCTGATTGGCCAGCTGTTCTTGGAGGCGGGTTCCCCGTCTTTAAAGGGACAGGGATCCCAGCTCATGAAACTTAGGTGCAAAAAGACTGGAGGATCACTCCGGGATGAGGTGGGGGGCTGCAGGGGTTCTGTGAAAAGGCCAAGGCAAGGATGCCCCTGCCTTTTGGCCCACAGCTGGGCACCCTACCTCCTTCACAAAATCCTGCCCATATTGTGCAAGCCATTGGTGAGGGCTTGCATGCACTCATTTGATTGTAACGTTTGATGTTCTGTGCATGTGGCCACACTTTCTATGAATGAAGACATCATCACACTTTGGTGGGACCAGTAAGGAAGGGCTTTCATATGGTGTCTCACACATCACAGATGAACAAGACCAAATGTTGGAGACAGGAACAGCAGTGGAGAGTATGTGTCAGAGGTCGCAGTATGTTCCAAGTTTCGCTCAGCTCGAGAAAGATGCTGAACCTCGGGGGCCGTCGACTGAGAGGATATTTCTGGAGCAGTAGCAGAGAATGTGCGAAGCACAGGCTGGCTTTCCAGCCACATTGTGCACGCTTGCAGAGATATTGGAGGAGGTCATGTCAAACATGAGTGGCATGATGTCGCAAGCGTTTGCGGCTGGGCAGTCCAGCTGCAAGAATATTGAAGGCATTTACTGTAGAGTTAAACTGGTTTACCATATATAAGTTAAGAAGTATTTCAAAGTTCAAAAGATAAGTTCACATGCAAAAAGACATTCCCAGCATACTCCTGGTAGATAAAAGATAACAATTTATTTCTGCTATTAGCAGTACCAACTTCTATTTCAGAAAATATTCAGTTTAATGCTGATGATGATGGAAATGAGGGCACCCATGACTCCCAACATGAGATTTGTAGAGAGAGCGAATCCTGCAATACCTGTCAGCAAAACAAAATGAGAAAGAGAAGTATTGAATTTCAAGCCTGGTACAAGAGTACTAATGATGTTATTAGGCTGCTATTTTAAGATTTAAATTAGGCCCCCCACCCCCATCCCCCGGTCACCTGCCTGCAGCAGAAGACTAGGCCAATTCAAAGTTGCTGAAGATAAAATGTATGAACGGTAAGTGAGCTCAGCTGGTTTTAACCCCTCCCACCCAACATTTCCAGGCGGTACAGCTGGTTAAAATCGACGCCACAGTTTGTGTGCTCTATGTAGGTTTATTTAAAGAAGTAATATATATGCAATTTGCTTTTTTTTTCAATAACATTATTATATACTCTCCAAGGTGTACTTTTTTCTTTTACCTGAAGAGTTGCCACAGTGGCTTTCTAACTCAGGTGGCTCCCACGGTTCTCCAATGAGCGATAACACTATCATTGTAGTTAATACTAAAATTCTCCTTTAAGCTCATTTTTTAAAGAATTGGGGATAGATTTGCAATATCAATTTCAAACCACATGAACCCTAATTAAGGACCACCTTACTTTGTGATGTATTGCTATAACATTTCTACAGGAATAATGCTGGAGTGTTCAGGTCTCAACTATGAGACCCAAATTCAAAATTTTATTTCAATTGACAGTCCCCATCCAAGGTGAGTTTTGCCAGTCTCAAAGGAATATCTGTAGGAGGAATAGAAGACTAGGTAATGTGGTGCATTAATTCCCACTATGGCTTGCCTCAAAGCACACTGCAACTGTGCCGTAGGATGAAAACCTTTCCCACATTGTAAAATGTAGCACTGTTCAAAGTCTGTCCGTGGGCACTCACTCCCCTGAGCAAGAATAGCATGGATACAGTCCGCCAATTTGATACAATGATTGAAAAAAAAAGAGAAAGAAATATTTTACCAATAGACTCAAGTGTGGTCACAAAACTTCCAAGTGGTACTATTCCTTTATTGAATCTTGCGGTGATTGACATTAAATTGGCAGCCCAAGAACCTGCTGCTATTCCAGTGGCAGTGAATCCTAGCGCAGCAATAAAACTCTGAGCAGCATTAATGGCACCAACTGGAAATGAAAATATTTAATTTAATTTGAAGCTCTGTAATAATTATGTGGTGGCACCAATTATATATCGATCTTCCCTTCCCATTTTCCCATCCCCCTTTTCTCTTCCCCTCTCTTGGAGGTGATGACGCATGCTTGGATGCAATTCTATGAGTGATGGCAAGTCCAGATTTTTATTTTATAGGCTTCCTGTGATTAGATTCAGTCTACACAACAATATATTCCTATTTCATTGTAGAGTCTATATGGGGAACATCCTGGTATGATCTTGGTAGTGACTCAGTGCGCATGTACAGACTCCAGAAGTTGTTGTCAGTTTCAGAGGAGTAATGATGGCAAATGCTGATGGTTTTGCCATCATTACTGTGACAAAACTTGGGTCACTATCTTTATGCTAAGTCTCTTGCACAGTATCTGATAAGTACTTTTCAAAAATCTACAAACCACATTCAACGTTTTTCCTTTGTCTAAGATCTCTGTTATTTCTTCAGATAATTTTATGCAGTTAGTAAGGCACAACCTGTCCTCTATAAATCCATAACAGGTCTAGCAGCATCTGTGGAGAGAGAAGCAGAGTTTACACTTTGGTTAACACTTCGGAACTGGCAAATATTAGAAATGTCGAATGTTATAAGCAAGTAAAGCGGGAGTGGGGAAAGAGATAACAAAGGAGAAGGTGTAGATTGGACAAGGCCACAGATTAGCTGACCAGAAGGTCATGGAGCAAAGGCAAACAATATGTTAATGGTGTGTTGAAAGACAAAGCATTAGTACAGATAGGGTGTTAATGGACTGAAGATTGAACAGCAGCAAGTACAAAAATGAAAAAAAAACAGTGGGTAAGCAAACTGAACAAACTAAGATGAAATAAAATAAACATACAAAAAAATGTAATAAAGAAAAAAATAACTAAAAATCGAAGTAAAATAGGGGGCCATCATGCTCGGAAATTATTGAACTCAATGTTCAGTCCGGCAGGCTGTAGTGTGCCTAATCGGTACCGCTTAGGTACATTACAGCCTGCCGGACTGAACATTGAGTTCAATAATTTCAGAGCATGACGGGCCCCCCATCTTACTTTTATTTTTAGTTATTTTTTTCTTTTTTACATTTTTTTTGTATGTTTATTTTATTTCATCTTAGTTTGTTCAGTTTGCTTACCCACTGTTTTTTTTCGTGTTTGTACTTGCTGTTGTTCAATCTTCAGTCCGTTAACACCCTATCTGTACTAATGCTTTGTCTTTCAACACACCATTAACATATTGTTTGCCTTTGCTCCATGACCTTCTGGTCAGCTAATCTGTGGCCTTGTCCAATCTACACCTCCTTTGTTATCTCTTGCCCACCCCCACTTTACTTGCTTATAACCTTTGACATTTCTAATATTTGCCAGTTCCGAAGAAGGGTCACTGACCCGAAGTGTTAACTCTGCTTCTCTGTCCACAGATGCTGCCAGACCTGCTGAGTATTTCCAGCATTTCTTGTTTTTATTTCAGATTTCCAGCATCCACAGTATTTTGCTTTTACTCTATAAATCCACGTTGGTTGGCCCTGTTAAGCAGTTGGTGAAACAGGAGTTGGTAATTTTATCCTGTACTGTTTAATCTAGTAGTTTACCAATAGCTGAAGTAAGACTAGCTAGTAATTTCTTGGTTCAGCCATGTCTTTTTTTTGATGGGTCACATTTACAATCCTAGTCTTCTGGCACAATTCCCCTTTCCTCAGAATTTTGTAAAATTGTAGCCAGACCCTCCATTATTTCTTCACTTGGCTTCCCTCACGATCCACAAGTGGAAACCAACAGGGTTTGGTGATTTAAGTTTGAGTAACTTCTTTGGCATATCTCTTTAAATAATCTCCACCAGCTTTTCTACAGTGATCCCTAGTGGTTCTATAATCCCAATATCACAGAATCACAGAATAATACAGTGCAGAAGAGGCCCTTTGGCCCATCGAGTCTGCACTGATGCATTAAAGACACCTGACCTGTCTACCTAATCCCATTTGCCAGCACTTGACGTGTTATGACGTGCCAAGTGCTCATCCAGGTGCTTTTTAAAGGATGTGAGGCAACCCGCCTCTACCACCCTCCCAGGCAGTGCATATCCATCTACTCTGAAATGTTATTTACTTCGTATCTCAGTCCCCTCATTCACCTTTAATGAACTGCTTTCTTTATCGTTTAGCAGCTCTACCTCTACCTTGATGTTTTTGTACTAATCAACCCTTTTATGTTCCTTGCTAATTTTCTTTCATATTTCCTCCTAGTCTTTTTAATCTCCATTTTTGTAACTTTTCAATATCCTTTATACTTGTTCTGATATTCATTTTTATTATCACTCGGCACACAAAGTACACAACGATTTACCCCTTTGATCCCCTTTAAACCTCCTCCCTCTCACCTTAAATCTATGCCCTCTAGTTTTAGTCACCCCTACCATGGGAAATAGACTCTGGCTATCTACCCTATTTATGCCTCTCATAATTTTATATACCCCTATCATGCCCCCTCTCAGCCTCCTTCGCTCCAGGGAAAACAGACCCAGCCTATCCAATCTCTCTTTATAACTCAAGCCCTCCAAACCAGGCAACATCCTTGTGAATCTTTTCTGCACCCTCTCTAGCTTAATCACATCTTTCCTGGTTGTGCTAGAAGTATATCAGAAAGAAGCCAATAAAACCAAAAGTTTTGGTTATTCGTGATCACTCAAGTGCTAGAAACAAATAAAGTGTATCACTGGGCTATTAACCTACAGTATAATCTAAAGAGGATAGCCCAAGCAAGGAAAGCACTGTCAGACAGCACTGTTGGTGTGCCTATGAGTATGTGTTGAGTTGGCCATATGTTGTTCAAGTACTGTACTTAAATCTCACAGATTACCTTCTCAAAGGCAAGACTGTAGCCCTGATTTTAACATAAGCTGTCCAGCGGAAATGGTCATAAAGTCATAGACTCATACAGCATAGAAACAGGCCCTTCGGCCCATCGTGTCTGTGACGGCCATCAAGCACCTATCTATTCTAATCCCATTTTCCAGCGCTTGGCCTGTAGGCTTGTATGCTATGGCGTTTCAAGTGCTCATCTAAATACTTCTTAAATGTTGTTAGGATTCCTGCCTCTACCAACCCTTCATGTAGTGTGTTCCAGATTCCAACCACCCTCTGGGTGAAAACATTTTCCTCAAATCCTTTCTAAACCTCTTGCCCTTTGCCTTAAATCTATGCCCTTTGGTTATTGATCTCTCCGCTAAGGAAAAAAGTTTCTTCCTATCTGTCCTATCAATGCCCCTCATAATTTTGTATACCTCAATCAGGTCCCCCCTCAGCCTTCTCTGCTCCAAGGAAAACAACCCCAGCCTATTCAATCTCTCTTCATAGCTGAAATGCTGTAGCCCAGGCAACATCCTGGTAAATCTTCTCTGCACCGTCTCCAGTGCAATCACCAGAACTGAACACTGTACTCCAGCTGTGGCCTAACTAGCGTTTTATACAGCTCCATCATAACCTCCCTGCTTTATATTCTATGCCTCGGTTAATAAAGGCAAGTATCCCATATGCCTTCCTAACCACCTTATCTACTTGTACTGCTGCCTTCAGTGATCTATGGATAAGTACACCAAGGTCCCTCTGACCCTCTGTACTTCTGAGGGTCCGACCATCCATTGTATATTCCCTTGCCTTGTTAGTCCTCCCAAAATGCATCAACTCACACTTCTCCAGATTAAATTCCATTTGCCACTGCTCTGCATATCTTACCAGCCCATCTGCATCATCCTGTAATCTAAGGCTTTCCTCCTCACTATTTACGACACCACCAATTTTCGTGTCATCTGCAAACTTACTGATCATACCTCCTATATTCATGTCTAAATCATTAATGTACACTACAAACAGCAAGGGTCCCAGCACCAATCCCTGCGGTACACCACTGGTCACAGGCTTCTACTCGCAATAACAACCCTCGACTATCACCCTCTGCCTCCTGCCACTAAGCCAATTTTGTATCCAATTTGCCCAGGGGCTCTTTCCTTCTTAACCAATCTCCCATGCGGGACTTTATCAAAAGTCTTACTGAAGTCCATGTAGACTACTATCAACTGCTTTACCCTCATTGACGCATCTAGTCACCTCCTCGAAACATTCAATCAAGTTTGCTAGTTTGGGTTTAGGTCGGACACAAGTTACACACTTAGCATGATTTTATTTTTTATTGACTTCAATAGAGAGTAAAATCAGATAAATGTCTGACCTCAACATACCCTGTTCCCACACAGCAGGCAAGTTAGGTTAAAATTCGGGCTTGTATTTCAAAGGGTTTATGGATATCAAGACCAGACAGATGTAGTTAGCTATGGTTTTGACCTTACCCTAATAGACATGGAGGTAAAATGTGTGTACACGACATGCATAATTTCAAGAAAGAATGTAACTTGTAAGGATCAGTCATTCTTAAGTGTATTTGTAATTCTTTCAAACAAACAATAGACAAAGGAAGCCACTCAAAAGAATTATCCATTTAACTCTTTCATGAACTGATTCCAAGTTGCTGCAATATTTGGACTAACTTGAGTAACTCTTTTTACTGTTGTAAATGATTACCTGGGAATACACTGGTTTGATAGTTTTAGTTTGCTACAGAATTGTTTGTCATGACATATGTTAGTCAACTGGAAATCTACATATACGGAGAAAATGTACAGCCTATTGGACACAGAGCATGCTATCTCGAATTACCTTGTGCTTGAGGTCAACCTCTGATTTAAAGAGCTGAATTTTGTTCTTTCATTTAAAGCAGGTTTAGTGGGGGGACGGATAATCGCGTGGTGCCAGCCGCCCTGAAACCCAGCTCCATACTGCAGTGTTCCTATAATGTCTGAGGTGGGAAGTACCATGGTGGTGTTGATGTCCTGATGTGTCAGCAATCTAATTTAAATTGTTGAAATACTGTTTAACATTCATTTAAATGCAATTATTTCCAATTTAATGATTGGTCCATGATTTTGTGGAGAGCGTGTGGCACTCACGTGCCTTCAGCTTTGCGACCATTAAAAGCTGGTGGCAGTGAGGCAAGAGGCCTCAATGCCACGAAAGGGACTATTACAGTGTAGGGGAAGTGTGGGGTTCAGGAACCATTGCTACTCTGCTGATTTAGGGTATGCAAGAGGGCTGTGTGTACTGGGGGGTTCTGCAAGACTATAGGTTGTTTGTATCGGGAAGGCTCGGCAAGGTTATAGTTGGTGTGTACCAGGAGGCCATTACAGGGTATCATAAATTATGTTGTCATGAATGTGATGTCTCACAGAGCTGGAAAGATGGTAACCCAACAGTAACATTTAGTCTTGAGGCACATCAAGAATCCAGATGAGCAAAGATTGATAAGCACAGTTTGTTAGGCAGACTTGTTTCTGCATCTGAAGCGATCCAAAGGCCCCAGGGCACCTGCCATGGGTCTCTTGCACCCTGTGATATTGGATCCCTTTGGCATGTTGAAGCATGTCTAAGAGGCAGCTCAGCCTGACCCTGGAGCCTCCACAGTGCGAACAGCATCAGCCGGCCAAGCCAAGAAGGGCCCACGTATACCAGAGAGCCTACAAGACTCGCATCACTTACCTCCAGAAGGCTGAGCAACACTATCAGTGAAGACTACGGCTCTCCAGGAAGGCCGTCACAGACATGGGGCCTTTGTGAGCTCTGGGGTTTGGAGGTTACCGCTTCCCAGTGGCCCTAAAGATTACCGTGGCGCTAAACCTCTATGCAACTGGATATTTCCAGGGATCCACCAGGGATATATATGGGGTTTCCCAGGTCGCAGCATCAAGGAGGTGACCAATGCCCTGTTCGAGAGGGCCGGTGACTATATACGCTACCAGACTGACTCTGACAGTCAGGCCGAGAGGGTCATCGATTTCAGGGCCATCCCACAGGTGCAAGGTGTGATTGATTGTACGCATTTGGCCATCAGAGCTCCCACGAGCCAGCCAGCCACATTCGTCAACAGGAAGGGCTTCCATTCAGTCAATGTTCAACTGGTCTGCAACCACCAAAGGCATTTCCTGCAGGTGTATGCTCCCTTTCCAGAATGCAGCCATGGGGCCTACTTACTTCGATAGTCCTAGGTGCCTCAGCTTTTCAATCCCCCTGCTCGCCTTCACGGGTGGCTTCTTGGGGACAAGGGCTACCCATTGAAGACATGGCTTCTGACGCCTGTGAGGAACCCTCGCAATGCATTGGAGGAAAGGTACAACACTTGCCACAGCTCCACCCAAGCAACTATCGAGCAGGCCATTGGCTGCTGAAAATGAGATTCCACTGCCTTGATCAATCTGATGGAGGCCTGTATTATGCCCCAGTGAAGGTCTCGTATACTGTGGTGGTCTGGTGTGTTCTGCACAATTTAGCACTGCAGAGGGGGGAGGAAGATATGCCAAGGTGGCAAACATCCTCCGATGAAGAGGATACAGAGAAGAGACAGGACCAAGCAGCTATGGAAGCTGACAACACGGCGATGGAGGCCAGACATGGTGAGTGATGCACAAAGGAGGCAAGAGACAACCTCATAATGACCCATTTTCAGCCACCCTGATGTCTACTCAAAGAGAATCCAATAAAGACTGACCTTCATGCATGTAGTCTTGCACCTCCTTTCCACCTGTGTTGCCTGAATGCCGACCAGCTGCATTGTGCACTAGTGCCCAAGGGAGAGCATATGTTGATTAGATCTGCAGTTACTTTGCCATGGTAGTGAGGGCTGTGGTCACATTGGCACTGCACTAGGGCTAAGGTGGAATTCAGAGGCTCACAATTAAGGCATATTGGAAAATGATTTTACCACAATGATGACTAAAGATTGGCACAAAAGAGCGTTTAATTGCATTCCACATAAGATATTGGTTACACCCGTGAATACCCATGTGTGGCTAGGTAATTTTCTTAATACGCTTGTAGTGCTGCTACACACTGTGATCCCTGCGCTTGCTGCTGGATGGAGGCAGGCTGCTGATCAGGCTGCCCCTTGGCCTGAGATTACTTTGGTGGCCTTCCTCTGAGTGCCTTAGGCCTGGAGGGCCCCAGCGGCCTAAGGGCCTCCTGCACAATTGCAGGCCTCTCCCCAGGTGTTGTAGCTGCTGGAGCGGGGTTCACTGGTGGAGGGGCTGAGGAGCCGGTGTTCACAGTTGAAATACCTTTGAAGGGAGCTCCCAGATGTGGAGAAAGCCTCTCCTCCTCCCTCTTGATGGAACCTCCCTGCTCACTAGAGAAGGACTAGGAGCGGGAAGAATCTCGCCTTGCTACTGCTGATTTGAGCTCATGGCAAAGGTGATGGTGTGCAGGTCCTGGCGCATCTGTGGAATCTGGCTCTCCATCAGGGTTACCTACTTCTTGATGAAGAAAGTCATGGACTTGTATGCCTGGGACAGGGCAGCAGTCATGGCATGGATGGACCCTTCCTTCATTCATTCATGGCTATGCATGGCCTATGGCATCTCTGCCTGATGTTTGCCTTACCTCTCTCTGCAACTGCAGCATGCCCTGTGCTGTCAATACCAGTGGCTCATCATCAGCCTGGACCTGGCCACTCACAGTCCTCCAACTGTCAGAGGCCCCGGCTGTCTCAGCTCCAGCCAGCTGCTCGGGTGCACGTGCAGTGCTCTCACCAGCTAGTGACCCTGATTCTAAAGCCAAGCAGTTTGCCATCGAGGTGAAAGTATCTATGCTGGTGGAAGGTGCAGGAGAGTCTTGGGAGTGTTCGTCCTCCTCAGAGGTTGACGGGTGTCCCTCTGTCCTGCAAACACCAACCTGCATGAGAGAACACAAACATGTGTGGGTTAGGCTTCACATAACCTGTTACGGCAAACATGCCTGAGATCGCTCTCTGTCATTAATGAATGTTTCGATAAGTGGCAATAATCACTCATCTGCTATAGCACATTTACCTTGGCTCCCTACTAGTTCTAGGGCCTCTTCTTCAGCCTGGCTGAGAGTACGTATGTCTCAGACACTGCTGTCGGTCCTGGCTGCTTCCTTCGTGTTATGGAATTTACTGGGGCTGAACTATGAACAAGGGTGGCTTCTTTCACAGATGAAGCCATGCATCTGTAATGATGATGTTTTAACCTCATGGTCTTTGGGATGGCAGTGGCACCCTCACCATGACGAACACCCTGCAGTAATACCCAAAGCCCAGAAAGAAACTTTGGAACGTAGCACTCACCTTGGCTGAACACAGGAGGTCATTGACCATCTTTCTGCACTGCACCAGTTGCGTTGGGTGACCCCACGGCTGCTGATCTCCTCTGTGATCTCCGTCCAGGCTTGCTTGGTCAGGTAGGAGGACCTCTTCTTGCCATCGCTGGGGAAGAGAACCTCCCACCTTTCCCTTGCAGCCTGGAGGAGAATCAGCAGACGGGCATCACTGAGGCATGGGGCCACCCTTGCTCTAACCTCTGACATCCTCTCCAGTCTTCCTAAGGGGGATGATTGTTGAAGTCTTAGTAGTATTGAGTGATACCAAGCAATGTGAAATAGAGAGGTGTGTGCAAGTGTGATAATATTACACAAGTGTGATTTACTTATTTTGCTTTCTACTCTAATTAATTTTCCTTTGTACTCCATAATTACAAAATAGCAATCAATTATAAAAGTCTTGGAGCTTTGATGACAACAACAACTTGCATTTATTTACTACATTTAAGGTAATGAAACATCACAAAAAATGTCACAGACTGAAACAGATGCTCGGCAGTGGTAGGAGAAGAGTTACAGGAGGTAACTGAAGGCATGTTCAAAAAGAGAAGTTTTAAGAAGGATTTTAAAGGAGGCAAGTGATATAGCAAAGTGAATGAGCTTAGGGAGAAAATTCCAGTGTGTAGGGTTGATGGTTTTGTCACCAAATGTGGAGTGACATGGGAAAGTGCAAAGGATCGCCCAGTCAGAGAGTTTGCACTGGTATATAAGGCTGGAGTCAGTTGAAAAGGTAGGAAGGGGCAAGGCCATGGAGTGACTGAAAAGCAAAGGCAAGGATTTTGGATTGGATGTATCAGGCAATAGGAAGTCGGTAAGGACAGACATGATAGAGTGGTAGCGCTTAGTACAAGATACGTTGCAGGCAGCAGAGATTTGGATGAGTTGAAGTTTAAGTAAGGAAAAACTTGGAATTCCAGCCAGGAAAGAATTGGACAGAGGGTGGTTGGAATCTGGAAAGCACTGCCTGAAGAGGTGGTGGAAGCAGGAACCCTCACAACATTTAAGAAGTATTTAGATGAGCACTTGAAACGCCTTGCATACAGGGCTACGAGCCAAGTGCAGGTATATGGGATTAGAATAATTGGGTGCTGTATGGCCGGCACAGCCACGATGGGCTGAAGGGCCTGTTTCTGTGCTTATATAACTCTATGACTCTATGGCTAAGGATTCACCAAGGGGGAGTTAAAAACACAGTGTGTTTAATATTAAACTCTGTTACGGTAAGACCAGGTGAAGGCTGAGAGGGAACCCTAGATCCCTTTCTCACCTGGGCCTGAGGATTTATCCACTTTTAAGCTTGCTAAAACAGCTAATATTTCCTCCCTTTCAATGCTAATATGTTCAAATATATCACACTCCCCCTCCCTGATCTCTACACCTACATCGTCCTTCTCCATAGTGAACACCGATGAAAAGTAATCATTTAAAACCTCACCTATGTCCTCCGGCTCCACACAATGATTGCCACGTTGGTCCCTAATGGGCCCTACTCTTTCCCTGGTTATCCTCTTACCCTTAATATACTTTTAAAACGCCTTGGGATTTTCCTTTATCTTGCCCGCCAGAGTTTTTTCATGCCCTCTCTTCGCTCTCCTAATTACTTTTTAAAGTGCCACCCTACACTTTATATACTCCTCTAGTGCCTCCGTTGTTTTCAGTGCTTGGGATCTGTCGTAAGCCTCCTTTTTTTTCCTGATCCAATGCTCTATATTTCTTGACATCCAGGGTTGCCTGAGCCTGTCAGTCCTACCCTTCACCTTAACGGGTACATGTTGGCTCTGGACTCTCACTGGTTCCTCTTTGAATGACTCCCACTGATGTGATGTAGACTTTCCTACAAGTAGCTGCTCCCAGTCCACTTTGGCCAGATCCTGTTTTATCATATTGAAATCGGCCTTCCCCCAATTCAGTATCTTTATTTCTGGTCCATCTTTGTCCTTTTCCATAACAACCTTAAATCTTACAGAGTTATGGTCACTATCCCCGAAATGCTCCCCCACTCTCACTTCTACCACTTGACCGGCTTCATTCCCTCGGATTAGGTCCAGTACTGCCCCTCCCCTTGTAGGACTTGTACTGGCTCAAAAAGCTCTCCTGTATGCATTTTAAGAATTCCGCCCCTTTTAAGCCTTTTACACTAAGACTATCCCAGTTAATATTGGGGAAGTTGAAATCCCCTACTATTATTACTCTATTATTTTTACTTGTTAACTGCTTTCCAATTATACGGCAAAGAAACCAGCAGAAAGAGGCTTTCTTAGGTTTAAAGAAGAAAGGTTGAAATTTGTTAAATTTAAACTTAAACTCTACTTCGGTTAACGCCTACGGATATGTGACACGCCCACGCTAGCATGCATACGATACCCACTTGCAGACAGAGACAGAAAAGAGCAGAAGAAAATAAAATGGAAAAGTTTGAGGCACTCTCTGAAGAGGGTTTTTGTTATGGTTCTTTGAGCTTGCTGTAGGGTTCTTGATTGTAGGGAGATCCTGCTCTTCGTTGGGGCCCAGTATTCTTCTTAAACTTGTTCACTGTAGAAGACCTTTCTCTCTTGGGATTCACGTGCTTTCAGTGTATTTGGAGTTCCGTGAGAAAAAGGTGGGAGCAGATAGGAGAGGCTGTGGCGAGTCAACCAGGAGAGGTCTTTTCAGTCCAGGAGCAAACAGACACTCTGAGTTTAAACTGTTGTACAATTCAGAAAAACCCAGGTTGCCAAGCTGCTCTGACCACGTCTGTTTGTGGATTCTCTGGTCTTAGCCAACCCTGGAATGTCTCTTCTCACAAACAATACCTGGTGCTGAAAGTCCATTGTGGGTTAAATTGGAGCAGGGAATAGCCCCGTTGACCTTCCAAGCACTGACTGTTGGTATGCAAAAATGTTTTTCCAGCCAAGGGCCTGGGGATTTTTTAAGTAAGTCCTTTCTTCACTTCAGCAACAGTTTGAAATTTAATGCCCATATGACGAAATTAATATGCCTCATTCTTGGCAGGTGGCGAACTAGCATGACAATGGGAATTTCCATGGCAGTAAGGATGAGGTAAAAGCATAGACAGCAGTTGTTGCAAAGGTGGAAATAGTTCATCTTAATGTTGCATAAGAAGGAGGGTTTGAAACTCAGGTTGGGGTCAAATAGGACACTGAGCTTGCACATTGCTGAGATGATCTTGAGTGAGCAGCTGGGAAAAGACATTGGCCGGAATTTTATGGACCTCTGAGAAGTGGGATAGGAGGGGGCCCATAAAATAGCGACAGAAGGCGGCAGGTGGAGAGCCCGTCGCCTTCCCATCAACATGCGATTTTATCAGGGGCGGGAAAGGCCAAAGATGGCCTTCCTGCCCAGAGGCCAATTAATGAGGTCACTTAACGGCCTCTTCCCACCACCACTGGCATTTTACCAGCGGTGGTGGGTGCCTCCCAGTAAAACAAGGCAGACTCCCTGTGGGCTTGGTGGGGTGGGGGGCCTCCTCCAAGGGAAATCTGTGGACTACAGAGGGCCCCAGTAGCAAAGGCCACCCCTCCATGAACAACCCTCACCCTCAACAAATATCCTTCCTCCTCCACCACCACCCCCTCTCTCCCCACCGCAAATCGCTGGGATCTGCCGGACTGGTCCCGGCGACCCTGCCACACTTAGCTGGAGTCTGAAGCTCCAGTGATGGTATTAGTCCTGGGCCTTTTCCAGTACCAGCAGTGGTTACCGCTCCCTGTGGCACTGCCAATGCTACTGAGCTGCTAGCCCTCTGATTGGCCAGCTGCTCTGGGGGGTGGTATCCCTATTCTTAAAGGGGTGGGGACCACGGCACCCGACAGTTACTTGCCGAGTGCTGTTAGTTAGAGCCAGGGGTGGGGGGCGGGGAGCTCTCCAAAGGACTGAGACGGGGCTCCCCTCGCCTTTTAGGCCTGGCGTCTGGATCCCTGCTGGCTCCATAAATGTCAGCCCATTGAATCGGGCTAGGGTGTGGAGTTTTCAGTAGGAACCCAAAAGAAAAACTTCAGACTTTGGAGTGTTATGTTAAAAGAAGTTCTTGCAACCAACAATGGGACTGCAGAGTGATAGTAATGGAGTCAATGGCTTTGGCGGTGGATTGGAAGCTAATTCTCTACCTAAGAACAACATCTGAGAATAAGGAGGGATTGATGAATGGAGGTAATCTTGTGAGCAAGGAAAAGAAAGAATAGTTGGGAGTGGATCCAAGTAAGGGGCAGTCCACAGATATGGACCTCAGAGGAGAGGCAATAGTAGAAAATGGAGTACTCAACCATGTTGAATGCTGCATAGTCATGGAAAACAAGGTAGGATAATACAATATGGTAGCACTCACAAAGGATGTAGTTGATAATTTTGACCAGGGCAGTTTCAGTATTTCCAACAGGTCAGAAAGCAGCATAAGGGAGTTGATGATGGAGTTAAATGTGAAGAGTCCAGTGGTTCATTCATTAATGTGTTGCATCATGAAGTGATAGGAGCAATTCTCCACTAATGTCAAGCTTCCAGTCTTGGTACTCGACAATGAAATGTGCTGAAAGCAGAAGATAAGAACTTCTCCCTCTCCAGGTGAAAGAGAGTGAAATGCTCAGATGGCAAGACATCCTGAGCTGCTCGGTATCCAGTTATACAAAGAGTGTCAGCACATTCATCTCATTCAGGGAATGCTGTCAGCGTTGAGGTGGAAGGATTGGGATTAAAATAGCCAAGTGAAAAGTTTTTTGGAAAGGTGTATCACCATCGAGATTAAGGATCCTGCTGGTGAGATTGGCCCTTTGAAAAACTGCCTATCCACATAGTCCTCTATTGTTGCATGCTGTGAAAAAGTGGGAGAAAGATGCTATAGCAAATAAAATTGAATTTTAGTAAGATCCAGGACAGAAATGTCCACTTTATTGGTACTCCTGTCACTGAACTCAATATCCATGCCATGTACCACCAGCACACCATGGCAGTAATGTACCATTGTTACGACCAGGTGATAAATGGGTCTAGGGTTCCCTCTCAGCCTTCACTTGTCTTATCGTAACAGGGTTTTATTTAAAACACACCATTTTTTTAGCTCCCCCTTAGTGAATCCTTTTCACTGCTTTCCAATTATAAGACAAAGAAACCAGCCAAACAGGTTTTCTTAGGTTTAAAGATAAAAGATTGAACTTTATTAAACTCAAACTCTAATTCGGTTAGTGCCCACGGATATGTGTCGTGCCCACTTTATCAAGCATACGCGATACACACATGCAGATAGAGACAGAAAAGAGCAGAAGAAATAAAGTGGAAAAGTTTGAGGCAATATCTGAAGATGGTTTTGGTTACTGTTCTTCAAGCTCACTGTAGAGTCCTTGATTGTAGGTAGATCTTGCTTTTCGTCTTTTCCTCTTAAACCTTGTTTGATGTAGGAGACTTTTCTCTCTTGTGGTTTACATCTTCAATAGAGTTGGAGTTCCGTGAGAAAGAGATGGAAGCAGACAAGAGAGGCTGTGGTGCGCCAGCCAGGAGAGGTCTTTATAGTCCAGGAACAGTCTCTCTCTACAACTGTCTGTACAATTCAAAAAAACTCGGGTTGCCCGGCAGGTTAGTTATGTGACTAACTGGTTTGATCATGTCTGTTGTGGATTTGGCCATCTTAGCATCCATCCTGGAATGTGAGCTTCCTTACCTTCAATGTCTGATGATCAAAGTCCTTTGTAGGTTGAATGTGTCAGGGAATGGTCCTTTGTCTCCACAAGCACTGTCTGTTAGTATGTAAATGTTTTTTTCCAGCCACAGCTAATCTGTTTAACAAGTCATTTCCTCGCTCCAGCAACAGTTTAAAATCGATGTTCATATGACAAACTTAGTATGACTCATTCTTGGCAGGTGGGGGTCTGCATGACAACCATCCAGAGGATGTACTGCAGCAACTCACCAAGCTTAACTTAACAGCAACACCTAGCCCTGTGACCTCTACTGCCAAGGAAAGCAACGTCATAGAAACACGTTCACCTGCAAGTTCCCCTCCACCATCCTGACTTGGACATATATTGCTATTCCTTCATGACTGCTTGGTTAGTATCCTAGAATTCCCTTCACATCATTATTGTGGAGCACAGTAATCACAAGGGACTGAAGCAGTTCAAAGAGAAGGCTCATAGCCACCTTTTCCAGAGATAAATGTAGCTTTGCTTGTGTCTCTTATGTCCCAGTAACAAAAGTAAATATGCATATTTATCTGGCAAATAAACAGAAGAGGCATTGATTCCCTTTTTTGTCCAGTGTATGTGGCAATAGATCATTATGTCTCACCAGCAGAGAAAGAGCAGACCAGTATTAGTAAGTTCAGGCAATGCATTTTCATTTTTCTCCACAGCCCAAAAGCGATTGTCCAGTTCAGGTTGTGATCAAATTCCGACACCTGCAGAAATGGAGAGAAGGATTTAATAAGATGCCAGTTGAGCCATAGTTTCTATCCAATGGGAAACAGTGTACCTCACTCAGAACTAGCTTACTGTGGGAGTAAAATGATGCACATTGCAGGTAAATTCTGAGGTTTTGTATCTGATTATTATTGTGACTGATCACAGTTAGTGTGCCCAGTGAAAGTGTTGTTTTTGCACTAAATGTACTAAGCAATATTTGCTTTTGGCTTTATGGATTTTGCATTGAGCATACACAGATTGTTTTGCTTCATTTCTCCATGCATGGAAGTGTGCAAGGAAGTGCTCAAGAATTCCAATTGTACCTTACAGGGGCTGTAGTTGGGAGAAACCAAAGGTTTTCCAAATGCATGCAGCTCTTCCCCTTGTTATTAAAATACAGTAAACAGAAAGCTTCATTGTGACCTTTCGGTGGTTATTGGCAAAATCTATTTTTCCACTGTTGTAAGTTGATATTTTTGACTATTTGAAAAGATCTTTCAATTACAAATAAAGAACTGTTTTGGATTTGAGCTATATCTGTCAAGGACATTGCAAAAAAATCCAAGGTGTTTCGCATGCTGGGCACTCCCTAAGAAAGAAAGAACTTCAAGGGTCTTTCCCTCAGAATGTCCCAAAGCACTTTACAATCAATGAAATAATTTTGTTGTGTAGTCACTGCTGTAAAGCAGCCAATTTCACACAGCAAGGTCCAACAAACAACAATGAAATAATGATGAGATCATCTGTTTTAGTAACATTGGTTGAGAGGTAAATATTGTCCAGGACAGATAAGGGACATCAGGATATGTAATTTTTAGTCCCACATAAAAATTCCAGTAAGTTGATCCTTATCTATTTATTGAGAACAACATGGGAGGAGATTTAGTGCCGCAAAAGCTAAGCATATATGTGTATGGGAGGGAGAGGTTAACTCTTCGGGAGACTGTCTATGTCTGGATCCAGACTGTAACCTGGTGACCAGAGTGGGTCAATGACAAAGCGAAAATAGAACAAAAAAGGCTGACACTGCACAGAAGCTAAACATTTATGTTTTCTTTTAAGGAAAATGTACAACTAAAAATGGGGAATCTCAGTGGTAAGTCTTCATCATCATCGGAAGATAACATTATATATTGAATAGAAAAAAAATAGGAGCAGGAGTAGGCCATTCAGCCCCTTCGAGACTGCTCCGCCATTCAATATGATCATGGCTGATCATCCAAACTCAGTAACCTGTTTCCACTTTCTCCCCGTATCCCTTGATCCCATTAGCCCTGAGAACTATATCTAACTCTTTCTTGACTATATTTAATGATTTGGTCTCAACTGCTTTCTGCAGTAGAGAATTCCACAGGTTCGCCACTCTCTGCATGAAGAAATCTCTCCTCATCTCAGTCCTAAATGGCTTACCTCTTATCCTTAGACTGTGACCTCTGGTCCTGGACTCCCCCGGCATCGGGAATATCTTTCCTGCATCTAATCTGTCTAGTCCTGTTAGAATTTTGTAAGTTTCTATGAGATCCCTCTCATTCTTCTAAACTCTAGTGAATACAAGCCTAATCGACCCAATCACTCTTCATACGTCAGTCCTGCCATCCCAGGAATCAGTCTGGTGAAATTTCGCTGCACTCCCTGCAATAGCAAGAACATCCTTCCTCAGAAAACTGCACACAATACTCCAGATGTGGTCTCACCAAGGCCCTGTATAATTGCAGCAAGACATCCTTGCTTCTGTACTGGAATCCTCTCGCTATGAAGGCCAACATACCATTTGCCTTCTTAACTGCCTGCTGCATCTGCATGCTTACTTTCAGTGACTGGTGTACAAGGACACCCAGGTTTCACTGTACCTCCCCCTTTCCCAATCTATCACCATTCAGATAATAATTTGCCTTTCTGTCTTTGCAACCAAAGTGGATAACCTCACATTTATCCACATTATACTGCATCTGCCATGTATTTGCCCACTCACTCACCTGTCCAAATCACACTGGAGCTTCTCTGCATCCTTCTCACAGCTCACACTCCCACCCAGATTTGTGTCATCTGCAAACTTGGATATATTACATTTAATTCCCTCATCTATATCATTAATATATATTGTGAATAGCTGGGGTCCTAGCACTGATCCCTGTGGTACACCACTAGTCACTGCCTGCCACTCGGAAAAAGACCTGTTTATTTCTATTCTTTGTTTCCTGTCTGCCAACCAGTTCTCTATCCATGTCAGTACATTACCCCCAATCCCATGTGCTTTAATTTTTCACGCTAATCTCTTATGTGGGACCTTATCAAAAACCTTCTGAATGTCCAAATACACCACATCCACTGGTTCGCCCTTATCTATTCTACTAGTTACATCCTCAAAAGATTTCAGTAGATTTGTCAAGCATGATTTCCCTTTTGTAAATCCAGGTTGACTTTGTCTGATCCTGTCATTGTTTTCCAAGTGCTCTGCTGTTACATCTTTTATAATGGACTCTAGGATTTCCCCCACTGCTGATGTCAGGCTAACTGGTCTATAATTCCCTATTTTCTCTCGACCTCCTTTTTTAAATAGTGGGGTTACATTAGCTACCCTTCAATCTGTTGGAAATGTCCCAGAGTCTATAGTATTTTGAAAAATGACCAGCAATGCATCTACTATTTCTAGGGCCACTTCCTTAAGTACTCTGGAATGTAGATTATCAGGCCCTGGGGATTTATCGACCTTCAATCCCATCAATTTCCCTACTAATACTGACTTCATACAGTTCCTCCTTCTCACTAGACGCTATGTTCCCCAACATTTCTGGGAGGTAATTTGTGTCCTCCTTTGTGAAGACAGAACAGTATGTATTTAATTGGTCTGCCATTTCTTTGTTTATGGAACTCCTCTCCTAACAGCACTGTGGGTGTACCTACCTCCCATGGACTGCAGCGGTTCAAGAAGGCAGCTCACCACCACCTTCTCAAGGGCAATTAGGGATGGGCAATAAATGGTGGCCTTCCAGGGATGCCCACTTCCCAAGAATTATTTAAAAAATCTATATAATTCCAAGGAAGACTGCAACAAACTCTGTTTCCTACCACCGACTCCATCCTTATTCTGTACCTCTGCTCAGGTACTGTTTTTGTGCCTTTGTTATTGCTAAACTCGACAATTCCAATGCACTCCTATTTGGCCTCCTACTTACTAGCCTTCATAAACTTGAGGTTATCCAAAGCTCTGTTGCCTATGTCCTAACTCCCACCAAGTTCCCTTTACCCATCACCCTTGTGCTTGCTGACCTACATTGGCTCCCGGTTAAACATCGCCACGATTTTAAAATTCTCATCCTTGTTTTCAAATCCGTACATGATCTCACCCCTCCCTATCTCTGTCACTTCTTGCAACCCCACAACCCTCCGAGATATCTGAGCTGCTCTAAATTTGGCCTATTGAGCATCCCTGATTTTAATCAGTTGGTGGCTTTGCCTTCAGTTGCCAAAGCCCTAAGTTCTGGAATTCCCTCCCTAAACCTCTCCACCTCTCTATCTCTTTTACCTCCTTAAAGACACTCCTTAAAACCTACTTCTTTGATCAAACTTTTACTCATCTGGCATAATATCTCCCTATGTGGCTTAGTGTCAAATTTTGCTTTATAACACTCCTGTGACGTACCTTTGGACATTTTGTTATGTTAAATACAAATTGTTGTTGTAACTGTTAATAACCAGTTGACCCCTCACTTTCTGATAAGTGCCTGTCTGTCTTTAGTTTGAAGCACCTCAAATAAAGTCGTTGAACTGTTGTGTTATTTAGACTGAATGCACAATTTCCTGTTGCTCTGTACTTCTCTGAATGACTATAAATAAAACTGATTGGTCATTTAGTCTGTTAAGAAAATGTATAGTGTGCCTGATTTTAATCATTAGAAGTAACGTGAGTGTAATGAAAATCTAACATGTAATCCAAATACAAAAGATGTTATTGCTCAGCCAGGGCATGCATTCTGTGCAGAAGGTCACACCTCAGTTCATAGGGACCAAGTGTTCCTTTACTGGAGCTGAATTTTGTGGTGAGTGTGCAAAGACCCAAAATTTTAATAAGAATATAAACTCTGAAAAACAAGTCAACGACCATTGAGTTCGTAGTCATATTTAGAACCAACCTGTAGTACAGAATCTTTTACAAAGCACCAGCTCATTCCCATGGAAGCTTAGAATGGCATCTCGAAAGCTAAAGCCATGCTTGATTTAAATAAAAAATGATTCCCCTAAAATAAAACATTTCATAATTGTGAGTAGATGAATCAAATGACAGAGTCAGACGTTTTGATCAGAAGACCAGAAAAATAAAATTTTCAGCAAGAAGTGCAGTTTTGAACAGATCACAGGAAATGTATCTACTCGAGCAAAGATGACCAAATATTACTTGTTATGGGTTTGCAGATCCAGTGAAAAAGCTTGGCACACGTCTTTTGTTTTAATAAAGTTTAGAATGTGATGAACATTTTTTAAATTACTGTACTCACCAATTGCTGTATTTTTTTTTCTCCATAACAATTAGGTCCTGACTTTTGGGCTTTTGCACTTTATTTTTTAAAAAGGGAAGTTTTTTTTTCAGGCAGACTCACATCTGGCTCTGAAAACTGCTGCCATGTCAACCATCTAGGATAGTTCATTTTGCAGTTGGCACAAGATCATAAGCTAATTAGAGACGAGGAAGACAACTTGATCCATTTCTCCAAATTTTGTTATATTCCCTGTGGGCCATCAATAAACCAAAAGAATCTAATCCACTAACTGACTCCAATTTAGGAAACCAAAAAAAACAGACAAGTTTTCACTTTTATAAATTTTACTTTAACCCTCAAACTAAAACCAACATAAATTAAACATGAACTAACCGTTAACTCACAATCGATGTTGTTATGAACGTTGGACTTTTTATTATCAGTTCTGATAAAAGGTGATGACCTGAAACGTTAACTCTGTTTCTCTCTCCACAGATGTTGCCTGACCTGCTGAATATTTCCAGCATTTTCTGTTTTCGTTTTTCACCTCCCAGAACCTGGAAAACCCCCAGCCTCAAATCAGGGACCGTCTCAAAACTGCAAACAGAAGCTGTACAGCATCACAACTGATCCTAAAATCCCCCCAGTGTAGCATCTAATTGTTCCTTAAATAATTCCAGGATTCTACTTCCTACTGTACCTGGAAGTCTATTCCACACATTGACCATGTGAAGAAAAATGTCCTCATGCCAGCCTTTTCCTAGTGTTTCCTCTCCTAATCCTACTGTTTCATTTAAAGTAATATTCTGAGTTAATTTTTTCTATACTCTTAACGATCTTGCAAAACCTCTATAAGATCACCTCTATGATGCCATGCGGCAGGAATTCAACTTATGCCCACCTATTTCACAGCTGCAAGATGGATGACCAGCAGATGAAAACTGGGGAGGGTGTTACCTAGGCTACCCAATGACACCAAAGGCCCACCTGATGCCATATTCAGATTGGTCTGTAAGTGTGTGAGCAGCGTGTCAGTCTGAAACAGGCTGTTTAAATATACAGTGGGGATTCTTTGCTAATTGTAGGGCCCTGATGCAAAATTCAGCAACAGGTGTGCACCTTCCAGTGTGAACTTTTAAAAATGTGATAGCATATTTTGAAAGACATTTTGCCATGATGACATAGATCCTTTGACCACCATAGAAAATAGCTCCACCTTTCCATTTATTATCTGTTCTTCGCTGCATTGCTAATATAACCTTGCTGATCTTGTCTTTCTTCCTACTTATCTCTGGCTACATGCACAACTGTTGGCATTTTAAGTAAAAATATTGTTAAGCTACTTTATCCAATTAAGGCTTCATTTCTTTGTTCTGTATTGCAGTATGATTATATGCCTCCAATCCACAATGAATGAAAACAAACTGATTCTGAAGGGGTGCATTGGCTGCCTGAAACCAAGTATTTGAGTATTTCCAGCATTTCTTGTTTTTATTGCAATGCATCTAGTCCAGCATGCTGTGCAAGAATACTGTGCAAATGTTAAATGAACGTAAGTTATAATTACCTCTTATTGGTCAATCCTCGTCCATGAATCACGGGAATCAGGCTTCCCTTAGGGTTTATTCTGTAAAATCAAAGCTGCTGCCTCAATACATCCCCAGGGTTCTTTGGATAGCAGGAGTCTGATTGGCTTTATGACTGGCAGAGGGCTTTGACTGCACTGTCTGTCCCCTGAAACTTTCTTTCAGACTATTACTGGCAGCAGTTCTAAGGGGCACTGAATAATGCGAGAAGCTTTGTTTTGGATTGATTTCCTCTGAAATCACATGCTGCTGCTGTAAAATGAATGAAGTGAAATTGGCTTAATAAACAAGAAGTGCCTGCTGGCAAACGCGAACCAATGAAAAGACCAACAGTTTGAGACACGTCATTGATTATTCTGGGGGATTTTAGCTCATACATGAACAAACTTGTATGCCAGTCATATCGATCAGATTAATCAGAAGGTCATGGATCAAAGGCAAACAATATGTTAATGGTGTGTTGAAAGCATTAGTACAGATCGGCACATAGCACTGAGTGTGGATCTCATGATGCGGCGAGAATAGCAGTCCGAGGAATGTTGTATTTCTTGGAGATACCTGTAATCCTGGGTGGATTCAAAACATGATGGGTGAAACTGCAGTTGGAATCCACGTGGAATAAGTCAGAGCCGGAGACAGTTACTGAGGAAGGAGATGTGGCTGTGAAAACGAGTTTTGGTAGATACTTTATCAAACACCAGGAGGGAAATAGAAAGCAATGAAGGTGAACAAGGTAAAAGAGACAACGAAAATCCCATTGGAGAGAAGAGCAGAACTTCAAGGTAGGCATTCCTGGAAGAGAAGTGGCAGTGAGTCCTGATTTCAAGATAAAAGAGGAAGAAGAATATTTTTACAGTAGAGTGAGAACGAAGGAGGGAAACTCAGGACAACAGTAGTGTTGATCTAATAAAGGAAGAGAAGAAAGATTGTAAGGGAGCATTTGGAGGTTAGAGATGAGAAAGGAATCACACTGAATGACAAGTTTTTCTTGTATTATGTGAGGTGCTAGAAGAACCTTCCCCGATACTGTAGTATTAAAGTTCAGGATTGATTGAGCTTTATAGAAAGTAAGAGTTATTAAGGGGAAAAGAAATGTTAGTCACAAGAGAGAATATCAAGCTTCTTGGAGGCATTTTCACAAGGTAAGTTTGAGTGGAACAAACTCTTCAGTTCACTTGATCACATCCTTCCAGAATACTTACCCTACTGTCTTCCCTTTCCATTTATTTCTTAAATGATTCCAGTCTCTTGGACACCGCAAACTTTCTTGGAAATTTGCTCTAGAGGTACGCATTTTATAGATGAAGTACCAAAGTGCTCTGTAGGCAATCAAAGATGAGAGATAGGCACAGTTCGGCACTGACATGTAGAGGCCTGCAAGGAAAGCAGCAGAGAAGGGGAGTTAGTGGCCTACTGTTGAAAGCCCTCCAGGACCAAGATTTTCTTCCCTCTGCCCCAGTGGGGAAGCCTGCTGGCCATTATTTACTGCCCCCCTGCATGTAACATATCGTGAGGTGTGGAAGTGGGTTCCTTTGGTCTGCTGCTGGCACTACCAGCCATGGAGACTGTCAGCCATGGAGACTACCAGAATAAGTGTGGCATTAAGCCCAGGGGCACAGGAGGAAGGCACCTTTGTGCTATTTTTGGAAGGGTCTCACCACCACAGATTATTTGCCCAGCCTGGCTTTCTACTCATTTCATTTTTGTCTCCCTTTTCCCTATATCACATTCCTTCCAACCCCACCCATCCCTCCTTCTCCACTATACCCTCCTTGCCTCCTCCCCATTCTCCATGTCCCACATATCTCTCTCATCTTCTCCCTCTCCCCATCTCCTTGTCTCTCCCTCTGCCACTCTCCCTTTCTGTCTCTCTGTCTTCCTCTCCTTCTTCTTTCTCCTTGCTCCTCTCCTCCCTCATCCCTGCCCCAGCTGCTTCGCTCCCCAACCCCTTCCCCATCTGGGTTCAATCATTCTCCTGCCTTCTAACCCTGTTTAAATGGAATATTTACCAGATTATAACTCTCCTTATGCAATGTCATGGAATAAAGCACAGCATTATTCTCCCTGGATATGTGCATGTGATTGACAAGCACAAATCCCAAACTACTTGGGCAAGAAAAGAGAAAAAAGTGAAAATGACCAGGATATTGTCCAGTGAGAAAGAATTTTCATTGGCTATTCGAAATATGTAGAAATTTCTGCAGGATGTGCAGAGGGCGGGAAAGGGAAGTTGAAATCTGGCAAAGAAATCTTGTAGACCAGTATTTCTGCCTGCATCTATTTCTTAGTCAGGAATGCCATGAAAGACCGTAATTCTCATAGATCTGGAATGACCAGATTAATGCTGTTACTTCAGGTGCAGCTCACCATTTAGGAAGCAGTCCACTATTATTGTCTCCCAGTGCTGTTGGTTTCACAGTCAGCCTGTTTATACTGCAGGGCAGTTTTTACAGTAACTGGATAGACTTTAAACACCTGCACTGCAAGTTTGCAACTAATTTGCTGGTAATATGGCTCGGGAATGATTTTACAAACCAGGTGAGTGTGAAACTGATTCTCTGACCTCTACAGACACAGCAGTGCAAATTCAGATTATCAGGACTGAATTTTGTGCTGCGATTTCAGGCGGGTATGGTGGTGTGTGTGGGGTGGGGGGGGGTGTCCTGCTAAGATGCAATCCGTCCATCTTGTACAGGTCCCACCTGCCCCAGAACCAGTCCCAATGTCTCAGAAATCTGATGCCCTCCCTCCTACACCAGTTCTCCAGCCACGTGTTCATCTGCTCAATTGTCCTATTCCTATGCTCACTTGCTCGTGGGACTGGGAGTAATCCTGAGATTACTGCTTTTGAGGTCCTGCTTTCAGCCACCCTGATGTCCACTCATTTAGAATACGATAAAGACTGGCCTTCGTGTATGTAGTCTTCTGCCTCCTTTCTGTGTTCCCTGAATGCCGACCAGCTGCAATGACTGCTAGTGCCCATGGGAGAACATATGTTAATGAGATCTGCAGTCACATTGCCATGATAATGAGGGATGTGGTCACATTGGCACTGCACTAAGGTGAAAGCTGGCCCCAGCAGGTGGTGGGGGAGGGGGGGTGGTGGGGGTATGGTCGTAAAGTCCAGGGGAAAGTGGGAGGTCCTGGGTGGTGCATTGTTTCCTGGCCGGTGAAAGTCAGAAGTTCGCAATTAAGGCATTATGGAACATGGGTTTCACACAATGATGGCTAATGATTGGCACAAAAGAACGTTTAATTAAATTCCAAAGTACATCTTTGCAACACTCGTGCATCCCCCAGTGCGGCTGGGTCCTCTTCTTAATATGTTTGCAGGTGCTGTTACGAGGTGTGACCCCTGCCCTATCAGTTGTGCTGGAGATAGGCTGCTGATCAGTCTGCCATTTGGCGGCCGTCCTCTGGCTACCTGAGGCCTGGAGGGCCCCAGCACTGGTGCAGGACTTTCCTCAGGCATCACAGCTGTTGGAGCTGCGTTTAGAGGGGGCTAAGGAGCCGGTGTCCACATTCGGAGTACCCAGAAAGGAGTCTGTAGATGTGGAGGTCTGCTTATCTTCCTCCTCTCTGGAACCTCCATACTCACCAAAGAAGGATGAGGAGCAGGAGTAGTCTCCAAGCTCCTGGTCATTCTCTCGCCTTGCCACTGCTGAGTTGAGCCCAGGGCCTTCGCGCATTTGTGGAATTTGGCTCTCCATGAGGGTCGCCAACCTCTCGATGGATGAAGCCATGCACCCGTATGCCTGAATCATGACAGTAGTCATGGCATGAATGGACTCCTCCAGTGTCTGCTCAAGCCTTCTCATGGCCTCTGGCACCTCCGCCAAATGTTGCCTATCCTCTCTCTGTAACTCCAGCACGCTGTCGACACCAAAGGCTCATCATTAACCTGAGGCTCAGCATAGGCCTGGCCACTCACAGTCCTACAACTGTCAGAGACCTTGACTGTTTCAGTCTCATCCAGCAGCTCGGGTGCATGTACAGTGCTTCCATCAGCTAGTTACCCTGATTCTAATGCTGATCAACTACCCACTGAGGTAAAAGTATCTGCACTGGTGGAAGGTGCAGGACGGTCATGGAACAGTGCTTCCTCTGTGTGTTCCTCCTCCTCCTCGGAGTTGATGGTGTCCCTCTGTGGCTACAGTCTTCTGCAAACACTGACCTGCATGAGAGAACACAAATGTGGGCTAGATTTTGTGGAGGAAGCCGGGTTCCCGGGGCCAGACCAAAAATGCAGGGGGATCCCCGCCTCAGCCTTTTTGCACCCCCCAGCAAGATTCTCCATTATTCCGGAGGCAATGTTTCTGGCGCCGGAATCTCTGTCACTTTAAAGATGGGGATCCTGCCTCCAAGCGCTGCCGGCGAATCACAGGACCAGCAACTCAGCAGCATTGATAGAGCCACCAGAAGCGGTGGCCACTGCCGGTACTGCAGAGGCCTTGGCCCCAGGCCCAGTGCTGGTACCCCAGACCTGAGGTAAGTGAGATGGGTCACTGGGGACATCAAGATGGCCCTAGAGAGGGATGTTGGGCGTGGGGACATGGTCGTAAAGTCCAGAGGGAAGGGGGCTCCTGGGTGGGTACATTGTTTCCTGGCCGGGGCGCTCCATGGACCATAGATTGCACAGACCACAGAGGAGGGACCACCCCTCACACTAAGCCCGCAGGGAGGACACCTCATTTTACAAGGATCCCTCCATCCATGGCGGAGGCCCTGCCGCTAGCTAAATCCCAGTGGTGGGGGGGGGGGGGGGAGGAGGCCCTTTTAAGTGGCCGTTAATAGGCCACTTAAGGGCCTCCATTGGCTTCTGGGGGTGTAGGCTGTCATCAGCCTATCCTGGCCCCAGGAAAATTGCTTGGCGACGAGGCAGTGATGGACTGTCCACCCCCCACCCCACCCTTGCCACCAGTTGTGATTCTATGCGCCACCCTGCCTTCTACTCCACCTCAGGGGGCCCCATAAAACCCAGCTTCATTTGTCAGTAACGCTGTACATATCCCGTAATACCAAACATGCCTGATATGGATCTCCATAATTCATTAATATTTTGATGAATGGCAATAATCACTCAATAATCACTGTAAAAGCTTCTATAGGTACATAAAACGGAAACGTTTGGCTAAGACCAATGTGGATCCATTCCAGGCAGAGTCAGGAGAATTTATAATGGGGAATAGAGAAATGGCAGAGAAGCTAAATGATTACTTTGTATTCCTCTTCACTGAGGAAGATGCAAGAAATCTCCCAGAATTAGAGATCCAAGGGATTAGGGAGAATGAGGAATTGAAGGAAATTATTATTAGCAAGAAGGTTGTATTGGAGAAATTATTGGGGCTGAAGGTTGACAAGTCCCCAGGACCTGATATTCTACGCCCTAGAGTGTTGAAAGAGGTAGCTATGGTGATAATGGATGCATTGGTGATCATCTTCCAAAATTCTACAGATTCTGGAGCAGTTCCTGGAAGGTAGCAAATGTCACCCCACTATTGAAGAAGGGAGGGAGAGAGAAAACAGGGAATTACAGATCTGTTAGCCTTACATCAGTTGTTGGGAAAATGCTGGAATCTATTCTAAAGGATGTCATAAATGGACACTTGGATAATAATGATATGATTGGGCATAGTCAACATGGATTTATGAATGGGAAATCATGTTTAACGAAATTGTTGGAGTTTTTTGAGGATGTTGCTAACAGAATTGATAAAGGGGAGTCAGTGGACATGGTATACCTGGATTTTCTGAAGTGCCGAATAGAAAGTTGGTTAGCAAAATTGAACCACATGGCATAGGAGGTAATATTCTGGCATGGATTAAGGATTGGTTAACAGGCAGAAAGCAGGGAGTAGGAATAAATGGGTCATTCTCGCATTGGCAGGCTGTGACTACTGGGTTACCACAAGGATCAGTGTTTGGGCACCAGCAGTTCACAATATATATCAATGATTGGGACCAAATGTAATATTTCCAAGTTTGCGGATGACACAAAACTAGGTAGGAATTTGTGTTGTTAGGAAGATGCAAAGCAGCTTCAAGGAGATTTGGACTGAGTTAGTGAACGGACAAGAATGTGGCAGATGGAATATAATATGGAAAACGTGAGGTTATCCACTTTTGTTAGGTGAAATAGATGTGCAGAGTATTTCTTAAATGGTAAGAGATTAGAAAGTGCAGATGTACAAAGGGACCTGGGTGTCCTCGTCAATAAGTCACTGAAAGCTAACATGCAGCGCAGCAAGCAATTTAGAAGGCTAATGGTATGTTAGCCTTTATCGCAAGAGGATTTGAGTACAGGAGTTGTGATGCCTTGCTTCAATTGTATAGAACCCTGGTTCGACAGTACCTGGAGTACTCTGTGCAGTTTTGGTCCCCTTACCTTAGGAAGGATATTATTTCATTGGGGGTGGGCAACGAAGGTTCATCAGACTTGTTCCTGGGATGGTGGGACTGTCCTATGAAGAGAGATTGGGGAAAATGGGCCTGTATTCTCTAGAGTCTTGAAGAATGAGAGGTGATCTCATTGAAACCTAAAAATACTTAAAGGGATAGACAGGGTAGATGCAGCTAAGATGTTTCCCCTTGTTGGGGCGTCTCGAACCAGAGGACACAATTTCAAAATAAGGGGGAAGCCACTTAGGACAGAGATGAGGAGAAATTTCTTTACTCAGAGGGTTGTCAATCTTTGGAAATCTCTAACCCAGAGGGCTGTAGAAGCTCAGTCATTGAGTATGTTTAAAGCAGAGGTTGACAGATTTCTAAATACCAATGAAATAGGGGATATGAGGATAGTGTGGGAAAAAGACATTGAAGTGAATAATCAGCCATGATCATACTGAAAGGCGGGACAGGCTCGATGGGCTGAATGGCCTACTCCTCCTCCTATGTTCCAATCTTCTTGTGCAGGGACTTCAGTCTCGCCATCAGATATTGTGCATCCTCCTTTTCTAAAGCCTCTTCCTCAGCGTGGCTGGAAGGACGAATGTCAGGGACTCCTCCACCGGTTCTGGCCACCTCCCTCCTCTTATGGGCCCTCTTCTGCAAGAGGAAAGATGGAGAAATTATAAATTGGCATGAATATCACCATGAAAGTTCTGCTTCTATGGGCCCCTTGTCACCAAATAAGGGATTGGATATATCTCATGATGACACACGCTGTGAATGAGGGTGGAGCTATGAATGAGGGTGGAGTGTGGCCCATCTGTCATGATGAGGTTATAACCTCTGTTATTGTGCTGGCAGTGGCACCCTCACCATGTTGCACACCCTGCCGTATAGTCACATGCAAACCCCAAAAAGAGCATTGGAGCACCTTGGCTAAATGCAGGAGATCATTGACCCTCTTCCTGCACTGGACCTGGTTGCATCGGGTGACCCCACGACTACTGACCCCCTCTGCATTCTCCACCCAGGCTTGCTTGTTCAGGTGGGAGAACCTTTTCTTGCTGTTACTGGGGAGGTGAACCTCCCACCTTTCTCTTGCAGCCTGGAGGAGAATCTGCATGGAGGCATCACCGAAGCGTGGGGCCACATTTGGTCAAACCTCTGCCATCCTGTCCACTCTTTCTATGGGGGGCTGGACAGTGAGGGAGACTGTGATGTAAATCTTTATGCTTCACAGTACATGGAGCTTCTGTTGAATGCAAGGCATGCGTGCTTGCAGGGTTGGCAGGCTTTTAAAGATGTCGCCAGCACCCTTTTCACTCTCAGCTGACGCCGTAGTGGGCGTCTCACATCCCGCCCCAGACACATGAATGGGGTGAACGGCACCTCCAGTATGCTAAATAGGCACGTAATTGTGGTGGTGTGACCGCACACGTAATACATGGGAATGCCGTCCATTTCCAGGCCTGCTGCCAGGAATTTCAGCCATCAGTGAGCAGGTAACGATGTTTTTGTGGTAGCCTCTGGCACTCTACTTGGTATTTGTGTTGGAGGATCAGGGGAAACCATTTATTTTGGTATTGCACAACACTTCTGGCTATTATTTACAGTGGCAGACTCTCATATAAATAGGGAACTTGATGCTTATGTATGCATGACTCAGGCGTGAAAGTTACAACTTCATTGAAGGTGACTGTCTCTGGACACAATTTCAGAAAGTGGCAAGAGAAAGTGAGAAAGAAGTCAAGAGTTAGAGAGAAATTCAAAACCAAGGGCTGAATTTAACCTGGACAACAGGGGTCCCGGTGACAGGCTGGAAGGGGACAATCCGACCTTGGTCCTGTTTTGAACCCCCAGCCAAATTCCACAATGGGCGTGAATTGTGTTTGATCGGAGGTAAATGATCGGCATTATACAAAGAAATCACAAAAGATAGAAACTTATATGACCCAAAGTAAATACATACAGGAAAATCACCAGAAAAATACAAGAAGAAAGAAGCACAAAATATAAAGTGTGACAAGATCCTTGCGATTCTTTAGCACTCTTGAGACTGAGTTTTATGGGCTCCCTCTGGATGGGAACGTAGGCGGTGGAGTGCCCGTCGCCTTCCTGACCCCTTGGCATTTAGTCCAGGCAGCCATTTAACTGCCTGTAGTCAGGGTCCCTGTCCCTTTAAGGATCCCTTCCACAAGAGCTGCTGGCTAATCAGAGGGCTGGCAGCTCAGTAGTAATGGCAGTTCCGCTGGAAACAGTGGCCACTGCTGTTACTACAGGAAGACCAGGACCAGGACCAGCGCTGGAGGCCCAGACCACAGGTGAGTGTGGCAGGCTCGCCAGGACAGCAGGAAGAGGCCCTTAAGTTAATTGGCCACTTCAAGGCATCAATTGGCCCTTGGGCAGGAAGGTCTCCTTGGCCTTCCTCGCCCTTGGACTAAAGTCCACTAAAGTGTCGGGAAGGCGACAGGTACTCCACTCCCCGCCTGCCCATGCAATTCTATTGGCCCCTCTCCCATCTCTATTCCCATCCCTAGGGGGCCCATAAAACTCAGCCCCAAGAGTGCTAAAGAATAGCAAAGATCTTGTCACTCCTTATATTCTGTGCTTTCTTTTTCTTATATTTTTCTGGAGATTTTCCTGTATGCATTTACTTTGCATCACATAAGTTTCTATCTTTTTTGATTCCTTTGTATAATGCGGATCATTTACCTTGGATCAAATAAATTGCTGCACTTTTCTTGATTCCTTCCCACCAGTGTGGGTACCCAGGATGGTACCGTGGTCTAAGCAGTATCTTCCAAAAATTTAGCATTTCTTTACTTTGTTCCTTTTTGCCCCTGTTTATAAAACATGTGGCTGTGTCTATCTGTTTCATGTCATGGAAGAGGATGTCTGATCATGCAGACCCCCACCTGCCAAGAATGAGGCATATTAATTTTGTCATATGAACATTGACTTTAAACTGCTGCTGGAGTGAAGAAATGACTTGTTTGAAGATCACCAGACACCGGGCTGGAAGGACATTTGCATACTAAGAGACACTGCTTGTGGAGAGAAAGGACTATTCCCTGCTCCAATTAACCCAAATGGATATTGATCATCAGACATTGAAGGTGTAAGGAAGTGCATTCCAGGCCCTGCTAAGATGATACAATTCACAGAGGCAGGACTGGTTAAACCAGCTGGTCACATGACTAACTGGCTGGTCCAGGTTTTTTGAACTAGCCACAGGACAGTTTGAATTCAGAAGGCAGTGTGCAACTGAAGCTGAACCAAGCAAGTCTCTTGCCTGGCTGTCTCTCTCTCTCACTCTCTCCCAAGCCACCAGACCCATGGAAGACATGTAAACCTTAAGAGAGAAAAGACTCCTACATCGGAACAAGCATGAACTGGCCCCAATGAATTGCAAGACTTACTGGCAACCAAAAACTCCACATTGAACTTAAAGACTATAACACCAGATATTGCCTCATACCTTTCCCCTTTATTCCTTCTACTTTTTCTGTCTCTGTCTGCATGTGTGTTTATCGCGTATGTATGCTAGCGTGGTCGTGTCGCGTATTCGTAGTCGTTAACTGAATTAGAGTTTAAGATTAATCAACTTCTACCTTTCTTTTCTAAATATAAGGAAACCCTGTTTGATTTATTTGCCTTACAATTGGAGCAGTGAATACGGATTCACTGAGGGGGAGCTAAAAACTCGGTGTTTTCAAGTTAAACCCTGTTACAGTTAAACCAGGCAAAGGCTGCGAGGGAATCCCCCCAGACCCCTTCTCACCTGGTCGTAACAAGAGAATTTCCAAAACAAGGAAATAGTATGAGGAAGAATACTGAAGAATATATTCGACACATTTGCCAATATAATATGAAATACAGCCATGCTGAAAATGGTGACTACTGTTGGGTCACCTGAGAATGCTCTGACAATGAAGATGCCTGTTGATAATAGGTGTTAAGGAATCGAGAGCAAGTGAGGAATCCATTTTGTTCTGAGCCCCTAAGGTTAAAAACCTGCAGAACTTTGTTGCGAGTGACAGTCTTTTCAGAGGGCACAAACAGCCTGATCTCAGGGTTAAACAACACATTGATGGCATTTTGATCTGAACACAATTCATGCATTCTTAGAGACGAGCTTATCTGTAGCGTAGCCGTACACCAGTCACTAGCTTCCAAAAGCAGTACACTGAAAAACGCCAAATTTTCCAGCTCTGCCTGGGAGCAAACGCCTTCACTTTACACTTATCCACTCTTGTACTTCGCTATTCAGTTGCAGAATATTACACTCCTGTTTGGGACACACTCACTGCAAAGTAAACTGATGCACGCCCAACTGCATGCAACTGTGTGCCTCATGTCAGACACATTGCAACATTCTCCCCTCCTATGGTTACCAGTCTACAACATATCGCCTCAAAATCAGCGTCATTCAGTTGCTGCTGCAGAATTAATTAATAGACTTTATGAGAAAATCATGTTGTCAATTCACTCTGATTTGTTGTATCCACCAACAGTGTGGCTCTGTGAGACAGCTAACATGATCAACCTTTCCTGATTCTTTTGACTTTCCTGTATCAACTAGCTGACGTGAACAGCTGGACTTTACATTGCCGCCACCGGAATCGGTATTAAACGCGCTGGCCCATTTACATGGCTGCGCAAACCACCTCATCTCCCCGATGATGTAGGGGGCGTGGGCTGTCTGTCCCCAGTGCCATTGCGCAGGCGATGCCATTTTTAAAGGATTCATGACCTTCCGTTCCGTTTAAATACTTAAAGAGATATTGCTGTAAAATTTATTCTAAAAAATGAAATAAATGTTTCTGGCCCCTCTCCCACCCCCAATAACCATACAATTCATTCCTTGCCATCTTCCCCTACAGAATACTTACCTTGTGTACCTGATCTTCCCCCTCCACATTTCATAAACTGTGAACTTTACCCCTTCTCAGAAGCCCCTACACCAATTAGAGGAGTGTGACCCTTTTCCACCAACTCCCCCCGCACTGAAACCCTTACCGGCTCCCCCACTCCCCACCAGTGTTACACCTCGTATCCCCAGATGGGGATCTGAAGGTGCTGGAGTGCCAGCCACTGGCAGCAATATTGCTACAGAGCAGGGACGGCAGGAGCAGGTAAGTAATTAAATTGTTGATTACAAAAATTTAAATATTTAAATTTTGAACCCTTGCCAAGCGGTGGGGGGCCACCACAAGACCTCGCCACTGCTGGCAATATGAGGCCAGTCCTTCCCGACGTCGAGGCCCCTGGCGGGCTTCTCCCGGAGGCAATTTCCAGTATCCCCCGCCATGACCCCCGATATCGATGGGGCTGTAAAATTCAGCCCAAAGAGTGGGCAGCAGGTGCTTATATAAATCATCTCATCACATCTTCACCTACTCCGTTATGATGACAAATGTCCTTGGGGGAAGAATACAAACCATGTCCTATGTCATTGAGTTATATCCCTCAACAAAACTATCTGGTGGCATTTGCACTTTGCCTGCTCGTGATGCTCTCAAATGTCTCGTTATATGACAAGTCTGTGTAGGCCAAATAAAAACTAAGAGAAAGAGAAACAGACCGGGGAAAGAGTAAGAAATACAGCGGGAAAGAAAAAAGTCCAGTGGGTCTGGAAAAATGAGAGAGATGCAAAGATCAAGGTGACAGAGGACTTCTGGGCAATACCGCAGGAGATCCACTAGTTACAAAGTACTGAAACTTTCCGGTGAACCCAGACCTGCGGGGATCCTAGAAAATATACAGAAAAAACAAACTACCGGATAGTTGGCAACTTGTGTATTTACACTATTTACTGAATTTAAAGTGACGCTGTCAACCTGGAACGGGGAAGTGAAACTGATCTTCAGTGTAAAATCTGATCCCTTCAAGCTGTTAGTGATGCAATCTGATTTCTGAAGAAACGAAACTGAATCCATGCAGTTTCAATGTCCTGTTCAAACAGTGGCGATCACACAATGAAGTAAAGTTCATTTTTACCGCCATGTTTACTCTCTAAATTTGCTCTGTGGGTGCAGTGTTTAAAAACAACAATTCCCGATTTCACACTTCAACGATTTCTTCCCTTTGCTGGGGAGTGAGCTGCAGAGGAGAGAAAAAGAAACAAGAAAGAGGAACAAAACAAGAAAGGTAGAAAAGAAAATTAGATAAACAGTCATCTTCACACTGCACTGAATGAGTTGACCCAGCGAGGCCCCACACACTTACCTTTTCTGATTAAGATCATCCAAAGCTCTGCTGCCTCGGTCCCAACTCACACCAAGTTCCGTTTGCTCATCATCCCCATGCTCACTGACCTAAATTGGTTCCTGGTTAAGCAACGCCTCGATTTTAAAATTCTCATCCTTATTATCAAAAGCCTCCATGACCTTGCCCCTCCCTAGCTTTGTAATCATCTCCATCCCTAAAATCCTCTGAGACATCTCTGCTCCTCCAATTCTGGCTTTTTGTGCATTCCTGATTTTAATCACCCCCACCACTCGTGGCCGTGCCTTCAGCTGCCTAGACCCTAAGCTCTGGAATTCGTTCCCTATATCTCTCTGACTCTTTATCGCTCTTTCTTCCTTCAAACCTACTTGTTCGACCAAGCTTTTAGTCATCTGCCCTAATATCTCTTTATGTGGCTCAGTGATGTCAAATTTTATTTGATGACACTTCTGTGAAATCCCTTGGGAGGTTTTATTTTGTTGAGGGAGATATATAAATACAACTTGCTGTTGATGAGTTGCATATTTTGGACTTAATTTGTTCCTGGTTTAACTTCAAAGGACTTTTCCAAATCTTCTGACACAGAGTTGCAGGAGGCTTCAGGGACAGTGGGGTCACAATTCCCATATAAAGTTATTGCCAAAGCATTATTTTTAGCACAGGATTGTTCCTGTTACTTTCTGCAATTGAAGAATAATAAATATTTTCTGATAGCTTAGTTTAGTTTAGTTTAGTTTAGAGATACAGGACTGAAACAGGCCCTTCGGCCCACCTAGTCTGTGCCGACCATCAACCACCCATTTATACTAATCCTACACTAATCCGATATCCCTACCACATCCCCACCTGCCCCTATATTTCCATATCACCTACCTATACTCGGGGCAATTTATAATGGCCAATTAACCTATCAACCTGCAAGTCTTTGGCATGTGGGAGGAAACCGGAGCACCCGGAGGAAACCCACGCAGACACAGGGAGAACTTGCAAACTCCACACAGGCAGGACCCAGAATTGAACCCGGGTTGCTGGAGCTGTGAGGCTGCGGTGCTAGCCCCTGCGCCGCCCTATTGCATTAATAGTATTGCATTCTATTGTTTATTTTTTGCTACTGCTGTTTAGTGGTAAATCTTTCTTGTATTTTATGGTCCAAGCTGCAAACCGATGGTGTTATTGTCGCACTTTCTTAAGTCTAGGAGAGAACAAAAGGGATAATGATCTATCTAGTATACTGAGGACAAGAATAACGGCTCCTGTTTCATCCCTGAGCATGTAGGTAGTGGTCATGAGGAACAAAAGCTTTCTTATTGGGGGTGGTTGGCAGGAGGGTAGTCTTTGCTGCATGAGTAAAAGCTTAGAAACATAACCAGCACATGCCTCCATATTTCTCGTGAACACAATAGTGCCCTATGGATCAAATAAAAGCAAAATACTGCGGATGCTGGAAATCTGAAATAAAAACAGAAAGTGCATCTGTGGAGAGAGAAGCAGAGGTAATGTTTCAAGTCTGTGACCTTTCTTCAGAACTCAAGAGCCCTATGGATCTCCACTACTAACAATCCCTTACCAGAGCTTTTCCTATTTATTATCATTTTCTGCTTCCTGTTGTTTAGCCAGATTTCAGTCCAACTTTCAATGCCTATTTAGCATTTATTCTATGAAGCTTAATCTTACAATGTGAATTTTATCAAGTCCCTCTGAAAATTCAAGCAGATTATATGGTTGATTCCATGATTGGCAACTCCTGGTGAGAAGCAGCACGGGTCAGAAAATCGTGGGTCTGCAGCCCCTGATTTTCCATCCATTTAAATATTTAAATTAATATACCAGAGTCTGTAAGCCTGTGATTTCCCGAACAGCATGCCCTATAAGTGCCAATTCTTGCCAGGAGAGCTCAATTGGAGAATCAGTCCTGATATCCATGGGACTGACATCTCAACAACTCAGTTACTTCCTTCAAAAAGTTAGAATAGGTTTGTGAGGCTCAACCTCATGTTACAAAATCCAAAATACCTGTGGTTTTTGGCCTCCAGGCTTTTCAGATGTTGATAGCATGCTATGCAATGCTTCTGGACACAAAACGTGATGAATCATACTGTGTTAAAACATTATGCTGCATTACTTGTGTGTGACAAAGTGGCACAGTTTTTCTTCTTTCCCAAAAGTTTGCCAAACATTTTTCATGAAGTCGGTGCCAATTTAAAATGAAGCTGCTAATTCATGAGTCTGGATGTGCACCAACAGGGATTGTTAGGAGCAAAGAAATAACGTGAGCAATATAGTAAATGTTATCAGGTTTGTGCACAATCAGAAAAGGACAGGAGGAAGATCTTCCTCAGCTTGGTCCCAATATCAGAAGAACCCCCAGTGACAACAACCCCGCCCACCCCCAAGGAACCAGTGTTAAAAGTTTGATTCTTACTCCACCCTCACAGTTGAAGTTGATAATTTGGTAGCATATCCTTTTCAAATTAGCGTCAAATAGGTGCTATAAATTCTGCCCACTCAGCCTGTTTAAACCCATTTCACACAAAGACTTCAGAACCAGCAGAGGAGTCTTTCATCCTTCAGTTTAGGCCGCATCTAGATCCACAGCACAGAGATGAAATGTGGGTGTTCTGTTCAAAGGTATCGCTGAGTTGCTGCCCCATTTTTGCTTCCTGCTGATTTGGGAAGTTTGATCCTGAATATTGATATATTTTACTCATCTATATGGATGAATATTAACTCTAATTAGTAAAAAAATAACCAGGGAGCCCACAGTTAATATTTTAAAGTAATAAGTTGATTTCATGGTACAATGGGCTGAATTGTATTTGGGCGGCTCCGGCGCCATTTTTAAAGTGCCTTAAGCCCTTCCAAATAATTATAATTTTTAAAGGGAAAATATAATTGATTTTTATTAAATATAAAAATAAGTGATGGAGGCCTTTCCCCAACCCCCCACAATGGTCATTTCATTGCCTGAAATGACAATCAATTGATTTTGTCAAATACCCAACGTTTCCCCCCCAACCTTCAATCTTTTTCCCTTCAACTGCATCCCACCATCCTCAGGTCCAAAAAAAATATGATTTCCCCACTCCTCCACACCTCTCGCCTTGAAAATTTAATTCCTCCCTCCTCCCCACCAGGTCCTCACCTCGGAACTCCATGCGGAGTTTCGAAGGTGCACGAAGGCCTAACGGAGGCTGTAAAATCGGCGTGGGACGGCAGGTAAGTTATTTTGCATACATTTATCTGCATATGGAGATTCAGGGCCCGCTGCCAGGCAGCGGGGGGAGCCACACCGCGGTTCACCCGTTGCTGGTAATATGCAGCGGGCCCTTCTCAACATTGCAGGTCAAGGCGGGCCTCTCCCCACAGAATTTTACGGGCCCCCGCGCCGCGACCCACAGCATCGAGGGGCCAGAAAAATTCAGCCCAATGTGTCTTTCTCCATGAACTGTAATTAGGAGTATGGTATTAAACTAACAATTATAGGACTATTCATAGGAATTGTTTCAATTGTAAGGCACAATTCCAAGTATTTCCCATTTCCCAACCCATTGCACATTGAATCATTAATAATGGTAATTTCCTGTGTAAATAAAGACCTTGCATTTATATATCTTTCATGTCTTCAGTATGTCCTAAAACACTTCTCAGCCAATTAATTACTATTTTGAAGCAGAGTCACAGTTCTGCTGGCAAATGACAACAAATTCATGCACAGCAAGATCCCAAAAACAGCAGTGCGATAAATGACCAATTATTTTGTTTCAATGTTGTTGATTTAGGAATGTGTAGACCAGGATACCAGGAGAACTCCCCTGCTATTTTTCAAATAGTGCCATCATTTTCTTACACCTGAATAACAAGATGAGACCTCGGTTAAAATGTCTCATCCAAGAGGGAGCACCTCCGCCATCATGCAGAAATTTCAGCCTAGATTAGGCACTCAAGTGCTGTAGGGGGTCAGTGGTGGGGGGGGGGGTGCTTTCACCTGCAGCTGTCTGACTTGGGCATGAGAGGGGCTACCAGTTAACCAAGGGGGCTGGTTTACCATCACCAGTGCATATGAAATACTTTCCTCCCGCATATGTTTGAGTCTGGTGGTTTTGTCTCTTCAGTCTGTTCTCGATTCAAAGTTGGGTCATTATTGCTCAGTGACATTACTCTGAGCCAATTCACCACCTAGTGAATCTCCCAAATTAGCAGCTGTTAGTGTTTGTAATGGGTTGACAGCCAGTACAGAATTACTGAAAAAGTGCAAGTGTCTTCCATAAGATGCTGAATGTCAAAGTACACAGATTAAGTGATAATTTAAATATACAGTAACCGAATATAAATGCAGAACTTTAGAGACAAATACTCTAACTTTTCAGAACCCATAATATTAAATTGTAAGCCAAGAGGAATAGTCACTCTCCAAGACAGATGAAATAACATTTGTACAGTGCCTTTAATATTGAAAAATATTCCAAGGAGCTTTACTGAGATATAATCACAGCCAAAGAATAAAGATTAAGAGCAGACCAAAAGCTTGGTCAAAGTGTTGGGTTTTTAGGGAAAAGAAAACACCAAAACAAGTGTTACTTAATACTTTTATGTAACAAATTACACCTTAAGATTTGTATATTGTGATTTAAAGTATTCATTTGTAGAGGCAATCTATACTTTTATCATCTCAAATCATTCTGACATAAAATATTGCAGATGCAGGGTTGCCCACGACCCACGTCAGCCATGAGACTTGTATTTTTTGAGCTGTCTACTATATTTATGAAGTAGCTGCGCACCCCCACAAAAATCTCATGCGATACAGTTGAGAACCTTGCAACTCCAGTTATATTTCCATGCTTTATGCCAAAGTTACAGGGGAGAGGGGTTTTATGGCCAAACAACAGCAACTTGCATTTATAGAACACTTTTAATGTAACAAATGTTCCCGTGTGCTTTTACAAGAGCATTATCAGACACCATTTGACACTGAACCACATAAATGGACAGCTTGGGGATCAAGGAGGTACATTTTAAGGAAGGGGATATGTACTCCACCCCAACCCCCAGCAGATAAGCTTCATTCTTGGAGTGGACCACAATAAGTATTGGTGTTACGAGCAGCTGAAAAAGAGAAACTGGAGATTGCGGTCAATCTCCTCCGTGAGCTTCAAGTATTTTCTGCATTTGCACTGTTAAAACTAATTAAAGTCAGCACTAAAAGTTAGGGTTCGTACTTAACTATGCAAGGACACTTTTGTTGATTTATGTTCCTGCAATACCACTTAACCTCTCCAGCCCAGAAAGGGAACAGGTGAAGCTATTGTTACAACCAGGTGAGAAAAAGTGTCTAGGGGTCCCCCTCAGTCTTCACCTGGTCATATTGTAACAGGGTTTAATTTTAAACACATCGTGTTTTTAGCTGCCCCTTGGTGAATCCTTGTTCACCCCTTTCCAATTATAAGGCAAAGAAACCAGTGCAAACAGGATTTCTTAGGTTGAAAGAAACGTGATGTTTTATTAACCTTGAGAGGTTTTAAAACAAACAGTAATTCGGTTAATGCCTTTGAATACACGACGTGCCCACGCTAGCATGCGTACTCAATGCATACATGCAAATAGAGACAGAAAAGAGCAGAAGAAAAATAAAATTGAAAGGTTTGAGGCAATATCTGAAGAGTTGTTGTTACAGTTCTTCCAGCTTGATTGTAGGTAGATCTTGCTTTTCGTTGGGCTCCAGTATTCTTCTTAAACCTAGTTCACTGTAGGTGACCTTTCTCTCTTGGGGTTCATGTGTATTCAGTGGGTTTTGGAGTTCTGCGAGAAAGAGATGGGAGCAGACAGGTAGGAGAGGAGGTCTGCTTCAGTCCAGGAGCATTCTGCTTTTGCCAGGTCAAACATTGCAACAGCCAATTAGTTATGTGACTTTCTGGCCTGACCACGTATGTTTGTGGAGTGAATTGGAGCAGGGAATAGCTCCTTTGTCTACAAGTACTGTCTGTTAATCTGTAAAGTTCAGGGGGTGGGGGGGGGCTGCATGACAATTGGTATTAAATTCAATGGTGCACTTACAGGATCCACAGAACACTTGCCATTTCTATGAAATGGCGTCACAGAACTGAATGCCTCCATTCACCCTGTGGTCAGTTATAGAATGACAAAATCTGGGGCTGAAACAGTGTAGAATGTTTCACCCAAAACCAATTAAGAAGATTGCGAACAGGGCATCTGGGGATTAGCAAAAGGATAGAACCACCTATACTAAAATTAAAAGTATTTGCAATTACTGGATTTATTTTGAAACCCCAACCTAGAGAATATTCAGCAGGTACTAACAAATGCTACTTCATCTCCTGCCCAAGTAAACCCTCAGGAGCTGCCTGACTGCGGAGAATCTACTTTAAAGCAGCATGCTGAATTTAGGGCTCATCTTCAGAACTCTGAATAAGCTTTTTAACAGCACAGCCAGTGGCAGCACCAGCACTTCCTACTATAGCAGCACCAGCAGTAGAGAGTCCAGCAGCTCCTTCATGAAGAAAAGAAAATATATTAATCCTTACAAATATGTAGCATTATTTATAACACTTTCGTTAAACTTTATAAAACTGCATCCCTTCCCACTCAGATTCTCTCAGCTTATCCTGTGCTAAAACCATTCTTCAAAAAAAAATGCACAGCCAAGAAACTATTCAGGCCTTTGATCTTGCTAATATAAAGGCTGCTGAGTAAGTCTTCTCTCCTCCTGAATGACCACACTGATTTAAAGGAACAATTATATGGATGTCAAACTGTTCATCCAGTTTTCCCTAAATGGTGCATTAAAAATTTATTTCAAAATACAAACTACAGAATAGAGCTTTTTGTAGTGACTTTGCTGATCAGTTTCACTCTATATTAAACAAACATAGCAGCACCAGAGTTTTATTATGACACTAGTTCACCAATATTAGCCATTTAGGCAATCACTATCTCACCCACAGCCAAGACTGATAACTTCCTGTCTGAGAAACCACGGAGCCCTGCCCCCACACAAACTTCACCACTTACTATGTTTATACATGGAAGGATGACTTAAAGGTGTTGGACAAGTGATTACATTAAGATCAATCTTCATAACTTTTCCTCAATTTGATTTAAAAGAAAACTTGGAATCTTACCAATAGACTGGAGGATTGCGACAACACCGCCAACTGCTACACCCCCTCCATTAGCGACTGCAGCCACAGACATCATTTTTGCTCCCAAGGATCCAGCTGCTATTCCAGCACCAGTGAAGCCAGCTGCACCAACAACAACTGGGGCAGCAACTACTGCAGCAGCTGCAAAAATAGAATAAAGTCAGTTGATAAGGGAACTAAAAATTTGCTTGGTGATACAGCACCCCGTTTGGGCTCTTGGCTGTGGAGATCACAGCTCCAACAAATCCAAAAATGGCATGGGAAGAAATGGAGCAAAGGGGTTTGCCATGACCCTGGCAGCCTTTCAAAAAGAAAGGAGCATGACCTTCAGTTAGCAAGAGTATAAATTACACCATGATGTCTTTGTTTTAAAAGAGCACATCATCATGTCACATGTTTGCATTTTAAAGTTGCAAATTTGAAAAAGAAAGGTGACTTTGCAATGAAATACTCAACCCTGATACTCAGAATGGACCATAAAAAACGTACAGCACAGGAGGCCATTCAGGCCATCATGCCTGTGCTGCCTCTTTGAAAGAAAAGTCATGCTTAGTTCCACACCTCCACTTATTGTCCATAACCTGCAAGTTCCTCATCCTCAACTATCTGTCCATCTCCCTTTTAAAACTATTTATGGAATTAGCTTCCACCACCTTTTCAGACAGAGCATTCCAGATTCCCACAACTCAGTGAAAAAAAAAATCTCTCCTCATCTTCCCACTAGATCTTTGGCCAATGATTTGAAATCAATGACATCTGGTTATTAACCCAATATTTTTTTCTACTTTATTTGCTTCTTTAACCACCTTATTAACTTGCCCTGCCACCTTTATGAATTTGTGTATATGAACAACAAAGTCTCTCTGTTCATCTACACTCACTCAATCTAGGCTGGCAATTTAGTGCAGTGCTAAAGGACGGATGAATTGTCAGAGATGCCATTTTTCCAAGGAGATGTAAAACCAAGCTGCCATCTGCTTATTCAGGTGGATGCAGCAAAAGATGCCATGGCACTTTTTGAAGAATAGCAGGAGTTCTTCTGGTGTTCTGGGCAACATTCCTCAATCAGTAAATACCACTGAAAATAGATCATCTAGTTATTTTTTCCATTTGCTGTTTGTTGGACCATCCTGTGCGCAAATTGGTTGCCACATTTCCTGACAGAGCAGCAGTGACTGCACATAATCAAGCAATTGTGAAGCAATATCGGGACATCCTGAGAAGGTGTATATCAATGCAATTTCTTTTACCTGCTCCTCCTGCAACCCAGGCAACTGTCGACCAATCTATAAATACATGGGCAAAACAGAAATATTAGACAAGTATTCAACGGTGAGACAAGCCACTCATTTGATAACTTTCTTGACTGCTAAGTCAGTAATGTAGGAAAGCAGTCAAGTTACAACCAGCATTTTATTAGTTTGCAGACTACTTGTGTAATTGTTTCCTCTCAGCATGAGCACTAATAATGTCAGGGGCACATTCATATACAATCCTACAGATCCCAAGCTCAAGGGTCCCTGCTAAATATGGGGGTCCCTCCAGGGTTAGCAAACTATGTCCAATAAGCATCTCCCTGTCCACAATCCCATTGGACAAGAAATCTCCTGGCCACGCCCATGAGTCTCAGTGCTGGAGAGCTGCAGTCCAGTTTTCTCCTTTCAGGTAGGTTTTAATGAATGGGGATGAGGGGGGAGGGAGTTGTTCAGGGTTGCTGAAGGACCCTAAAGAGCCCTAAGAATTCTTAATTGGTCTCTGATTAAGCTATTTTTATATTACTTACTGCTAGGCTATTGGCACCAGTTCTCAGGCAGCTGAAGGCAACAGTGTAGCCTTGCCGGAGTTGCAAAGGCTGGTGATTGGGAGGACCTGGTTTTAAGAAAAATGCCTGCACTGGGTCATTTTCTATCAAGTTCGTGGATGCAAAAATAACTGGGAGTGTCCATCTGACACTTTCCCAATGCAGTGAACAATACTGGTTTAGAAGGAAAAAAAAGTGGTTAAGTGTTGCATTCCCCCAGCCCTGCGATCTCAAACCTGACAGAACACACGAAAATGAAAAACCATTCAAGAAAAATAGTTTCTCTTAGCAACACAATTAATGGTAGTTTACAATCACTATGGATTCTATGGACACACAGTATGGAAAAGAGGGAAGAGATATGAGGAAGAGGATGAGTAGAGGAGAATGGGGGTTACCTATATCACATGAAGGTAGGCTTGAACCTGCAAAACAGGGAAGATAACAGAATGAGAACATTTTATTTTATTCTTGTCTTTTAAAAATATATTTCTTCTATACACCCAAAATCATCTCACGTATCATTGCTCACAATGTCAGAGGATACCAACTATCATTTATATATCATCTTATCAACCTCAAAATGACCAAAAGCATTTTATGATCAATGAATTACTTTGGAATTGCACGGGTATTTAGAGAAAAGTGTATAGAAAATGGAAAACTTTCAATATAATTTACATAGCTAGATGGACGTATCTCCACTATGCCCTTTGCATATGCTCAAGAATAGTTAAATATTCAAACAAAATGTGCTTCAAAATAGTTTAGCACACCATCCCATATTTTTAATCACTATAAATCCCAACTGGGATATTTGGTTATTTCTTCTGGACTATCTGTGCCAGAGAAGTAATTGATGTTCGATGATTCTATGTTATTCCAGGTAACATGAAAAGTTTGATATCTCACTTTTCCCCTCCATCTTGATTCAATCATGCCTGACTGCTGTCTGCCCCTCAAACATTATGCTTAACACTGTTCCATCAAGAATCCTAAGCTTTTGAACTGTGCTCATAATCTCAGTCAACTGGTAGAATTGCTAAATGTACTGTTTCTTTTTAAATGGTAAAGCAGCTTCAACTGTTCATTTCTTGACTTCAGCGGTTTCCTTCTAGTCACTTGCCAATAATTTGTGAATTCTCCTTTTCACCAGCTGGGTCTTTCCTTCCAGCTTTAGTGTTCAGTCTTTGCGATCCAAAGTTTAAAGTTACCTACTCAGAGTTCACAGACTTATTTGCCCATTCTATACTTATCAATGTATTGAGACTTTATTGCTTACTTGTTTCCAATAAAAACTAACTTTTTTACAAAAAAGGGAGAAGATTCAGCAAGATTGTAGAGAAAGGCCAGGCATAAATTTGCAAGTATTTGAAATGAATCAACATTACCACATAAATCTACTTCTCACCTGTGTTGAAAGAAGCAGACAAGATCAACGCAATATAGACCAGCTCTCGCATTTTTCCAATATTTTCAAGGAAGACTGATACAAGTATTGTAGATTTCAGTAATAGCTGGAACACAATAGGACCTTCCTGCACAGATCAACACAAGAAGCAATTTCAATTAAAAAGGTTACGAGGGAAGTACTGACAGTGCTGTGTAATAACCTCATCTGGTAGCAGATTTATAAATTACAGGTAGAGATGGTTCAAATTGTTATCGGAAAAGCTCGGTTTCATGTTTTGTCTACAGTAATCTTCAGTGAAATTATAATTCTTCACTCTTAAAATGTGTTACGACCAAGTGAGAAATGTGTCCAGGGGTCTGTTACTATCTTCATCTGGTCTTATTGCAACAGGGTTTAATTTTAAACACGGTTTTGATCTCCCCTTTGTGAATCCGTGTTCACAACTTTCCAACTATAAGGCAAAGAAATGAGCACAAACAGGCTTTCTGTGGTTTAACGAAGAAAGATGAAATTTATTAAACCTTAAACTTGAACTCTAATACAGTTAACACCTACGGATATACAAATACCCACGCAATACACATATACAAATAGAGACAGAAAAGAGCAGAAGAAAAGATAAGTAGAACAGTTTGAGACAATATCTTGTTACAGTTTCTCGAGCTCGCTGTAGTCCTTGATTGAATATATGGTCTTGTGTTTCATAGGGGCCCAGTATTCTTCGTAAACCTTATTCACATAGGAGATTCTGAGTTTACGTATCTTCACAAGATTCAGTTCTGTGGGAAAAAGAGATCGAGGCAGGCAGACAGGAGAGGAAGTAATTCTTGCTTCAGTTCCAGAAGAGATCTTCACTTCATGAGCACAGAGCTTTGTCTTTTCAAAGTTTTGCGTTTCCAGTTTAAAGCTCCCCTGGTTGGCCAGCAGGTGGTCACGTGACCGATTGGTTTGACCAGGTCTCTTCCGTGCATTGGGGCAGGGACTGGTTCCTTTGTTTCAACACTGTCTGCTACTATGCAAATGTCCTTCCAGTCAGGGCTTGCAATTTTAAGTTATTGTTCAAGTGGTGAAAAAATGTGTGCCTCAGTCTTGGCAGGTGGGGGGTTTGCCTGATAAATGATTGTAGATAAAAACTTTATTCTTAGTAGGTTACATCAGTGGCTAGTTCTAATAAACATGTAGTCATGTAGCTGCTGTCAGAGGTGGTGTTTTCTTATGCATTCCTGAGATATGGGAAATGCTGGAAAAGCTGAATTTTTAATACCCATCGCTAGTTGCCCCAAGATTCTTCTCCTTGAATCATTGCAGTCCTTTTGGTGAGTTTTTCCAAAATGGTGTAGGGAATTTCAGGATTTTGATCCAGCAACCATAAAGAAATGGTGGATGTACATCCAAGTCAAGATGGTATTTGACTTGGAGGGGGAAGGTGTTCCCATACTCTTGCTGCTCTTAACTTTGGTAAAAGTGCTGTTGAAGTAAGCTTGCAAGTTGATACAATGCAACCTTTAAATCATACATACTGCAGTCACAGGGTTCTGGTGATTAAAAGGGTGGATATTGAATTCAATGCCCAAGGACCGATCAAGCAGACCACTCTGTATTGGATAGGTTAAGCTTTGAGTGATAGTGCAGATGTATCCATCACAATTGACTTTGTAGTGAAGAAGCACTGGGGGGCCAGCAGGTGAGCCAATTATCAGTGTACCCATCTTCTGTTCTATTCCTGCAGCCATGGCATTGGTATGGTGGGGCCAGTTAGGTTTCTGGACAATGTTGATAACATTAAATGTCTTACTGGAGATGGTCATTACTTGGCACATAGTGGTGTGAATATTAGCCCGTCTGGATATTATCCAGGTCCTGTTGCAAGCTGGCATGACCTGCTCTTTGAGTTGTGAATGAAGCTTAAAATCGTACAATCGACAGCCCCATTCCTGACCTGATAAAGGGAAGTAGCTGAAGATGGTTGGGCTGAGGACACTTCACTGAGAAAGCCCTGGGGCTGCAATGATTGGCCTCCAACAACATGAGCCTCTTTCTCAGTTTCAAATATAACCTCAGCACCACATTCCCACCTACCCTCGATAACCTTTCACCCCTTGCTCAAGAATCTATCCACCTCTACCTTAAAAATATTTAAGGACTCTGCTTTCATCGCCTTTTGAGGAAGAGAGTTCCAAAGACTCACAACCCTCAGAGGAAAGATTTCTCCTCATCTCTGTCTGAAATGGGCAACCACTTATTTTTAAGACAGTGACCCCTAGTTCTAGATTCTTCCACAAGAGGAAACATCCTTTCCACAACCACCCTGTCAAGACCCCTCAGGAGTTTAACCGCACATCTGCTCCATGCCTGACATTGCTGTATCATTTATGTATAAACAATGGGGAGTACTATTAGCGTCACATTTTGATAGCAAATTATGGCCTATTATGTTGCTGAGATTCTTTCTCATCTCCTTTTCTGTATATATCTCCTGGTGTGAATAGCTACCCGAAACCTACTTGCCGATTTTAATTTTATTCCTGTTTTACAAGATTCCTTTTTAACCACCCTGCCCAACTGCAGTCACTCCTTATCACCTGTCAGTATCTTGATCCATTACCAATTCCAAACAAGTTTTTTTATTTCACTTACAGCTGGTCCCAATGGTGAACTATTTCCCCTGTTGTGCCCAATGCTCACCTCGGAGACTGAACACTTCATAACCTGTGGCATTTACTAATCTTTACAAGCATTTCAATGGTCCCCAATTCTACTATCCTTTCCTTCATCTCCATGACTTGCAAACATTCATAGATACTCGAGCTAACTCCCCACTCAATGACAGGACCGATGCCACAATCCACAGCTCCCTATTCTTTCCTTTGTTCACTAGATTCTCAAATATATTTGAACAATTCATAAAAAGAAACCTCGTCCATTAACTAGTTTCAACCAATTTAATCTGTAGACGGTTTTCATCTTATTCTGAAACTTGTTACTATCCATCAACATATTTTGTTATCCGATTTAAGCCAATGTCTGACCTGCACAGTATCCGCAGAACATGAAATGAATGGGTTAACACTTCTGCAAAAAGTGCGGAGAGACTCATTTCAGGAAAGGGACAGTGGCTTGTCTCATAGCTGAAAAAGAAATGCACCTGGAAGAGTGTTACTGCACCAGCCATCAATATCACACAAGTAACAGAAATACAATGGTAATTTATGAATATATTGGTGTATATGTGCAATAATTTTAAATGCTTATTATAGAAAAGTAATATCGCTAAAAATGCAAACTGTAGAATAGCTACACTGCATCAAATTTCTTTGAACTATCCTCTATATTACCTGATATATGTTGGAGTTGCCTAAAACCAAACAGAACTTCACTCGGAACAACCTGACACACAGCGCATTGCAGAATATATAGCAAACTGAGAGGAGTCTCCTGGGTCCTAATGCTCAATAAGTTCAACATGTTCAATTTTCAATCCACCTCGATCTATTTTTTTTGCAGCAAGAACAGTCTCCCCCAGTATTTTATAACTGTAGTTTAGAACAGAAAGCCGAGGGACATCACCTTTTTTTTTCACTATTAATTTTTAACCAAGGCGCTGAAGAGTCTGTAGATTCAAGAAATGGAAACTCCATTATCAGTTTCGTTTCCTCGGAAATCCACATGATGTCACTGACAGCTCTTCAGCAGAAGCTTTTATAAATGCAACAACGTTTAGAGATTTAAAACTTTAGAAGGTGTATGTATGTTGGAGACAGTTTTTAATTTGCCGCACTGATCTGAAACTAAAGTTGTGGATCAATGATGTCAATAGAAATGAAAACCAGGCAGTTTCAATAACACTGGCAGATCGGCAGTGTTAGATTTACACCCAAGTGGCAAATTGAGAATCAACCCCATTGTGTGTGAACGGGATGTTGGAAACCAGTTGTTCTGACAGCAAGGAGGCCGACAGCTCACTGGATTCAGGCTGGCCCAACGTTGGCCACTGGAGACCGCTGGGCCTGCAGCAAGTTAATCCCAGTAGATTGTCGCAATGGGGATGGAGGGCTGCCCAGTGGCAGTGGCCCGGAAATGGGTGCCGTTCCCTTCTGCCACATGGTTGGCAACCCCACTGCGGATCACGTGTAGCGGGCGACCATTTTACATAGTAGAGGCAGAGCCCCCCACCACCCCCCCTCCAAATCACATGGCGGGGCGGGATGCGAGCAGTCAGTTACACCATCAGATGACTCTGGAGCAGGTACTGTTGCCATATTTAAAGGCCTGCCAGCCCTGCATTCACACCTGTTTTGGAGTTGTTTGCAGCTTTCAGTGTGCTGCTGAAAATGGTGTTGGATTGACTCCTGGATGACCACCACCCCCCAAACTCCCGAGGAGGACACACAAGATGGCTGAGCCAAGACACAGGATGGACCCAGGGTTTAGTGGTGCCTCCCTGCAGATTCTCCTCCAGGCTGCACGGGAAAGGAGGGAGGTCCTCTTCCCCAGCGATGGCAAGAAGAGGTCCTCTCCCCTGACCAAGCAAGCCTGGACCGAAATCACAGAGGAGGTCAGCAGCTGTGGGGTCACCCAACACAACTGGGTGCAGTGCCGAAAGAGGGTCAATGACCTCCTGCGTTTGGCCAAGGTGTCTGCTCCATAACTCTCTATTACTGAGTGTAAGTGGCTATGCAGGAGGATGTGGGGCATGATGAGGGTGGCACAACCACAGTGATGGCAGAGGGGGTAAGGCATCACTACATCCTGACAGATGCATGGCTGCATGTTGGCCACAGGCCACCTTCTTTCACAGCTCACCCCCCATTAACTCCCCTGAGAGCGGATGGGAGCATGAGCTATATGTGATGCCCCAATAGGAGACAAGGGGCTGACACTAGCAGAACTGTCATGTTGATCACTCTGCGAATTCTTACTATCTCTCTCTTTCCACTTGCAGGACAAGAGGTCCCACAACAGGAGAAAGATGGCTCAGTCTGGCAGAGACCTTCCAGATCTACGGCCTCTCACCCCAGCCGAGGAAGAGGCCTTGGAATTGTTAGGGACCAAGGGCAGACACACCATATCAGATCGAGAGACTACAGTCTCTACACAAGAGAGTGAGGCTTGGCTTCCATCAACATACGGATCACTTCTGGAGACACACATCACTTATGGTGGACATGACGAGATCTGCACAGAATAATCCACATGTTTATGTTCTCTCAGGCAAGTCGGCGGTCGCAGGAGATTCAACCAGAAGGGGGACAGCCATCCACCTCTGAGGAGGAGGAGCACTCCGAGGATGAACTGTCCCATGACTTTCCTGCACCTTCCACCAGAGCAGAAACCAACACCTCAGTGGGTTTCTGCTTGGCTGTAGAATCAGGGTCACTAATTGGTGAGAGCACAGCATACGTACCTGAGCAGCTAGCTGAGGCTGAGACAACCGAGGACACTGATAGTCGGATCTGGCCAGGCCCATGCTGAGCCCCAGTCTGATGATGAGCCTATGGTATTGTCAGCACAGGGCATACTTGAGTTCCAGAGAGAGTAAGGCAACATCTGGCGGCGATGCCAGAGGCTATGAGTGGACGATGGAGGAGTCCATCCGTGCTATGACTGCTGCCATGTCTCAGGCGTATGAGCACATGGCTTCTCCATCGAGAGGTTGGCGACCCTCATGGAGGGCCAGATCCTACAGATGCGTGCAGACTTTCACACCACCGCGTTGGCCATGAACTTGATGCAGCAGGGGCAAGGCAAGAGAAGGACAAGGCGCCTGGAGTCTTCTCCATCTCCTGCTCCTTCTCTAGTGAGCAGGGAGGTTCAAGTTAACCTTGAAAGGGAGAAGGAGAGGCTGACATCCGCAGCTGGGGGCTCCCCTCAGGGCGCTCTGATTGTGGACACCGGCTCCTCAGCCCCTCTGCCAGTGAGACCAGCTCCAGCAGCCTTGAGGCGTGAGGAGGGTTCTGCACCAGTGCAGGAAACCTCCTGGCAGCAGGGGCCCTCCAGGCCTGAGGCAGCCAGAGGACAGCCACCAAAGTCATCACAGGCCATGGGGCAGCTTGATCAGCAGCCTGCCTCCAGCCCAGCAGCTAGCGCAGGGTTCACACCTCATTGGAGCACCCACAAACACGTTAATAAAACCACATCGCTACACTTGAGGATTCATGACTGTCAGAAATTTTACGTATTGATTAATTAAAAGTTCATTTGCTCAAATCATTAATGATCATTATGTGAAAGCCATTTTCCATTAGGCCTTAATTGTGATCTGCTGACATTCCCCTTCCCCATTACTGAAATGCCTATTTAACTACAGTCCTCATTAACATATGTTCTCCCATGGGCACAATTGTGATTTGCAGCTGGGCGCAAATCAGGGAACACAAATGGAAAGGAGGTGACAGACTACGTGCATCGAGGTGAAGTCTTTCTTGGTTCTCTGCGACTGGGCATCAGGAATGCTGGAAGCGGCTGATTGTGAGGTTGTCTCTTGCCTCCTTGGCACACAGCTCAATCTGCCTGGCCTCTGGTGCAAGGGCTTCAACATCCAGCACTGCTTGCTCCTTTCCCTCCTTTGCATCTCATCATCATATATGGCCTCCCGCCTCTGCAGTGCCAGATTGTGCCGAGCACAGCAGACCACCATGATACACGATACTCTCACTGGGACATACTGCAAGGCTCCACTGCATCGATCCAGGTACCAGAATCTCATCTTCAGCAGCCCAATGGCCTACTCAATGATCACTCAGGTGGAGCTATGGCAAGTGTTGTACCTCTCCTCTGCTGCAGTGCGGAGGCTGTTCAAAGGCATCAGTAGCCATGTCTTTGATGGGTAGCCCTTGTCACCGATAATCCATCCCTGAGGCAAGCGGTGTCCTGAAAAGCTGTGGCACCGGGACTGTAGACGTGTGTAAGCATCATGGCTGCTTCCCAGGAAGTGGGCACACACCAGCAGGAAATGCTTTCCTGTTGATTAAGGCAGCTGGATGGTCCGTGGGAACATTGATGCCCATACGCGAGCCGTCTATCACAACTTACACCGACATAAATCCAGTGTTGGCCCCGAACCTGATGGCCCTCTTGTCCTGACTGTCAGTGTTGGTCTGGTAGTTCATATAGTCACCGGCTCTCTTGAACAGGGCATTTGTCACCTCCTTGATTAAGCCAATGGGCTTCTGCCTGGGAGACCCCACACATGTTCCCGATGGAACCTGGAAAGATCCAGCTGCAGAAAGTTTTAGTGCCATAGTGATCATCAGGGCCATTGGCATAGGGTGACCCCCCCGCAAATCCCATAGATCACAACTCAACCTACAGCTGTGCATTAGTCTGTGATGGACTCCCTGAAGAGCCGTAGTCTTCACTGAGAATACCGCACGGAAATTTGGAGGTGGCTGATTCGAGACTGGTACACTCTCTTGTGCAGGTGGGCCCTTCTTGGCATGGCCAGCTTCTGATGCTCCCATCGAGGAGCTTCACGGGCAGGCACAGCTGACTCTTGGCCCTCCCTCCATCCGAGGTGCTGTGTCATGCCATGGTGGTCCAAAATTGACAGGGTGTATGAGACTCATGCCAGGTAACCTGTGGGCCACCAGAGCACTGTTGATGCAGAGACAACCCTGCCTTGGCAACTGAGCTTTTGACAATTCTCCTGGTGGACTCCGTGATAGTCCTCAGTACCCACCCTGCTGATAGTCGACCCTCTCATCAAGCAGCAAGGGTGACCAAACATCTCTCACAGCAGTTTGGTTACCCAATACAGCCCCCGCAAACCCAAGCCCAAGCGCATCCCTCTTGCAGAGCCCCCGAGACCCCAACTCCGCCCCCCTTGCTGAGCATACAGCAACATAGACTGACAATGTCCTCCGAATCCCCCTCTTTCCCGCTGCAGCATTGTTCATAGCTGCCTCCCTGTCATGGCACTGAGGCCTCTCGCATCGTTGTGGCCGGTGTTTTAACTGTCGTGAAACCGAAGCCGCCCGCTGTCCACTAAATCAAGAGCCAATCTTTAAAATCGAGGTTAATTAGATGTAAATGCATTACAAACAACTGCTCAGCAATTTAAAATAGATTCCTGTCATATCAGGGCAGTAATGCTGCCTTGGTCCTTTCCTGCCGCTGGCAAAATCTGGGACCGTTGTCACAACACTGGATTTCCGGATGGATGGTTCTGATGCGATTCTCTGTTCCCCCATGCCACCACTCCCACTTTAAAGGGCCGCATTAAATTCTGCCCATGGTGACAGTCATTGCAGCTGTGTTGTGTTTCAATGATTCCATGTCAGTGCATTATTGCAAGCCGTGGCTTGAATGTATGCCCCATTGGAATATAGTGATGTGAGGCAATGAGAGTTGCAAGCTTGCCTGAAGGTGTGGCACGGATGCATAGTGAAGGTGGAATAGGTCAGCTTGCAGCACCTTGTTACATGCAGTATTTTGCCATCAACTTGGTTCATGGTACTGTGGTTTTACCTTGAAGATTCCTTCAACTATTGAGCCTTCTCTATGTTATTCTGGGGTGTTTAAGATATTGTGCAGTGTTGAACCTGTCTGCCACCATCTCCATACCATACCCATACGTCAGCAGGGCACACATTCAAGACTAAAGGATAGGTTCCGGAGATGTGTTCAAAGTTGTGCTAACGTCTGCCTGTAAACCTAAGAATGCATTTTGATGACCTCAGCAAATGACATTTGATGGGGTGAAATTCGCCTTGGTCTAACAGTATGGATCTAGAACCTCTTTCTTGCCAAACATTTGGCTTAAACCAGTATCTCATTAGCACAAATTGCTCTCCCAGTCACTCTGACTTCCCCCTAAGTATGAGAGAGAAGAAGAGAAGTGATTGGAAAAGTTAACACAGGCACGGAGCCAATAGAATGGGTGTTTGAGGCATGCAAGTGCTGAAATGATTAATCTACTCGCTTCCCAAGTCTTGGCATTCCATCATTCAGTTATCTGCCCATTCTACATGAGATAAGGAGATAATAAAATGGAAGTTTTTTTTAAAAAGCTTGGATGTTAAAAAAAAACTTACTGATTGGCAGTAACCCAAATATAATGTGAAGAGGATTCCAGTCTTTAGAAACAAGCAAAGGAACTTCTGTGTCTTAAAAAAATAAACACAAGTACAAATACATCTCAAACATGAAAACTCTTCAACTAGGATCTTAAAACAATCCATCGGTTTGAAAGAAGTTTACCTGGCCATTAAAGCAACCATGAGATTTTCAAAATTGTACATAACAGGGTATACTCCTGTAACACACAATTTAGTTAAAGGCAAAAAAAAAAGTCAGAAGTAAATGTAAAAGAAAAACTGATACAATTGCTCATTAATCCAGAATAGAGATAGTGAATGTTTCATGGCTAGAATTTTGGCTTGAAACGGGGTGTAGTTGACGATGATGGGAGATTAAAACCTACTGCCAGAGCTTAACTGCTGCATAATATCTTTCACACTGCTATATTCTGAAAGGCAAAACAGTCACAGAGAAAAGACATAATATTCAGAGCCTTTATTTATTTTCAGTCAGATTCTTCTTCATATACAGCATGTAAAGGAAAGATGTTCATTATTTTCAGTTGTCTTAAGGCACTTTTACTTTCCGTAGCGTAGGATCGAACCTAGGAAAGCACCTGCAGTTCCCAACACAATGTTGGCACCTGCAGAGAGTCCAGCGGCCCCTTTAAAGAAAAGAAAAATATAAATGTGAATTAATTGCACACAATATGACATGTCAACAATTTGTTAATAATCAACAATTCTTATAATCCAGATCTAAACAGTATCCAGAGGAAAGATCAAAACCCTATTATAACTGATTTTACCGTTAATTTCTTTATTTGTATTTACAATAAAGCCAACTCATTTATCATTAGCATGTTGTTGAGGTTAAAACATAATAGTATTAACATTTATTGCAAAAGTGCCTTCTCGCTTCTATTAAAACTGTACTGATAAGTTTCCGAGACAATTGGGTAATATAAAAATTTATTCAGCACTATCATAGATGCCCAGGAATTCAAATACTATCAGGGAGGCTTTAAACAAGAAAGATTGAGAAATGTTCATTACTTATCACTGAAGCTTACCAGCAGACTGAAGGACAGCCACCAGACTTCCAGCTGCTACACCTCCTCCATTGGCGACAGCTGCTGTAGACATCATACTTGATGCAATAGAACTGCCTGCTATTCCAGCGCTGGTAAATCCCACTGCTCCCAGAACCACTGGAGCAGCAACAATGGTTGTAACTGAAGGATGAAACATCCACATTTAAACACAACACATATACACACAGGAGCTTAACAATATTGCCTAAAGCCTGATACATACAATTGTAGCATATCAGAATTCTTCCTGTCTGCAATGATGGTTTATTTCCTTTACAACATTTCAATCCAGTATTTTGCAATATCAATTATATTTATAATAATCCAGATCCAAGATATGCTTCACAATTTTCCTCAAGATCCCCTATCTGGAATTTCCACAGGGGTGCTCCGGATTATTTGCTGTAATTTTAGCAGAAAACCTACAGAAATGATACAAATGGCCACTTGTGCCTTTTCTTCAAGGTTTTTGCTTATATTCAAAAGTTATTGCAGATAATCTGGAGAACTCCCATCAAAATTCTATCGCTCAACCTTGAACAGCACTGAAGCCGAATAGAGGTAGCAGAATTAAACAGCAGTTCAAGAATAACAGCTACCAACAAATGTATCTCATGATTCATTTTGTGATGCTTGGACTGAAAATTATAGAGGAACATCTATCAAATAGTAAAATATTGACTGCTTGCAGCAATCTAATCATACTGTATGTAAAGGTAGTGCTGTAAGTTGTCACATTACGTGCACTGTGACTGAACTAATATTACTTATTAGAAATTAGTATACGTAAGAAAGTTGTATAGGAGAAATTAATGGGGCTGAAGGTTGATAAGTCCCCAGGACCTGATATTCTATATCCCAGAGTGTTAAAAGAGGAAGCTATGGAAATAGTGGATGCATTGGTGATCATCTTCCAAAATTCTATAGATTCTGGAGCAGTTCCTGCAGATTGGAAGGTTGCAAATGTCACCTGACTATTTAAGAAGGAAAGGAGAGAGAAAACAGGGAATAACAAACCTGTTAGCCTTACATTAGTCATTGGGAAAATGCTCGAATCCATTCTAAAGGATGTGATAAATGGACACTTGGATAATAATGATCTGATTGGGAAATCATGTTTGATGAACCCGTTGGGATTTTTATTGAGGATGTTACGAACAGAATTGATAAAGGGGAGTCGGTGGATGTGGTATACCTGGATTTTCAGAAGGCTTTTGATAAAGTCCCCCACAGGAGATTGGTTTGCAAAATTAAAGCACATGGGATAGGAGGTACTATACTGGCATGGATTAAGGATTGGTTAACAGGCAGAAAGCAGAGAGTGGGAATAACTGGCTCATTCTCACGTTGGCAGGCTGTGACTAGTGGGATACGCGGGGATCAGTGTTTGAGCCCCAGCTCTGCACAATATCTAACATTGATTTGGATGTGGGAACCAAATGTAATATTTCCAAGTTCACGGATAACACAAAACTAGGTGGGAATGTGTGTTGTGAGGAAGATGCCAAGTAGCTTCAAGGGGATTTGGACAGACTTAATGAGTGGGCAAGAACATGGCAGATGGAATATAATGTGGAAAAATGTGAGGTTATCCACTTGGGTAGGAGGAATAGATGTGCAGAGTATTTCTTAAATGCTAAGAGATTAGAAGGTGTAGACGTACAAAGGGACCTCGGTGTCCTTGTCAATAAGTCACTGAAAGCTAACACGCAGGTGCAGCAAGCAATTAGGAAGGCTAATGGTATGTTAGCCTTTATCGCAAGAGGATTTGAGTACAGGAGTAGTAAAATCTTGCTTCAATTGTATAGAACATTGGTTAGACTGCACTTGGAGTACTGCGTGCAGTTTTGGTCCCCTTACCTTAGGAAGGGTATTATTGCCATAGAGGGAGTGCAACACCAGACTTGTTCCCGGGATGGCAGGACTGTCCTATGAAGAGAGATTGGGGAAACTGGGCCTGTATTCTCTTGAGTTTCGAAGAATGAGAGTAATCTCATTGAAACCTACAAAATACTTAAAGGGATAGACAGGGTAGATGCAGCTAAGATGTTTCCCCTGGTTGGGGAGTCTCGTACCAGGGGACACAATTTCAAAATAAGGGGGAAGCTTAGGTCAGAGATGAGGAAAAATTTCTTTACTCAGAGGGTTGTGAATCTTTGGAATTCACTACCCCAGAGGGCTGTGAAAACTCAGTCATTGAGTATGTTTAAAGCAGAGATTGACAAATTTGTAAATACAAATGACATAAGGGGATATGAGGATATTGTGGGAAAAAGGCATTAAAGTGGATGATCAGCCATGATCATACTGAATGGCGGGGCAGGCTCGATGGGCTGAATGGCCTACTCCTGCTCCTATGTTCCTAAACTGTGATAGTCCCATTGTACACCATAACTTCCTACCGTGTCCTTCCTTCTTTAGTTGATACAGCTGCTGAATTACTTGAAAATAATATATTACATCACTGTTGTCTACTTTAAACATATCAGGGGTGATCTAAACCGGCCCACCCAGCAGAAACTAGGTGGGTGGGAGTTAAAATTGACCAGGTAACTTACCCAACAGAAATCCATCAGGGATTCACTGATTTGAATTTTAACCTGCTCTACTGAATAGGTGTCAAGAACACAAGTCCAAAGCCAGCTCAGGCCTTCTTTACATATGCGTGTCAGGTCCTGATGACATCAGGATCCAACTGCAACTTTAACTGCTGTCATGAGCAGCGATACCGTTGTAGATTTTCTGCGATTTGAAGAAGGAGCTCCAGGCAGAAGAGGCCCATAGAAATAAAGCGTTTTTGCTTTTCTTGTGAGGCCTAGAGGTGCAGGAGTGCTTTTCCAGACACCGCAAGGAAATATTTTGGGCCTCAGTTGCCGCAGACTCCTACCAAAATTCTTTCCCCAAAACGAGACCCCTGGGAGACTGCCCTCGAAGTTGATCCTGTCTAGTTGTCTGTTGGGTGGTCTCTAAACCGCCAATCGAGCTATGGACTGCTAGTTTTCCAGTTTCCTTCTAAGAAATTGGGTTCTGGATCATGCTTTGGTGGTGTGAGGGTCGGGAGCTGGGGAATAGGAACAGAAGTAGCTGGCGAAAGGGATAAGAAATAAATGGCTATGGCTTCCACTACCCACCGCATCTGAAAATAAAAACATATGGGAGCAGAAGAACATAGAGAAACAAGCAAAAAAAGAAAATCAAGTTCTGGCAAGAGATGGAGTAAAAAAGTAGAATGTGAGAGCGATAGAGAGTGAAATAGCAACACAAATATGACATGGATAGATGCAAGACTATATAGAGTCATAGAGTTATACAGCACAGAAACAGGCCCTTCAGTCCACCGTGTCTCTCCCGGCCATCAAGCACCTAACTATTCTAATCCCATTTTCCTGCACTTGGCCCGTAGCCTTGTATGCTATGGCGTTTCAAGTGCTCATCTAAATACTTCTTAAATGTTGTAAGGGTTCCTGCCTCTACCACCTCTTCAGGCAGTGCGTTCCAGATTCCAACCACCCCCTGGGTGAAAAGTTTTTCCTCAAATCCCCTCTAAACCACCTGCCCCTTACCCTAAATCAACACCCCCTGGTTATCGACCCCTCTGCTAACGGACAAAGTTTCTTCCTATCTAACCTATCAATGCCCCTCAATTTTATATACCTCAATCAGCTGCGCCCTCAGCCTTCTCTGCTCTAAGGAAAACAACCCGAGCCTTTTCAGTCTCTCTTCATAGCTGAAATGCTCCAGCCCAGACAACATCCTGGTGAATCTCCTCTGCACCCTCTCCAGTGCAATCACATCCTTCCATAGTGTGGTGCCCAGAACTGTATACAGTACTTCAGCTGTGGCCTAACTAGTGTTTTATACAGATAACCTCCCTGCTCTTATATTCTATGCCTTAGCTAATAAAGGCAAGTATCCCATATGCCTTCCTAACCACCTTATCTACCTGTGTTGCTGCCTTCAGTGATATATGGACAAGTACACCCAGGTCCCTCTGACCCTCTGTACTTCCTAGGATCCTGCCATCCATTGTATATGCCCTTGCCTTGTTCGTCCTCCCAAAATGCATCACCTCACACTCCTCAGGATTAAATTCCATTTACCACTGCTCCGCCCATCTATATCGTCCTGTAATCTAAGGCTTTCCTCCTCACTATTTACGACACCACCAATTTTCATGTCATCTGCGAACCTACTGAGAGGATTTGAAAATTTGTGTCAGAGCCCCTGCCATCTCCTCCCTTGCCTCACATAACAGCCTGGGATACATCTCATTTGGGCCTGGGGATTTATCCACTGTTAAGCCTGCTAAAACTGCAGAAAAGATTCACAAGGATGTTGCCTGGTTTGGAGGGCTTGAGTTATAAAGAGAAATTGGATAGGCTGTGTCTGTTTTCCCTGGAGCAAAGAAGGCTGAGAAGGGTCATGCTAGAGGTATATAAAATTATGAGAGGCATAAATAGGGTAGACAGCCAGAGTCTGTTTCCCATGGTAGGGGTGACTAAAACTAGAGGGCATAGATTTAAGGTGAAAGGGAGGAGGTTTAAAAGGGATCAAAGGGGTACATTTTTCACACAAAGAATAGTGGGTATTTGGAATGAGCTGCCTGAGGAGGTGGAGGAGGCAAGAACAGTAGCAACATTTAAGAGGCATCTGGACAGGTACTTGAATGAGCAAGGCATAGAGGGATATGGAATTAATGCAGGCAGGTGGGATTAGTATAGATAGGCATTATGGTCGGCATGGACGTGGTGGGCCGAAGGGCCTGTTTCTATGCTGTACGACTCTATGACTTTCAATGCTAATATGTTCAAGTATATCACAATCCCCCTCCCTGATCTCTGCACCTACATTGTCCTTCTCCATAATGAACACAGATGAAAAGTAATCATTTAAAGCCTCACCAATGTCCTCCGGCTCCGCACACAGATTGCCACTTTGGTCCCTAATGGGCTCTACGCTTTCCCTGATTATCCTCTTGCCCTGAATATAGTTATAAAACGCCTTGGGATTTTCCTTTATCTTGCTCGCCATTGGTTTTTTCATGTCCCCTCTTCGCTCTCCTAATTACTTTTTTTAAGTACCCCCCTACACTTTCTATACTCCTCTAAGACCTCCACTGTTTCTAGCACTCTGAATCTGCCATAAGCCTCCTTTTTTTCTTCCTTATCCAATCCTCTATATCCCTTGACATCCAGGGTTCCCTGGACTTGTTGGTCCTATCCTTCACCTTAATGGTTACATGTTGGCTCTGAACTCTCACTATTTCTTCTTTGAATGACTCCCACTGGTCTGATGTAGACTTTCCTACAAGTAGCTGCTCCCAGCCCACTTTGGCCAGTTTTATCATATTGAAATTGGCCTTCCCCCAATACAGTACCTTTATTACCAGTCCCTTTTTGTCCTTTTCCATAACTGCCTTAAATCTTAGCGTTACGGTCACTATCCCCGAAATGCTCCCCCACTGATACTTCTACCACTTGTCCGGCTTCATTCCCTAGGACTAGGTCCAGTACTGCCCCTTCTCTTGTAGGACTTTCTACGTGCTGGCTCAAAAAGTTCGCCCGTATGCATTTTAAAAATTCCACCCCCTTTTAGCCTTTTGCACTAAGACTATCCCAGTTGATATCGGGGAAGTTGAAATCCCCTATTATTACCCTATTATTTTTACACCTCTCAGAAATTTGCCCATATATCTGCTCCTCTATCTCTCCCTGGCTGTTTGGAGGACTGTAATATAAAAAGAACTTGCATTTATATAACACCTTGCATGACCGCAGTACTTCCAAAAGTGGTTAACAACAAATGAGGTACTTTTCTGAGATGCAGTCAGTGTCATAATGTAAAAAATGCAGCAGTTAATTTTCACACAGCAAGGTCCCACTAATATCAATGAGGTAATGACCAGACAATCTGTTTTAGTGATGCTAAAGGATAAATGTTGTCCAGGACACTGGGAGAACTGCCCTGTACTTCTTTTAATTGAACCATGGGATTTTATACATTTTTTGAAATTTATTAATTCAAGGATGTGGACATGGCTGGAATGGCCAGCATTTATTGGCCATCCTTAACTGTTCCTGAGAAGGTGGTGGTGAGCTGTCCTCTTGAACCACTGCAGTCCATGTGCTGAAGGTACTCCCACAGTGCAATTAGACAGGAAGTTCCAAGATTTTGACCCAGTGACCATGAAGGAAAAGTGATACAGTTCCAAGTTAGGATGGTGTGTGATTTGGGAGGGGAACTTGGAGCTGTTGGTGTTCCCATGAGCCTGCTGCCCTTGCACTACAAGGTGGTAGAGGCTGGGTGTTTGGAAGGTGCTGTCTATGGAGCCTTGGTGAGTTGCTGCAGTGCATCTTGTAGATGGTACACACGGCGACCAAGTTGTTCTGGTGGTGGAGGGAGTAAATGTTTAAGGTGGTGGATGGGGTACAGATCAAATGGGCTGCTTTGTCATAAACGTTGTTGAGCTGTATGAGTGTTGTTAGAGCTGCACTCATCCAGGCAAGTGGAGAGTACTCCAACACACTCCTGACTTGTGCCTTTTAGATGGTGGACAGGCTTTGGGGAGTCACGAGGGGAGAGTTACTCACCACAGAATTTCCAGCCTCCGACCTGCTCTTGCAGTCACAGTATTTGTATGGCTGGTTCTGTTAAGTTCCTTGTCAATGATAACCACAGAATATTGATGGTAGGGGATTCATTGATGGTAATAATATTGAATAACAAGGGGAGTTGGTTAGACTGTCTCTTGTTGGAAATGGTCATTGTTTGGCACTTGTGTGGCATGAAAGTTACTTGCCAATTATCAGCACAAGTCTGGATGTTGTCCAGGTCTTGCTGCATTTGGTTATAATTTGCTTCAATATCTGAGAGATTGAGAATGCAATTAACATTATGCAATCACTAACAAACATCCCGACTTCTGACCTTACAATGGAGTGAAGATCATTGATGGAGCAGCTGAAGACGGTTGGGCCTAAGCCATTACCCTGAGTGATGTCTGGAGGCTCAGATGATTTGTCTCGAACAGCCACAAACATCTTAATTTGTACTAGGTAACACTGAAGCCAGTGGAGATTTCTCTCTGAATTCCAATTGATTTCAATTTTACTAGGGCTCCTTGATGCTGCACTCGATCAAATGTTGCCCCGATGTCAAGGGCAGTCACTCTCATCTCATGTCTAAAATTCAGCTTTTTTGTCCGTATTTGAATCAAGGCTGTAATGAGTTCTGGAGCTGAGGGTCCTGGTGAAACCTCAATTCAGTATCAGTGAGCAGGTTATTGGTGATCAAACTCGGTTTAACAGCTCATCTGAAAGATGACACCTCCGACAATTCCGCACTCCCTCAGTACTGCAAAGATGTATCAGCCGAGGTTATTTGCTCAAGTCTCTGGAGTGGAAATTGAACATACGACCTTCTGACTCCGAGTCGATATCCTCCGACTAACAATGAGCAATGCAATGGGAGATCTACTAATTTCCTTTGTAAATTTTTGAGAGCATTGTCACACTTTGTGTAATGTGCAATACTGCTGCTAGATCCACTTCAGTAGTCCCCTTCCTAGGATGTTTTTGTCTATTATTTAAAAATATATATATTTTGCAGTCAAATAGTGCTTACCTGCACCTATAGCTGCAGCTCCAGCTATCCACAACATGATAATCTGCTAATTTGCACACTGTAAACTTAAAAAAAGTCTTTCATTAGAGGGGAATAAATAAATAAATAATAAAAACCAGTAGATGTATTTGAATTTCCAAAAGGGAATTGATAAAGTGCCACATAAAAAGGTTATTACACAAGATAAGAGCTCATGATGGGCTGGATTTTGTGGAGGAGACGGGGCTTCCTGCCTCAGCCTTTTCATGTCCCACCCCGCCCCCCACCCCCAAGCCTCAGAGAGATCCTCTGTTGTTTTCCTGTCCGAGTGTCCCGCGCCAGCATCCCTGTCCCTTGGAGGATCCTGCCTCCAAGAGCTGCCGGCCAATCACTGGGAGCAGTGGCCACTGCCGGTATTGCAGAAGCCTGGGACCCAGGCCCAGCGCTGGAACCCCAGACCTCAGGTAAGAGAGGAGGGGTTGCTGAGGCCAGTCCGGAAGGCCGCAGCGAGTGGGGTTGCGGGGGGGGGGGGGTGGTGGGTGCGGTGGTGGTCATAAAGCCCAGGAGGAGTGGAGCCCTGGGAGGTGCATTGTTTTCCAGCCAGGGCCCTCCATGAACCACAGATTGCCCATAGAGGAGGGCCCCACCCCCAAGCCACAGGTAGGTTCCTCGTTTTACAAGGCAACACCCCCTGACTCCATTAATAGGCCACTTAAGGGCCTAGTGACAGGCGGGTGGTGAACTATAAAATCCAGCCCAATATTGGCACTAATATATGACACATGGATAGAGGATAGAGCATCGGTGTCCAAACTTTTTGCATGAGGGGCCACATTACAATTTTTGTCCTCCGTAGGGGTGAACAAATTTCGGAAAGTTAAAGGCATTAGAAACGTATCTTACAAGAATAATGTCGCTTGATATTGTATTCCTTGAAAACAGCTACCTTCTTGTCACATCAGACACAATATGGCCCTCGTTGTCCAAGAGTGTTTGAATGCTCGACATTCAGGATCAATTTTCCTTTCCTTGCTGTATTCATGAGCCACCATCTTTCTTTCGATAAGTATTTTGGGTAAACACTGTTTGAGATAGATATCAGGGCTCCTGCTCTCGCTCCTGGTTGAAGGGGCTCCCGGTTAAATGGGCTCGGCTCTCTCTCTTGGTTAAATGGGCACTGCCAGCTTGTTGGGTTATCGCCTGGGGCCCTGGCAATTTCACTCTGCCAGACGGCAGGGGCGGGCAAAAAGGAGGTAGTGAGCGTCTTCAACCTTCCCTGGTGGCTAGAAACTTCAACAGCCTGGCGCTGCTCCACTCCTCTCCCCAGCTCTCTTCAGACTTTATCATGTCCAGCAAAGCATTGCGTGTCTGCCATTATTAGTCCATCAGCCACTACTTAGGCACTGCAACTCCAATATTAGTTCAGATTGGCGAACCGAATAGAAACCTTTGGTGGGTCTGATAAAAGGAGGCAGCCTTCTGACAGCTGGGGGGTCCTCCTGATCGGTCAACCTGAGCCCGATGGAGGGCCACCCCTGAAGCCCCAACTACCCCCATCGCCCAACACGCACCACCCCCACCCTCCACCCCTTGTCGCCTATCCGACCTCCCTTGCCTCACCGGGGCCCGACTGATTGCCCCTGCAATCTTCAGCTGGGTTGCAGTGCCAACAGTGGCCATCGCTCCCACTGATTGGCCGGCAGCTCCATTAGGCAGCACTTCCTGCCTCAATGAGGTGGAAGTCTTGCCCAAGACCAATTAAAGGCCTGGGGACCTGAAAGTCCGGTCTGGATCCCATGCCTGGTGGAGGCGGGATCACCACCAACTCTTGCATTGGCGGACGGCTTCCCCATGCCCACCATAAAATTCCAGCCAGCACCTCAAGACAGTTCAACACTCCACTGGAGTGTCAGCTTTGAGTTTTGTGCTTGGAGTGGAACTTCAACCCACAACCTTCTGACTCAGAGGAGAGAATGTTACCAACCAAATGCAGCCGACACCTAATCCTAAATCCTAATATGACACAAGGTTGTAAGTTAGTAATTGTTTAAGATGAAAGCTGCTGGTACTGAGGAGATGCCAGCCTGCTGATTGGCGATTGGCCAGCAGCTCCTGGAGGCGGGACTTCCTGCCCCAGAAGGGTGGCAGACCAAGCCAATGCCAATTAAGGGCATGAGCCACCCAAAAATTGTTGTGTGGTTTCCAGACCCGGCGGAGCTGGTCTCACCCCTCCCCCCCCCACCGGCCAGAATTTTACATTGGGCTGGAAGCCCCGCCCACTGGCCAAAAAGTCAGGGGTGAGCCTCCCTCTGCCGGACCTGGAAGCCAAGGGTACGAGATGGGAACAGCAGCACCCGCCCCCATTCCCCCACCTCTCACTCAATTTTATGTCCTCGCCCGACAGCCTGCTCCTGCGGGGTGGTGTAAAACGCCAGCCCCCAACAATTAGGCCAGATTTGAAATTAGTGGGTTAACACTTCTGTTGAAATTAGTGGAGAGGGGGATTTCATCCTCTAGTATCTCCAGTCATGGTCTCTGCGCCTTTCTTTGCTGAGTCGTCAACATCATAAATGTTGTTGTAGTTGCAGTAAACCTTGGGTGCGGCCTCATCGCTGTAATGGAATACAGTCGGGCCATCGCTCCCTGGTCCCAGAGAGGACAGCGCCAGCCATCGCCTTCAACATCGCGCAAGTCACGACCCAATTAACAAAAATACAAATGGAAATACACTGGTGTTTTATAATAAACTGGTGTGTACTTGCACTATCATTTTCATAACAATCACTTAAAAACATCACTAAAAATGCAATCTGCTGAACAACTATTGAATCACTATATCAAATTTATCTTAAATATTTATATCTAGCTTCAATTTTAAATATTAAATCTTATCTTAAATATTAAATATACCTGTTGTATTTTGTAGTTGTCCAATGTCAAACTTGAACGTCAGCTGTTCTCTATTGGCAGCAGAAGCGGCTGTGCAGAAAATATAGTAAACTGAAAGAAGTCCGCTGGGCCCTAATGCTCGTGGTGTGGAACTCAGTCATTGAGTATGTTTAAAGAAGAGATTGACAGATTTCTAAATATCAATGACATAAGGGTATATGAGGATAGTGTGGGAAAAACACATTGAAGTGGATGATCAGCCAAGATCGTACTGAATGGCGGGGCAGGCTCAATGGGCTGAATGGCGGGGCACTCTACTTGGTATTTGTGTTGGAGGATCAGGGGAAACCATTTATTTTGGTATTGCACAACACTTCTGACTACTATTTACAGTGGCAGACTCTCATATAAATAGGGAACTTGTTGCTTATGTATGCATGACTCAGGCGTGAAAGTTACAACTTCACTGAAGGTCCCTGGACACAATTTCAGAAAGTGGCAAGAGAAAGTGAGAAAAAAAGTCAGAGTTAAAAAGAAATTCAAAACCAAGGCCTGAATTTAACCTGGACGACAGGGGTCCCGGTGACAGGCTGGAAGGGGACAACCCCACCTTGGCCCTGTTTTGAACCCCCATCCAAATTCCACAACGGGCGTGAATTGTGTTTGATCGGAGGTAAATGATCTGCATTATACAAAGAAATCACAAAAGATAGAAACTTATATGACCCAAAGAAAATACATACAGGAAAATCACCAGAAAAATACAAGAAGAAAGAAGCACAAAATATAAAGTGTGACAAGATCCTTGCGATTCTTTAGCACTCTTGAGACTGAGTTTTATGGGCTCCCTCTGGATGGGAACGTAGGCGGTGGAGTGCCCGTCGCCTTCCTGACCCCTTGGCATTTAGTCCAGGCAGCCATTTAACTGCCTGTAGTCAGGGTCCCTTTAAAGACCCTTTAAGGATGGTGATCTCTTCCACAAGAGCTGCTGGCTAATCAGAGGGCTGACAGCTCAGTAGTAATGGCAATGCCACTGGAAACAGTGGCCACTGCTGTTACTACAGGAAGACCAGGACCAGGACCAGCGCTGGAGCCCCGGACCACAGGTGAGTGTGGTGGGCTCGCCAGGACAGCAGGAAGAGGCCCTTAAGTTAATTGGTCAAATTTTATTTGATGACACTTCTGTGAAATCCCTTGGGAGGTTTTATTTTGTTGAGGGAGATATATAAATACAACTTGCTGTTGATGAGTTGCATATTTTGGACTTTATTTGTTCCTGGTTTAACTTCAAAGGACTTTTCCAAATCTTCTGACACAGAGTTGCAGGAGGCTTCAGGGACAGTGGGGTCACAATTCCCATATAAAGTTATTGCCAAAGCATTATTTTTAGCACAGGATTGTTCCTGTTACTTTCTGCAATTGAAGAATAATAAATATTTTCTGATAGCTTAGTTTAGTTTAGTTTAGTTTAGAGATACAGGACTGAAACAGGCCATTCGGCCCACCGAGTCTGTGCCGACCATCTGCCACCCAATAGTGCCCTATGGATCAAATAAAAGCAAAATACTGCGGATGCTGGAAATCTGAAATAAAAACAGAAAGTGCATCTGTGGAGAGAGAAGCAGAGGTAATGTTTCAAGTCTGTGACCTTTCTTCAGAACTCAAGAGCCCTATGGATCTCCACTACTAACAATCCCTTACCAGAGCTTTTCCTATTTATTATCATTTTCTGCTTCCTGTTGTTTAGCCAGATTTCAGTCCAACTTTCAATGCCTATTTAGCATTTATTCTATGAAGCTTAATCTTACAATGTGAATTTTATCAAGTCCCTCTGAAAATTCAAGCAGATTATATGGTTGATTCCATGATTGGCAACTCCTGGTGAGAAGCAGCACGGGTCAGAAAATCGTGGGTCTGCAGCCCCTGATTTTCCATCCATTTAAATATTTAAATTAATATACCAGGGTCTGTAAGCCTGTGATTTCCCGAACAGCATGCCCTATAAGTGCCAATTCTTGCCAGGAGAGCTCAATTGGAGAATCAGTCCTGATATCCATGGGACTGACATCCCAACAACTCAGTTACTTCCTTCAAAAAGTTAGAATAGGTTTGTGAGGCTCAACCTCATGTTACAAAATCCAAAATACCTGTGGTTTTTGGCCTCCAGGCTTTTCAGATGTTGATAGCATGCTATGCAATGCTTCTGGACACAAAACGTGATGAAACATACTGTGTTAAAACATTATGCTGCATTACTTGTGTGTGACAAAGTGGCACCGTTTTTCTTCTTTCCCAAAAGTTTGCCAAACATTTTTCATGAACTTGTTGCCACTTTAAAATGCAGCTGCTAATTCATGAGTCTGGATGTGCACCAAAAGTGATTGTTAGGAGCAAAGAAATAACGTGAGCAATATAGTAAATGTTATCAGGTTTGTGCACAACCAGAAAAGGACAGGAGGAAGATCTTCCTCAGCTTGGTCCCAACATCAGAAGAACCCCCAGTGACAACACCCTCCCCCGCCGCCCACCCCCAAGGAACCAGTGTTAAAAGTTTGATTCTTACTCCACCCTCACAGTTGAAGTTGATAATTTGGTAGCATATCCTTTTCAAATTAGCGTCAAATAGGTGCTATAAATTCTGCCCACTCAGCCTGTTTAAACCCATTTCACACAAAGACTTCAGAACCAGCAGAGGAGTCTTTCATCCCTTCAGTTTAGGCCGCATCTAGATCCACAGCACAGAGATGAAATGTGGGTGTTCTGTTCAAAGGTATCGCTGAGTTGTTGCCCCATTTTTGCTTCCTGCTGATTTGGGAGGTTCGATCCTGAATATTGATATATTTTACTCATCTATATGGATGAATATTAACTCTAATTAGTAAAATAATAACCAGGGAGCCCGCAGTTAATATTTTAAAGTAATAAGTTGATTTCATGGTACAATGGGCTGAATTGGATTTGGGCAGCACCAGCACCATTTTTAAAGGGCCTTAAGCCCTTCCAAATAATTATAATTTTTAAAGGGAAAATATAATTGATTTTTATTAAATATAAAAATAAGTGATGGAGGCCTTTCCCCAACCCCCCACAATGGGGGGTTTCATTGCCTGAAATGACAATCAATTGATTTTGTCAAATACCCAACGTTTCCCCCCCAACCTTCAATCTTTTGCCCTTCAACTGCATCCCACCATCCTCACGTCCAATAAAAATTGATTTCCCCACTCCTCCACACCTCTTGCCTTGAAAATTTTATTCCTCCCTCCTCCCCACCAGGTTCTCACCTCGGAACTCCGCGCGAAGGCCTAACGGAGGCTGTAAAATCAGCGTGGGACGGCAGGTAAGTTATTTTGCATACATTTATCTGCATATGAAGATTCAGGGCCCGCTGCCAGGCAGTGGGGGGAGCCACACCGCGGTTCACCCGTTGCTGGTAATATGCAGCGGGCCCTTCTCAACATTGCAGGTCAAGGCGGGCCTCTCCCCACAGAATTTTACGGGTCCCCGCGCCGCGACCCACAGCATCGAGGGGCCAGAAAAATTCAGCCCAATGTGTCTTTCTCCATGAACTGTAATTAGGAGTATGGTATTAAACTAACAATTATAGGACTATTCATAGGAATTGTTTCAATTGTAAGGCACAATTCCAAGTATTTCCCATTTCCCAACCCATTGCACATTGAATCATTAATAATGGTAATTTCCTGTGTAAATAAAGACCTTGCATTTAAATATCTTTCATGTCTTCAGTATGTCCTAAAACACTTCTCAGCCAATTAATTACTATTTTGAAGCAGAGTCACAGTTCTGCTGGCAAATGACAACAAATTAATGCACAGCAAGATCACAAAAACAGCAGTGAGATAAATGACCAGCTATTTTGTTTCAATGTTGTTGGTTTAGGAATGTGTTGACCAGGACACCAGGAGAACTCCCCTGCTATTTTTCAAATAGTGCCATCATTTTCTTACACCTGAATAACAAGATGAGACCTCGGTTAAAATGTCTCATCCAAGAGGGAAGCACCTCCGCCACCATGCAGAAATTTCAGCCTAAATTAGGCTCTCAAGTGCTGTAGGGGGTCGGTGGGGGGGGGGGGGGGGCGTGGGGGGGGGGGTGGTGCTTTCACCTACAGCTGTCTGACTTGGGCATGAGAGGGGCTACCAGTTAACCAAGGGGGCTGGTTTGCCATCACCAGTGCATAGGAAACACTTTCCTCCCGCATATGTTTGAGTCTGGTGGTTTTGTCTCTTCAGTCTGTTCTGGATTCAAAGTTGGGTCATTATTGTTCAGTGACATTACTCTGAGCCAATTCACCACCTAGTGAATCTCCCAAATTAGCAGCTGTTAGTGTTTGTAATGGGTTGACAGCCAGTACAGAATTACTGAAAAAGTGCAAGTGTCTTTCATAAGGTGCTGAACATTAAAGTGCATAGATTAAGTGATAATTTAAATATACAGTAACCGAATATAAATGCAGAACTTTAGAGACAAATACTCTAACTTTTCAGAACCCATAATATTAAATTGTAAGTCAAGAAGAATAGTCACTCTCCAAGACAGATGAAATAACAGCAGCTTGCATTTGTACAGTGCCTTCAATGTTGAAAAATATTCCAAGGAGCTTTACTGAGATATAATCACAGCCAAAGAAGGAAAGATTAAGAGCAGACCAAAAGCTTGGTCAAAGAGTTGGGTTTTAAGGGAAAAGAAAACACCAAAACAAATGTTATTTAAGGTGTAATTTAATCAAGGTTTGTTACATAAAAGTATTAAGATTTAGTTATTGTGATTTAAAGTATGACATCTTCTCAGATATTCATTTGTAGATGCAATGTGTACTTTTATCACCTCAAATCATTCTGACATAAGATATTGCAGATGCAGGGTTTCCCAAGACCCACATGTCAGCCATGAGACTTGTAGTTTTTGAGCAGTGTACTGTATTTATGAAGTAGCCCCACTCCTGACAAAAATCTCATGCGATACAGTTGAGAACCTTGCAACTCCAGTTATATTTCCATGCTTTATGCCAAAGTTACAGGGGAGAGGGGTTTTATGGCAAAACAACAGCAACTTGCATTTATAGAACACTTTTAATGTAACAAATGTTCCCGTGTGCTTTTACAAGAGCATTATCAGACACCATTTGACACAACCACATAAAAGGACAGCTTGGGGATCAAGGAGGTACATTTTAAGGAGCACTTTACAAATGGGATATATACTTCAGCCCAACCCCCAGCAGATAAGATTCATTCTTGGAGTGGACCACAATAAGTATTGGTGTTACGACCAGGTGAGAAAGAGAAACTGGAGATTGCTGTCAATCTCCCCATGAGCTTCAAGTATTTTCTGCATTTGCACTGTTAAAAACTAATTAAAGTCAGCACTAAAAGTTAGGGTTAGTACTTAACTATGCAAGGACCCTTTTAATGATTTATGTTCCTGCAATACCACTTAACCTCTCCAGCCCAGAAAGGGAACAGTTGAAGCTATTGTAACAACTCGGTGAGAAAGGTGACGAGGGGTCCCTCTCAGTCTTCACCTGGTCTTACTGTAACAGGGTTTAATTTTAAATACACAGTGTTTGAGCTACCCCTTGGTGAATCCTTGTTCACCCCTTTCCAATTATAAGGCAAAGAAACCAGCGCAAACAGGCTTTCTTAGGTTTAAAGAAAAAAAGGTGAAATTTTATTAAACTTGGAGGTTTTAAAACACAAACACTAATTCGGTTAACGCCTATGAATACACGACGTGCCCACGCTAGCATGCATACATGCAAATAGAGACAGAGAAGAGCAGAAGAAAAATAAAATGGATAGGTTTGAGGCAATATCTGAAGAGTTGTTGTTATAGTTCTTCCAGCTCACTGTCGAGTCCTTGATTATAGGTAGATCTTGCTTTTCGTTGGGCTCCAGTATTCTTCTTAAACCTAGTTCACTGTAGGTGACCTTTCTCTCTTGGGGTTCATGTGTCTTCAGTGGGTTTTGGAGTTCCGCGAGAAAGAGATGGGAGCAGACAGGCAGGAGAGGAGGTCTGCTTCAGTCCAGGAGCATTCTGCTTTTGCCAGTTCAAACACTGCAACAGCCAGTTAGTTATGTGACTAACTGGCCTGGCCATGTCAGTTTGTGGATCGAATTGAAGCAGGGAATAGCTCCTTTGTCTACGAGCACTGTCTGTTAATCTGTAAATGTATCTTTCCAGCCAGGGGCCTGGCAACCCCTTGTCACAGGTCTTCTCTTTTTCTCAGCAACAATTTGAAATTTAATGTCCATGTGGCAAAAATAATAAGCCACATTGTTGCCAGTTTGGGGGGGGGGGGGGGGGCTGCATGACAATTGGTATTAAATTCAATGGTGCACTTACAGGATCCACAGAACACTTGCCATTTCTATGAAATGTAGTCACAGAACTGAATGCCTCCATTCACCCTGTGGTCAGTTATAGAATGACAAAATCTGGGGCTGAAACAGTGTAGAATGTTTCACCCAAAACTAATTAAGAAGATTGCTAACAGGGCATCTGGGTATTAGCAAAAGGATAGAACCACCTATACTAAAATTAAAAGTATTTTCAATTACTGGATTTATTTTGAAACCCCAACCTAGAGAATATTCAACAGGTACTAACAGAATGCTACTTCATTTCCGGCCCAAGTAAATCCTCAGGAGCTGCCTAACTGCGGAGAATCTACTTTAAAGCAGCATGCTGAATTTAGGGCTCATCTTCAGAACTCTGAATAAGCTCTTTAGCAGCACAGCCAGTGGCAGCACCAGCACTTCCTACTATAGCAGCACCAGCAGTAGAGAGTCCAGCAGCTCCTTCATGAAGAAAAGAACATATATTAATCCTTACAAATATGTAGCAATATTTAGAACACATTCGTTAAACTTTATAAAACTGCCTCCATTCCCACTCTGAGAGAATCTGTTTATCCTGTGCTATGAACCATTCTTCAAAAAAAATAAAATGCACAGCCAAGAAACTATTCAGGCCTTTGATCTTATTTATTTTATTTATTGATTTAGAGATACAGCACTGAAACAGGCCATTCGGCCCACCGAGTCTGTGCCGACCAACAACCACCCATTTATACTAACCCTACAGTAATTCCATATTCCCTACCACCTACCTACACTAGGGGCAATTTACAATGGCCAATTTACCCATCAACCTGCAAGTCTTTGGATGTAGGAGGAAACACCCAGCAAAAACCCACGCGGTCACAGGGAGAACTTGCAAACTCCGCACAGGCAGTACCCAGAATCGAACCCGGGTCCCTGGAGCTGCAGTGCAAACCACTGCGCCACTGTGCTGCCCTTGCTAATATAAAGGCTGCTGAGTAAGTCTTCTCTCCTGAATGGCCATCCAGTTTTCCCCTAATTTGTGCATTAAAAAGTTATTTCAAAATACAAACTACAGAATAGAGCTTTTTGTAGTGACTTTGCTGATCAGTTTCACTCTATATTAAACAAACATAGCAGCACCAGAGTTTTATTATGACACTAGTTCACCAATATTAGCCATTTAAGCAATCACTATCTCACCCACAGCCAAGACTGATAACTTCCTGTCTGAGAAACCACGGAGCCCTGCCCCCACACAAACTTCACCACTTTCTATGTTTATACATGGAAGGATGACTTAAAGGTGTTGGACAAGTGATTACATTAAGATCAATCTTCATAACTTTTCCTCAATTTGATTTAAAAGAAAACATGGAATCTTACCAATAGACTGGAGGGTTGCGACAACACCACCAGCTGCTACACCCCCTCCATTAGCGACTGCAGCCACAGACATCATTTTTGCTCCCAAGGATCCAGCTGCTATTCCAGCACCAGTGAAGCCAGCTGCTCCAACAACAACTGGGGCAGCAACTACTGCAGCAGCTGCAAAAATAGAATAAAGTCAGTTGATAAGGGAACTAAAAATTTGCTTGGTGATACAGCACCCCGTTTAGGCTCTTGGCTGTAGAGATCACAGCTCCAACAAATCCAAAAATGGCATGGGAAGAAATGGAGCAAAGGGGTTTGCCATGACCCTGGCAGCCTTTCAAAAAGAAAGGAGCATGACCTTCAGTTAGCAAGAGTATAAATTACACCATGATGTCTTTGTTTTAAAAGAGCACATCATCATGTCACATGTTTGCATTTTAAAGTTGCAAATTTGAAAAAGAAAGGTGACTTTGCAATGAAATACTCAACCCTGATACTCAGAATGGACCATAAAAAACGTACAGCACAGGAGGCCATTCAGGCCATCATGCCTGTGCTGCCTCTTTGAAAGAAAAGTCATGCTTAGTTCCACACCTCCACTTATTGTCCATAACCTGCAAGTTCCTCATCCTCAACTATCTGTCCATCTCCCTTTTAAAACTATTTATGGAATTAGCTTCCACCGCCTTTTCAGACAGAGCATTCCAGATTCCCACAACTCAGTGAAAAAAAAAATCTCTCCTCATCTTCCCACTAGATCTTTGGCCAATGATTTGAAATCAATGACATCTGGTTATTAACCCAATATTTTTTTCTACTTTATTTGCTTCTTTAACCACCTTATTAACTTGCCCTGCCACCTTTATGAATTTGTGTATATGAACAACAAAGTCTCTCTGTTCATCTACACTCACTCAATCTAGGCTGGCAATTTAGTGCAGTGCTAAAGGACGGATGAATTGTCAGAGATGCCATTTTTCCAAGGAGATGTAAAACCAAGCTGCCATCTGCTTATTCAGGTGGATGCAGCAAAAGATGCCATGGCACTTTTTGAAGAATAGCAGGAGTTCTTCTGGTGTTCTGGGCAACATTCCTCAATCAGTAAATACCACTGAAAATAGATCATCTAGTTATTTTTTCCATTTGCTGTTTGTTGGACCATCCTGTGCACAAATTGGTTGCCACATTTCCTGACAGAGCAGCAGTGACTGCACATAATCAAGCAATTGTGAAGCAATATCGGGACATCCTGAGAAGGTGTATATCAATGCAATTTCTTTTACCTGCTCCTCCTGCAACCCAGGCAACTGTCGACCAATCTATAAATACATGGGCAAAACAGAAATATTAGACAAGTATTCAACGGTGAGACAAGCCACTCATTTGATAACTTTCTTGACTGCTAAGTCAGTAATGTAGGAAAGCAGTCAAGTTACAACCAGCATTTTATTAGTTTGCAGACTACTTGTGTAATTGTTTCCTCTCAGCATGAGCACTAATAATGTCAGGGGCACATTCATATACAATCCTACAGATCCCAAGCTCAAGGGTCCCTGCTAAATATGGGGGTCCCTCCAGGGTTAGCAAACTATGTCCAATAAGCATCTCCCTGTCCACAATCCCATTGGACAAGAAATCTCCTGGCCACGCCCATGAGTCTCAGTGCTGGAGAGCTGCAGTCCAGTTTTCTCCTTTCAGGTAGGTTTTAATGAATGGGGATGAGGGGGGAGGGAGTTGTTCAGGGTTGCTGAAGGACCCTAAAGAGCCCTAAGAATTCTTAATTGGTCTCTGATTAAGCTATTTTTATATTACTTACTTCTAGGCTATTGGCACCAGTTCTCAGGCAGCTGAAGGCAACAGTGTAGCCTTGCCGGAGTTGCAAAGGCTGGTGATTGGGAGGACCTGGTTTTAAGAAAAATGCCTGCACTGGGTCATTTTCTATCAAGTTCGTGGATGCAAAAATAACTGGGAGTGTCCATCTGACACTTTCCCAATGCAGTGAACAATACTGGTTTAGAAGGAAAAAAAAGTGGTTAAGTGTTGCATTCCCCCAGCCCTGCGATCTCAAACCTGACAGAACACACGAAAATGAAAAACCATTCAAGAAAAATAGTTTCTCTTAGCAACACAATTAATGGTAGTTTACAATCACTATGGATTCTATGGACACACAGTATGGAAAAGAGGGAAGAGATATGAGGAAGAGGATGAGTAGAGGAGAATGGGGGTTACCTATATCACATGAAGGTAGGCTTGAACCTGCAAAACAGGGAAGATAACAGAATGAGAACATTTTATTTTATTTTTGTCTTTTAAAAATATATTTCTTCTATACACCCAAAATCATCTCACGTATCATTGCTCACAACGTCAGAGGATACCAACTTGCATTTATATATCATCTTATCAACTTCAAAATGACCAAAAGCATTTTATGATCAATGAATTACTTTGGAATTGCACGGGTATTTAGAGAAAAGTGTATAGAAAATTGAAAACTTTCAATATAATTTACATAGCTAGATGGACGTATCTCCACTATGCCCTTTGCATATGCTCAAGAATAGTTAAATATTCAAACAAAATGTGCTTCAAAATAGTTTAGCACACCATCCCATATTTTTAATCACTATAAATCCCAACTGGGATATTTGGTGATTTCTTCTGCACTATCTGTGCCAGATGTAATTGATGTTCGATGATTCTATGTTATTCCAGGTAACATGAAAAGTTTGATATCTCACTTTTCCCCTCCATCTTGATTCAATCATGCCTGACTGCTGTCTGCCCCTCAAACATTATGCTTAACACTGTTCCATCAAGAATCCTAAGCTTTTGAACTGTGCTCATAATCTCAGTCAACTGGTAGAATTGCTAAATGTACTGTTTCTTTTTAAATGGTAAAGCAGCTTCAACTGTTCTTTTCTGGACTTCAGCGGTTTCCTTCTAGTCACTTGCCAATAATTTGTGAATTCTCCTTTTCACCAGCTGGGTCTTTCCTTCCAGCTTTAGTGTTCAGTCTTTGCGATCCAAAGTTTAAAGTTACCTACTCAGAGTTCACAGACTTATTTGCCCATTCTATACTTATCAATGTATTGAGACTTTATTGCTTACCTGTTTCCAATAAAAACTAACTTTTTTACAAAAAAGGGAGAAGATTCAGCAAGATTGTAGAGAAAGGCCAGGCATAAATTTGCAAGTATTTGAAATGAATCAACATTACCACATAAATCTACTTCTCACCTGTGTTGAAAGAAGCAGACAAGATCAACGCAATATAGACCAGCTCTCGCATTTTTCCAATATTTTCAAGGAAGACTGATACAAGTATTGTAGATTTCAGTAATAGCTGGAACACAATAGGACCTTCCTGCACAGATCAACACAAGAAGCAATTTCAATTAAAAAGGTTACGAGGGAAGTACTGACAGTGCTGTGTAATAACCTCATCTGGTAGCAGATTTATAAATTACAGGTAGAGATGGTTCAAATTGTTATCGGAAAAGCTCGGTTTCATGTTTTGTCTACAGTAATCTTCAGTGAAATTATAATTCTTCACTCTTAAAATGTGTTACAACCAAGTGAGAAATGTGTCCAGGGGTCTGTTACTATCTTCATCTGGTCTTATTGCAACAGGGTTTAATTTTAAACACGGTTTTGATCTCCCCTTTGTGAATCCGTGTTCACAACTTTCCAACTATAAGGCAAAGAAATGAGCACAAACAGGCTTTCTGTGGTTTAACGAAGAAAGATGAAATTTATTAAACCTTAAACTTGAACTCTAATACAGTTAACACCTACGGATATACAAATACCCACGCAATACACATATGCAAATAGAGACAGAAAAGAGCAGAAGAAAAGATAAGTAGAACAGTTTGAGACAATATCTTGTTACAGTTTCTCGAGCTCGCTGTAGTCCTTGATTGAATATATGGTCTTGTGTTTCATTGGGGCCCAGTATTCTTCGTAAACCTTATTCACATAGGAGATTCTGAGTTTACGTATCTTCACAAGATTCAGTTCTGTGGGAAAAAGAGATCGAGGCAGGCAGACAGGAGAGGAAGTAATTCTTGCTTCAGTTCCAGAAGAGATCTTCACTTCATGAGCACAGAGCTTTGTCTTTTCAAAGTTTTGCGTTTCCAGTTTAAAGCTCCCCTGGTTGGCCAGCAGGTGGTCACGTGACCGATTGGTTTGACCAGGTCTCTTCCGTGCATTGGGGCAGGGACTGGTTCCTTTGTTTCAACACTGTCTGCTACTATGCAAATGTCCTTCCAGTCAGGGCTTGCAATTTTAAGTTATTGTTCAAGTGGTGAAATAATGTGTGCCTCAGTCTTGGCAGGTGGGGGGTTTGCCTGATAAATGATTGTAGATAAAAACTTTATTCTTAGTAGGTTACATCAGTGACTAGTTCTAATAAACATGTAGTCATGTAGCTGCTGTCAGAGGTGGTGTTTCCTTATGCATTCCTGAGATATGGGAAATGCTGGAAAAGCTGAATTTTTAATACCCATCGCTAGTTGCCCCAAGATTCTTCTCCTTGAATCATTGCAGTCCTTTTGGTGAGTTTTTCCAAAATGGTGTAGGGAATTTCAGGATTTTGATCCAGCAACCATAAAGAAATGGTGGATGTACATCCAAGTCAAGATGGTATTTGACTTGGAGGGGGAAGGTGTTCCCATACTCTTGCTGCTCTTAACTTTGGTAAAAGTGCTGTTGAAGTAAGCTTGCAAGTTGATACAATGCAACCTTTAAATCATACATATTGCAGTCACAGGGTTCTGGTGATTAAAAGGGTGGATATTGAATTCAATGCCCAAGGACCGATCAAGCAGACCACTCTGTATTGGATAGGTTAAGCTTTGAGTGATAGTGCAGATGTATCCATCACAATTGACTTTGTAGTGAAGAAGCACTGGGGGGCCAGCAGGTGAGCCAATTATCAGTGTACCCATCTTCTGTTCTATTCCTGCAGCCATGGCATTGGTATGGTGGGGCCAGTTAGGTTTCTGGACAATGTTGATAACATTAAATGTCTTACTGGAGATGGTCATTACTTGGCACATAGTGGTGTGAATATTAGCCCGTCTGGATATTATCCAGGTCCTGTTGCAAGCTGGCATGACCTGCTCTTTGAGTTGTGAATGAAGCTTAAAATCGTACAATCGACAGCCCCATTCCTGACCTGATAAAGGGAAGTAGCTGAAGATGGTTGGGCTGAGGACACTTCACTGAGAAAGCCCTGGGGCTGCAATGATTGGCCTCCAACAACATGAGCCTCTTTCTCAGTTTCAAATATAACCTCAGCACCACATTCCCACCTACCCCCGATAACCTTTCACCCCTTGCTCAAGAATCTATCCACCTCTACCTTAAAAATATTTAAGGACTCTGCTTTCATCGCCTTTTGAGGAAGAGAGTTCCAAAGACTCACAACCCTCAGAGGAAAGATTTCTCCTCATCTCTGTCTGAAATGGGCAACCACTTATTTTTAAGACAGTGACCCCTAGTTCTAGATTCTTCCACAAGAGGAAACATCCTTTCCACAACCACCCTGTCAAGACCCCTCAGGAGTTTAACTGCACATCTGCTCCATGCCTGACATTGCTGTATCATTTATGTATAAACAATGGGGAGTATTATTAGCGTCACATTTTGATAGCAAATTATGGCCTATTATGTTGCTGAGATTCTTTCTCATCTCCTTTTCTGTATATATCTCCTGGTGTGAATAGCTACCCGAAACCTACTTGCCGATTTTAATTTTATTCCTGTTTTACAAGATTCCTTTTTAACCACCCTGCCCAACTGCAGTCACTCCTTATCACCTGTCAGTATCTTGATCCATTACCAATTCCAAACAAGTTTTTTTATTTCACTTACAGCTGGTCCCAATGGTGAACTATTTCCCCTGTTGTGCCCAATGCTCACCTCGGAGACTGAACACTTCATAACCTGTGGCATTTACTAATCTTTACAAGCATTTCAATGGTCCCCAATTCTACTATCCTTTCCTTCATCTCCATGACTTGCAAACATTCATAGATACTCGAGCTAACTCCCCACTCAATGACAGGACCGATGCCACAATCCACAGCTCCCTATTCTTTCCTTTGTTCACTAGATTCTCAAATATATTTGAACAATTCATAAAAAGAAACCTCGTCCATTAACTAGTTTCAACCAATTTAATCTGTAGACGGTTTTCATCTTATTCTGAAACTTGTTACTATCCATCAACATATTTTGTTATCCGATTTAAGCCAATGTCTGACCTGCACAGTATCCGCAGAACATGAAATGAATGGGTTAACACTTCTGCAAAAAGTGCGGAGAGACTCATTTCAGGAAAGGGACAGTGGCTTGTCTCATAGCTGAAAAAGAAATGCACCTGGAAGAGTGTTACTGCACCAGCCATCAATATCACACAAGTAACAGAAATACAATGGTAATTTATGAATATATTGGTGTATATGTGCAATAATTTTAAATGCTTATTATAGAAAAGTAATATCGCTAAAAATGCAAACTGTAGAATAGCTACACTGCATCAAATTTCTTTGAACTATCCTCTATATTACCTGATATATGTTGGAGTTGCCTAAAACCAAACAGAACTTCACTCGGAACAACCTGACACACAGCGCATTGCAGAATATATAGCAAACTGAGAGGAGTCTCCTGGGTCCTAATGCTCAATAAGTTCAACATGTTCAATTTTCAATCCACCTCGATCTATTTTTTTTGCAGCAAGAACAGTCTCCCCCAGTATTTTATAACTGTAGTTTAGAACAGAAAGCCGAGGGACATCACCTTTTTTTTTCACTATTAATTTTTAACCAAGGCGCTGAAGAGTCTGTAGATTCAAGAAATGGAAACTCCATTATCAGTTTTGTTTCCTCGGAAATCCACATGATGTCACTGACAGCTCTTCAGCAGAAGCTTTTAGAAATGCAACAACGTTTAGAGATTTAAAACTTTAGAAGGTGTATGTATGTTGGAGACAGTTTTTAATTTGCCGCACTGATCTGAAACTAAAGTTGTGGATCAATGATGTCAATAGAAATGAAAACCAGGCAGTTTCAATAACACTGGCAGATCGGCAGTGTTAGATTTACACCCAAGTGGCAAATTGAGAATCAACCCCATTGTGTGTGAACGGGATGTTGGAAACCAGTTGTTCTGACAGCAAGGAGGCCGACAGCTCACTGGATTCAGGCTGGCCCAACGTTGGCCACTGGAGACCGCTGGGCCTGCAGCAAGTTAATCCCAGTAGATTGTCGCAATGGGGATGGAGGGCTGCCCAGTGGCAGTGGCCCGGAAATGGGTGCCGTTCCCTTCTGCTACATGGTTGGCAACCCCACTGTGGATCACGTGTGGCGGGCGACCATTTTACATAGTAGAGGCAGAGCCCCCCACCACCCCCCCTCCAAATCACATGGCGGGGCGGGATGCGAGCAGTCAGTTACACCATCAGATGACTCTGGAGCAGGTACTGCTGCCATATTTAAAGGCCTGCCAGCCCTGCATTCACACCTGTTTTGGAGTTGTTTGCAGCTTTCAGTGTGCTGCTGAAAATGGTGTTGGATTGACTCCTGGATGACCACCACCCCCCAAACTCCCGAGGAGGACACACAAGATGGCTGAGCCAAGACACAGGATGGACCCAGGGTTTAGTGGTGCCTCCCTGCAGATTCTCCTCCAGGCTGCACGGGAAAGGAGGGAGGTCCTCTTCCCCAGCGATGGCAAGAAGAGGTCCTCTCCCCTGACCAAGCAAGCCTGGACCGAAATAACAGAGGAGGTCAGCAGCTGTGGGGTCACCCAACACAACTGGGTGCAGTGCCGAAAGAGGGTCAATGACCTCCTGCGTTTGGCCAAGGTGTCTGCTCCATAACTCTCTATTACTGAGTGTAAGTGGCTATGCAGGAGGATGTGGGGCATGATGAGGGTGGCACAACCACAGTGATGGCAGAGGGGGTAAGGCATCACTACATCCTGACAGATGCATGGCTGCATGTTGGCCACAGGCCACCTTCTTTCACAGCTCACCCCCCATTAACTCCCCTGAGAGCGGATGGGAGCATGAGCTATATGTGATGCCCCAATAGGAGACAAGGGGCTGACACTAGCAGAACTGTCATGTTGATCTCTCTGCGAATTCTTACTATCTCTCTCTTTCCACTTGCAGGACAAGAGGTCCCACAACAGGAGAAAGATGGCTCAGTCTGGCAGAGACCTTCCAGATCTACGGCCTCTCACCCCAGCCGAGGAAGAGGCCTTGGAATTGTTAGGGACCAAGGGCAGACACACCATATCAGATCGAGAGACTACAGTCTCTACACAAGAGAGTGAGGCTTGGCTTCCATCAACATACGGATCACTTCTGGAGACACACATCACTTATGGTGGACATGACGAGATCTGCACAGAATAATCCACATGTTTATGTTCTCTCAGGCAAGTCGGCGGTCGCAGGAGATTCAACCAGAAGGGGGACAGCCATCCACCTCTGAGGAGGAGGAGCACTCCGAGGATGAACTGTCCCATGACTTTCCTGCACCTTCCACCAGAGCAGAAACCAACACCTCAGTGGGTTTCTGCTTGGCTGTAGAATCAGGGTCACTAATTGGTGAGAGCACAGCATACGTACCTGAGCAGCTAGCTGAGGCTGAGACAACCGAGGACACTGATAGTCGGATCTGGCCAGGCCCATGCTGAGCCCCAGTCTGATGATGAGCCTATGGTATTGTCAGCACAGGGCATACTTGAGTTCCAGAGAGAGTAAGGCAACATCTGGCGGCGATGCCAGAGGCTATGAGTGGACGATGGAGGAGTCCATCCGTGCTATGACTGCTGCCATGTCTCAGGCGTATGAGCACATGGCTTCTCCATCGAGAGGTTGGCGACCCTCATGGAGGGCCAGATCCTACAGATGCGTGCAGACTTTCACACCACCGCGTTGGCCATGAACTTGATGCAGCAGGGGCAAGGCAAGAGAAGGACAAGGCGCCTGGAGTCTTCTCCATCTCCTGCTCCTTCTCTAGTGAGCAGGGAGGTTCAAGTTAACCTTGAAAGGGAGAAGGAGAGGCTGACATCCGCAGCTGGGGGCTCCCCTCAGGGCGCTCTGATTGTGGACACCGGCTCCTCAGCCCCTCTGCCAGTGAGACCAGCTCCAGCAGCCTTGAGGCGTGAGGAGGGTTCTGCACCAGTGCAGGAAACCTCCTGGCAGCAGGGGCCCTCCAGGCCTCAGGCAGCCAGAGGACAGCCACCAAAGTCATCACAGGCCATGGGGCAGCTTGATCAGCAGCCTGCCTCCAGCCCAGCAGCTAGCGCAGGGTTCACACCTCATTGGAGCACCCACAAACACGTTAAGAAAACCACATAGCTACACTTGAGGATTCATGACTGTCAGAAATTTTACGTATTGATTAATTAAAAGTTCATTTGCTCAAATCATTAATGATCATTATGTGAAAGCCATTTTCCATTAGGCCTTAATTGTGATCTGCTGACATTCCCCTTCCCCATTACTGAAATGCCTATTTAACTACAGTCCTCATTAACATATGTTCTCCCATGGGCACAATTGTGATTTGCAGCTGAGCGCAAATCAGGGAACACAAATGGAAAGGAGGTGACAGACTACGTGCATCGAGGTGAGGTCTTTCTTGGTTCTCTGCGACTGGGCATCAGGAATGCTGGAAGCGGCTGATTGTGAGGTTGTCTCTTGCCTCCTTGGCACACAGCTCAATCTGCCTGGCCTCTGGTGCAAGGGCTTCAACATCCAGCACTGCTTGCTCCTTTCCCTCCTTTGCATCTCATCATCATATATGGCCTCCCGCCTCTGCAGTGCCAGATTGTGCCGAGCACAGCAGACCACCATGATACGCGATACTCTCACTGGGACATACTGCAAGGCTCCACTGCATCGATCCAGGTACCAGAATCTCATCTTCAGCAGCCCAATGGCCTACTCAATGATCACTCAGGTGGAGCTATGGCAAGTGTTGTACCTCTCCTCTGCTGCAGTGCGGAGGCTGTTCAAAGGCATCAGTAGCCATGTCTTTGATGGGTAGCCCTTGTCCCCGATAATCCATCCCTGAGGCGAGCGGGGTCCTGAAAAGCTGTGCACCGGGACTGTAGACGTGTGTAAGCATCATGGCTGCTTCCCAGGAAGTGGGCACACACCAGCAGGAAATGCTTTCCTGTTGATTAAGGCAGCTGGCTGGTCCGTGGGAACATTGATGCCCATACGCGAGCCGTCTATCACAACTTACACCGACATAAATCCAGTGTTGGCCCCGAACCTGATGGCCCTCTTGTCCTGACTGTCAGTGTTGATCTGGTAGTTCATATAGTCACCGGCTCTCTTGAACAGGGCATTTGTCACCTCCTTGATTAAGCCAATGGGCTTCTGCCTGGGAGACCCCACACATGTTCCCGATGGAACCTGGAAAGATCCAGCTGCAGAAAGTTTTAGTGCCATAGTGATCATCAGGGCCATTGGCATAGGGTGACCCCCCCGCAAATCCCATAGATCACAACTCAACCTACAGCTGTGCATTAGTCTGTGATGGACTCCCTGAAGAGCCGTAGTCTTCACTGAGAATACCGCACGGAAATTTGGAGGTGGCTGATTCGAGACTGGTACACTCTCTTGTGCAGGTGGGCCCTTCTTGGCATGGCCAGCTTCTGATGCTCCCATCGAGGAGCTTCACGGGCAGGCACAGCTGACTCTTGGCCCTCCCTCCATCCGAGGTGCTGTGTCATGCCATGGTGGTCCAAAATTGACAGGGTGTATGAGACTCATGCCAGGTAACCTGTGGGCCACCAGAGCACTGTTGATGCAGAGACAACCCTGCCTTGGCAACTGAGCTTTTGACAATTCTCCTCGTGGACTCCGTGATAGTCCTCAGTACCCACCCTGCTGATAGTCGACCCTCTCATCAAGCAGCAAGGACGACCAAACATCTCTCACAGCAGTTTGGTTACCCAATACAGCCCCCGCAAACCCAAGCCCAAGCGCATCCCTCTTGCAGAGCCCCCGAGACCCCAACTCCGCCCCCCTTGCTGAGCATACAGCAACATAGACTGACAATGTCCTCCGAACCCCCCTCTTTCCCGCTGCAGCATTGTTCATAGCTGCCTCCCTGTCATGGCACTGAGGCCTCTCGCATCGTTGTGGCCGGTGTTTTAACTGTCGTGAAACCGAAGCCGCCCGCTGTCCACTAAATCAAGAGCCAATCTTTAAAATCGAGGTTAATTAGATGTAAATGCATTACAAACAACTGCTCAGCAATTTAAAATAGATTCCTGTCATATCAGGGCAGTAATGCTGCCTTGGTCCTTTCCTGCCGCTGGCAAAATCTGGGACCGTTGTCACAACACTGGATTTCCGGATGGATGGTTCTGATGCGATTCTCTGTTCCCCCATGCCACCACTCCCACTTTAAAGGGCCGCATTAAATTCTGCCCATGGTGACAGTCATTGCAGCTGTGTTGTGTTTCAATGATTCAATGTCAGTGCATTATTGCAAGCCGTGGCTTGAATGTATGCCCCATTGGAATATAGTGATGTGAGGCAATGAGAGTTGCAAGCTTGCCTGAAGGTGTGGCACGGATGCATAGTGAAGGTGGAATAGGTCAGCTTGCAGCACCTTGTTACATGCAGTATTTTGCCATCAACTTGGTTCATGGTACTGTGGTTTTACCTTGAAGATTCCTTCAACTATTGAGCCTTCTCTATGTTATTCTGGGGTGTTTAAGATATTGTGCAGTGTTGAACCTGTCTGCCACCATCTCCATACCATACCCATACATCAGCAGGGCACACATTCAAGACTAAAGGATAGGTTCCAGAGATGTGTTCAAAGTTGTGCTAACGTCTGCCTGTAAACCTAAGAATGCATTTTGATGACCTCAGCAAATGACATTTGATGGGGTGAAATTCGCCTTGGTCTAACAGTATGGATCTAGAACCTCTTTCTTGCCAAACATTTGGCTTAAACCAGCATCTCATTAGCACAAATTGCTCTCCCAGTCACTCTGACTTCCCCCTAAGTATGAGAGAGAAGAAGAGAATTGATTGGAAAAGTTAACACAGGCACGGAGCCAATAGAATGGGTGTTTGAGGCATGCAAGTGCTGAAATGATTAATCTACTCGCTTCCCAAGTCTTGACATTCCATCATTCAGTTATCTGCCCATTCTACATGAGATAAGGAGATAATAAAATGGAAGTTTTTTTTTAAAAGCTTGGATGTTAAAAAAAAAACTTACTGATTGGCAGTAACCCAAATATAATGTGAAGAGGATTCCAGTCTTTAGAAACAAGCAAAGGAACTTCTGTGTCTTAAAAAAATAAACACAAGTACAAATACATCTCAAACATGAAAACTCTTCAACTAGGATCTTAAAACAATCCATCGGTTTGAAAGAAGTTTACCTGGCCATTAAAGCAACCATGAGATTTTCAAAATTGTACATAACAGGGTGTACTCCTGTAACACACAATTTAGTTAAAGGCAAAAAAAAAAGTCAGAAGTAAATGTAAAAGAAAAACTGATACAATTGCTCATTAATCCAGAATAGAGATAGTGAATGTTTCATGGCTAGAATTTTGGCTTGAAACGGGGTGTAGTTGACGATGATGGGAGATTAAAACCTACTGCCAGAGCTTAACTGCTGCATAATATCTTTCACACTGCTATATTCTGAAAGGCAAAACAGTCACAGAGAAAAGACATAATATTCAGAGCCTTTATTTATTTTCAGTCAGATTCTTCTTCATATACAGCATGTAAAGGAAAGATGTTCATTATTTTCAGTTGTCTTAAGGCACTTTTACTTTACGTAGCGTAGGATCGAACCTAGGAAAGCACCTGCAGTTCCCAACGCAATGTTGGCACCTGCAGAGAGTCCAGCGGCCCCTTTAAAGAAAAGAAAAATATAAATGTGAATTAATTGCACACAATATGACATGTCAACAATTTGTTAATAATCAACAATTCTTATAATCCAGATCTAAACAGTATCCAGAGGAAAGATCAAAACCCTATTATAACTGATTTTACCGTTAATTTCTTTATTTGTATTTACAATAAAGCCAACTCATTTATCATTAGCATGTTGTTGAGGTTAAAACATAATAGTATTAACATTTATTGCAAAAGTGCCTTCTCGCTTCTATTAAAACTGTACTGATAAGTTTCCGAGACAATTGGGTAATATAAAAATTTATTCAGCACTATCATAGATGCCCAGGAATTCAAATACTATCAGGGAGGCTTTAAACAAGAAAGATTGAGAAATGTTCATTACTTATCACTGAAGCTTACCAGCAGACTGAAGGACAGCCACCAGACTTCCAGCTGCTACACCTCCTCCATTGGCGACAGCTGCTGTAGACATCATACTTGATGCAATAGAACTGCCTGCTATTCCAGCGCTGGTAAATCCCACTGCTCCCAGAACCACTGGAGCAGCAACAATGGTTGTAACTGAAGGATGAAACATCCACATTTAAACACAACACATATACACACAGGAGCTTAACAATATTGCCTAAAGCCTGATACATACAATTGTAGCATATCAGAATTCTTCCTGTCTGCAATGATGGTTTATTTCCTTTACAACATTTCAATCCAGTATTTTGCAATATCAATTATATTTATAATAATCCAGATCCAAGATATGCTTCACAATTTTCCTCAAGATCCCCTATCTGGAATTTCCACAAGGGTGCTCCGGATTATTTGCTGTAATTTTAGCAGAAAACCTACAGAAATGATACAAATGGCCACTTGTGCCTTTTCTTCAAGGTTTTTGCTTATATTCAAAAGTTATTGCAGATAATCTGGAGAACTCCCATCAAAATTCTATCGCTCAACCTTGAACAACACTGAAGCCGAATAGAGGTAGCAGAATTAAACAGCAGTTCAAGAATAACAGCTACCAACAAATGTATCTCATGATTCATTTTGTGATGCTTGGACTGAAAATTATAGAGGAACATCTATCAAATAGTAAAATATTGACTGCTTGCAGCAATCTAATCATACTGTATGTAAAGGTAGTGCTGTAAGTTGTCACATTACGTGCACTGTGACTGAACTAATATTACTTTATTAGAAATTAGTATACGTAAGAAAGTTGTATAGGAGAAATTAATGGGGCTGAAGGTTGATAAGTCCCCAGGACCTGATATTCTATATCCCAGAGTGTTAAAAGAGGAAGCTATGGAAATAGTGGATGCATTGGTGATCATCTTCCAAAATTCTATAGATTCTGGAGCAGTTCCTGCAGATTGGAAGGTTGCAAATGTCACCTGACTATTTAAGAAGGAAAGGAGAGAGAAAACAGGGAATAACAAACCTGTTAGCCTTACATTAGTCATTGGGAAAATGCTCGAATCCATTCTAAAGGATGTGATAAATGGACACTTGGATAATAATGATCTGATTGGGAAATCATGTTTGATGAACCCGTTGGGATTTTTATTGAGGATGTTACGAACAGAATTGATAAAGGGGAGTCGGTGGATGTGGTATACCTGGATTTTCAGAAGGCTTTTGATAAAGTCCCCCACAGGAGATTGGTTTGCAAAATTATAGCACATGGGATAGGAGGTACTATACTGGCATGGATTAAGGATTGGTTAACAGGCAGAAAGCAGAGAGTGGGAATAACTGGCTCATTCTCACGTTGGCAGGCTGTGACTAGTGGGATACGCGGGGATCAGTGTTTGAGCCCCAGCTCTGCACAATATCTAACATTGATTTGGATGTGGGAACCAAATGTAATATTTCCAAGTTCACGGATAACACAAAACTAGGTGGGAATGTGTGTTGTGAGGAAGATGCCAAGTAGCTTCAAGGGGATTTGGACAGACTTAATGAGTGGGCAAGAACATGGCAGATGGAATATAATGTGGAAAAATGTGAGGTTATCCACTTGGGTAGGAGGAATAGATGTGCAGAGTATTTCTTAAATGCTAAGAGATTAGAAGGTGTAGACGTACAAAGGGACCTCGGTGTCCTTGTCAATAAGTCACTGAAAGCTAACACGCAGGTGCAGCAAGCAATTAGGAAGGCTAATGGTATGTTAGCCTTTATCGCAAGAGGATTTGAGTACAGGAGTAGTAAAATCTTGCTTCAATTGTATAGAACATTGGTTAGACTGCACTTGGAGTACTGCGTGCAGTTTTGGTCCCCTTACCTTAGGAAGGGTATTATTGCCATAGAGGGAGTGCAACACCAGACTTGTTCCCGGGATGGCAGGACTGTCCTATGAAGAGAGATTGGGGAAACTGGGCCTGTATTCTCTTGAGTTTCGAAGAATGAGAGTAATCTCATTGAAACCTACAAAATACTTAAAGGGATAGACAGGGTAGATGCAGCTAAGATGTTTCCCCTGGTTGGGGAGTCTCGTACCAGGGGACACAATTTCAAAATAAGGGGGAAGCTTAGGTCAGAGATGAGGAGAAATTTCTTTACTCAGAGGGTTGTGAATCTTTGGAATTCACTACCCCAGAGGGCTGTGAAAACTCAGTCATTGAGTATGTTTAAAGCAGAGATTGACAAATTTGTAAATACAAATGACATAAGGGGATATGAGGATATTGTGGGAAAAAGGCATTAAAGTGGATGATCAGCCATGATCATACTGAATGGCGGGGCAGGCTCGATGGGCTGAATGGCCTACTCCTGCTCCTATGTTCCTAAACTGTGATAGTCCCATTGTACACCATAACTTCCTACCGTGTCCTTCCTTCTTTAGTTGATACAGCTGCTGAATTACTTGAAAATAATATATTACATCACTGTTGTCTACTTTAAACATATCAGGGGTGATCTAAACCGGCCCACCCAGCAGAAACTAGGTGGGTGGGAGTTAAAATTGACCAGGTAACTTACCCAATAGAAATCCATCAGGGATTCACTGATTTGAATTTTAACCTGCTCTACTGAATAGGTGTCAAGAACACAAGTCCAAAGCCAGCTCAGGCCTTCTTTACATATGCGTGTCAGGTCCTGATGACATCAGGATCCAACTGCAACTTTAACTGCTGTCATGAGCAGCGATACCGTTGTAGATTTTCTGCGATTTGAAGAAGGAGCTCCAGGCAGAAGAGGCCCATAGAAATAAAGCGTTTTTGCTTTTCTTGTGAGGCCTAGAGGTGCAGGAGTGCTTTTCCAGACACCGCAAGGAAATATTTTGGGCCTCAGTTGCCGCAGACTCCTACCAAAATTCTTTCCCCAAAACGAGACCCCTGGGAGACTGCCCTCGAAGTTGATCCTGTCTAGTTGTCTGTTGGGTGGTCTCTAAACCGCCAATCGAGCTATGGACTGCTAGTTTTCCAGTTTCCTTCTAAGAAATTGGGTTCTGGATCATGCTTTGGTGGTGTGAGGGTCGGGAGCTGGGGAATAGGAACAGAAGTAGCTGGCGAAAGGGATAAGAAATAAATGGCTATGGCTTCCACTACCCACCGCATCTGAAAATAAAAACATATGGGAGCAGAAGAACATAGAGAAACAAGCAAAAAAAGAAAATCAAGTTCTGGCAAGAGATGGAGTAAAAAAGTAGAATGTGAGAGCGATAGAGAGTGAAATAGCAACACAAATATGACATGGATAGATGCAAGACTATATAGAGTCATAGAGTTATACAGCACAGAAACAGGCCCTTCAGTCCACCGTGTCTCTCCCGGCCATCAAGCACCTAACTATTCTAATCCCATTTTCCTGCACTTGGCCCGTAGCCTTGTATGCTATGGCGTTTCAAGTGCTCATCTAAATACTTCTTAAATGTTGTAAGGGTTCCTGCCTCTACCACCTCTTCAGGCAGTGCGTTCCAGATTCCAACCACCCTCTGGGTGAA